>NC_048431.1:21114756-21818258 GCF_004353265.1 Vitis riparia | reverse complement strand
CCCTGGATCTTCAGTAATAAACCGAAGACGTGATTTAGAATGTGGTCCACATCATTCCATCAATTTAAGAACAAGGATTAACGCTTGGCACCACGTTCGCATCACTACCCCATGTTCTATGCACGCTCCAAGCAAACTCGGTGATGGAGAGAGTCTTTAAAAAGGAGCAGAGCACTAATGGGTAGGGTTTCCTAAGCCTTCAATCTCTTTCAGTTTTTCAAAAACACCATATAAGTGGAGGTTGAGAAAGGTTTAGAAGCACCTAAAACCTGAAAATTGAAAAACACATTTTTAACCTGTAAGAATGGCAATGGCAAGAGGTACGTTTTCAATCTATTTATAATTTTGCTTATGATCTAATTTCTATTTAATGATTGTTATAGCATGTTTAGATTATTTTTGTCCATCACAAGTTACGGGGTTAGTTTCTAAACTTCAAAATTTTTGCAGACCTTTCTTTTCTCATCTTTCAATTGTTGTAATTCAAAACTCCACTGCAATGCATCTCACAGTTCCATACTACTATTTTTTTTTTTTTTTTTTTTCTTGCAGATTCAAAATCAAGTATTCGTACAATAAGTATCAAATGACATATGCCATTGTAAAGGCAAGAAAAACTTCATCAAAAAGTTCTTCTTTTCAATTATGTTCTCAAATGACAAGTAAAGTTCAACTACTTGTTTCTTTTGCTCATACAAGGAGGTGGTCACACAGCTCCAGAATATAAGACTAAGGAATGTTTTGCCATGGCTTATAGGTGGTTTTCTTATTACTTTCTCTAGTTAAAAAGTTTATTCAACAATTTCACCTAATTTTTATGGGTTTTGCCAAGTAAAATCTCATTATTTTTAATGATGCAATGAGGCAATGTAATCAAGTTCACTTAGAATTATGTTCTATCTTTGTCTTTTGTTCTAACAACCCCTGCGAAAAATTTGTAAAATCCAACTATAACTAAAATACTAAAACTCGGTTATTAATTGCCAATTACAAGTGAGGAACTAATGCATGACAAACTATTTTCACCTCTATCGCTTACCAACAAGTCCAAATATCTCCAATAAACAAGTGCCTTTAGATAGTTATTTCCCAAGAACTTTATGTTGTCTTATAAGTTTGATCATGTAGGGGTAGATTATGGGAGTATATATATAGAGTAGAATTAGTGTTAACCTAATTTTTATGAGTTTTTTGGATAGAGCTCTCAGCTACAAACTACACATTTCCAAAAATGATTTATCAATATTTTGAAGAGACATATATCTTTATTTTTTTTCAAATAGCAAGGGGACACACATCTTTATTTAATTAAAATTTTAATATTGTCCAATTTTTCCTTATTTTAATAATAACATTTTAAAAATATGGTTCTCAAACATTAAATCCAATCGCATGGTAGTGATAAATACTTCTGCTTCTACTTCTTCTATGGCTAAATACAAAAGTCAAATGCAATCCCAAATATGTCCAATGTATGTGTTCTCTTCCTTTTCTCTATAAATAGTAATGGTCCAAACTTAGAAAAGACACAAATAGAAAGGTCTTGGATCCTTCCAAGAAAACTCAAACTAAAATAGTCTAACTTCTAAGACTTCAAAGTGCCCTAAATTTTAAGACTTAAGTTGGTCCACATCAAATTCACTCAAGGTCTAACAAGTAAGGTCAAGGCTCTAATCAAGATAAGCTAACCAAATCGATGCTTAAGGTCTAGGTCAAAATAAATCAAGTCCAATCTTCAAATCTTTAAGAACAAATCAAAAATCAAAACTTATATCCATCTAAACTCAAATTATATCCTGACATGTTTTTTGGTTTGCAACCAAGCTTTCCCGTGCCATTCATTGATTACTCTTAAGGTAGAAATAAAAGAATTTTTTTTTTTTTTTTGTTTCTTTGATAGATAAAAGAAAAAAAAACAAGTGTGCTCCAAAGCAAAACAAAAAACAAAAAATGAAAAAATAAAATAAAATCATCCCCTTACTAGTAGCCTAACCAATCTATAAAATCAATCATAAGCATGGACTCAACCCTTAGACCCTCTTTGGTCCATTCTAAAAAGTAATACAAAAAAGAGAACTTTAGCTCTTGATTTAATAGCACAACATTATCAAAGTTTTCCTATTTCTTTCTTTCCAAATAACATAAGAGCAAACAAAGAGGAGCGATATTTCATGTCATCTTTCTCTTATTTTCAATCAAATGACCATGCTAACTTAGAAGTATTGCTTTGATTGACAATGCAACACCTAAACCACTTCAAACTTGCAAAGAACGATGTGCTCACAAGATTCCTAGTCCACTTTACACAAAAAAAAAAAACATTTGTTAACCAACATCCAACCTCTCCCCTACAAGTTGACCATAGTTAGATCCCTTTCCAAGTTACTTCCCAAACAAAAAAAGCACATTTTTATTAGAGTCTAAGAATTCCAAAAGAGCTTTGTTGGGAAAGAAACATCTCATAATAGAAAGATGTAACTAAAAACTTGCCTTACTTTGTGGCCATCCACATTGCCTTGGGCTTATCTTATGAAACATTGGTTTGATTTTTCAAATATTTATAATGTCTTTTAAGTCTATGTCAAAACTCAACATTCTATTGTTACCAAATGTTCTAGGTGTGATTTGGGTGGGGAGTATACTTCTAATCACCACACATTTTGTACTTACACTCCAAATCAAAATAATGTTGTTGAAAGAAAACATAGGCATATTGTTGAAACTAGTTGTTCTCTTTTATTATCTTCATCTGTTCCTACTAAATTCTAAGGTGAATAGTTCCTACTACAATTCACTTAATTAATAAAATCTCCTCGTCTCACACCTTTGGTTTATTAATATTTGAAAAGTTGTATGGTTGTGCTCCTGATTACTCTTCCTTAAGAATCTTTGGTTGTACTTGTTTTGTTTTTTGTCCTCATGCGAAGTGTAGTAAGTTATCTTCTCATTTTGTCATTTGTGGTTTTCTAAGATATGGTGAAAATCAAAGGGGATATCGTTGCTTTGATCTAGTTAACGATAAATTATATGTTTTTTGTCATGTTTTCTTCCTTTAGCATATACCTTTTTTTTCTATTTCTATTGAGTCTCATAATGTCTCTTAAGTTTGAACTTGTTCACATTGATCATTTCTTGGATTATATAGATAGTTTTCCTACAAATTTGGTACTTTAGTTCCTAATCATCATGCTCCTTCCTTTCCTACGGTTACTCCAACACTTTCTGAAGCTGTGAATCCTCCTCCCCCATGTTCTTCTTAGTGTCTTCCTAAGTCTACTCGATTATCATATTTTGTTTCTTCCTCTTATTTAGATTCTCTTACATCATTTTTAGCTTCTATTCACAACCTTTTGAGCTCCTACCGTATAAAGAAGCTAGTCTTGATCCTCTTTGGTAGCAAGCTATGATACTTGGGATTTCGTACCTTTACCACCCAGTAAGAGTGCAATTGGTTCTCATTGGGTCTATAAAATCGAAACTAAGTCTAATGGTTCGATTAAGTGGTATAAAGTTCGATTGGTTGCTAAAGGATTTTTTTAGCAGTATGGTATGGACTATGAAGATATTTTTGGCTCCTATCATAAAGATGACTACTATTTAAAGGCATATTTTAGTTGCTTATGTTCGTCGGTGGCATATATCTCAATTCAACGTTAAAAATGCTTTCTTGAATGATGATCTTCAAGAAGTCTACATGGTCCCCCAACCCCTTCCCTCCCCCTATTGTTTCTCATAACCTTGGAGAAGTTTGTAGACTTAGAAAAGCTTTATATTGTCTCAAACAAGCACCTCGTGCTCAGTTTACAAAATTTCCATATTCTACGGTATCTCTAGGGCACTATATTTTAGAGTTTTTTCCTTTCATCCACTTTCTTTTTAAAGTTGTGAGCCTATTCTAATGCTAATTGGGCTAGTGATCCCGAATATCACAAGTCTACCACTAGATTTTGTATATTTTTTTAGACATTCTTTTATTTCTTAGAAGAACAAGAAATAGACTATTGTTTCTCGATCTTCCACAAAAATTGAGTATCGAGTTATGGCATCTTCACTAGTGAGATAATTTCATTACTATCCCACTTAGATGTATTGTGACAACAAAAATGCTATTTAAATTGCTCACAATTGTGTTATTTATAAAATGACTAAGCATATTGAGATTGATTGTCACCACAATCATCATCACCTTTAGCAAGACACTCTCTCTTTACCTTTTATTCCTTCTTTATATATTGTGGACTTGTTTACCATGTCAAAGTCGCTTCCAAGTTTTCAGTTTTTGGTTGACAAACTCTTAATGCTTCTTACAACCACATTGTGAGTTTGTGGGCGAGAGGGGTTTAGAGTTATTTATTTATTACTATATTAGAATTATTATTGTTATTATTATTATTATTATTATTTAAGGAGTAAGGGTAAGTTCATCCTTTTTCTTCTTTTTTTTTTATTTTTATTTCCTTTCATTAGTTCTATTTAAACTCTATTTACGTTGTACCTCTTTTCGAGAAAGTTAATTCATAATAACAAACCGTAGAAATTTTTTTCTCTTTTTGAATTTCACAACAACAAGGTTTAAGGTAAGCTTGGAATTCTATTTTTAAATCTAGTGCAGGTTTGGGTATTACACCACCCACCACGATTATTTAATTTTCTCTGCTTTTTTTTTTTCCATTTTTTAACACATGTAGAACAAAAACATAAGTGGACCTTTCTTAAAAATAGAATATAAAAGTTTATATAAAATAACTTATTTACTTATTATATTTATTCTATTATAATTAAAATTTTAGAAAAATAATTACAAACTTTTAAATGGGTATTGTCTCCTTGGCGTTTGGTGTAGGAATTAAATAATCCAGGCAATGTTTAGTTAGAAGTGACCTAATTTGTTGACATCCATATGTGCACGATCATGAATGCCATAGTTGTTGCTCCTTTGTTTTTCCCTTTATATATATATATATATGAAAGGATAAATAAAAATTAAATTAAATTTTAAAAAAATATATCTATATATATATATGAACTAAACGAAGTGAACGTGACAAGAAAGAAAATAGAGGTGAGGAAGAGGAGGGCCTAAAATTATTGAAAATCTAGCTACTTGGAGATTTGTAACTTAGGAAATCGCGGTATTTTTCCTTAATTTCCAACAAGCTTATTTTTAATTCCCATATCATGGTGATGATGCTCCATGAATTGAAAAATATTCCAAGATAAAAAATGTACTTTTAACTCGAATTTCAATTGTGATTCAAAATTTAAAGTAATATGATATAAGAAAAAATGTGGACTTTCCATTTCAAGGGTTGTTACCAAATATTTTAAAAGCAAGAAATAATTTTCATCGATTTGGATTTGGAAGAAATATTTTCTTAATATCCATGCAGGAAACCATGGAGATAAATCCAAAATGGGCAAGTTAGAACGAGTTAATCAAATTAGGGTTTTGAATTTTGTAGTTGTTATCTTATAAAACTCCCCCGAAAATCTATGTATATATGTATATAAGACATACATTTAGAACGGTACAAAAACTAGACATATTGGCGAGAAAAAACCTAATGAAATTAGGGTTTTAGATTCAGCCCAAAATATTATCTAGAGAAAATTAGGGTTTTGATTGAGTTTTGTTCTTAATTATGTTTAACAACCTTTCAAAGTCTATTCTCTCCTATCAGACAAACTTCAGTTTCTATTCTTGGGTGGATTTGCTTTATCTCTTGTTTGGAAAGTTAGTTGATAGGCCATCACAAAAGTGTCCAGGCATGAATAATTGAATAGGAATGTTAGTTGCAATTTGACAAGCAAGAAAACTAGCTTGGCCTACCGTGGCCTTGTCTCTACTCAATATTAAAAGACAGATTCCATGTTTGTTTTATAAGGAAATAAAAATAAGAATATTAGAGGGGGATTGGAACCAAAGCCTTTTTTGTGATTGGGTTTTCTTGGTATTGCTTAATATACATTCTGCCTAGATGGTATTGTTTTTTTTTTTTTCTTTTTTTTTTTCTTTTTCCCCTAAAATATCAATACATACTTATTTGACTAAAATTTAAATAAAGTTGAATGCATAATTATATTTGTTTTCATAGATGTCAAAATGTTTTGGTATTAAAAGCATCTTAAATTTTTTATTAAATGTATTTTTAATTATAGAAAATAATTATTCAATTTCATTTCATTTTTTTATAGTTAAGATACACAATTTCACAATTAATACTTTAACAACCAAAATGATAATTTAATACATAAGTAAACATATATGTAAAATAAAAAAATAAAAAAAATAATTACTGAGTATAATAAAAACTATAAGATTGAGAAATTTATTGTACTTAAAAAGTTATTCTTTTGTTTATTATTATGGTTTATAATTATTTTACCAAACATGATTTTTTTAAATTAAACTAAAAAATTAAAATATTATTTATATAATAGTTATTACAATAATGAAAATTTTCAATATTATTTTACAATAAATATATATTAAAAATTAATATAAACCCGAAACTTAAATCTCAAAGAACCCAATCACAAAAAAGACAATATAGAGAAAATTAACGAAAGAAAACCCAACTACAGATGAAGGATTTGTCTAATCTTAAAAGTTTTATGGTTCATCATGAAATCATTTATTAACATAAATAAACAAAAAAAAAAAAACCCAAAAGTGAGGAAAGTGTTGGTTGGTGAAACAAGAATTAGTTTTATGGTGTTATGTAGAGGATCGATGTTGGAGGTCAAGCTCCTACATGTAGTTATTGTATGTAACCCTCTTACGATTCAGGGTTTTATTAGTCAATGAAAAAAAGTGGGATGTGACTACAATTGAGAAGAGAAGAAGAGTCTTCACCATTGTAATCTTCTATGTTAGGACAATGAGTCTACTACATTGCATGTTGGCAATTCTATTCCAATATTTTCTGGCTTAGAAAACTTTTTAGATAGTGACTTACTCTCTATTAAAAATTCAACATTGTTGTTGGCTCAATCGGAAAGTCACAGGTAAGAGTATAAAAGGTTTGGTTAGTGGCAAGTTAAGTAATGTGTGGATCAGTATATTTTATGTTAATTAAAATACTTATATTAATATTTTGAAAAAACAAAGATGCTCGAGTGCTCGAGCAGTGGAAGTAGTGCTCGAGCAGTGGAAGTAGCACTCGAGCAGTGGAAGCAACGCTCAAGCGATGGAACCACTCAAGCGCTTATCCAATGCTCAAGCTCCAGAAGCACTTGAGTGGTGGGTTAGTGCACTCATCCTAATTCTGCCAAAATATGACAGAATATTTTTTGGAAATTCACAAATGTTGGTTTGGAAAATTCAGGATACCAATCTCCTAAGGCCTGCAAGCCTATATAAACCCTTCTTTAACCCTTTTAAGATGGGACACTTATAGAAATGTTTAGCCTAACTTGCCCTACCATTCTCAATCTCTCAAGAAATATTCAAATATTGAATTTTAGGTTGTTGGAAGACCTACATTCCTTCAGCAAGACTAAGGAGAATTCATTGGAGCAATTGGAGATGGCTACAAATGTGGATCCAGTTATAGGTTCTAGAGAGTAAGTCTAAGGAGTAAGCAAGTAAACAACCAAGTAATTTTGTGTGATTTGGTCTCAAATAGTGGATTTTGAATCAAAAGTCTTATACCCCAGGGTTTTTTATTTCTTATTTATTTGATGTTTGGTTGTTTTGTTTATCTCATTAGCTTAAAATAACTCAAGTCTTATATTATAATCTTTTTAAATTCACCCATTGATACAAGTGTTATCCTAATAGACAACGGTTTTTCATTCTATCTTTATTTGATTAGTGGATTAAGTATTATTTCACTCCATGGACGGGAGCACATATAATATTGATCACCAAACTACATTAAAATCTCATGTTTTTTTTATTTATACTCGTGTGTAACTGTGTTAATAAAAAGAAGCTAGGATGAGGAAAGACAAGAAAATAATCAAAACAAAAAAAGCTTAAGCCACAAAAGATATATTCATGTATAATGAAATATTAATAAATTAGCATAAGGTATATGATGCAATGGAAAGAGAACATAAAGAAGTAAGGCGAAAAGGGATGAATTGAAAACGGTATATTAATGTTTTGGAAGTTATATCTAATGACATTTAAGTAACTAATTATGAGTTTATGAACAAATGTAAAGGAAATAAAATTAGATAAGTATTCACGGCGGAGACGGGCGGAGCAGCTAAAACCAAATCTCGCCTTTTGTCCTTTAACCTCAAATCTGCCCACCCCGTTTGAAACCCACCAATGCCCGTCTGAATAGAGGTGAGCCGTGGCAAGTTTGTTGGAAAATGCACTCAATTGACATTCCTAGTCAATACTTGAAGGAGGCTAACCAACAATCTAAGTAGAACCCACAATTCACAAATCAACCAATAGGCTTTGTGCCACATGGAGATAGTATATATATAAAATCTAATCCAAGGATCAAAATCCATGGGCCCTGCCCAATATACAAAACCCCATACCCAACTTCATAGAAGTAAAAAATCCATGCCCAACTACATTTCTCTCATTCTCCCCTCCATCGTCAACCTTAGCCATGGCACCACCTGCAGCTGACATGCAGCAGCTAAAGAATACTCTTTAAACCCAGCAAAAACCTTTGTGACATATGGCTGCAGGTTGTTCTTTTCTTTGCCCTCTTTGGACAACCCACGTCCCAGTCAATCGTTGAAACGCTATCTGGTTTTTCCGGTACACTTCCATTCAAACTTGAAACTGGGTGAGTGGTGTAGGGACCCATCCCTGATGACACGTGGCACACGTCCCCTGACGACACGTGGCACGTGTTCCTACCCGGAATACCCACATCCGGATTCCCCCAAGAATACACGTGGCGCGCTTTCCTATCCGGACCACCTCCATCACTCATCCGGCGACCTTTCATGTCCCACACGGATACGTTCATCTCGGACCACCTCCATCACTCATCCGGCGACCTTTCATGTCCCACACGGATACGTTCATCCCGGACCACCGCCATTACGCATCCGGCGACCTTTCATGTTCCACCCGGATATGTTCATCCTGATCGCTGGCCAGACTAAGCGTGCCTCACTACGTCATTCTGATATCCTGTCACAAATCATATCCTGATACCTGCAGAGCGAAAAGACAGAAGTGACAGCTAGTCACTTCCCGTTATCTCTGACAGCCGTTCGTAGGATGAGGATGTCCCTGCCACCACCTAGTGGCAATCATGGTAAACCAAAAAGCCTTCCATCATTTATGAAGGAGAGAGAGTTTCTAAATGGTATATATATGAACCTTCGCACAAAGAAGAAGGTAAGCTCCTCAATACCTAGAAAAAGGCCAACTGTGCCATCTACTTTTATCTCTCTTTCCATGGCTGACAAAACCGTCGGAGGGTGTGTCCGGACACCCCGTCCGGACGCCTTTTGCAGGAGCAGCTGAATCAGGAATTCGTGTTCGTTGAGATCGTATGTTTATCCATTTGGCAACTACGAGGATTGCTGAGAATACGAGGCCTCAACATTGGCGCCGTCTGTGGGAACGTTTTTCGCTGATTCAGTAAATAGCAGAAATGGCTACGCCTTCCCAAAGCCATTCATCTGGAAGAAGAGAGGAAGATAATTCTGAATGGCGCCAAGCCATCGAAAGAAGGCAGTTAGCGAGCGAGCGCCAACTACAAACTCTCCTCCAGGAGACGACGAGGTTAAGAGAAGAAAATGCAATACTACGTATCCAGGCATCGTCGACAGGAGTTCCCCGTCGTCAGCACTCCCGGGACCAGGTGGCCAACTCAAGGGCTCACCAGGAGTCGATTTACCCTGGAACAGCGGAAGCAATCCCTGAAACACGCAGCGCTAGGCCGCATGAGCCACACACGCCTATGCCTCGAGCTCCCCGTGAAGAGAGCTCAGATTCCACCCACTTCTCGTCAAAAAGACGACGTGACAGAAGATCCCAATTGTCGGGCGCCATGCGCGCGAGACTGGGCCCCCAGCAAACTGGCAGGCCCAAGCCACCGACGACCATCGCAGGGGGAGTGCACCATGATCCTACGGTCACCCCCATGCCACAGAACGCTCTTTCGCACCGTGACCCCTTGGTCACCCCCATGATGCAGAACGCTCCACCGCACCAAGCGGTACGAACCATTGGGAAAAATCTCCTGAGCGAGCCACCCATGGGCTCCATTAGCAAAAGGTTGGATGACATGCTCTCCACGCCTTTCTGCTCTCATATCATTCATTACGAACCCCCAAGGGGATTTCTCGTACCAAAGTTTTCCACATACGATGGGTGCAGTGACCCCTTTGACCATATCATGCACTATCGACAGCTCATGACCCTCGACATAGGCAACGACCCACTGCTGTGCAAAGTATTCCCTGCCAGTCTGCAAGGACAGGCTCTTTCATGGTTCCATCGCCTACCTCCTAATTCGGTGGATAATTTCAGAGACCTTTCAGAAGCTTTCGTGGGACAATACTTATGCTCCGCCCGACATAAGCAAAACATCAGCACCTTGCAAAACATAAAAATGAAGGATAACGAATCCTTGAGGGAGTTCGTGAAACGATTTGGCCAGGCTGTCCTACAAGTGGAAGCTTGCAGCATGGACGCTGTCCTACAGATTTTCAAACGATGTATTTGCCCAGGCACTCCCTTTTTTGAGTCACTAGCAAAAAAGCCTCCTATGACAATGGACGACTTGTTTCGACGTGCAAACAAATACTCAATGCTTGAAGATGACGTACGGGCAGCCACCCAGCAAGTATTGGTGGCCGGACAGGCATCCAAGGGTACTACAGAGGGAAGCACTAAACCTCCGGACAGGCCAAGACCATCCGATCGAAGGCAAGAAGGACCAAGCCGCCCGGAAATGCCACCCCTCACACCACTCTCTATAACTTATGAGAAGCTTCTCCCTATGATCCAGAGCATGTCCGATTTCAGGTGGCCCAGACCCCTCGGATCGGATCCATCCAGGAGAGACCATAGCAAAAAATGCGCTTACCATAAGGAGCACGGCCATACAACGGAGACGTGCAGAAGCCTCCAATATTTGGTGGAAAGGCTTATAAAGGCGGGTCATTTAAGGCAATACCTCCGTACAGATGCTAGAGATGGAGATGCCTCCCGGGGCCGCGATTCTGGGGCCCCCATGGCTCCGGCCGCCCCAAAGCCGTCATAAATTACATTAATGGAGGCCCGTCGGATGAAGAGCTCAATTCCAAGCGAAAAAGGCAGAGGTTGTTGCGGGAAGCGATGGTGCGTGAGCGTATCAATTCCATCCGACCTGGGATAACCGAAGGAGGCCCGCACCCCATAGACGGAACGATCATTTTTCCTCCAGTAGACCCCACGCGGATATTACGTCCGCACCGTGATGCCCTCATTCTATCCTTGGGGATAGACAAATTCGACGTAAGACGCATCTTAATTGACCCAGGTAGCTCAGCTGATCTGGTGCAAGCGTCAGTCATAAGCCACATGGGACACAACTTAGTCGGTCTCGAAAACCCTGGAAGGATTTTGTCCGGATTCAACGGGGCATCAACTACCTCATTGGGAGACATTGTGCTACCAGTCCAAGCTGGCCCAGTCACTCTCAACGTTCAATTTTCGGTAGTCCAAGATCTATCACCCTTCAATGTTATCTTGGGACGTACATGGCTACACTGTATGAAGGCCATCCCCTCCACATATCATCAGATGGTGAGCTTTCTCACTGAAGATGGGCAAACCAACCTATACGGCAGCCAGCTAGCCGCTCGCCAATGCTACCAGATAGCAAGAGAAGCAGGGACCAGTCGGGAGAATGAACCCCTCCCCGAATCCACCCATGCGCTCGACCAATAGCAGTCACTGTATCCGGCGGACAGAGATCCCCCGGCAGCAGATCCCTTACAAACAGTACAAATTTCAGAAGAAGATTCTCATCTTACTCATATAAGTTCCCTTTTAACGCCCGAAGAAACCCAGAGCATCCAAGACATCCTCCGACAAAACCATGACGTTTTCGCATGGACACACTCTGATATGAAGGGAATTCACCCCTCGATAGTCTCGCATAAGCTTAACATTTTACCAATGGCAAAACCCATCCGGCAAAAGGTCAGACGTTTTCACCCGGACAGACAAAAAGTCATCCGGATGGAGATTGACAAACTACTGGAGGCCAGATTCATCAAAGAAGTGGAATATCCAGACTGGTTGGCAAATGTAGTAGTCGTACCCAAGAAAGAGGGCAAATGGCGGGTCTGCGTCGACTATACCAACCTCAATAAAGCATGCCCAAAAGACAGTTTCCCTTTGCCACGAATAGATCAGATTGTGGATTCTACCGCCGGGCAAGGGATGCTCTCCTTTCTGGACGCTTTCTCCGGATATCACCAAATCCCCATGGCCCCAGATGATCAAGAAAAAACAGCCTTCATAACGCCACATGGACTTTACTGTTACAAAGTCATGCCATTTGGTCTCAAAAACGCTGGCGCCACTTATCAAAGACTGATGACAAAGATATTCAAACCTCTAATTGGCCGCACAGTGGAAGTGTATATTGATGACGTCGTGGTCAAAAGCAAAACTCGTGAAGAGCATGTTCTCCACTTACAAGAAGTTTTCCACCTCTTAAGGAAGTTCGACATGAAGTTGAACCCTTCCAAATGCGCCTTTGGCGTGAGTGCTGGGAAATTCCTAGGCTTTATGGTCAGTCAAAGGGGAATAGAGGTGAGCCCAGAACAAGTCAAGGCAGTCGTAGAGACGTCACCCCCAGGAACAAAAAGGAATTACAACGCCTCACAGGCAAGCTTGTCGCTCTAGGACGTTTTATAGCCCGTTTCACCGATGAGCTACAGCCCTTCTTCCTGGCAATCCGTAAAGCAGGACCCAGCGGATGGACAGACAGCTGTCAAAACGCTTTTGAAAAAATCAAGCAACGCCTCATGCAACCACCCATCCTAAGCAGCCCCATCCCCAGAGAAAAACTGTATGTGTACCTGGCTGTCTCAGAGTGGGCAGTTAGCGCTGTCTTATTCCGCTGCCCATCGCCCAAGGAGCAGAAACCCATCTACTACATCAGCAGAGCGTTGGCAGATGTTGAAACCAGATATTCAAAGATAGAACTGACGGCCTTAGCTCTTCGAAGTGCCGCCCAGAAACTCCGCCCTTATTTTCAAGCACACCCAGTGGTCGTATTAACTGACCAACCCCTTCGCAATATCTTACACAAGCCGGACCTAACCGGGAGAATGCTTCAATGGGCCATAGAGTTGAGTGAATTTGGAATAGAGTTCCAACCCAGATTGTCCATAAAAGGCCAAGTAATGGCTGACTTCGTGTTGGAATACTCTCGAAAGCCCATCCAACATGACGAATCAAGCGAAAAACAATGGTGGACATTGCGGGTTGATGGAGCCTCACGATCATCCGGCTCCGGAGTAGGGCTCCTCCTACAATCCCCAACCGGAGAACAGCTGGAGCAAGCCATCCGGCTGGGGTTCCAAGCCTCTAACAATGAAGCAGAGTATGAGGCCATCCTATCCGGATTGGATCTCGCCCTGGCTTTATCCGTCTCTAGGCTTCGAGTCTATAGCGATTCCCAACTCGTGGTAAGACACGTTCAAAACGAATACGAAGCCAAAGATGAGCGCATGGCACAATACTTAAACAAAGTAAAAGATACTTTGCAACGATTCACAGAGTGGACAATTGAAAAAATCAGGCGGAACGAAAATGCGCGCGCCGACGCCCTGGCAGGTATAGCTGCCTCCCTTCCCACCAAAGAAGCAATACTACTGCCTATATATTTACAAGCCAAACCTTCCATCACGGAAACCTCCACTTGCAACACCATTAAGGCAGGCGAAACAGATGACGAAGGGTGGATGAAAGATATCATTGAATACCTCCGAACAGGCACCCTGCCTGAAGAATCTAACAAGCACACAAGATCCGGGTGCAAGCCGCCCGCTTCACCCTGGTTAAAGGGCACCTGTACAAGCGATCCTTTACAGGCCCCTACCTCAGATGTTTGAAACATTCAGAAGTACTTTATGTATTAGCTGAGTTGCACGAGGGAGTATGTGGGAACCATGCTGGAGGGCGATCACTGGCACATAGAGCCCATTCGCAAGGTTATTACTGGCCTACGATGAAAAAAGACGCGGCAGCATACGTCAAAAAATGCGACAAATGTCAAAGGCACGCCCCCATACTACACATGCCATCGGGAGAGTTGAAAACGATCTCAGGTCCATGGCCCTTTGCACAGTGGGGCATGGACATAGTAGGACCTCTACCAGCCGCACCTGCCCAGAAGAAATTCCTGCTTGTCGCCACAGACTACTTCAGTAAGTGGGTAGAAGCCGAAGCATATGCTAGCATCAAAGACAAGGATGTCACCAAATTCGTATGGAAGAACATCATTTGTCGCTTCGGAATTCCCCAAACAATCATAGCAGACAACGGTCCACAGTTTGATAGCAAGATTTTCCGAAAGTTCTGTTCAGAACTCAATATTCGGAACTCATATTCTACACCACGCTATCCTCAAAGTAATGGGCAAGCGGAGGCCACAAACAAGACTCTAGTCACTGCCTTGAAGAAAAGACTCGAGCAAGCCAAAGGAAAATGGGTGGAGGAGCTACCCGGCGTCCTATGGGCTTATCGAACCACACCCGGACGTCCAACAGGCAATACTCCCTTCGCCCTCGCATACGGAATGGACGCAATCATTCCCACCGAAATTGGCCTACCCACTATCCGAACCGAAATAGGAAGGCAGGATGATGCAAATGTAGAATTAGGGAGAAATTTGGACTGGGCGGACGAAATAAGAGAAACTGCAGCCATCCGGATGGCAGACTATCAGCAAAGGGCATCAGCTCACTACAATCGCAAAGTAAAGCCCAGAAGCTTCAAAAATGGTACGCTAGTCCTTAGAAAAGTTTTTGAAAATACTGCTGACATAGGGGCAGGAAAGTTCCAAGCCAATTGGGAAGGCCCCTACATAGTATCTAAAACAAGTGAAAGTGGAGCCTATCATCTACAGAAGTTGGATGGAACCCCATTACAGCGACCATGGAATGTATCTAATTTAAAGCAGTATTACCAGTGAAAGATGAGGCAAAAAATAGAAATACAAAATGAATAGGTGTATTTTTATTGATATTTGTGGAATGAATCATACACAAAAAGACCTCCGGACTACAAAGGTATAGAAAGAAGATAGTAGATTTTCTTTCACAAAAAGGAAAAGCTGTCATTGAGCAGGTTTGCTGTGCAGTTTTCCATTCACCCGGAAGGAATTGAAGGAACGTCCCGTTTGATGCCATGTTTCTTCATACAGCAGCGGTAGCCGAACAAGTACATTTCATCAACTTGCTTCTGGTACTCCGCTTCAAGTTCCCCCCTCTCCGCAGCAAATTCACCCTCCAGCTCTTCCTTTTGCGTTGACAAACGCAACTGCAACTCTTCTCTCTGCCGTCTCTCAATAGACACCTCTGTCCGGAGGTGCCTCACCTCCCTCCTCAAAAGAGCCATCTCCTCCTCCGCCTCAAACAGGCGAACTTCCATAGAATCCTCCCGGCTCTTTACCTCAGCAACCTCCTCTCGAAGAACCTCGTTCTTCTCTCGAAGAACCTCGTTCTCCTCCCGAAGAACCTTGTTCTCCTCTCGAGCAGTAGATGAACTGGCTTCAGCCTGCTCCACTCTCAAGCGCAATTTCTCTTCATCATTTTTTCGCTGAGACACAAAAGATTTTGTATACTCAGCAGTCTCCAGCAGGTCAGAAAGAAGATTGCGTTGAAGAACCATACCGCGAAGGCCACTCACCAGCTGTAGGAAAATACTCAAACAAAAAAAACCAAGTTACAAATCACACGACAAGCGCATCAGCATGACGAAGGAATTAAAAAGTAAATTATACCGTCTCTACTGTCTCGAACATCAGGGCTGAAGGTACCCCAGCGTCTGCAACAGAGGGAATCTGTTTTAGCTTCTCTTCCATCTCCGCATAACTGAAAGGGTTAGCAGGGATGAAAGTGGCATCATCAAAAGGACCCTCCCAAGGAGGCATTGGAGAGTGATTCCTCCTCCGGAACCACACCTTCAACATTCTCAACCGGCTGGGCCTCTCTGGGTGGAACCTCAGCCGGAGCCAGAACTGGAACCTCAGCCGGAGCCAGAACCGGAACCTCAGCCGGAGCCAGAATTGGAACCTCAGCCGGCACCAGCGCTGGGACGGCCGGGCTCTCTTCCGTCATCTCCACTACATCGCCTTCCGGATGACCCTCCGGGACGGATGAACAGCTGACTTCGATACCTTCTGTGAACCGGCCCTGAAGCCGCCCAGCGAGGCCAGACTTCAAGTCGCGTACCAGACGCAACTTCTCCTAGTTGGCCCCTTCACAGGCACAAGAGGACGAGGGCTTGGCTCATGTACAGGCAACTCCTGGCTATCTGCCCCCATCTCTCCTGTTGGGGGTGTAACAGGAGGCAAGTCGGCAACCTCATCCGGGTGAGCTGAGCCGGGTTGATTTATTGAAGCTGCTTCCTCAGCCAGAAGAGCCATCCGAACGTCTGGCGCCACGAGGGCCCTGAAAGATTAAGGCCCTAATAAATTCGAAAGTGGTTGAGACAGAGGACGGGAGAGGATTTTCCGGCTCTTCAATATTACATTCTTTTTCATAGCCAATGGGAGGGGGTACAAACTCTTTTGGAGGAGTTTGGGATTTTTATTGCCTTACCCTTACTTTTTTTACTCAGCTTCTTCTTCTTTTTTGCTGGAGCACCAGCAGGCGGAGAGGACGCAGTCCGTTTCCCACCCGGAGCCTTCCGCAGAAGCCTTCTTGTCTTTTCTTTCTCCGATCGTTGAGAAGGGCCTTGCGTTTCCCGGGCATCTGCCTCCGTACCCCCTCATAGAAAGGAAGGTCTTCAAGAATAAAGTGCTCCCCGACTACACTTCTTCAGGCAGCCGCCTGGGAAGTATGTTCAGCACGTATGCCTGAGGCTGCTGGGCGATCAAGCGGAGGTTCTGCGCAGAAAGAAGCAGTTCGCATCTCCGCTCGGCTGAAGTTATTTCAAAAAGCTTGTTCAAACGATCGAACGAAGCCTTCTCCACCCACTCCACCAGTTTTCCTCTCTTATCCTGGTCTACACCCAAGAAAGCAGAATATGTCAGCCACCTAAAAACAATGCTGACTTACAAACTATGCAAAGGCAGAAAGTAGCTTAGCTATACCTGGAATCTTCAGTGACTGATTGGGAACAAAGGGCCTGTCCGGATGCTCAGACAAACCTGCCCATACGCCCTTGACCAGCACCTGCCCCTTGGCGGCCTTTTTATTCGAATCTGGTAGGTTTGTCACCAGTTGCAGGGATGGAAGGCTGGCGACGAAGCTGAAGATGTTACTCTTCACTTTCTTGATCGAGTAAACGAAAAGAACCTCCAGTAATGAGAGGTCCAAGTTGAACAGCATGCTCAGGATGCTGCACCCCATCAGCACCCGGATCATGTTGGGATGTACGTACACTGGAGGAATCTGGGTGAAATGCAGAAATTCCTTGAGCAGAGACGGGACAGGGAATCGAAGCCCAGCATTAAACTGCTCCTTGGTAAAGAGTATCGCGTTATTTTCCGGCTTCTCAGGCAACACGCCCCTCTCCATCAAACAGCTCTACAGACACGCCATTAGGAACGCAAAACCGATCGCGAAATTCTTTTACATCCAACTTTTCTACAGACTTTTCAGCACGAGCGTCACCAGACGGGCGAGCTGAAGTAACTTCCTTGGTAGCAGACATTTTCCAGTACAAAGATGAAGCACAATCTGCATGAAAGAAACCCAGCAAGTCAAACAAGCGAAATCGACCCCACAAAACCTCAAGCCCTACCCCACAGGAGATTCCATACCCCACCAAAACGCAAAAAAGCGCAGGGGGGCAGCAGAAACTCCAAACATACACAAAAAAAAAAAAAAAAAAAAAAAAAAAAAAAAAAGAGCTTCCCAGCGAATCAAAGGCAAACCAAGAAAAGAGCATGTGAGAAAGAAAGAAATCAGAATAGAGTTGCGTACCAAGTGTAAACTCGAAAACAGGGTCGAAAACCACAAATGCAGTCACCGTCACCACCTGAATGCTGCCGGTACGCTCACAAGCAAAGACAAAACAGCAGACAATGAAGCGATGACAAGGAAGATGCAGTAAGAAAAAGCAACGGGAGTCCACAGCCTGATATTTATAAGAGACAGCACCTCAGTATCCCAAGCGTTCAGAAAAACGCTATCATTAAACCGACACATTTGCCTAGGGAATACCCAGAGACGGCGGCTCGCCATAAAGGCTCTTCTGTCTTTTCGCCCCAGCTCGCCACGTGGCCCAGTAAGAACAAAAAGCGAACCCCGGTTTTAAGAGGCAATCATTCTTTTTTAACCCGCCCATTTTGCTAGGGCAAAATCGACAACTTAAAAAGGGGGGCATTGTAGGGACCCATCCCTGATGACACGTGGCACACGTCCCCTGACGACACGTGGCACGTGTTCCTACCCGGAATACCCACATCCGGATTCCCCAAGAATACACGTGGCGCGCTTTCCTATCCGGACCACCTCCATCACTCATCCGGCGACCTTTCATGTCCCACACGGATACGTTCATCTCGGACCACCTCCATCACTCATCCGGCGACCTTTCATGTCCCACACGGATACGTTCATCCCGGACCACCGCCATTACGCATCCGGCGACCTTTCATGTTCCACCCGGATATGTTCATTCCTGATCGCTGGCCAGACTAAGCGTGCCTCACTACGTCATTCTGATATCCTGTCACAAATCATATCCTGATACCTGCAGAGCGAAAAGACAGAAGTGACAGCTAGTCACTTCCCGTTATCTCTGACAGCCGTTCGTAGGATGAGGATGTCCCTGCCACCACCTAGTGGCAATCATGGTAAACCAAAAAGCCTTCCATCATTTATGAAGGAGAGAGAGTTTCTAAATGGTATATATATGAACCTTCGCACAAAGAAGAAGGTAAGCTCCTCAATACCTAGAAAAGGCCAACTGTGCCATCTACTTTTATCTCTCTTTCCATGGCTGACAAAACCGTCGGAGGGTGTGTCCGGACACCCCGTCCGGACGCCTTTTGCAGGAGCAGCTGAATCAGGAATTCGTGTTCGTTGAGATCGTATGCTTATCCATTTGGCAACTACGAGGATTGCTGAGAATACGAGGCCTCAACACCTTCCCCAATTCAATTCAACACCTTACCAACTTAGAGCGTCTTGATCTGAGTGAAAACTCCATCTCAGGTCCAATTCCAACATGGATTGGAAACTTGCTATGGATGAAGAGACTTGACTTGTCATTCAATCTAATGAATGGGACGATTCCAGAAAGTATTGGACAACTTAGAGAGCTGAATGAGTTGGGTCTTGATTGGAATTCTTGGGAAGGGGTAATATCTGAAATTCATTTCAGTAATCTTACAAAACTGGAATATTTCTCTTTACACTTATCACCCAAAAACCAGTCCCTCCGTTTTCACGTGAGACCTGAATGGATTTCTCCTTTCAGCCTCTTGTATATCCGTATTTCCAACTGCTATGTATCTCCCAAGTTCCCCAACTGGCTTAGAACTCAAAAAAGACTTAACACAATAGTTCTTAAAAATGTGGGGATTTCAGATACAATACCAGAATGGCTTTGGAAACTAGATTTTTCATGGTTAGATCTTTCTAAAAACCAATTGTATGGAAAGCTTCCCAACTCATTATCCTTTAGCCCAGGAGCAGTCCTGGTGGATTTAAGCTTCAACCACTTGGTGGGTCGATTCCCACTTTGGTTTAATGTGATAGAGCTCTTTCTAGGAAACAATTTATTTTCTGGTCCAATTCCCTTGAACATCGGGGAATTATCGAATTTGGAAATCCTTGATATTTCTGGTAACTTGTTAAATGGCAGCATCCCTTCATCAATTAGTAAACTAAAGGATTTGAACGAAATTGATCTCTCAAACAATCATTTATCTGGAAAGATTCCAAAGAATTGGAATGATTTACACCATCTTGACACCATAGATCTATCCAAGAACAAATTGTCAGGTGGGATTCCAAGTTCGATGTGTTCAATATCTTTATTTCACTTGCTATTGGGCGACAACAATCTTTCTGGGAAACTCTCTCAAAGCTTACAAAACTGCACAGAGCTGGACTCCCTTGATCTTGGAAATAACAGGTTTTCGGGTGAGATACCCAAATGGATTGGAGAAAAAATGTCATCATTGAGGCAACTTCGTTTACGAGGCAACATGTTGACAGGAGATATTCCTGAACAACTGTGTGGGCTTTCTTATCTCCACATTTTGGATCTTGCGCTTAACAATTTATCAGGATCCATCCCACAATGCTTAGGCAATTTGACTGCTTTACGTTCTGTGACCTTATTGAACATAGAATTTGATGACACAATAGGGGGGTGTGGCTTTTATTCAGGGCACATGGAGCTATTTGTGAAGGGACAATATATGGAATTTGATAGCATACTGCCAATTGTGAATTTGATTGATCTTTCTAGCAATAACATTTGGGGAGAGATCCCAGAAGAGATCACAAATCTCCTGACCCTGGGTACCTTGAATTTGTCCCAAAACCAATTGATTGGAAAGATACCTGGGAAGATCGGAGCCATGCAAGGGCTAGAAACTCTTGATCTCTCATGCAACCGCCTTTCAGGCCCAATTCCTCCGAGCATGTCTTCTATAACCTTATTGAACCATTTGAACCTATCGCATAACCTCCTATCAGGACCAATTCCAATAACCAACCAGTTCTCGACATTCAACGATCCGTCCATTTATGAGGTGAACCTGGGACTTTGTGGGCCTCCATTGTCAACCAATTGCTCCACTCTAAATGATCAAGATCACAAAGATGAGGAGGAAGATGAAAATGAATGGGACCTGTCATGGTTCTTCATAAGCATGGGATTGGGCTTTCCGGTGGGATTTTGGGCTGTATGTGGCAGTTTGGTTCTAAAGAAGTCTTGGAGGCAGGCATATTTCCGGTTCATTGATGAAACCAGAGATAGGCTATATGTCTTCACTGCAGTGAATGTGGCTCGTCTGAAAAGGAAGATGGAAGCAAATGGAGTTCATGGCTGAAAAGGTGACATATCTTACATCACTTCCGATTCCTTTTCCTTTATTTTCTTCCTTGTTTATTTATTTATTTCATTGTATTTTTGGTGTGTTATGATTATCATCACAATGAATTTAGCTATTTTGCAGAGGCTGATGTGGTTTCAAAATAACAAACATCATGCAAAAAGAAGGTAAGATGAATTTCATTGCAATGTAATGTTAGGCCATCCTTGTTTACATACATATTTTTTAGCTATTAACCTTTTTATGCTTATATTTTATTATATGATTTCTTAACTTCTTGAATTGAAAATAATGATTTAAATTTACAAATAAAAATTGAATTGTTGTCTTGTTGGACTTAGATTTTACTAAAAGTATATTGCTTTAAATGTTCAAATCATGTTATAGAGGCATATTTTTAGACCTTCAACTATGCATATGAATATAAGTTGTTTCTCTTCCCTTACTACAATTAAGTTCCTAAATACAATGCATAGGGTAATCAATTTCTTAGGTAGAGTCATTAGAAAGAGGATTGAGGGAGTTTATAATTGGGTTCAACTTTTTGAAGTTGCAGAATCTGATTTTCATAGGGAAGGTTAAGATGCGTGTAATTTTTTCCAAGGTTGAATCCCAAAAAACTATACAAGCAAGCAACTAAGATTATAAATTGTTATAGATTGTTAGTTGACACTCTAAATTTATTGACAAATATACTCACTTGAGTATGGTTAATACCACAAGTATGAAAACTATAGAAATTTAAATAGCCTCTATAACCATGTTTGTTAATATTGTGTTGTTAATTAATTAATTATATATAATAATAATAATAATAATAATAATAATAATTGAAATAATAATATTGAACATGTTTATATTCCTTGATGAAAATCTAAATGTTGCTTAAATTGGAGCTAATTATGTGTTTTTATGTTTCAAATTGAATACAATGATGAATTCTCAGTGGTAATAAAGATTTCTTTTGGTACTAGTGTTGGAGAACTCTATCTTTGAAATTTTGGCAAACAATTATTTTTCTTTAGGTAGGTTTGTTATCTGTAAATTATCATTTAAGTGAGAAAAGTTGTAATATTAAGTTGGATACTCGGCCTACTTTTGATATTTTAGAATCATCTATGCCTTAAAATTGTCCTTCCAACTTTTATATTTATGTTAATTTGATAGTTGATTATCACTAAATACCATTCAGAAATTTTGTCCATTATTGATTTAAATATATTTTTGGTATAAGCTTCAAGTGACCGAGCTAATTGTACACTATTGAAAAATATGGCAAACCTAATTACTAACATTAGTATTCATCGCCTCTAGTTGTAAAATATTAGCCAAATAATGTGTTTTCTCTTCATTTTATTTAGCCAAATATGGCCTAACAACATTGGTATAATATAAAAACAACGCTCTAAAATAAACTTATTGTAAATATAAGGAATGTTTTATTGTAAATATAACATTGGTATATATTTTCTATTACATATATAAAACTTTTGTTGAAGCAACAGAATTTTAATTTCCAATATTGCATAATCCAAATATATATATATATATATATATATATATATATATATATATATATATGTATTGCATAATCAAATATTAATAATCCCCAATACAAACCTCAGCTACCAAAGATCAAGGAAACTTCAAAAAAAAAAAAAACAAAAACAAAAAAGAAATCTCCTCCAATACTAAGTTCTCACTAAAATTCAATCTTCAGAGACTGATCTGCTGCTTTAGCCTTTGAACTCGCCAAATACCAATGATATTCCCCTTTCTTGAAACAACCAAACTTTGAAATTACTTGAAAAATCAAATTAAATAAATTGCATTAAACTCAAACAAAGTTTGGTTTTTTTCTTGGGTTTCAATTTCCAAGTCCTTATCCTTTTACCATCTTTTCTCAACAAAGTTCCTTGTTTCTATCAAAAAGAGAGAAGATCAAAGTTGAGACAAATTTAGCCTCAAAGCATAAAAAGAGTGAAAAACTATGCCTAATTAATCAAAAGCCATGTTTCCATTTCACATGGTTAGAACTCCACAACGATCAACCAAAAGTAGAAAATTCCACTACATTGTCCCTTCCAAGGGCAGCATGGTGTTGTAATCCATTGCATGAGCCATCCTTGAAAAAGATAGAGCAATACAATCTTAGATTAAGTTTTGGACAAACAAATGAACTGAATCTAAGCATTTAATATGAAAACAAAAGTAAATTTAGCAAAATGTTTGTTATCCTCTCAAGCGTACTACAGTAGGATAGTGCAAACATAAGACAAGGCTGTGAAAGAAGTGGTAGATCCATTATTTCTATTCCTAATGATGGGGTAACAAATGGGGTATCTTCCAAATGATTCTCAGTAAATGCTACACAAAGTGGTCACCAAGTGAAAGAAGTGGCAGACAACCACCAACATCTTCCTTCCAGAGGTCTGTCTGCCGAATCAAAGATATCTTCCAAATGATTCTCAGTAAATGCTACACAACCCTCATACCATAACTAACTTGTCCACTCCACCAACATATAAATTTGCTAAATGTATCTTCAACCAATGTAAGTCTGACTTCCCAAGAAGGTGTTCCTCTGCCAACTCCAGGATAGCTCTTTAATCAAATAAACCCTATCCTCAGAATCCAGCCACAGCCTAACAATAACAGATTTCCATAAAAACATTTTAAAAAAACAAAAAAAAAAAAACATAGACTAATTATAATCAAAATCAAAGCATCACAAAACAAAAACCTAAATTAACGAAATTAACCACACCATAAGCACTATTACAGCTAAGAAACTAAAATCAATTCACAATACAAAACAGTGCGAGAACTCACCAGCTGGCAACATAAATCGATGCCATGGTGGTGAACGTGGCTAGCATGAGAACCGAAGCTTGAGATCTGAAAGTCGAACCAGATAACTAGTGATTCGGTCCCCGATTATGCATTTCATCACTGTGAAGCAAAGAAGACAACAATCTTTAGAGACCTTTCATCAATGGTTGGCCAACTGGGTTGAATTTCGGGTCATTGTTTCTCTTTGACCAGATTTTGGCTCCGAATTTGAAATACACAAGAGTATTTCGGAGAACAAAAGAGAAAATCAGAGTTGGTTGTTGATCTAGGCCTCGTCAGTGATGAGGATGTCGGTGATGGTAGTAATGTAGTTGGAGAAACAATTCTTTTCGACGCCTTAGTAAAAGGAACAATCACTAGATAAACAGAAGGGTTTTATGACTTTGAGAGCCCAAAATCTCTTAGGATCTTACTATAATACCGAGCAGACATTGAAAAGAGGTTACCAATCCGTGTCATGGCGACCACTTGGTAATCTCATATCTTTTTTATTCATACCTTTATAATTGATCTTATTTCTTTGTATCCTTATCTAATAATCTAAATTAATTTCACCAAAGTCAACAATTAAGATGGGAAGTCAATAGTTATCAATTCAATATTTTCCAATCTTTTAACATGGTGACCACTTACCTCATTATGGTTAGCCTAACATAATTGGGTAATGAACTATAAAAGTCCAATTGACTCTAATAGAGAGAATAAGCTTCATCTATCATATTCTCTTACCCAAATTCCCATATTCATTTTTGCATCTGCTCTTAGCATTTCCTTTTTTTGTTATCCATTGACTTGACCATAGGAGATGTGTTGGATGACCACCCAACCATCTTGTGTCATAAGTTTGGCAAATTGGTTTGTGAAGTACTTCGTGAAGGCATCAATAGGCGAGAGCTTTTTAGATAAGCTCAAAATCTTCTACATCAATAGGTATATAACAGTTGCTAAGACTATTTTAACTCTAAGATAAAATGTATGTGAATTATGTTCTTACGGAATTTCTATAACCAATAATTTTTGGGTCATATATAGGCATATGTACTTCCCGAATTCACATTTATATTAATAGGAAAGATAACATTGAAGGAAAATAAAGTAAAAAAAATTAAAATAAAGGAACTAAAAAAGATTAACCTCCGCAAATTTTAATAATTTCTTTTTTACATTAATAAAAGAGGAATCAAGAGTTTGAAAATATATAAATTTTCAAAGAAAACTTTTTACTATTTCATGATTGGTCAGTTAACTTTAAAGAGAGAATAAAATGTAACCATATGCTAGAATTATATGTTCTACTGGACTAGCATAATCAACTAAATTCACCTGTTTATGGAATATATCTGGTAAACTATATTGGTTGTACATGGTATTGTTTTGGGCCATGATGGGATGGACATGATTTAATGTCTTGTGGATAGGCCCATAGCTTCACCTTGCTCATAAATGTTTTAGTTGAGCCATTGAGATACTGAATTATGGGCCTTTAGTCCATAATTTTATCATGGAAAAAATGAAATAAAATAAGATATAGCTAAAATTTAGGTAGTGAAAAATGAAGTATTTTTAAATTATTTAATTTTTATATTGAAGTTTTTTTTTTTTACTTTTTCCCTTTTTTTTTTTTTTTTTACATTTTCTTTTGATTTTCTAGGAAATAAACAATTCACTTGTCTTGACGAGAAAAATAAAAATTCAAAGGGTTAATTAACTTTAGACCATTAAGTAAATAAATTCCAGATTTAATCAATTTTCTTTTAACAAAATAAATTTGATTACTCCACAAAAGTCAAATTACTGTTAAATATTTCAATTAGGTTACAAAAGTCAAATTATTATTAAATATATATTAATGATTTATATTAATATTTTTGAAATAAACAATTGAATAAATATGAAATGTTACCTAGTCGTGGTTCATTAGTTTGTCTAATCAATACGATGGTTCAATTATAATCAACTTGTGATATATGTATAAATAAAATTAGAAAATTATAATATATTTATATAGATTTTAATATTTCTAATTTTA
The DNA here is from genome assembly GCF_004353265.1 of Vitis riparia. Taxonomy (NCBI): domain Eukaryota; kingdom Viridiplantae; phylum Streptophyta; class Magnoliopsida; order Vitales; family Vitaceae; genus Vitis; species Vitis riparia. The sequence continues at coordinate 21,792,200 of NC_048431.1, read as the reverse complement.
TTAAATAATTATATTATATTATTTAATTATTAAAAAATATGTTACATATGAAAAAATAAAATTTTATTGGTTGATTTTATCTACTTCCAATGGCTATTTATTATATTGATCGATTTATTATCTTAGTGTATTTTTTACCTATATTATTTTCATATTTATTATCTATGCATGAATGTATATTTATTTTAAATATCCATCTTCTTGTTAATATTGTAAATCAATGATATAACAAAAGAAGAAGTTGGTCTATTAGTATTGTTTGCACCATTAATTGGACCACCGAACCCAAGTGTAAAAGCACACACATGGAAAGACTTGAGTTTGAAAGTATCTTAATACACTTGCCTCAAGTATCTCTCAAATTAAAATAAAATAATGATAATACATCTGGATTCTTCGTTTAAACAAATCGTCCATGACATGTGGACAAGAAAAAAGATGAAGACTTTTTCCTTAGATTTTTTTTTCTTTTTTTCTCCCTTGGACAATGACTTAAAACTTTAAAGATTTGGTAGTTGACATATGTTACAGTAAAAAGTCTCTTACACAATTTTATTTTATTTTGATAGTAACTTAACTTGGAAGGCTTTGGTAATTAATATAATTAATTATGAATCGGGCCAGCTATGATTTGAACTTGCAGCATGTCCATCCATTCAACTTTGAACTTTGATAAATCTAAAGTCTTGTCTGTTAACTTGATGAAACACAAGATACTTTACTATCTGCTTTTGAGTCAAACAAGCGATCACATTTTCCTAGTGTTTTCATTATTATTTTTCTTGCAATGTTAGTTGAATGTGGTAGACGAGGTTGGCCCATGTATGGCCGAAAGGTCTTGCTCCTTATTTTTTTGAGCTGGTTTATATGAAGACTTACTATTAAATAAATTCAACAAAAGACTCTAATGGTATCTACCTATAAAGAAATACTGTCTTTGCTGTGATCTATCTTTGTAGAGCATTAACAATGGCGACCAGGAAAACCTTCATCCTATTTCTTGTCCTTCTTTTGCTTCCTTTATTTCTCGAATTTTTCTTACTTGAAGCCCTTGTGATCAATTCCACTGATGGTGATAGGGACGTGGTTTGCATTGAGATGGAGCGGAAAGCCCTTCTTAAATTCAAAGGTGGTCTGGAAGATCCTTCAGGTCGGCTTTCTTCTTGGGTTGGTGGAGATTGTTGCAAATGGCAAGGCGTGGATTGCAATAATGGGACAGGACATGTTATAAAGCTAGACCTCAAAAACCCTTATCAATCCGATGAAGCAGCATTTCCCTTGTCTCGTTTAATTGGCCAGATAAGTGATTCCTTGCTTGACTTGAAATATTTGAATTACCTGGATTTGTCTAAAAATGAATTGAGCGGCCTGATCCCTGATTCAATAGGAAACCTTGACCACTTAAGATATCTTGATCTTAGTGACAACTCAATCTCGGGTTCAATTCCAGCATCCATTGGAAGGCTGTTGTTGTTGGAGGAATTGGACCTCTCTCACAACGGAATGAATGGGACCATCCCAGAAAGTATAGGACAACTTAAAGAGCTCCTTAGCTTAACACTTGATTGGAATCCTTGGAAGGGGAGGGTATCCGAAATTCACTTCATGGGTCTTATAAAACTGGAATATTTCTCCTCATACTTATCACCGGCTACAAACAACTCTCTGGTTTTCGATATTACAAGTGACTGGATTCCTCCTTTCAGTCTCAAGGTTATCAGAATCGGCAACTGCATACTGTCTCAAACATTCCCTGCCTGGCTCGGAACTCAGAAGGAACTTTACCAAATAATCCTCCATAATGTTGGGATTTCAGACACTATACCAGAATGGCTTTGGAAGTTGTCTCCACAGCTTGGGTGGTTAGATCTTTCCAGGAACCAATTGAGGGGAAAGCCTCCCAGTCCCTTATCCTTCAGCACATCGCATGGATGGAGTATGGCAGATTTAAGTTTCAACCGCTTGGAGGGTCCACTCCCACTTTGGTATAATTTGACATATCTTGTTTTGGGGAACAATTTTTTTTCAGGTCCAGTTCCCTCCAATATTGGGGAATTATCAAGTTTGAGAGTCCTGACTGTTTCGGGGAACTTGTTGAATGGGACCATCCCATCATCATTAACTAACCTGAAGTATTCGAGGATTATTGATCTCTCAAATAACCATTTATCTGGAAAGATTCCCAATCATTGGAATGATATGGAAATGCTTGGCATCATTGATCTATCCAAGAACAGACTGTATGGCGAGATTCCAAGTTCCATATGTTCAATCCATTTAATTTACTTGTTGAAATTGGGCGACAACCATCTTTCTGGGGAACTCTCTCCAAGCTTACAAAACTGCAGTCTCTACTCCCTTGATCTTGGAAATAACAGGTTTTCAGGTGAGATACCCAAATGGATCGGAGAAAGAATGTCATCACTGAAGCAGCTACGCCTACGAGGCAACATGCTGACCGGAAATATTCCTGAACAACTATGTGGGCTTTCTGATCTCCGCATTTTGGACCTTGCACTTAATAATCTATCAGGATCCATCCCTCCATGCTTAGGCCATTTGAGTGCTATGAATCATGTGACCTTATTAGATCCTTCTCCAGATTACCTATATACTGATTATTACTACACGGAGGGAATGGAGCTAGTTGTGAAGGGAAAAGAAATGGAATTTGAGAGGATACTTTCAATTGTGAAGTTGATAGACCTTTCTAGGAATAACTTATCGGGAGAGATTCCACATGGGATTACAAATCTCTCAACCTTGGGTACCTTGAATTTGTCCTGGAACCAATTGACTGGAAAGATACCCGAGGACATTGGAGCCATGCAAGGGTTAGAAACTCTGGACCTCTCGAGCAACCGCCTTTCAGGCCCAATTCCTCTGAGCATGGCTTCTATAACCTCATTGAGCCATTTGAACTTGTCGCATAACCTCCTGTCAGGACCCATTCCAACAACCAACCAGTTCCCTACATTCAATGATCCATCCATGTATGAGGATAACCTGGGACTTTGTGGGCTTCCATTGTCAACCCAGTGCTCCACTCCTAATGAAGATCACAAAGATGAGGAAGATGAGAAGGAAGATCATGACGATGGGTGGGAAACATTATGGTTCTTCACAAGCATGGGATTGGGCTTCCCGGTGGGATTTTGGGCTGTATGTGGCACTTTGGCTCTAAAAAAGTCTTGGAGGCATGCTTATTTTCGGTTTGTTGGTGAAGCGAAAGATAGGATGTATGTCTTTATTGCAGTGAATGTGGCTCGTTTCCAAAGAAAGATGAAAAGAAATGGTGGAGCTCATGATTGAAGAGGTGAGTTATCTTGCATATTTTCCCTTTCTTTTTCCTTGTTTATTTATTTATTTTAATTTTTTGTGTGAATTCTCATCAGAATGAATTCATCTATTTTGCAGAGGGTGACATGATTTCAAAATAACAAAATCATAAATAAAATAAAATAAAAAACAAAGGGAAGATGAATTCCAATGCATAAGGTAATGCAAACCTATCTCCATCACACATTCTATTAATCTTGTTATATTTACTCAAATTTTATTGAATGATTTATTAATTAATTCTTTAATTGGAAAAAATGATTTAAATTCACAAAAATAAAAAAAATAGAAAAATGAATGATCGTCTTGTTGAATTTAGAGTTTACAAAAATTGTAGTGCTTTAAGCACTCAAATCATATTATGAACTGAAGACAAGTTAGAAGTGAACTTGAATTCTTTTGATGAAATTAATCTTTATAGGATGGTGTTAAAGTCCGATTAATTAGATGCTTGTAACTTATATTCATGTAAACATAAGTTTTTCCTTTCTAACAACTAGATTCATTTTTTTTTAACTGAATCCTTATTTTTGTGACCATTGAATGTTATCAATAAAGAGAATGATATACTAGGATCAAAGAATGATATATGTATAAGGTAATCAATTTCTGAGTTTAAACCCTTAAACAAAGCGTCCTAGGAATCTATAAATCTATAATTGATTCAATTCGCTAAAGTTGTAGAAAGTGATTTTCTCAATGGAGTTGTAAGGATACATATCTCCGAGATTAAATGCCAAAATACAAGCAAGTAGCTAGGACTACAATTTGCTTGGTTAGAAGTCTCTAAATTTATGGAGAGATATACTCTCATGATTACCATGACTTATACCATTAGATATAAACACTAAAGAAATCTAAAATATTTGGAATCAAGCTTGTGAATATTTTTGTTGTTGATTGAAGTCATGGACAGAAACTTTTGATCTGCTATTAGGTTGATCATACAAAAATATATGATATTGAACATAAGCTTGTGAAATTTGGAGCTTATTACGTGTATTTACTTGTTTCAGATCAAATACAATGGAGGAATCCATATGGTGAATGAAGGTTTGATTTGGTACTAGTGTTAAAGAATTGTATGTTTGAAATATTAGTTTGTAATTATTTTTCTTTTAGATGTTCTGTTACTTATAAAGACTGTAACTATAGCGAGGAAGAAGTGTTGGAAACCAAGCCCACGTCGCCTTCCATCCTGTGCGTTCCTCCCCATATTTAGCATCCTCTGTTTACTTCCCTAAATTAGTGAAATATACTGCCTTTATTATAATTGATTTAGGAGTAATTCTAGCAAGGTAGTTTATTCACTTTCCATGTAAGAGTTTATTCTCTTTCCATGTAATAGTTTATTCACTTTCCATGTAAGAGTTTATTCTCTTTCCATGTAAGGGAAATTCCGTCCGGTGATAGTATACCAGTCCGGAATTGTCTCATATCTGTAGGCTATTTATTTATGCTTTCTTTCATTGTAATAAGAGTATCATAGAATGAATTGAGTCTATGTTCCTCCATAGTTAGTCTTCAAATTCTTCATGGTATCAGAGCAGGTTTAATCCTGTCTCATCGTCTTCATCTTTAGTCAGTTTTTTTTTCTACTCAATTCTATTCTTCTAGGTTATGCCTAAATACGGTCCAGCCTTTGGAATGGCTACCAACTCATCATCCTCTACTTCTGATATCATCATCTCATCGTCTTCATCCTCTCATCAAATGGAAACCTCTCATCTGCCAATCACAGCCCATAAACTGAATGGGCAAAATTATTTGCAATGGTCTCAATCCATATTAATGTTTATACGGGGAAAGGAGAAAGATGACTACATCACCGGAGCTTCGGCGGCACCAGAAACCACAGCATCAACCTACAAGAAGTGGATAGCAGAAAATAATATGGTCATGTCCTGGCTAGTCAACTCTATGACCCCTGACATTGGTGAAAATTTTCTGTCATTTGATACTGCCAAAGAAATCTGGGACATTGCAAAAGAAACTTTCTCAGACAAGGAAAACACATCTGAAATCATCCAGATTGAAGGCATCCTCCACGATTTGCGTCAAGGAAACCTTACGGTAACTGAATATTTCAATACTCTTACTCGTCTATGGCGTCAACTTGATACGTTTGAGGTTCATAACTGGAATTGTGTTACAGATGGTTTGTTGTATAAAAAGATTGTCGAAGGGAAACGTGTGTTTAAATTTTTGTTAGGTTTGAACAAAAATCTGGATGAAATCAGAGGAAGAATCATGGGAGTAAAACCTCTACCTAGCCTCAGAGAGGCATTCTCTGAAGTGCGTCGTGAAGAAAGTCGGAAAAATCTCATGATGGGATCCCATCAACAACTGAATATGGCAGAAAGCTCGGCTCTTAAGACTCAATTCGCTCCTTTTGACAACCGTCAAAAAATTAAAGGAGGTAGACCTTGGTGTGATCATTGTAGAAAGCCGGGACACTCAAGAGAAACTTGCTGGAAGATTCATGGAAAGCCAGTAGATTGGAAGCCACGTCAACCACTTGAGAAAGAAGGACGAGGCAATCATGTGGCTACCGATGAACAATCGCCACAACCTGAAGCTAGCCCTTTTAATAAGGAGCAAATGGAGATGCTTCAGAAACTACTGTCTCCTCTTTTGTCAGTACAGTCACAAACTGGCTCATCTTCCAACCAGCTCATTGGTTCCGGAACCTTGGCTCACAAAGGTAATTTTTTGAGTGCCTTTACTGTTGGTAAGAAACGTAAAAAACCTCGGATCGTGGACTCAGGAGCATCTGATCATATGACGGGAGATGCGACAATTTTTGATACATATAGCTCATGTCCAAATAATTTAACAGTCCGAATAGCAGATGGTTCACTATCAAAGGTTGCCGGAACAGGTTCAGTTGTGCTATCAAGGGATCTTACTCTCAACTTTGTTCTCCTTGTTCCTAACTTGGACTGTAATCTATTGTCAATTAGTAAACTCACTAAGGAAAAGAGGTGTATTACTAATTTTTCCTCCACTCACTGTGAATTTCAGGATTTGGATTCGGGGAAGACGATTGGCAATGCTGAGGAATGCTCTGGACTCTACATCCTTAAGGAGCTCCATGATCCACAAGAACAACCTCAAATGGCAGTTGGTAGTAATTCTTTTTCGGTTTCATGTCAAAATAACGATAGTGCAATTATGTTGTGGCACTATCGCTTAGGTCATCCAAATGTTATGTATCTCAAGCATTTATTTCCTTCATTATTTCATAAAAATCCAAAATCCTTTGAGTGCGAAATCTGTCAATTATCAAAGCAAGTCCGGTCTCATTTTCCCATTCAACCCTATAAAGAGTCTAGTCCATTCTCAATGATTCATAGCGATATCTGGGGTCTGTCAAGAATAAAAGATGTAACTGGTACTAGGTGGTTTGTCTCATTCATAGATGATCATACTAGATTAACTTGGGTATTCCTCATGAAAGAAAAATCTGAAACGAGTCAAATTTTCAAAAATTTTAAAAATATGATTCAGACCCAATTCCAGTCAAAAATACAAATTCTAAAGTCTGATAATGCTAGGGATTATTTCAACTCCATTCTAGGAGAATTTCTAGCACAAGAAGGGATAGTTCACTTAAGTTCATGTGTTGATACCCCACAACAAAACGGAATCGCTGAAAGGAAAAATAGGCATTTGTTAGAGGTGGCTAGATCACTAATGTTCTCCATGAATGTTCCAAAATTATTCTGGGGGCAAGCTGTCCTTACGGCAGCCTACCTCATCAATAGGATGCCGTCTAGGGTACTAAAATTCCAAACACCTTGTCAAACACTCCTAAAATCCTTTCCGACTACTCGTCTCATCTCCACCGTCCCACCCAAAATTTTCGGGTGCTCTGTTTTTGTTCATATCAATCAACAACATCGAAGTAAACTTGATCCTAGGTCACTCAAGTGCATCTTTCTTGGGTATTCTTCAAATCAAAAAGGGTATAAGTGTTACTCTCCGGTCACAAGAAAATTCTACAATTCAATGGATGTCACATTTTTTGAAACCCAGCCTTACTATCCCAAAAACGATATTCAGGGGGAGAATTCAACTCAGGAATATCAATTTTGGGATCTTGAGTCATTCAGTGAGCCACCCATCATCACTGAAAATCACATTCCTCCAGAGTCATTTAATCAGCCCGAGTCCATTGTTGACTTGTGGGATAAGGAGCACATCCAAGAGGAAACGGAGGAAGGAGCACTTTCTCAACAAACCCATGAGGCTGAACCGGGTCCTAATCCAAGCAAACTTCCAGGTAACAACGCTCCTGATGGTACTGTTGATTCCGAGTTAGAAAATGATATTCTTAATATGCCCATAGCTTGGAGGAAAGGAATTCGATCATGCACTCAGCATCCCATTGGAAATTTTATTTCTTATGATAAGCTATCACCTACGTTTCGTGCATTCACTTTTAGCATCACAGAGATACAAGTTCCTCGGAATATTCAGGAAGCTTTCAAGTATCCTAAGTGGAAGGCGGCAGTCGATGAGGAAGTTCGGGCGCTGGAAAAGAATGGTACGTGGGAAATTACTGACCTCCCAAGAGGTAAGAAACCAGTTGGGTGTAAGTGGATTTTCACAGTAAAGTACAAGGCAGATGGTAATGTGGACAGGTATAAGGCTCGGTTGGTTGCCAAAGGATTCACCCAATCCTATGGCATTGACTATCAAGAAACTTTTGCTCCAGTTGCCAAGCTCAATACTGTTCGTGTACTTTTATCCTTGGCAGTTAATCTCGATTGGTCACTTCACCAACTTGATGTGAAGAATGCCTTCCTCAATGGTGACTTAGAGGAAGAAGTTTACATGGACATTCCTGCTGGACTTGAGACGACATCAAACTTCAACAAGGTTTGCAGACTCCGAAAATCCTTGTATGGTCTCAAACAATCTCCTAGGGCCTGGTTTGAACGGTTCACTAAGGTAGTGAAAGGGTACGGATTCGTTCAATGTCAATCTGATCACACATTATTTGTGAAACACTTCCCAGAAGGGAAGCTGGCAATTATCATTGTATATGTGGACGACATAATTTTGACAGGTGATCATGAAGAGAAAATTGACTTACTTAAAAAATTACTGACAAAGGAATTTGAGATCAAGGATCTTGGAAACCTCAAGTACTTTCTCGGAATGGAGATTGCTAGGTCAAAGAAAGGTATAGCAGTCTCACAACGCAAATACGTTCTGGACTTATTGAATGAAACAGGAATGCTAGGATGCAAGCCGGCAGAAACACCTATGGATACAACTGTCAAACTGGAAGAAAGTGATGGAAGTACGCCAGTTGATAAAGGAAGATATCAACGTCTTGTGGGGAAACTCATCTATCTTTCTCATACAAGGCCAGACATCGGCTTCTCCGTTAGTGTGGTAAGTCAATTCATGAATAATCCAACCAAAAAACACATGACTGCTGTGATCAGAATATTGAGGTACCTCAAGATGACACCAGGAAAGGGTCTCTTCTTTCAAAGAACAACAAAGAAAGAGATTGAGATTTTTTCAGATGCAGATTGGGCAGGTTCAGTGACTGATCGGAGATCAACTTCAGGCTATTGTTCATTTGTTTGGGGGAACTTGGTTACATGGCGAAGCAAGAAACAGTCAGTGGTAGCTCGTAGCAGTGCTGAGGCAGAATTTCGTGCTATGGCACAAGGTATCTGCGAGGGAATCTGGTTGAACAGGCTGTTAGAAGAATTACGGGTTCCATTGAAGCATCCCATGATGTTATACTGCGACAATCAAGCTGCCATCAGTATCGCTAAGAATCCGGTTCATCATGATCAAACTAAACACGTGGAGATAGATCGACACTTTATCAAGGAAAAGATTGAAGAAGGAGTTTTCAAAGTCAGCTACACTCCGACAAACTGTCAAACGGCTGACATTCTCACAAAAGCTCTTGCTCGAGTTAACTTCGAAGATCTGACAGGAAAACTTGGAATGATCAACATCTACAACGCGGCTTGAGGGGGAGTGTTGGAAACCAAGCCCACGTCGCCTTCCATCCTGTGCGTTCCTCCCCATATTTAGCATCCTCTGTTTACTTCCCTAAATTAGTGAAATATACTGCCTTTATTATAATTGATTTAGGAGTAATTCTAGCAAGGTAGTTTATTCACTTTCCATGTAAGAGTTTATTCTCTTTCCATGTAATAGTTTATTCACTTTCCATGTAAGAGTTTATTCTCTTTCCATGTAAGGGAAATTCCGTCCGGTGATAGTATACCAGTCCGGAATTGTCTCATATCTGTAGGCTATTTATTTATGCTTTCTTTCATTGTAATAAGAGTATCATAGAATGAATTGAGTCTATGTTCCTCCATAGTTAGTCTTCAAATTCTTCAAGAAGCTCTATTGAAATATAGATAGAGATATGAGTTAATTGTAGACTAATGAAAAATATTTCATAAAGTAGGAGGCAGGGAGGAAAAGCACGATAGGAGGCATGTCTCAGGCCAGAAAGGAAGGAAAGAGAGAGGCCAGAAGCGATATAGGCTAAAGACTGAGGTCAAGTCGTCTTCAGTCTATATTGTGATCCCATGCCAATTGATTTTTATATGAGACAGGGAAGCACCAACCAAGACTTTATACAAGGGGCTTTGAAGAATTTCTTCAGAGGCAGCACCCATCAACTTACAACATAACTTATAGATTGATCAGGACTGTAACATCATGGAGGCAGACTAATGAATACAAATTCAATCATTTTTCGTTCCTATAAAACAGTGAAACGAGGCATCTGGTTCATGGATCACTTTACAACTCTGCCCAAAGAAGGACAAATAAAGTTGAACAAGGGAATTAGAGACCCCAAATTCTTTCAGTAATGCTGATTTTGAAGCAAAACTTCACCTGAAAGCACATACAAATGTACTTTCTCAAACTTTCTTAATTTTTTTAGGAAAATATTTTGAAATTTTACATAATGTTTAATTCTTACTTTTCTATTTCATTTTCCTTTTGGAGAATGAAGCTTTGATATCATTTTTTTTCTTTTTTCTTTTTTTATTTTTTATGGAAGGTAACTACCAAGAAAATTTTTAAATATTTATATTTTCTTTTGATATAAATGATGGTTAAAAAATAGTTGTGAATAAAAAATGACTTTTTCAAAAAAAAATAAAAAATCAACCTAAGTATGGGAAATTGTACTATTAAATAAAAATTTAATCACTTCATTTACATAGTAGATTTTTATTTTCAGGAGACATTGTGTACAATATTCAAAATTTTGAAGATGTTATATGATAAGCATAAAATTAAATTTGTAAAAATGAACCATTTTGAGACTTCATTAGTTTTCATTATCGAATGGTCAAATTACATTTCATACTTAAACATAAGATAATATACTATATACTTTTTGTTTCTATTAATTCAACCCTAGGGTTATTTTAATATTTAATTTTCAGTTTTTATAAAATACCATATTATTGTTTTTTCTTTTCCACGGTCACTTTAAAGAACTAGAGGCATCTCTTAACCCAGTTAAGTCTCTAATCTTCCCCTTGCCTGGGCTAAAAGCTAAAATTCTTTTTAGTTTGTTATTCTAAAAGATAAAGCTACTTTCAAATTTTTTTTTGAACATTTTTTTTTTTAAATTCTCTTCATCATTTTTTTTTCCCCTTAGATAACGAATGGCTTTGGCATACCATATAAGTGGGGCAAAAGATAAACTTTCTTTTTGGCATCTTTGACCCTTCTACTCGACCAAATCTCTCGTCTCCACAATGTTAGGTGGGTTAACTCCTTTTATTTTTTTAATTATTGTTTATGAATAATGAATGTCTTTAAAGACTGGCAGCATCTTGGCTTTAATTTGACTTAACCAAGTCTCTAGTCTACCAAATGTAAATGGAGCAAAAGATGAACCTTTTTTTTTTTTTTTTTTTTCAAATTTGGCATCTTGACCCTCTTTTATTTTCCTAGTTAATGAATGACCTGCGACAGCATCTTAATCTATTTGCATGAGGTGTCTCTCATGTAGAAGAGCAATTCATATTTGGTCGCATTACCATTACCTTTGAAAAGTAAGAAGCTATTGGCCTTGAGAAGGATTTGAATTCAACCCAATGACAAGAAATGTGCCAAATGACTCCAGCATCTCACACAGACGTGTCAATGGGCCGAACCTGCCAATTAATTTTTATTTTTATTTTTTGAATGTAGGTTTAAAAGGGTGTTACTTTTTTTAAAACATGACAAGTTATTAATTATTGACTTACATGTTTTTGGAGCTTATGTCTCAAAAAAATTAAATAAATTGACTCCAATAAGGCCTATTGGTATATATGGCATCAATCAATAACTTGGCAGTGTACAGCTTTCTAGTTTTCACTGCAAACATGGCCAGCAGAAAAACTCTTCTTTTTTTGCTTGCTGTATTTTCAGAATTTCTCTTGCTCGAAGCCGTTATTATCAATTCCAGTCGTGGTGAAACTATTGTGGTTTGCATTGAGGTTGAGCGGAATGCACTTCTTAAATTCAGAGATGGTCTGAAGGATCCTTCGGGTCGGCTTTCTTCTTGGGTTGGCACAGATTGTTGCACATGGCAAGGTGTGGGTTGCAACAATCAGACAGGAAATGTCATGAAGTTAGACCTTAGAAACATTAATGTCGATTCAACAGGGGACTATGAAGCAGACGTAGTGGCTCTTAGCTCGACATTCTTGGGTGGTCAGATAAGTGATTCCTTACTTGACTTGAAATATTTGAATTACTTGGACTTGAGTATGAACAATTTCCAAAATATTTCAATCCCAAGTTTCATAGGCTCGCTTGAAAAATTGACATACCTCAATCTCCGTGGAGCAGCATTCAGTGGAATGGTTCCTCCTCATCTTGGAAATTTGTCCAACTTGAGACATCTTGATCTCTTTGCATGGTCATATGCCAGACAAAGTTGTCAAGGCAGTTGGGTTTCTAATATAAATTGGCTTTCTGGCCTCTCTTCCTTGGAATACCTTAATTTGGGATGTGTCAACCTTGGAAAGGCAACTACTGATTGGATGCAAGCTGTGAACACGATTCCTTCTCTGGTTGAATTGTCTTTGCTTGGATGTCAACTTAGTACATTTCCTCAATCTCTCCCATTTGTTAATCTGACTTCTCTGTCGGTCCTTGACCTTAGTCACAACCATTTCAGTACTATCATACCTAGCTGGTTGTTTAATCTCAGTAACCTCGCAATCCTTCACTTTAGTCATGCTGGAATTAAAGGCCCTATTCCTCATGATGCCTGGGGAAATCTTTGCAACTTTGAGATCTTGGATCTTTCAGAAAATGGTATTAGTTCTGATGAGGGAATTGAATTCATACACGGTTTGTCTACATGCAGCAACAGTACCCTGAAGGAATTACTTTTGAGGCTAAATCGCTTTCGTGGCAAGTTTCCCGATTCATTAGGCCATTTTAAGAATTTAATATCGATAGATTTGTCTGATAATGAATTGAGTGGCCAGTTACCTGATTCTTTAGGAAACCTTGAGAAGTTAAGATCTCTTGATCTTAGTAGCAACTTAATCTCGGGTTCACTTCCACCACCTATTGGACGGTTGTCTTTGTTGGAGAAATTGGTTCTCTTTAACAATACAATGAATGGGACCATCCCAGAAAGTATAGGCCAACTTGAAGGGTTGTCCTACTTGAATCTTAATTTGAATTCATGGGGAGGAACCATATCTGAAAATCATTTCATGAATCTTACAAGGCTGCAACAATTCCAATTGTTCTTATCACCAACAAAAACAAAGCAGCCTCTGACTTTCCATGTGAGGCCTGACTGGGATCCTCCCTTCAGTCTCAAGTCCGTTGTCATCGGAAACTGTAACCTATCCACTGCATTCCCTGCTTGGCTCAGCACTCAGAAGGAACTAACCCATATAACCCTAAAAAATGTTGGTATATCAGGCATAATACCGGAATGGCTTTGGAAAATATCTCCACAGATTGAGCATTTAGATCTTTCTAGGAACCAGTTGAGCGGGAAGCTTCCCAACTCACTATCCTTTAGCAGCTCATCAGTATGCAGTATGGTGGATTTAAGTTCCAACCGCTTCGATTGTGGAATCCCACTTTGGTATAATCTGGCATATCTCTTTTTGAGAAACAACTTATTATCAGATCCAATTCCCTTGAATATTGGGGAATTATCAAGCTTGAAAGTGCTAGCTGTTTCTGGTAACTTGTTAAATGGAAGCATCCCATCATCAATAAGTAAACTAAAGAATTTGGAGATTGTTGATCTCTCGGACAATCATTTGTCCGGAAAAATTCCAATGCACTGGAATGATTTGCAACTGCTAGAGGTCATAGATCTATCCATGAACAAATTGTTTGGCGGGATTCCGAGTTCGATATGTTCAATGCCTTCACTTTTCAGGTTGGTACTGGGCGACAACAATCTTTCTGGGCAACTCTCTGCAAGCTTACAGAAGTGCACAGGGCTCTTATACCTTGATCTTGGAAACAACAGATTTTCGGGCGAGATACCCTACTGGATCGGAGAAAACATGTTATTTTTGCGGCGGCTACGCCTACGAGGCAACATGCTGACTGGAAATATTCCTGAGCAACTATGTGGGCTTTCTCATCTCCACATAATGGATCTCGCACGAAATAATTTGTCAGGATCCATCCCACAGTGCTTGGGTGATTTGATTGCTTTAAATTCTGTGACCTTATTAGATACTAATTCAAATAACCACATGTTAGTTCTCGATGGGGATCACATGGAGCTCATTGTGAAGGGACAAATGAGGGAAGTTGCGAAGATACTCCCAATTGTGAAATTGATAGACCTTTCTAGCAATAAGTTTCAGGGAGAGATCCCACCACAAATGACAAATCTGTCAGCCCTGGGTACCTTGAATTTGTCCCGGAACCAATTGACTGGAAAGATTCCTGAGAAGATTGGAGCCATGCAAGCGTTAGAAACTCTCGACCTCTCCTGCAACCACCTTTCAGGCCCAATACCTCCAAGCATGTCTTCTATAACCTTTTTGAATTATTTGAACCTGTCTCATAACCTCTTGTCGGGACCAATTCCCACAACCAACCAGTTCCAGACATTCAATGATCCATCCATTTATGAGGGTAACCCTGGACTTTGCGGTCTTCCATTGTCAACCGAGTGCTCCACTCCAGATGATGATCACAAAGATGAGGAAGATAGAAGGAAAGGCAAAGGGAAAGAGGAAGGGCAAGATGAAGATGGGTTGGAAAAGTCATGGTTCTTAATGAGCATGGGATTGGGCTTCCCAGTGGGATTTTGGGCTATCTGTGGCAGTTTGGCTTTAAAGAAGTCTTGGAGGCATGCTTATTTTCGGTTCGTTGAAGAGACCAAAGATAAGCTATATGTGTTCATTGCAGTGAATGTGGCTCGTTTGCAAAGGAAGATGGAAAGAAATAGACATCACGCTTAAAGGGTGGCGTATCTTCCTTCTGGCTTCTTTGTATGATTATGCTATATCTTACTTTAGTTCCTTTTTTTTTTATTTCTTGTTTCTTATGTAGAACTTTTGCTCTGTGGTCATTGCAGTGAATCTAGCTAATTTTCAAATTGTGATGAGGTTGAGAGTGACAGATGGAAAAGAAGGGAACATGGATTCAAATAAATGAAGTAATGTAACCTCTCTACATTTCAAATTTATGTTCGCGTTTTACTGTATTACTTATTAAGCTCAAGTTCTAGTCGAATACTTAAGAATTATGATAGGACTCCGTTATGTGGTCTGCCCAAATTGGCATAAATTACGCTTTTCTTACCATATAGATTCATTTATTCCTATGGCGATCGTATGCTATGAAAAAAGAAAAGGATAAAATTAATTATGGGCAGAAATGACAAGAAAAACAGAGTGGTGTCTTGTCCCTCAAATGTAACACACAAGGCATGCAATCAATCTATGAATTTAAGTCCTTAAACAGAGTGTTGGAGTCATCCATCTGTTGGTTCAAGTTTTCAAAGAAGTGGCAGGTGATTTTCTTGGGGGAGTCATCCATCAGTTGGTTATAAAGTCCACACAGATATTCAGGGTGACATTCTATATCCAGAAAAGCAAATGGTTTATTGATTTTGAACTCATATTACTTATTTCTATATTTGATTGCATTTATGGAAAACTAAGATGGAAGGGAAGTAATTCAATATGGTTCAAACTCGAGTTGAGCCAATCATTACCGATTAATAGTTACTAATTAACCCGAGGCTTGATTACATGATCTGCTTCCAAATAATGTGTGCTCCCTTCATTTCTATAAACAAAATACAGCATTTTTATTTGAAACGTGGGTTATACATTGGCATTCACTATTTCAATCTCTCAAGTAGATCATCTCATATCTAAGCATGGTCATATGATTTACGGTATGTATGGATGTATGTATGTATACATCATTTTACAATATGACATTATGTTTTTGGGTTAGAAAAGGAAAAAAGAGTTTTTTTTTTTTTGATAGATTTAGAAGGTGTTTTGTAAATCAATTTAATAACTTAATACGACTTAATGATTTTAAGTTATCATACAAATATTTGGCAAAATAATTTAATATCATAACTTAAAGTCAAAAATAATTTTAAATATTAAATCAAAATAGTTAACTTATTTTTTATTTTAAATCTTTTTTTACCTTATTTACCCACATTGAATGAGAGTAAACTTTAAACTCATGATTCTACACTCATGACTGATCTTTTATAATAAATGTTTTGTGGCTATCCTATGTCACTACAACAAATGTGAGATTTAATGATAAATCTTTTTGTTTGTGATTAAAATTTTGTCATTAATTATGAATTTTACGTTTATTAAAGGGATATTTTGTTATAAAATAATTTTATTGTTAAGTTTTCTTTACAAACTACTATTGTCACTACAATTTGCCACTAAAGAATTGGCATAAAAAATTGTTGCTCCCATCATATAGTGAGAAATTTTTGTATGATAGAATACGTACATATATTTGTAAGGAAATTATTTATCACCACTTTTAAATTTTCCCTGATTAATTTTTATTACCAATAATAAAATACACATATTTGTAATAAAATTATTTGTCATTAATTTTCAATGTTTAGTAATGAATTTTTTCGTCACCAAAACATCCACCATTTTTTTAAGAAAATACATTTACTGTTTATAATTATTATTTTATGGTAATATTATTGCATTACGAAAAGAAATGAATTTTAAATTAGAAAATTTACCCTTTTATGAAAAATTACGTTGTCATCAAAGTATTTATTTTTTTGTGACAATAATGATTACTAACAAAAAAATAGCAATATTTTTACATTGTTATTGACATGTTTTAGAATACATGTTTTGAAAAAACAAATTATTTGTGCATGTGTGCGTATATAAAAATTTTGAAATTTGAAGTAATAAAATTCTCTGAAGTTCTCATATTTTCTAGAAAAGTTACTGTCAATTTCTACTTTTAAAAAATAAAAATAAGTACATGCAAGTGAGGACTAGTCAATGCTAGCCCAAAATCTCATAACATAGTTACCACCTACCTAACATAACATGATTAGCTGGCAAGCTATAAAGGGCCTGCCTGCCTCTAGTGGAGAGAATAAAAACCAGTTTTAAAAAATAGTTAAATGATATTTCTATAACAAATTAAATTTCATTTGAGAATTTAAAATGTTTTTAATTTATTTTTATATTTTTAAATATTTTTTAAAAAATAAATATTATGGATAGAGCTTTATTTTCAATTATTTTTCATATTTATCTAATTATTTTTTAAAACATTCCTAAAAAATAACTTAAAACAAATAAAATATGTTTTCATAAAATATCTGGTTTTCCCTTTTAAGAACAAAGAACCATTTTCTATTTTTTCCTTATGAAATATGTTTTCCTATATATTTTCTAATTCTCAAAAACAAAAATAAAAATAAAAATAAAAATAAAACTATTTTTGAGAGTAATTAACAACTAAACACTTTTAACTTCTATCTTATTCTCACACTCATATTGCCATACTTGTATTTTACCAGGGAACTATGCTGGATGACCACCAAAAAATTAATAGTTGTTTGGAAATTGTTTTTAGAAACATTTTTCTACATATTTGGTTTTTTTTTTTAATTTATAAAAAGCAGTTTTCTGATGGCTTATTATGAAGATATGGTGTTTATAAATAACATATATTAATTATTTTTAGTTATTTTCACTTATTTTTTGGAAACTATTTTACAAAGATGGAGAATAATTAAAAATAAAGTATTATTGATAAAAATTACTTTTAAAAAAATATTTGAAAATATGGAAAACAAGTCGAGAAAATTTGAAGTTCCTAAATAAATGTTATTCTAAAAAATAGAAGAGAACTTGTAGACCCCTCTTGGAACCAATGTTTTTTTCTGACACTCGGGGGAGAGCTGTGTTTTTTTCATTCAAAAGTGGGGGTCGGTTTCCGGAGGAGCCGGACATGCATGGACGTGATGGTTGAGACGTGAATTGTTGTCGTGGAAGCAGAGGAGCAGAGGGATGATGGCTGGAACAGTGTTTTTCATAGAGAAAAAAAAAATGAGAGCTTGAGGGCAGGATATTCGGGGAAGAGCGAGAAATTAGAGAAACAGAGAGAAAATAGGAAGAAAAGTATTAGCAGGGGAATTTTTAGTTTGTAGAGAGAGGAAAAAACAAGTTGAGAGAGTTTCTGTTACAGGTAGAGAGGTTTTTCTAGAGAAAAACAAGAGAGGTTTGAGCATGCTAGAGGGGGTGCTTTCAGGTAGCTTGCAAGAGATATTTTGGAAGGGATTCATTTTAGCTTGGAAGGCAAGAAAACAAGGATTTTTGGAGGGAGCCTTCATCTGTGGTTGGAAAGAACAATCACCGGAGGAGAGACGCATCACCATCGGAACAAAACACAGGTGAGTTATGATGGCCTTATTTTTATTTGAATAAAAAAATCAATAGCTTGGATGCATACTAATCATGGAAAGATGTTAGTGGAACACTTTGTTTAATTTAAAAAGATTAAAACTGATGTGAGGGCGGATGACTGTCGGCCATGGGAATTCTTTGTTAATGGCCTTTGTTGAACTTTAAAAATCAGCTGAACGTGGAATGTTGTGGCCGACTATGAGGGATGTCAACAGCTAGTGTTTGTTTGAGGTTCAAAAATAAAATGAACGCATGGTAGACATGGAAGAGTGTTAATGCTTTATTTTAATTCTTAAAATCAGTGGAATGAGGATGAGTGCCGGCCATGGTGAATAGTTAATGGTATATATGTGATTCATGCTGACTATGAGTGGTGTTAATGGGTTGTGTTTATTTAATTAAAGAAATCAATGAGATTGGAGATCGAGTGGCAGCCATGGAGGATTGAGCTAGTGACATGTTTGTTGTTGAATTAAAAATTCAAAGTGGCCGGTCATAGAAGTCAAATAAATTTTAGTTTTGATGTTAATATGGAATCTTGAAATCAATGCAATCGGTCATGAGTATGTGAAATATTAGTGTTTATTTATGTGAATAAAAAATTCAATGTAAAATGGGATTGGTAATGTTAGTGGTTGTTTGTCTTAATAAAAAGTCAATGTCAATATGTTATGAGAGATAACAGCACTTGCCATCATCAAACTCAACACAATTGCATCTTGGGCCCCATGTGTGGCCATGTAATCCCACCATCACATTTCATCTTTTTTTAATTCTTCATATTTTGATATCAAAATTAATTTCCAAATTTTCAATTTTCAAATTTAATTTCCAAAACTTCTATTTTAAAATAATTATCCATAATCCCAATTTTCAAATAATTTTGAAAACTTCAATTCCTTAATCTAATCTTCAAAACTCTAATTTTTAAAATTCCAATTTTCATTTAATTTCCAAAACTCCAATTTTTAAATTTTTAAGTTTAATTTTCAAAACTTTAATTTTCCAAAACTATAATTTTTAAATTTAATTTTCATAGCTCCAATTCTCAATAAATTTCCAAAATTCTGATTTCTTTCAAATTAATTTCCAAAATTCTGATTTCTTTTAAATTTAATTTTCAAAATTCCATTTCCTAAATTGAATTTTTAAAACTCCAATTTCTTTCAAATTTAATTTTCGGAATTCCGATTTCCTTTAAATTTAATTTCCAAAATTCAAATTCTTCAATTTAATTTCCAAAATTTCATTTATTTCAAATTTAATTTCCAAAATTCTGATTTCTTTCAAAATTAATTTCCAAAATCCAATTTCTTTTAAGTTTAATTTCCAAAATTCCATTTCCTAAATTTAATTTTTAAAACTCCAATTTCTTTCAAATTTTATTTTCGGAATTCCGATTTCCTTCAAATTTAATTTCCAAAATTCAAATTCTTCTATTTAATTTCCAAAATTTCACTTCTTTCAAATTTAATTTCCAAAATCCAATTTCTTTTGAATTTAATTTCCAAAATTCCATTTCCTAAATTTAATTTTTAAAACTCCAATTTCTTTCAAATTTCATTTTTTCAAATTCAATATCCAAAATCAAATTTCTTGTAAATTTAATATCCAAAATTCTAATTCTTAAATTTAATTTTCAAAACTCCGATTTTCAAGTAATCTTCGAGACTCCAATTTTTCAAATAAATTTCAAAAATCCAATTTTCTCACAAATAGTTTTAATTCCACTCTGGTTTTCAAACTATCTTCTGCTCCTCTTGATTTTAATAAGCATGAATGAATTTTTCATAAATCCAGAATAATGGAATCTGTGATATTAATTCATGCAAAATAAATTGGGTTTTGGTGGGGGTCTGACATATGTGATTTTATGATTGATTGATTGATTGATCGATTTGATTGCTATACATGATTGATTTACTCTGTTCCATGATATGCACACAATCATCCTATGTTTGTTCACTAACCTTTGCTTCCCATGAAATAAATCAGTTCATCACTCAGATACGTTCTTTGCCTCTCATATTCATTCAGGTGTTTTGTTTTTATTTTCATTCGGTATCCATTGATTTATTTATCAATCCTCATACTTGCTTCATTTTATTAGTAGAGACCCATCTTTAGGGACTTAGAGGGGTGTTACGGTCTTTACCATACCTTCCCGATAAGTAACCTGACCCCCGAACTCGATCCGGTTTTTTACAGATCACCTTTTCCAAAATAAGGAGTCACACTTAGGGTTTTCTTTCTTATTTTGTTTACCCTTTAAAAATAAAACAAAAATAAGTGGCGACTCCAAGTCTTTTTTTTTTTTCATTTTCTTAAAAATAAAATCATTTTTTGAATAAAAACCGAGTTCGCCATCAGGTGGAAGCACATTGAACCGAAATGTGGGGTCCACAAAATGGCGACTCCGCTGGGAATCACTAAAGGGTCAAGCTTGAACTTAAGATGGGGCAAATGTGGCGTTTAATTAGTCGATCGGTGAGTAACCTCTCTTTGTGCGTGTGTTTATTTGACTATTGATTACACATTGAGAGCTCTTGATATCATTACCCTTGATGCATGCTTGGTTATTGTATTTGTTTGGGACATTGACATGTTGATTATATTGATTGATCATTTCGCTTTTCCTCACATGTCGACTTTCCAAGTTGTACGATCACTCTACTCACCTTGACATGTACATTCTTCTTGTTGCTTATCTCGTTCATCTTGACATGTTTGATTTTTGGTTGTATATTATCATGATTGTTATGGAGCATGCTATCATTGCCAGTTATTCTTCTCGATTAGCTTGTATGTAGATTTGGATGATATATACCTATTCTGTTTCACTGCATGTTGCATGACTACCCTCCTTCTGCATGATCGCATGTCGTTTGTCCGTGTGAGCCGCACATCTATCCTCTTACCTCCAACTCTCTTGGTTTCGGTCATTCCCTTCATTCCGGATCTCACTATTGCAAATGTGAGGCCTTATGTGTGTTTGTTACTCTGACCGAGCTAGTGATTAGGAGTAGGGTTTAGCGATGGGCTATATCGATGTTTGGGAGCATTCTGGAGGTGGTCGACATATTGATGTTGATTGGAGTCCGAACTTTGAAGACTTGTATAGCCCAGAGCTAGATTTCAGGATATTTGTGTGACCAGTGTGTTCTCTTTTAGTTTCATAGGGTTTTCGGATGCACCCACACCACTCACTGTACACTTAGATTACCATTGAGTGCTGAGAGTTGTGAGAGCTTTCACCATAGGAACCCCCTGGGATGCGAGGTAGTGCATGTGTGGAGGTGATGACCACCTTGCATAGAAGCGCCTCGTCTCTTTAGAGACATGCAGAGGGTTGCGTACCGTCGGAGGGTACGATCACTTCTGCTAGGGATATTTTAAAAGTCCACCCATATCCATTTAGAGCCACCTTGACCTCGTAGGTTGAGCCATAGATCCTTCAATTAGGACTCCCTACCTACACGTGGGTGCATCTAACGGCTTTCAGAGCCTCTGTGGTCATAGTTCGGATTCGACACTCCCTCTTTTTAGTCTCCAATTGAGAGTGCTCAGAGATTGGTATGGGTTTGAGTATTGGTTGGATCATCTTTGTCATGTTGCCTTAGTTTGTTCTTTTCACTCGATGAGTTTAGCATGTTTTCTCCCTAGGGCTTTCGTCTCTCTCTTGGCTTGGCACACTCCTTTCACTTTGTTGTCACTTACTCGATGCTTTCAGATATGTTCATGATCATCTTTTTACACTGTGCACCTATCACGGGCTCAGTACCTCATTCTTTGTTGGATACTTGATTTAATTTTCAACTCGATGCTCATATTTTCATTACAGAAAGGTGAAAGGCATGTTTTTACATTCACACCTTTTTCGAGAGAGTCGCCTTGATCACCTTATCATCTTTATCTTATGGAGCTCGAGTTGAAGGTTGATTCAAGGATATGTGGTTATAGATGGGGTATTGATCTCGTGATAGTGTGTTTCTCACACATTTTTTATCTTGGATTATTGATGGGAATTCTCTAGTCACATTTGTAGCCATCTTGTAGTGGACACCTTTATGACTCCAGAGTTCTCATCATACATCCAGATTATGGATTGCCACCTCAAGGCCATGTGTTTACATGTTGTATTATATTCTTTTAGAGTTCTATCTTGTGTTCTTCATCCATTTTGTTTGCATTGTAGGGAGTCAGTTTAGGAGTTGGTTAAGTCTGGAGTTACATCCTTGGAGGAGAGTTGGAGGTCGATTGATCAAAGCAGATTCACATCAGAGTTTAGACAGTTCGGTCGAGATGTCAGACGAGCTAGCTTCCACACTTGCTTCTATTCAGGAGTTCATGGCAAGGGTTAGTAGACATTTGGATCAGATAGAGAGTTCTCGCCAGGATCATCGTCCAGTCGGCATTAGCACTGACGATACAGTTCCTCATGTACCTCAGACAGCGCAGGTTTTTCCACCTGGGACTTCACATGGCGTTCCATTCCATTTATCAGATCATTGCAAGACTGTTCCACCACCTGCTGCCACAGTGTTGCCTCTCATTGTTACTACTACTGATGATACTAGATTGACCGAGCAAGAGGCTAGGGTTGAGAGGCTTGAGGCCAGGATGAGACAGATCAGATTACATGATGGAGGTTTGACTTGGGATGATAGGGATGACATACCGGTGGCTAGCTTGCCCGCCAAGTTTCGCATGCCAGACATTGAGCATTATAGTGGAATTGGTTGTCCTAAGATCCACTTGAGACTATACAGCACAGTCATGAGATGTTCATTCTCTGTCTTTTCTTTCATCATGGCTTACTCGACATTATCCTTGTTTCACCTTGAGTGGTGGTTTTTCATACGTCACTGCATGGAGGATTGTCACGTCCTTTCCCCCCCCCCCCCCCCATTCGCCTTATGAGCAGTGGTTCAGAGATCTTATTTTGAGAGGTTGTCTTGTTAGTGAGGATTCATATTACATCAATACATGGGGAGAGTTTATTCATTTGGCTATGTATTTCATGGGAGATCATTCACTATTGATCAGAGTATGCGCAAAAAAAAAAAAAGATAGTGCATTGTTCATTTTATTATTCTCCATTGGGCATGTGTATGGACGTGCTAGTTTGCTTCATTGAGTTTATGTGTTAGAGAGAGTTTGTATGAGAGCTTCTTTCTGAGATTCTATCTTGGTATATTTTGGGTGAGAGTATGAATCGCCCATTCGATTTTTGTGAGAGAGACAAGCGACATTTTCTTTAGTATCTCTGGATTCTTGCTCTATCCATCATTCTATCTATTTCGGATGTAACTACTTTCCATGCTTTGATGCAGGTTGACCATTACTCGTTTTTCTATCTCTTTGCCTTCTTCTATATTTATTTTATTCCTCCGTTTCACCCTACCTCATCTGATTTGTTTTTTTACTCATTCTGCTTGATGTTTAACTTGGATTTAGAATCCACATATCATACTTGCTCATTCAATGGGTCCATTCCTTAATTGTCACTTTTCGTATGGGGACCCCTAGGTCCAGGACTCATGACATTTTCTACGCATTGCATCTCATGCACAAAATGTATGGGGATTATATCATTGGGATCTTTGAGCCTAGTTTCCTTTCATTTCTTTCACCCTATTACCTTGGCCTACGTTACGTCCCGCGTCTTAAGACCACCCTGAGGCCATGACTTCACACGTTATGCTTAACGACTCACACATGGGCAATACTTGAGATTGGTTGGAGATTATTTCTTGGAGCATGATGGATGGGGAGTTGAGATGATGATTTACACTGGGGCATACCCTTCTTATCGGTGATGGATTTTCAAAGGTGATGTGATCTACACTGGGGCATACCCCGCTCATCGATGACATTTTCTTTCGGGATGATGCTTGGCATAGTCAGTTTGCTTCTTCACTTGGGTTATGATGGATTAGGAGTTATGGGGTGACCCTACACTGGGGCATAGCCATTTTGGAGAGCGTTTTTATTGGAGATATAGTCACTCTACTCGATACTCTGCATTGTGACACACTCTACTCATTGATAGTTGATTTTTGAGATGACGATTTATTTTGAGGCGTAGCCCTCTCATTGGTGATAGACTTTGATTTATCTTGGAGCATAATCACTTCAGATGGTTTATACTGGGGCATAGCCAGTTCATTCGTACTCATAGAGCTCGGGGATTCTGATTCATATGGATAATGTTGAGATGTTTCCATTTTTAGCACCAAGAGTAGAGATTGATTGATTTGTTGACTCAGATACACTACTTTACACTGGGGCATAGCCAGGATGGAGAGCATGTTTCATTGGAGCATAGTCACCCTATCAGATCCTTTACATTGGGGCATATTCATCTTTTGGAGGGAAGTCAGATTGATTATTTACATTGGAGCATCTACCGAATGATATAGAGATCATTGGATTGTTTCATGTTGTCCTCATTGCATACTAGGGCATAGCCACCTAGTCGGATGTTTTGATATCGAGACTTGACTTTCTATTTTGTGATTGCTTCTTTTGATGGATTATGGAGCTATTGACACCTCGGGTTTAGTCTCTCGGCATACTTGGATGATCTTAGATACTTACATACCTTTCATTTCGTACTCAAACATTTCACCCTGGATACTTTCATGTCTTCTATCATACCAGAGCCTGATCATCACCTTTCTTTTATCCTACACATCCCACTGTGGCACATGACTTCACCTCCCCTCGATTAGGAGGAGATGTAGATCAGTCTTGGAAATCATCTCCACAACTTGGGTAGTTAGATCTTTCCAGGAACCAATTAAGGGGAAAGCCTCCCAGCCCACTATCCTTCAGCACATCGCATGGATGGAGTATGGCAAATTTAAGTTTCAACCGCTTAGAGGGTCCACTCCCACTGTGGTATAATTTGACATATCTCGTTTTGTGAAACAATCTATTTTCAGGTCCAATTCCCTCCAATATTGGCAGGGAATTATCAAGTTTGAGAGTCCTAGCTATTTATGGGAACTTGTTAAATGGGAGCATTCCATCATCATTAACTAAACTGAAATATTCACGTGTTATTGATCTTTCAAATAACCATTTATCAGGAAAGATTCCAAGTCACTGGAATGATATAAAACTGCTCGGCATCGTTGATCTATCCAAGAACAGACTGTATGGAGAGATTCCAAGTTCCATATGTTCCATTCAAGTAATTTACTTGTTGAAACTAGGCGACAACAATCTTTCCGGGGAACTCTCTCCAAGCTTACAAAACTGCATAAACTTGTACTCCCTTGATCTTGGAAATAACAAGTTTTTGTGTGAGATACCCAAATGGATCGGAGAAAGAATGTCATCACTGAAGCAGCTACGCCTACGAGGCAACATGTTGACAGAAAATATTCCTCGACAACTATGTTGGCTTTCTGATCTCTGCATTTTGGACCTTGCACTTAATAATCTATCAGGATCCATCCCTCCATGCTTAGGCCATTTGAGTGCTTTAAATTCTACGACCTTGTTGGATACTTTTCCAGATGACCTGTATTATGGTTACTACTGGGAGGAAATGGACCTAGTTGTTAAGGGAAAAAAAATGGAATTCCAGAGGATACTTTCAATTGTGAAGTTGATAGACCTTTCTAGTAATAACTTATAGGGAGAGATCCCACATGGGATCACAAATCTCTCAACTTTGGGCACCTTGAATTTGTCCCGTAACCAATTGAATGGAACGATACCTGAGAATATTGGAGCCATGCAAGGGTTAGAAACTCTAGACCTCTCGCGTAACCACCTCTCAGGCCCAATTCCTCCGAGCATGGCTTCTATAACCTTACTGAGCCATTTGAACCTGTCGCATAACCTCCTATCTAGACCCATTCCAACAACTAACCAATTCCAGACATTCAATGATCCATCCATGTATGAGGGTAACCTAGGACTTTGTGGGCTTCCATTGTCAACCCAGTGCTCCACTCCTAATGAAGATCACAAAGATGAGGAAGATGAAAAGGAAGGTGATGAAGATGGGTGGGAAATGTCATGGTTCTTCACAAGCATGGGATTGGGCTTCTCGGTGGGATTTTGGGTTGTATGTGGCACTCTGGCTCTAAAGAAGTCTTGGAGGCATGCTTATTGTTGGTTTGTTGGTGAAGGGAAAGATAGGATGTATGTCTTTATTGCAGTGGGTGTGACTTGTTTCAAAAGGAAGATGAATAGAAATAGTGGAGCTCATGGTTAAAGAGGTGAGCTATCTTACATATTTTCTCTTTCTTTTTCCTTGTTTATTATTATTATTATTATTTTGTGTAAATTATCTTTGCAATGAATTTATCTATTTTACAGAAGGTGATGTGGTTTCAAAGCAAAAAATATCATGAAAAAAACGAAGGGAATATGAATTCCAATGCATAAGGTAATGCAAACCTATCTCTATTACACATTAGAGGGCTATTAATCTTGTTATATACACTCAAATTTTGTTAAATGATTTCTTAAATAATTCTTTAATTGGAAAAAATGATTTAAATTCAAAAAGAAAAAATGAATGGTGATTGTTTGGACATTGAATCTTGTTTATATGTTAGCAATTTTGTTCATTTTAATATTTAACTATACAAGTCTTTTTAGATAGTAACTTATTTTCCAAAGATCAAAGGTTATTGTTTATCTAACCAAGAAGTTACATGCAAGTCTAAAAAGGTTTGGTTTGTGACATATAAGGCTTCTTTGAGGTATAAAAGGATCGGTATCATTTTTGCATGTAAAATGTTTTAAATGATTTTTCAAAAGAAATAGGGGCCGTTCAAGTGGTTAATTCTGCATAAGTGGTCAACCCACTTAAGTGGTAAACATTTTGAATGAATTTCACTCAAACTCTATTTTAGAAACTTGATCGGTATTATTTTTGCACTTAAAATGTTTTAAATGATTTTTCAAAAGTAGGGGCCGCTCAAGTGGTTAATTTTGTATAAGTGGTCAACCAACTCAACCAGTAAACATTTTGAATGAATTTCACTCAAACTCTATTTTAGAAACTTAAGATATTGAGACTCATTTGGTATTTGCCTATAAATATCTCTTTATAACCCCTTAAGAGTGAGAGATTTTGGGAGATTGGAGATATATCATTTGAGAGACCTCTCATTCATTTTGGAAACTTAAAATACTGATATTTTTTTAGTATTTGCCTATAAATACCTCTTTATAACCCCTTTAAGGCTGAGAGATTAGTATTTGCCTATAAATACCTCTTTATAACCCCTTTAAGGGTGAGAGATTGTCAATAAATACCTCTTATAACCCTTTAAGGGTGAGAGAATTTGGGAGATTGGAGATATATCGTTTGACAAACCTCTCATTCTTAAGAGAGGGACTCCTTGAGAGAAAGCTTAATTGTCACACCATTCTTAATCTCTCATTCAAATATTTGAATATTTGAATCATGGGTTGAAGACCTTAATCCCTTCATAATGATCAAAGGATCTACTAGGGAGTAATCTCTTCAGAATGGTCAAAGGATCTACTAGGAAATAACAAAGAGTTGTTATGTCCCAAATGTGAGTGGTCAAAGGATCTACTAGGGAGTAACATAGAGTTGTTATGTCCCAAATATGAATGAAGTTGTAAGCCAAATGTGGATGAAGTTGTAAGTGCTAGAGAGCAAGTCTTTAGAGTAAAGCAAAGTACATTTATGTAACTTGACTTCGAATAATGGATTTAGATTGGTTAGACCTCATGGTCTTTTATCTCCATAATTTGTGGGGGTTTTCCACGTAAAAATCTTGCATCTCATTATATATCCTTTTTATTACTGCTTATATTCAGATTGATGATATTGATAACCTTGATTGATTGGTTAATTTGTTATTGAGATTGTTAAGTTGGTTATCTTGGTAATTGTGGGTGATTATATCTATAACCAATTATTATTTTTCCATAACTCCTCTAAAGATATATTTTGATTGTTATTAAGTTTGTTAGGGTAATTATTCTGATAATTATTATTATCCCTAACATATATTAATAATTATACTATTCTATTCTGGTGATTATTATTATCTCTTAACATCTCTCAATATTTATTAAATCATAGTGTTTTAAACACCCAAATTATATTATGAACCGAAGATAAGTCAAAAAGGAACTTGAATTCTTTTAATGAAATTGATCTTTGTAGGATGCTGTTAAAGGCAAATATTTTTAGACACTAGAAGTTATATGTATGTAAATATAAGTTTTTCCCTTTTAACAACTAGATTCTTTTTTTTTTTTTTTTTTTTTAACTTTTAGTCCTTAGTTTTTTTCACCATTGAATGTTATCAATAAAGAGAATGATATATCATAATATATGTACAAGGTAATCAATTTTTGAGTTTGAGCCCTTAAACAAAGAGTCCCAAGGAATCCATAAATCTATAATTGATTCAATTCTCTAAAGTTATAGAAAGTGAGTGTCTCAATGGAGTTCTAAGGGTATACAAGGTGATTATCTCCGAGATTGAATGCCAAAATACAAGCAAGTAGCTAGGACTACAATTTGCTTGGTTAAAAGTCTTTAAATTTATGGAGAGATACACTCTCATGATCAGTATGGCTTATACCATTAGATATGAAAACTAAAAAAATCTGATATATCTAAAATCAAACTTCTAAATATTTTTGTTGTTAATTGAAGTCACGGACAGAGAAACTTCTGATCGGCTATTAGGTTGACCATACGAAAATATATGACATTGAACCTGTTTTATTATGCATAACATAAATCTTAATATTACTTAAATTAGGAGCTAATTATGTGTATTTACATGTTTCAGATCAAATACAATGGAGGAATCAATTTGGTGAATGAAGGTTTAGTGTTAAAGAATTGTATGTTTGAAATATTAGTTTGTAATTGTATGTCTTTTAGATGTTTTGTTACTTATAAAGACTGTAATTATAGTGAGGGAGAAGTTGTATTGATAAGTTTGATGCTCACCTACTTTTGATGTCTTATGGTAAATAAAAAAAAACTGTCCCTTCAACTTCTATCATTCATATTTCTCCAGTGCCATTTAGAAAATTGGCCCACTATGATTCAAATATATATATATAAAGGCTAATTGTAGATTAATGAAAAATATTTCATTAGGTAGGGGGAAGGAGGAAAGCACGATAGGAGGCATGTCTCAGGCCAGAAAGGAAGGAAAGAGAAAGGTCAGAAGCTATATAGGCAAAAACGGAAGTCAAGTTGTCTCTAGTATGTATTGTGATCCCATATGCCAATTGATTTTTATATGAGACATGAAAGCACCAACCAAGACTCTTTATACAAGGATCTTTGAAGAATTTCTTAAGAGGCAGCACCCATCAACTTACAACAAAACCTATAGATTGAACAGGACTGTAACATCATGGAAGCAGACTAATGAATACAAATTCAATCCTTTCGTTCCTATAAAACAGTGAAACAAGGCATCTGGTTCATGGATCACTTTACAACTCTGCCCATAGAAGGGCCAATAAAGTTGAACAAGGGAGTTAGAGACCCCAAATTATTTCAGTAATGCTGATTTAGAAGCAAAACTTCACCTGAAAGTATAGACAGAGCAAAGCTTGGCTTACCTTCTACAGATGTTGTGGGCAGGGCTGGGCCTCCTCTTCCTATCACTAAAGCTCAGGCTCCGAACCAAACCTGGAAGGCAACACTGTGCAGAGTGAGCGGATTTCTCTTTCTCAGGTTTGTAACCTTTATTTGGAGATCTTTCACTACTGCAGCCTCTATTTGTTAGAAAGTCAAAAATGGTAGCCTTGGCTTTCAGCCTTCCATTTGCCATATTACTTTCTATTCCTTGTAGGTCTTGATTACCAACAAATGGGTCATCGCCAAAGCTCTCTCGGAAGAGCTCAATCAGTTTCTTCTTATCAGATGGGGAGGGCTCTATCAAGGAATTGGGTGACTTGTCCATGTGATGAGATCTATCAAGTCGAGGAGTTTCTCTGAAGCTGCTTTGGTTCATTGGAGTATTGCCATGATGGGGTGTCGAATCTGCATGAAAAACAGCCTAGAAATTTTCTCATACTGCAATGCCTGTTTTAGTTGTGGCCCTCAGAAAAGTTTATCATACTTCCTCTGAAGACAACCAGGAAAAAAATGAATTTCTTTCCAAGACAAATTTAAGTTAATCTTACCACCATTGATGCTGAAGAAATCATCACAATCAGATTCTAACCAGGGTTGCGAATCAAAAAATACCTCCTCTTTGCTACCTACACAAAAATTAAAAATAAAATAAAAACAGGTGCACTTCAATAAAAGAAAATGCCATGAAATTTCAAATAACCTGACCAGAAGAGTAAGCAAAGCAATATATTGAATGCTATGGAGCTATACAACAGTGGGAAAGACCATTAGATTGTCTGGTTAATTATTATACCTACTTGAGAAACCATTTTTATGTGGGAAGCTAGTAACAACTGCCGTGAATTGCATAATCAAAGAATCATAGCAGGCTGTTAATGTCCCAACACAAAAACAGGATCTATAGTGCCTGGGATGTACCAAGGGAACCTTCAAATCGGTTTCCAATACCTTATGGTGTTTTCATGTCTTAGAGTTGAATTGCACCATTCTATTTCTATAACAACAGTGTAATGGAGCCATTGAACTTAGATGATTTGAACTGTCAAATGCTACCTAAAATGCAAGGGAGTCATTCAAATTCATTTTCAGAATTGAGTAAGCAGCTGAAAACAAAAACAACAAATATCAGTTCTCTGCTCCTGAGATAGCCATGTTTCTCCATCCATCTAGCAGAGCTCAAATCGAAACACTTTCTCACCCGCTAATGTCCTCATGCAGCTATGCCCCCTTATATTAGCACAATGGAACAACTAGACACGCCACTAGACAATTGCCAGTCAAAAGTCATTTTCATCCAACAGATTCAACCTTTGCTTGGAAAGAAATACAAAATTAAGATTTCGTGTTCCATACTCTTCCTTGAGAAGCCAAAAATTGCATCCACTTCAGTGGTTTGAAGACACCCAGCAAATGTTAAAGACACCAGCAAAAACTTCTGGAGCACTCCGGGTTTTCTGGCATTTCTCTCTATACCCTTTCATGTGCCCACCAAGTTAATAAGGTTTCCTGACTACTCAACCCCATTTAACTTATTTTTCAATCCATCTCATTGGCATGTATTTCTCCCAGTACCTACCAATGCAATAATTACTTAATTCTCTACAGGCTTGAGATTTCATCCCTTCACATCCAAGCTAAGGTATTCTAATTTCTACCTTCATCTGCAGAAGATTACACATTCAAATAATGTTCCAATGCCTGTGACCTAAACAAGGTGGGGGGAAATGGCAGGCCAGCGTTCAATATGGAAAAGACCGGCTAAAAAGAGGGGGAGAAGAGGAGTCTAGCACTCTCTCTCTCTCTCTCTCTCTCTCTCTCTCTCTCTCTCTCTCTCTATATATATATATATATATATATATAGATATGATGATGATGAATTAAGTATTTGAATCAATTATGCTGCCTTTGGTTGCGGGAAAAATGCAGAGAAGGAAAAAAGAACAACAAATTTTAGAATTATAAACTTTCTGATAGGACCTGGGAAAACAAAACCCCATTCACTAACCCTAACTCAACCGTTTGGAAACACCAGCAATAAAGAATCTAAGCCTTCAAAATTTTCTTCTCTGTCCTCATTTCAAACAACCAAAGAAGGGTTTGTGAAGGGTAAAAAAAATTATAAACAAACCATATATCTGTTTCCATGAAGAATTGGATAAAACTTACTGAAATGTTCAAAAAAAATTTCTTATTGCAGTATATGGAATTACCAAAACAAAAATAATAAGGCTTTCTAAATTGATGCCTCCTGCTGCCACTGGCCATAACCATGGGTGATGTCTACACAAACACATACATTTAAACACAACAAACACATATTTTGGCAGTAACTCATGTTATCTGATGACCAAAACTATCACAAACCATGATAATCAAAGCCAAAACTGAACCAAGAATGTAAATATGCAATCCAGAAGAGAATATCATACCCAATTCCCGGAAGCTGGGATTCAATTGAGGCTTGAACTGTTGGGTACTGACAGTGTTTTCCTTGACGGGTGATTCATTCAAGACACTGTCTGTGGTCTTAGAAGCAGTGGACCATTGAAGTTTCATGGTAGACTCAGAGCTTTTATGGACTGAAACACAAGAACCCATGTCTACAACAGTGGAGAATCATTCATTTACAGCTTCAACTTGCAGCTTCTGCAATGGTAGAGAGAAAGTAAAGTAATGGGCAAACAGGAAGGGGAACAGGGGAATAATTGGCTTTATGCAAAAGGAGATAAAGTGTACTCAACTAAAATCTGGGAAAAGAGTAGATTGGTCTTGAAAGTGAAGTAATGACATTTGCAGGCGTGGGTCCATACTCCATTTTCCATTACCAGATTGTAATTGTACGAGTATTTTCTCTGCCACCAAACAGGGGAAGAAAGAAAAGTTGTCTTTTGGGTAGCTCTGGCACCATTGTTCTCTACGCAGAAGTGAACATCATTATTATATTTGGGGATGACAGACAAATCCATATTGACAAAAATGTGAACATAAAATTATATACATTTAAATATTTCATACGTATTGCAGATGGGTTTATAGTTTAAGGATTCAGGATTCAATTATTCATTCATTTGTATTAAAATTTTCCCTGTGGATTATTGAATATGAGAATGTTGGTAAATATGATTGAAGGAAGCTCCAATGGTGGTTGTATTCTGTATTCTTTTTCTGGTTTTTTTTCCCCTTTGATGAGCAATTTTTGTCAAGAACTTGTTGAGTGACCCACTTTCTTAAAAAAGAATTCAGCCTTTTAGGATATGGCTTTAAAATATAGAATAGGCTAAAAGCCTACAACGATATCTTGTGTACAATCCTCCTTCACCTAGGGAAATAAATCAACTGTAATTATGATTCCATCAACAAATTTTCCTAAAAGAATGGGACCCACATTGTCTATATCAAAACCCTAGATCCAACCATGATCCTGCTCAACTAATTATTTTTATTCTGATTTGAAAATATTTGAACTTGAATTTTATTTTTATTTTTTTGGGTGAAATAATGTTGCAACTTTATGTGGAGGGCCCAAGCTTGCTTGTTGCAGTGACCTCCTCTCCTTTTTTTCTTCCTTTTCTTTTTCTGAACTTTCTTTTCTTCTGCAAGCAAACTGATGTATATAGCTGTGCATATGATCTTAAGTGACTATTTTAAGTCAGCGTATGAGTAGAAACTTTAATCCAACTTTGTAATCAACTTAAATGAAAATTTAATATTTTTATTTAATAAAGATTTTAATTACTTGAAATAACATAAGTCATTCCTAAAATGTAAAAGGTAAATTAAAATTTTAATCTTTTAAATAATTAACTTAAATGAAAATTTAATTTTTTATTTAATTAATTTACTTTTTAGGTCTGAGGACAATTTTAGGAATGGTTTCCTTTAAGTTAAGTAATTAAAATGTTGATTAAATGAAAAGATTAAATTATCATTTAAATTAATTATTAATATTGATAAGGTATTTTGAAGACCCTACATTTTTTAAACAATTTTTAAAATTCATTATTTTTTTAAAATAAGTCTCAATTTTTTTATTTTTTTTTGTATTTTATATATATATAAATTGTTTTTATTTCCTGTTTTTAAAAATAGAAAAAAAAAAGTACACTCAAGAGAGAATTTTTTTTCTTTGATGTAAAAAGATTTTCATAATTTCTAGTAAAAATATGAGTTTTTTTTTTAATGAAAGTAGATTATATAGTAAAATACCGACAAATTCAATTAAAAGATAAGTTACAATAATCTTCAAAATCAAACTTTATAATATATTTAAAAAAAAAAATTGATTACTAAATAATCACTATATATTATAAATATCTTTTTTAACTAAATAATTTCCTTCCTCTTTTATTTGCTGCCCTCTAAATATGCTGTTCTATTTGTCTCAAGCCTCAATCTCACTCTGATCTTTAGGTATGTCAATTACAATTAGACAATCTCTGGACCATTTTAAGAGTAAAAGGAGAAAAAGGAAAAGTAATCAGAAGGCTTTTGCAAATGAAAAGTGTTGAAGATGAAGGCTCAGTCCTGACTCCTGACTCGAGACTGAGCTCTCACCTTTTCACCGAGGGCCACTTTCTTTGTACTCGGAATGCCCTTTGCTTGGAGTAGCTTACATCCAACTGAGCTGGGCACAATTTGACTGGATTGTCATACAATCTAAAGTTCTTTCTCTATATACATTTACTGGCAACTTTTAAAAAATATTTTTGTTGAAATTAAAATTTTTAATTTAAAAAAAAAAAAAAAGAATAACTTGATTGCTACAAAACACATGAATAAATATAAGTGTGAAACCCAGCTGTCACAGCTCTATGCAAGCTACTTAAGCCTTGTATTTGAGAATTTCTCTCTTTTGAATTACAAAAATCAAATTTTTTAAAGCCATTGGGTAATTTGTCAACCCATCTCTTTGTGAAGAGTGACCACCGAGGCTCCAGATAGCAGTCAAAGACTCTGGGGAAAAGACAAACAAAAGGTGAGAAAGATAAGGAAGGAAAACAGGAGGGGACATGAAAATCAGAAGAAGTGCAATTAAAGGCTTAGGAGTATAAACACTCCAATTAATGGACCCCGGTAATATGATTGCAAGCAATAATTAATCTGGGCATCCAAATTTTTACCTAAAACTTTCTTGCCAATCGATATTCTGTGTTATTCCTATTGCCTAGAAATTTGAATGTGGGTGATAATGAAATGTCTTCATCCTGCAGCATAAGCACAACACCTCACACAAGGTCACCAGTTTGACATAATTTTTGTACCTATGCTCTGTCAGACTGCTAAACCCTGATGAATCAGCATTACTTGGCGTAATTTTCTTTGGGTTCATCGTGTTTGCCATCGTTTTCGATGTGGCTTGCGGTGTCGTCCCTCTGCGGGAGAAGCAAAACTGACAGAACCTGATGGATAATATGATTCTATTCTCCCTCTACGGCAAACTGTTTCTAATTGTCTTCTATTCCTGTTATTATTTTTGGCTGTTTTCCGTGTCCTAAGGTGCTGGAATTGACCTATATCATGGTTTTTCTTCCTTAACAGTAACCCAGTTTTGATACTTCCAGATCTACCTAATACCCGGCTGCGTGGTTGATCCCCAACGCTATGCCTCAGCAGCTCTAATGAAAAGAAAAATAACTCTTACTAAATTCGAAACCTAGAATAAAGAAGAGTAAAGAGTGTTTTCATCTGCTTATTTTAACTCCAGGATTCACATGCCACCCAAAAGAATTTCTTGTTGGGTCTCACAAGGGCAACACTTTCCACTAAGTACTTGTAGGAGAAACTGAGGCGTATATTCCATAAGGCTCCTTTTACTGGTATAGAGAGGTATATAGTTAAGAATATGATGATTGCTCTTGTAAGTTTAGATGGCATATTCCTGTGTGATCGATAGAGTAGATGAAAATCCTGAAGCCATAGAGGATGTATTGATCTCAACAAATACAACCCACTAATCATCAACCAGTACTGTGAAATATCTAGCCTCTTAGAGTACAGAAACGACACTATGACAAAGTATTACTCAAACTATTCCTTAAACAATACCTACATATTGGAGAAAAGAATATTTATGCAGAACTTCTAAAAAGACAAATACTAGGGATAACATTGTTTTGAATATTCAAATTGTCTATTCTAACTCTTGTGCCTTCTCTTAGTATAATATCCTCCACCTAAGCCCTCTCTCACTCTCCCACACTACAGAAATCAGAGCCTTGTTCTGCAATTCTTAACTTCTTGTAGCAGTGTAGATTGCAGAAGCATGGAGGACAATGGAATGAGAGCTAGAAGTTTTCGCAATGAAGACTACAATAACAGAAGGGTGTTCCTGAGGAGCTATCCTCTTGATTGGGGAGAAAACGATGAAGAGAACAAAGATAAGGGTAAGACAGATGAAGAGAACAAAGAAAAGGGTAAGACAGAGAGAGTCACCAAGGAATGTGATACAAAGAAGCCTATAAGGAAGAAAATCCTAGCTGTGCTGCAATGGGGTGGAGGGAAGATTTTGATATTAAGGAGATTTAAGCATAAGATGGTGATTTATGTAGTTGCTTGTCTCCCTGTCAGCTTTAAGGCCCCCACTGCCTTAATTGCAGCTTAATGTATTTTCCCTTCACCCTAAAGTTTTACTGTCTTCTTTCAAGTATATATCAGGTATATGTATAATAAGTGTACTCCGCGTGCAAACTCTCTAAATTCTGTGGTGATGGTCCAATTAGAGTAGAAAACAGGCATACAAGCACCAAACTGGTAAAGAAACCTTGTGACAGAAAAGCTAAAATAATGCCACTCTGATCATTCAAGAAACTTCTTTCCCCCTAAATCCCAAAATTCTTTCCATCTGCTTTGAGGCCTCCTCTGCCCGAATTTCAATTTCATATCTTTTCTCCTTCTCCTGACAGTTTCTACTGTTTGATGTCAAGTATATATCAAGTATATGCATAATGAGGGAGCTCATACTGTGTACCATTTCTCCAATTTCTCTATGGTGATGCTCCAATTAGAATGTGGAAAACACACCCTAAAGGCACCAAATGTCTAAAGTAACTTTATCATAGAACAGCTAAAATGAGGCTGCTCTGATACTTTAAGAAAACTTTTTCCATCTAAATCTATGAACTCGAGAGTTAAGGTAAGATTTTCAAAATCTGTGATGGACCTTTTATGGATCCTGAATGCGTAGATAGACTAGGAAAGTCATACTCTGGGACAAGAGGGTCCATCTGAATCTTTACTTGGACTCAAATGTATCAGTGCAACCACCTCAAATGAAAATTGGACAGTTTTAACGTGTGGCTCACAAGGGGCTCCCGCATATTGGTCAGGCACACTTCGCAAAGAAAGGAAAAACTTGATTAGATTATGCAACAAGTAAAACAAGTCTGCACCTGAAATAAAACATCTTCGGAAACTAAAAAGTAAAAACCAATTGACTCGTATAAAAGATGGTGTCATCAGTAAACAAATTTGCCTGATAATGCAGGCTCAGCTTCTGAAATCAGTTTGTAATGACTCTTTAACAGAGTCCAACATCACCCTCTCAACACACAAACCATTCAGTAACATCAAATGTTAATAAGGGAGATATTTGCTGACAGACCAGACCTTACATTAGAGTACACAAACATGTTTTTTGCTCAGAAAAAGATTACAGACACACCCATTGTGAAGCATCCCACAGCTACCCAAGGGCTCAATCGCTCACCTGTTCCAGCAACCACAATACGAAGCATCAGCCTGACAAATTATAATACATTCCAGCAGTACAGGCAAGGGGAATTAAGATGTTTTCTAAATATTTTTACAGTCTTGTTATCATATAGTGTGGATGCTAGGTCAGTGGGCAACCTGATATCTCACACCCTTTCAAAAAGACCAATTTACTGATTAAGAAATAAATGCATTACACTGGTGCAATTTCACAGCTTGAAACCAAAAGCACAGACCCAAGTAAGTTTTTATTGCCCACAGTTATTTACATTCAACTATCAGGGAGCAGACTTTCCAAACAGAAAACAACATTTTGAAACACCAGACTAAGTCTAACAAAGCAACTTAAATGCTTCTAGTGGGCATAGGCCTCAATCATTAAGCTAAGCTAGTTCAATATCATCAAGATGAGCATGATCAAATGGGCTATGTGCACCCTTATAAGAGTTGTTTCCAGCATCACATCTGAAGAGTGAAAATGCATAAAACACTACAACACAGGCATTAAGAGTATACTGATAAAGGAAAACCTACCTATTCTAGCTGCCTTCCAGAAGAAACCCCGAAACCTGCCACATGATACAGCCATTAGTCCCCATTGCACTTTCTACGAAACTTATAATGATATGCTCATTCACACAATCAAATACACTCATCCACAAAATGAAATACCACCACAACAAATAATCTTGTAAAAAAGCTAACCAGCAACTGAAATGACTAAAATCACCCACACGTGAACTTGAAAAAAGAATCAATAAAGATGACCTTAAAAAGACCAAGAACAATTGATTTCAAACAAGTTGAAGTAAAATTTAAAATTTGCAGATTATTTTAATATCCAGAGTGGAATAGCTTTGAGAGTATAGCAACCTGCCATTAGACCACCTGCAAAAGTAGAAGACAGTAACCCTTGGGTATTCCACCCAGCTAAAACCTTTGCTAAATATTAACACCATCCCTTGAAAAGTATGAAAACTTGTGAAGGATAGTCCAAAGTAGAAGACACTATCTCAGTCAAGAGACCTAAATCTAAAGAAAAAGAGGGTGTCCATAAGTCAACATTCATCCTGTGGTAGAATCATGAACAAATTTATTGATTAATTAACTAATCCCATTAGTTTG
Organism: Vitis riparia; assembly: GCF_004353265.1. Taxonomy (NCBI): domain Eukaryota; kingdom Viridiplantae; phylum Streptophyta; class Magnoliopsida; order Vitales; family Vitaceae; genus Vitis; species Vitis riparia. The sequence continues at coordinate 21,753,470 of NC_048431.1, read as the reverse complement.
GAATCACTTGGGTGCCTAACTGCAGAACTGAGTAGGATTTCAAGCACTACAACTCTAGCCCCAGGTGCACATTTATAAAAGCATGGAACCAAAAAAACAATAGATAATTAGGTTTCACCTTTTGTACATTACCCAAGTAATATGCAGTCCATCAGCATTTATAAGTAATTTTCTATGGAGTATTAAATCAGTTCATAAGTACTAATTTTTCAAGCTATTTTAACCAAACTAATAGATTAAATTTCATTAATTACATCAATGAGATTTTAATGTCAAAGGTACAAGATATTCAAGAGGGGGGGGGGGGGGGGAACATTCGTAGTTGAAACTATTTATCAATCATCCACCAATGTTTAAACCACATACACACACATAAAAACAAAGAAACAGATTAATCTAGTAGAGAGATCATACCCAGTTCTATGTTCAAGGATTGCTGGAAATTGCATCTTCAAATAAGTGCAGGTACAGATCACCAACAATACTACTGTTAGAAATGAATGGAAATTGAAGAGCGCCGACTGAAAATTCAATAATATTTACCATAGAGATTATTAATTTAAAATTAAACCAATAGAAATTCTTCAAATTTCAAAATGCTAATATTTGGTTTACCATATCTCGGTTCTCTTTAAAATTATTGGTTTTTGTCTTCCTTCAATCCTACAAACACAACAAGCATTATCAGCTCCACCCTGTGCGCCCAAATCCATATACCTATCATCTCACAAAAAATAAGATACAAATACTAGGAATTTTTTTTTATCTATTTTTTATCTACATCCATTGATGGAGAAGAATCTCACAAACCAAACACATTATTAGATTCCAGAATCTCCAGAGCGAGATTAAAAATGATAGAATGAAAGACAAAGCATCAATAAAATACAAAATTTACATAACCTTCATACATGCTATCCAGGTTGCATTTAAAAAAAATTAAAGGCAAAACTCCAATTACTACCCAGTATTTCCAGATAACCCAACATCCTAAATCCATACATGCATAGTAGAGGAAATAAGACACATAGTAAGGCAGATATATATATAATATAATGTTCACATGGATGACATAATATTCAGTTTCCATGGACCCAAAACATGACTAAGAAGAAATGTGCACTGCATGGATCGAACATAAAACTTCACAAAGATTAAAGCAGGAAAAGGAAAAGAGAGAGGTTGCAATAGGAAGAGAAAGATCAATAAAAATATAACATGATATTTGCATACATATTGAAGGAAAACCCACATTAAAAATAACTAACCCAATTCCAAACCATGAATAATAGCCACTGTTTATTAATAATAACCACTGTTTATTTTTAAGAGCTTTCCAGAACAGGAAAAAGAACAGAAGGAGATGGTGAAGAAAAGGGAGATCATTAAAAATAAGACAGGCTTTTACTTAATATCGAAGGAAAACCCCACATCCAACAGGATAGATTTCCCAAAAAATGAACAACTTCCACTCTTTACATTTAAAAGCTTTCAAAGACAAATACAAGGTTTCACAATAGCCAACCTTAATTTATCAAAACAAAAAACACAATCACAAATGAAAAACCATCATGAAATTCTTGCTTAGGATTCAGAACCATTATTTGTCTATTCATATATTTATTTATTTTCATAGAACATTGTCATCATGAATCACTGTATTCCCAACTCAAGCACATTAAATTGAACAAATCTAGGCATGCCCCTTCATTGAACAAACCCAACCAAGAATAACAGGAACTGCAAATCCAGTGATTAAGACTTCAATCTTACAAAATATACTACATTTGAATTCTTCAGTGAATTAATTTAACGTCCTTGGAAACACAACCTAGATCATTAAAGATGAAAAACTAGATCCAAGCATTTCATTTTCCTTTTTTTTCTTCCTTATTTGTTCAAAATGATTGTTAATCACTCTAGCATTACGTCTCTTTCTCAGGAAGAGAAAAGGAAAATGCTTAAGACTGCTCAAGTTTCCCTTTTCCGCCATAGAACCAAACAGGCCTTAATACCGCAAACCAAAACAAGAGCTGATGAAGTGAGAAAAAAACAACTATTTTTGACAAAATATGGTAGATTGGGAAAAGAGGATATATTTAACCAAACCCTAAACAATTGCAACGAGGATCTGTCAAGTTGAATTGTAAGTGCCAAAACCACATCACACAAACACTACAATTTCAGTGTCTATTTTTCAGTGGAAGTGAAAATAGCATTAGGGCAATTAAGCAAAACCATTTCTTTCATCCAAACCTGAAAGACAAAAACTTGAAAGTAACAATGGTTGCCCACTATGATTTGACGAGAAAACTCAATTCCAAAACCTCCACGAAAAAAGCAAAACCCTAATCTCAATTCACAGCTTCTGCTGAAGAATAATTTTCCGATGAATTTCTTTGCTACCAAACAACAAGAGATGGAAACCGAGACATACCCGAAACTCAAGAGCAGAACCGAAACGAAGGCTCGAAGGGCTTGCAGAGATCGAAGAAATCGGGTCCCGATGCAGGTCGTCAGTCACCCAATTGTTATGTGCCACGTCACAACGGGATCTCCCGACTAAAACACATGACCATGGAAAAGGAGAACAATAAAAATGAAAATAAAATCAATAATATGAAAAAAAAAAAAAAAAAAAAAAAAAAGGAAATCAAAAGTAAAAAAATAATTTTAAAAGCCCACACAAGAAGTTTTGAATCCGGGGGTGCTTGAGAGAGAAGCCACTACACCAACTTTCCTTTTATACAACTTAAGCACGTGAAAATATATACATTTTAAGTTTCCTCTTATAATAAATTTATAAATGAAATTATAAATACTTTAAATAAAAATATACTTATATAGATATATTATCATTTCTATTACTTTCTTTTGTATATCCAAATTAAATATATTATTATATTTAATATTAATGTGTTTCAAATTCAATATATAATCATTTCTCAAGTTTGTCCAACTAACGTTATAAATTTATTATACATATATTAATTTTTTTATTAACATAATTTCAATATATATATATTATTATATTTTATATAATTTTCTTTTTATTTTTTTAATAATTATAAATTTTGATCAATTTTCATTTTATCAATGTTTTTTTGTCAACAATTTTATTGATATTTCTCGATATATCCATAAAATTTAATTACTGATATATGCATATGAAAATTGATATTTTTATCTTTATAGACCATCTCTATTACATCAAACCATTTAATCATACCAATTCACTCATCCAAGCTTCTTGAATCTCCCAATCTATGTTGGGCAGGTTCTACTAGTCCATGAAGAGTTTCTTAAACTAATATATTTACCTTTTTTTTGTTATCTTTTTCTGTCTCCAAGCCCAAATAGAGCCAACATTTATTTAAGATTTTTTTTAAGGTGTTAAAATTATGGAAGACGAAAAATAAAGGGAAAAAAATCAAGGGTTGTTTTGCTAGGTTCCTTCATCAACCTTTTGGGAAAGCTCTTATAATATGATTTCTCCAATCTCTTCGTGTTCTTTATTCTAAAATTCATTTTAAGTATTTATATATGTTGTCATTAGTTTTCAGAATTAAGAAACTAGTACATGGTTGTAATTTCAATTTTATTAAATTGGAATAATTTTTTCAATGGTTTTTTTATCACTTTTCGAATTGTTTTTCTATATTATATTTAATGTCATTTTACTTAGATATTCGTAAATTATTGTTATTTTTTATTAGTTTATTGTTATATCGAAGAAATTGTAAATGCATGATGACCGTTAACTATTTTCAAAACTATTAGTTATATTCCTTCTTAGTTGATTAGTCATCCCCACTTGGTGGAGTTGTTGTTCAACTTGCATTTGCTTTCAACAATCTAGTGGTGGAGTGTTTGTTGCTCAACTTTCATATGCTTCTAATAATCTTGTTAGCATTCTCTTCATATCTTTGAGAGAATTTAATAAGTTTAAATTTATAACATTTACATCCACAATATATATTGTTCAACACTCTTCACCCTCCTCCCTCCTCCCTCCTCCCTTCCCCCTCCCATGTGGTGTTCATTTATGGGCTTATGAGTTGAACCACATTGATAATTTTCCTAAAAGCTTTACCCGTAATAGGATTACGCTTCCTTGATTCCATCTCATACATCCCAAAACCCTCTTTCAACACCTCCGTGATTCCCTATTCACACTCACTCTCCATCCACCCCATCCATAAATTCGTCCAACCCCAACAGCCCATCTCCGTTCGAGTCCATCGACTCCAACTATCGCGCCGAGTCCATCAACTCCACCAAAAATCACGCCTCCTACATTAGCAGCAGCTCCTCCCCCTATCACCCATGCAGCGCCATACCTCCAAATGAGAGAGTTTTCCATCACCATCTTCTTGAAAATGCATCCAAAGACACTGCAGTTAACCATGGCTTGCGCAACACAAGAACGTTAGTGCAAATTAATGTGGATAACTCTTTGCAATAGGAAGTGAAGATGTGAAGATCCACTCTTTGCGAGTGTGCATATAATACGTACATAGCTTTTGTGGGGACGCGTAAACCGACTAGAGCTGTTGGATATGGTCATTTTTTAGAGTGAAGAACGAAGACTTGGACTAGGAAACGCGAGTGTTGGGAAATTCAGGGAGTGCGTGTTTGAAAGGTTTGGTGGAATTTCAGTCTGCAACGGTCAAAACCCCCGTAAATGTACAGCGTTTGACTTTTACTTTCTCAATCCACGTGGACATGAGGTCGTTAAGTCACTGCTGCGTGTGCAATGAGATCAATAATACATTCAGAAAACACCCACAGGAAGAGAAATTGTGGGCGCTCAACTCAGCCGCCTTTTCTTTTCTTTTCTTTATAGATGAAGCGATTCATTGAATCATAGGTCTCAGATGGAAACTAATGAACAAAATAACATGCTAACTCCATGAGTACTTCTACACGCTTTCATTAACTCCTTGGCATCAATGAGAAAGATGCTTTAATTCCCTTGGTTGGCATATTAGACAAATATAGAATTGTTTAATAAATTAATTTAATACATGATTTAATCACTTAATTTAAGTTATTAAGACGATAAAGCACCAACTTCCATTCAGAGTTAGTTGAGTTCTTTCTTAGAATCCTAGTCCCTTAATCAAAAAAACTTGTCATCATCGTCGTATATAACAAAATTATTGCAGGTCCAAACATCCTTCAAGGTTTGTCCCAAACAATCATGTACAAAACATATATATAAATGTTATTGTAGGTATAAAATGTCATGCAAAATTAGTAAAACAAATGGAAAAATAATACAAACAAAATATTTATTAAAATTAAAAATATTATGTATACAATCTCAAATATAATATTCTTTACAAAATAATATTTTTTTTCTTCGATTTTTTTGCTTTAACCACAACTTGAAGAATGATGATGACGTTTTCTTAATTTTAAAGATCAATCGAAGGTCACAAGTGACTTATTCTCGAATGAACTTGTTGAATGAGAAAAAACGCATGTAGCAATTCTTTTGTCATTTATCAAACTTATAGGGAGATTTGATAAAACTTTTTCTTTTGATGTGAAATCTCTTTTCTTGTACAAAGTTGCTTTTGTATTTTCTCCCTAAAATTTTCTTTTTAATTTTTGAATTTTTCCCTCTTTTTCTTGAAATAAGTCACCACTATTCATACATGAAGATAGGGAATTTGGATTTTGAATTCTCCTATTTTAGTTTCTTAATTCAAATGATTTAATTTCTTAATTTTAGCAACTTCTCCTCTTTGAAAGGTTTTATCAAAAAGATAATAATATTAATAATATATTTATTATTATTCTTATTATTATCCTTTTATAGTTGGAGATTAATTTTTTTTATTTTTTTTTATGAAACTTGTCCATAAGAAGATATCTATTTTATTTTTGCTTATCCATTTATTTATCAATTTTTGAAGACTAAATTAGTGGTAATTTAATCCACTAAAAATTTTTATGTCATAGGCCGAAAAGAAGAAAAAATCATATTCCACTTGCATGTAGAAAGAATCTTTAGTACAAATCACTCTTTATAAACCTAAAAAGGATACAAATTTCACATGGAAGGTATGAAACAAGATTAAAGCAACATGAGCTTGAACTCATCAAAGCTCAGAACCCCATCCCCATTTACATCAAACTGTGCGATCATAACACTGCACTCTTCCACACTTCTTGACTCTCCCAATCTACTCAGCATCCTCTTCAAGCTCTTTGGAGTAATACACCCACTCCCTTCCATCTCATACATCCTAAAGGCCTCTCTCAAATCCTCCATCTTTCTCTCTTCACCCTCTCTCTCCATCCACCCCACAAATTCCTCCAATCCCAACAACCCATCTCCGTCCGAGTCCATCGACTCCACCACCTCCTGCGCCTCCTCCATCAGCAGTTCCTCCCCTATCGTCCCCAAGCAGCGTCGGAGCTCCGAAGGAGAGAGTTTCCCATCACCATCTTCATCGAAGCGCTTGAAAATGCGTTCATACACATTGCAGTTGATCATGGCTGTCGCAACACAAGGATATCAATGAAAATTAATGTGAATAACACTTAATTTGTGGTAAGATGTGAAGATGTGAGGATGAACACTTTGTGTGTGCATATATAGAGCTGTTGTGGGGACGCGTAAAAGGAGTAGATGGAGCTGTTGGGTACAGAGATTTTGGGAGTGAAGAATTGATACTTTACTAGGAAGTTCCGGAGAATGAAGCGAAGCGAGTGTTGGAGACGTCACGGAGTGCGTATTGGCAGGTTTCGGAGGCAGAAAGTGAGAAATTGCTAGGCTTTGTGCTGGAATTCCACTGTACGAGGGTCAAACCCTCCTCGTAAATGAATACTTTTCTTCTGGCCTGTTTGCTTTTTCAATCCACTTGGACATGATGTGGAAATGATGCGACAGACGAGTAACATGATAGACTTCATGTTACAAAATTAAAAATAAAATAAAATAATAATAATAATAATTTGTTTTTTAAAAAAAATAGTGGGCTTCCGACAAGCAATCTACTTCTACACTATTCCACCAGTAACTCCTCACCGTGGATGAACATATATATATATATATATATATATATATAACAAATATTTTTTTCATTTTGATTAAAAGATTTAGAAATATTTGATAAATTAATTATTTAATAATTTAATATGATTTAATTACTTAATTTAAATTATTAAACATGTTAAAATCCTCTTAAAAGAGTTTTCCATCAAAATTAGTATTGTTTGAATAGAATTTTTAAACGTGGCCCACGACTTTCAATCTTATCCAAGTGTGTGTTCATACTATAAAAATAAAAAATATTAAAAAATAATTTTCTTATATTTGATTCTATTATAAAAAAAATCAAATATAATTAAGTTTAATTGAAACTTTATTATTTTAAAATTATTTAATCCTTATATAAAATAGTTAAATAAGTTTAAAGTAATATATAAAAATAATTTATTGATTTTAAATCTATTATCTATTTTTTTTCTTTTAATTTTCCTATCTATTTTATTTCCCTCAAATTTTTGGAGAATTAAATATTACCTTAATAAAAATATTTCTTATTTTATGATAATCATGTTTTTAAAAACCGGACTGGACAGGCAGGTCCAATCGTCGGCTGGTCATGATTTTGGTTCGATCTGGTCAATTAGACTGGAAATAGGTTGAACCAGGATCGGACCGACTGAACTGGCGATTCGACCGATGAACCGAACGAACGGGTCATTTCCCTTCGAACCAGACAGTTCGAATATTTTATTTTTTTTTAGTATCAAAACAACGTTGTTTTGGAGGATATAAAACCTCTTTCCAAACCCTCTCTCTCCAAACCATAGCAGCTGTCGCCCGTCCCTCACGCACCGCGACAAGCTCCCACTATCGGTCATTTCACCATGCAAAATCTCCCTCCACCGGTCGTAAGACCGTTGCTTGAGTCGCCTCTTCCCCGTCGTGCTGTTGCAAGCCGGTAAGCCACCCCCTGCCGCTATAAACCCCCTCCGACGAGCTGTAACCCCCCCAATCCTCCTTCCCCTGTTGTAAGCCCCCACTCCAGCGGCTATAAATCTCCCCCACCCTAGCGACACCCGCTGTAGATCACACACCCCCCTCCTCGGCCTGTGCAGTGGCAGTAGCTGCTCCAACATTTGATTTTTTTTAAAAAATATTTTATTTTATTTTATTACTTTTATATTTATTATTTAATGTATTATTTTTATTTGTTGATCATAATTTTGATAGATATTGTAAAAATTTAGATAAAATTTATTATTTTTTTGTAATTTTTAAAATTTTAATAATATATAAAATAATAAAATATAAATTTATGACGGTACTGGTTCAACCGCGGTTGGATCGCTGGTCCAACCAGTAAACCGTGAACCAATAACTTTTTTGGTTTAATGACCGATCCAGTTCTGAAAATATCCCTCACGCACCGCGACAAGCTCCCACTATCGGTCATTTCACCATACAAAATCTCCCTCCACCGGTCGTAAGACCGTTGCTTGAGTCGCCTCTTCCCCGTCGTGCTGTTGCAAGCCGGTAAGCCACCCCCTGCCGCTATAAACCCCCTCTGGCGAGCTATAACCACCCCCCCCCAATCCCCTTCCCCTGTTGTAAGCCCCCACTCCAGCGGCTATAAATCTCCCCCACCCTAGCGACACCCGCTGTAGATCACACACCCCCCTCCTCGGCCTGTGCAGTGGCAGTAGCTACTCCAACATTTGATTTTTTTTTTTTTGATTTTTTTGATTTTATTACTTTTATATTTATTATTTAATGTATTATTTTTATTTGTTGATCATAATTTTGATAGATATTGTAAAAATTTAGATAAAATTTATTATTTTTTGTAATTTTAAAAATTTTAATAATATATAAAATAATAAAATATAAATTTATGACGACATTGGTTCAACCGCGGTTGGCTCGCTAGTCCAACCAGTAAACCATGAACCAATAACTTTTCTGGTTTAATGACCGATCCAATTCTGAAAATATTGATGATAATGTAGATATAACAAATTTGGTGCATGAAATTACCACTAAACTATTCTTCAAAATTGTAACTCCTTAATTCAAATGTGACACCTCATGAAATTTAGAAGTATTAGAAAATAAAATTAAATCAAATCATTAAAGTTTAGGAGAGAATTAGAAATATATATTTTTTATTAACAAATTTCCTCAATAAAAAAAGACAAAATCAAAAGAAAATTGAAAATAAATATTCTCTTATTGACTAATTTCCTAAATAAATTAGACAAGTTGTTAACTTTAAGAAACCAAACTTCTTGAATTAAATAATCAAATCTTCGGTATTCCAAATTTTATTCTCTAACTTCACTAACAAATATTGATAACTTCCTTCAGTGATAAAATTGTGAAAAACAACTTCCCACTTAAAAAAAAAAAAAAATAAGGTCCTTAATTGATCTTCAACTCCAATTCATTATCGTCCTATGGATTGTGCACCCCGATAATTATTTTAATGCAAAATTTTTATTCTCATATTTTTTCAATAGTTTTACTTATTTTACAAGACTGCCTAAATTTGCGGGGATAGATATCATTCCAAAATGTAAAATTCAATTACACCAATAATACTTATATATACTTCTACTTATTTATTATTAGGGCAAAAGTTAAACTCTATTTCAAATGGGGTCTAGGCATATTGGTAAATTAATTCTATATAATTTAAAGTTAAAATAATGCAAAACAATAACTTAGACTAAATAACTTTTTAAAAATATAAAATAATTTAATACTTCATTTTTTCCATGATATATATTTCATTATTATTTTATGTAATAATATTATGTATTTTTATAATATTTTTAATATGAATATTTTACAAACAAAGAGAGAAAATGATTTGAATTAACAATTTAATTTAAAAATCAACTTAAATTTTATCACACCTGCTCTTTGCCGTAAAATGAATTTTTATGCAAAATCAAATATAGAACAGGGAGTATTTTCTCCACCATGTGCACGAGGAAAGCAATGAGGAGTATCTTAATTTTTGAATACAAACCACTCTTCTTAAATCTAAAAAAAAAATACAACATTCAGAAAAAAGATGTTAAACAAGATTAAAGCATCATGAGCTTGAACTCATCAAAGCTCAGAACCCCATCCCCATTTACATCAAACTGTCCGATCATAACACTGCACTCTTCCACACTTCTTGACTCCCCCAATCTACTCAGCATCCTCTTCAAGCTCTTTGCAGTTATACACCCACTCCCTTCCATCTCATACATCCTAAAGGCCTCTCTCAAATCCTCCATCTTTCTCTCTTCACCCTCTCTCTCCATCCACCCCACAAATTCCTCAAATCCCAGCAACCCATCTCCGTCCGAGTCCATCGACTCCACCAACTCTTGCGCCTCCTCCATCAGCAGCTCCTCCCCTATCGTCCCCAAGCAGCGTCCGAGCTCCGAAGGAGAGAGTTTCCCATCACCATCTTCATCGAAGCGCTTGAAAATGCGTTCATACACATTGCAGTTAATCATGGCTGTCGCAACACAAGAATGTTAATGAAAATTAATGTGAATAACACTTAATCTGTAGTAAGATGTGAAGATGTGAGGATGAACACTTTGTGTGTGCATATATATAGCTGTTGTGGGAACGCATAAAAGGAGTAGATGGAGCTGTTGGGTATGGAGATTTTGAGAGTGAAGAATGGAGACTTTACTAGGAAGTTCTGGAGGAGACGTCACGGAGTGCGTATTGACTTTACTAAGAATCGAATACTTTTCTTCTAGCCTTTGGCTTTTTCAATCCACTCGGACATGAGGTGGATATGATGCGACAAACGAGAAACGTGTTTAGGCTTGGTGTGTTTACAAAATTAAAACATAAAAAAAAAAAACAAACAAACAAACAAAATAGTGGTCTTCTGTAGAACAAGCAGCTAAAGTCAAAAGACTCAGAACTGGTCTTTCAGACTTCCTATCAACTTCTTCACACTGCCACTGACTCCTCGGATGAATGACACGACTTACAAGCTTTTTCCCAATTACATTTATTTTTAATACATTAGCAAATATTTTTTTTTTTACATAAGATGGAAAAATAAATTGTTTATCATACTTAAAATATTAGAAAATTTTGTAAGTGTTTGATAAATTAATTTATGTTATTAAGCATATTAAAGTTCCATCCTTTTTAAAATTAGTTTTTAAAAGTACAAAGATAGAATTTTTAAACACCGACCCCACGACTTTCAACTTGATTTATGGATATTTTCAAACATCAAATATCATATTTTTCGTTCTTTTTTGTAAGTAAAATCAATTTATTCAAATGGAATAATTAAATTTAAAAGGGTTTTGTTATAATGATTTCACATGTAATAAAAAAATATTTAATTAAATAAAAATAAATTCACCATTATTATCGGATGCAATACATATATATTAACGATGTAGAGTTAGATTGAAATATCCATCAAAATATTTTTTTTATATGAAATTATAGGTATTGATAAAGTGACAAACTTTTAATAGAAAACTATTTTTAAAAAAATTTTGAGGTAGAAAAACAATATTTTGTTTTGGCATTATTTATTATTAATTTTTTTAGTTTTAATTGTAATTTTTAATATTTTAAATTTTATTTTGTCATTGATAGTAACTAATAGGGTTTTTATTTAGTTTCAATAATGATAATAAATAAGACGATGAAGTGTTTTAATTAGAGGATTAAAGAGGAATCTTTCAATTAAGATGATCCACATTTTTTTATAAAATAACTTAATATTATAATTTAAAGTTAACATTAATTAGTTTTATTATGTTTTGCTCAAAATGTTGAAGGTGGAGCTGGTTGATGATGTTATTTAGAAAATACAATAGCAATTAAGAAGTGTTTTTTTTTTAGAGTTTTATCATTATACTCTTTCTCGTTTCTTTTTATAAGTAGTTTTTTTAAATATTAGTGCACTTAGTAGATATAAAGATTATATTGATAACCGAAGCATGTTAATTTTTATTTTATTTTTTGTGTATGATTTGGTTAGCAAAGAAAAATGTAAAACAATAAGTTAAATTAAACAATTTTTTCAAAATCTAAGATAATGTCATATTTAATTGTTTTTATGGTAAATATTTTGTTGTTATTTTAAGTAATGATAAATCCTATGTATGGAAAGAATCTCGAATACAATCCACTCTTTAAATCTAAAAAGAATACAACATTCACATACAAGATATCAAACAATTTTAAAGCATCATGAGCTTGAACTCATCAAAGCTCAGAACCCCATCCCCGTTTACATCAAACTGTCCGATCATAACACCGCACTCTTCCACACTTCTTGACTCCCCCAATCTACTCAGCATCCTCTTCAAGCTCTTTGCACTTATACACCCACTCCCTTCCATCTCATACATCCTAAAGGCCTCTCTCAACTCCTCCATCTTTCTCTCTTCACCCTCTTTTTCCATCCACCCCACAAACTCCTCCATCCCCAACAGCCCATCCCCGTCCGAGTCCATCGACTCCACCAACTCTTGCGCCTCCTCCATCAGCAGCTCCTCCCCTATCGTCTCCACATAGCGTCGAAGCTCCGAAGGAGAGAGTTTCCCATCTCCATCTTCATCAAAGCGCTTGAATATGTGTTCATATATGCTGCAGTCAATCATGGCTGTCGCAACACACAAGGATTTAATGAAAATTAATGTGAATAAAACTTAATTTGTAGTCAAATGTGAAGATATGTGGATGAACAATTTGTGTGTGCATATATATAGCAGTTGTAGGGATGCGTAAAAGGTGCAGATGGAGCTGTTGGGTATGGCGGTTTTGAGAATGAAGAATCGAGACTTTACTAGAAAGTTCTGGAGGAGCCGGACATCACGGAGAAATTGCTCGGCCTTTTGCTGGAATTTTTACTGTAGAACGGTCAAACCCACCTCGTGAATGCATACTTTTCTTCTGGCCTTTGTTTTTTCAATCCGCCTGGACATGAGGTGGAAATGACGTAACAAACGCGTGACATGTTAGACTTAGACTTGATGTTACAAAATTAAAAAAAAAATAGTGGCCCTGGGTTGGAAACCAGCAGAATGACACGTTAACTTCTGAACTACTTCAAAACTTAGTCAACTTATCAACTTCTACGCACTTCCACTACTTTCTACCCACTTCCACACTTCCATGGATGAAAAACATATATAACTTATAAACTTTTTCCCAATTATATACATATTTTAAATATATTAGTAAATATTTTTTTTTCATAACACTTTAGTTAATTTTTATTTAGTTAAATTTAAAAAAAAATAATAATAGTTACATCATTATCTGGATATTGACTTTTTCATGTGTACTTTAATACAAAAGAAAATCAATTAGAATTAAAATTAATTAAAAATTTATATATATTTAAATTATTTAATCAATTTTATAAAAAAGTTAACATAAATAAGATAATTTAAAATAATATATAAAAATAATCTATAGACTTTAATTTTTTAAATTTGTTTTGTTTTTACTTTTTCTTTCTTTCTAATTTTTATCTTTATTTTTCTTCTCAAATTTGCTAGAGCCAAACATAGCCTTAATAAAAGCATTTCTTATTCTATGATATTATATACATTAAAAATTTTGATAGATTAAATTATCATTAAATCAGTCTTCAAAATTATGATTTTTTAACTTAATAAAATTTGAGTTTGATAAGTGATGAGCCCTAGACATTAAAGACTTGACATGAAATTTAAAAAGGTCACATGATGAAATTTATAAAATTACAAAATAAAATCAAACCCAATAATTGAAATCAAGAGAGAATTAGAAATAAATATTCTTTTGTTTACAAATTTCATAAATAAAGGAAACAAATCTCTATTGAAGTCAAAATAGAATTAGAAATAAATATAGTATTATTAATTGATAAATTTGTTAAATGTAGGAAATAAGCTATTAAACCAAATTTATTGAATTAAGTAATCAAATCTTGGGAAACTCTAACAAACTCTAACTTCATTTACAAACAACCGTGACTTTCTCCGATGGAGAAGGTTGTGAAAAAACAAGTTCGCACGAGAAAAATGTTTCACAAACACAAAACACTTTACAAAATCATTCGAGAGTAAATCACTTTAAGTCCTCAATTGATCTACAACTCTAAGAGAACATTTTTCATTACCATTCTTCAGATTGTGTACCTACAATTATTTTAATACAAAATATTTGTTGGTATATTTTTCCTATAATTTTGCTTATTTAACAAGTACTCACTCGACTAATACTATCGGGTAAGAATTCTATACCTTTTACCTGAGAACTAGACTATAGGCTAGGCCTGGTCAGTTTACCTTATTCTCTCCCGTCTTCCTTCGAACCTACTTCTCCTTACTTGCTAGGTAGAGAATTTTTGAATATGTCTTCTTGGCCTTTCGTACCATTAGAGCTCCCATTCTATCATTGTTAAGGCCAATGGTTAACTTGTAAATTGTTGGCTTAGTTTTTAGTTTGAGTAGTTAGTCTGATAGAAGTTAAGAAGGTAATTTCACAGGTAATTTCATAGTCTGTTATAAGCTTCTATTTAAAGAAGCTCTTGTAACCAATTTCAATAGGGTGAATAATAAGTCCTCTGTTTTTCTTCAATCCAAAATCCCCTGTTTTCCTTTGTTTTCTTAAATCCTAATATGGTATTAGAGCTTTGAAATACCAGCAATGGGGAGCTCTTCAATTTCCACCATGGGTGGAGCCTCATCATCTACTGCAAGGTTCATCCTTGTTTCCTTTAGTCACTCTATTTCGGTTCGATTGGATAACAACAACTTCTTGCTTTGGCGAAAGCAAGTTCTTGCAGCAATTCAAGGGCACAAACTACAAAATTTTGTGTTTGGGATAGAACCCCCAGTATTGGAGTTTCTTACGCAAAGAGATGAAGAATGGACAATGTTAATCCAGAATTTCTTGATTGGGAACAACAAAATCAGTTATTGTTGTCTTGGCTTCTTTCTTCAATGTCTGAAGGGATTCTTACACATATGGTAAACTGTGAGAACTCTGCTCAGGTATGGCGAACTTTGGAAAGATATTTTGTTGTTCAAATTCAAGCAAAGTGTCTCAATTTAAAACACAATTGAGAAACACCAGAAAAGACATTCTAACTATGAATGAATATTTGTTAGAGATTAGAGGTTGTATTGATTTGCTAGGATTAGTTGGCCATTCAATGTTTGAAAAAGAACACATTGATGTCATCTTTGAGGGTTTATCACTAGATTATGACAACTTTATTCTTTCAATTGAATCACGCATAGACCCTTATACAGTTGATGATATAGAATCCTTGTTGTTAGCTCAAGAAGCTAGGATAGAAAAGAAGAATAAGGAGTTAGATTTTGCACAACCTAGCTTAGCAAATATTGTTATTACTGGTCAAAACTCTCAGCAAAGCATAAAAAGGGTATACTAATGGTTTTACATAAAATTCCAATTCCAACTTTGGTGGTCCAAACACCTTTAGTGGTCAGTCTTTCTATGGTAAAAAGGGCAATTTTCAGAACAATGCTAGAGGAGGTTTTGGTTTTGCCAATCGAGGAAGAGGTTGTGGAGGCCACTTTAATGGTCAATTTGGTGGGAGAGGTTTTTGGTCTCAAAACAAACCTCAATGTCAACTTTGTGGAAAGATTGGGCATGTGGTGATGAACTATTATTATCATTTTGATAAGAGTTTCATAGGACCATCTCGATTCTAAAATCAACAATCTTCTATTCAAAGCCAATTACAAGGTGCAGGAGGTCAAATGATAACCATGTTTGTTACACCAAAAGTTGTCAATGATACCAATCGGTATCCTAACTCATGAGCTTCTAACCATGTTACTTTTGATGCTACAAACCTGGTGACTAAGGCCGAATATTATGGATCAGATCAAGTTCATATTGGAAATGGTATGGGTTTATCCATTAAGCATGTTGGTCAATCTGTCTTTTCCTCTCCTTATACTTCTAAAATTCTTTCTCTTAAGCAACTCTTACATGTCCCAACTATAACAAAAAATTTACTTAGTGTTTCGAAGTTCGCTTATGATAATGATGTTTTCTTTGAATTTCACTCACATTCCTATTTTGTGAAAGATCGGACTTCTAAAACTGTGCTACTGAAGGGAAAACTTAAAAATGGATTATATGTCTTTGACCACACTCAAATTCATCTCAACCAACAGTTGCAGCCTTTGTTGTCTTTCTCAATGGTCCCAGTTCCAGCATCATCTGTTCAAATTCATCTCAACCAGCAATTGCAGCCTTCATTGTCTTCTTCAAAGGTCCTAATTCTAGCACCATCTATCATTGCCTTACATGTACCTGTTCTCTCTCATTCATGTTCATTGTATGATTTGTGGCATGATAGATCAGGCCACCCTTCTAAGAAAGTTGTAAAAGTTGTACTCACAAATTGCAAAATACCTCTTCTTGATTCAAATTCTCATTCTTTTTGTTCAGCTTGTTGCTTTGGTAAAATTCATAAGTTTCCTTTTAGATTGTCTGATACAACCTACACAAAACCTTTACAATTGGTTCACTTTGACTTATGGGGACCCTCTCCAATGTTATCATCCAATGGCTATAGATATTACATCAGCTTTATAGATGCATTCTCTTGTTTCACTTGGATTTTTTTGTTAAAGCATAAGTCAAATGCTCTTAAAACTTTCTCAATTTTTAAAACACAGGTTGAGTTGTAGCTTGGTTATAAAATAAAGGCTATTCAAACTGATTGGGGAGGATAAGATAGAGCTTTTACTAATCTCTTAATATCTCATGGTATAATTCATAGAAATTCTTGCCCTCATACTCATGAACAAAGTGGGGTTGCGGAGAGAAAGCATCGTCACATAGTATAAAATGGTCTCACTTTATTAGCTAAAGCTCCTATGCCTCTAAAATATTGGGATGAGGCCTTTAGAGTTGCTATTTTCCTAAACAACAGACCTTTAGAGCTGTTATTAAGCATATTAACACTATGCATTAAAGCACCAACTTCCATTCATAGTCAGTTGAGTTCTTCTTTCTTAGAATCCTAGTCCCCTGATTAGTAAAACTTGTCATCATCGTCGTATATAACAAGATTAGTGCAGGTCTAAACACCCTTCAGGGTTTGCCCCAAACAATCATGTACAGAATATATATATATATATATATATATATAAATGTTATTGTACGCACAAATTTTGTAAAATTAGTAAAACAAATAGGAAAATAATGCGAACAAAATATTTATTGAAATTAAAAATATTGTGGGTACAATCTCAAATATAATATTCTTTACAAATGAATATTTTCCCTCCGATTCTTTCGCTTTGACCACAATTTGAAAAACGATGATGACGTTTTCTTGATTTCGAAGATCAATCGAGGGACACAAGTGGCTTATTCCTAAATGGACTCGTTTAATGGTGAAGAACGCATGTAGCAGTCAAGGAGATTTGATGATTCTGAAATCACCTTTGGATTTTCTCCTTAAGATTTTCCTTTCTAGATTTTTTTATTTTTTAATTTCTCTATCTTTTTCTTGAAAGAAGTCACCTCTATTTATACGTGAAGATAGAGAATTTGAATTTTGAATTCCTCAATTAATGGATTTAGTTTCTTGATTTTAGCAACTTCTAATGATGTATTAACATGATAATAATAATAATAATAATAATAATATATTTATTATTAGCATTTTTATAGTTGGAGATTAGTTTCTTTTTTAGGAAAGTTATCCATAAGAGGATATCTATTTTTATTTATTCACTTATCTATTTATTTATCAATTTTTGAAGACCAAATTAGTGATAATTTAATCCACTAAAATTTTTATCTCTAGAGTTATAAACCGGAGAGAAGAAAAAAATCATATTCCTTTTGTATGTAGAAAGAATCTTGAATACAAATCACTCTTATAAACCTAAAAAGAATACAAAATTCACATGGAAGGTATCAAACAAGATTAAAGCATCATGAACTTGAACTCATCAAAGCTCAGAACCCCATCCCTGTTTACATCAAACTGTCCGATCATAACATTGCACTCTTCCACACTTCTTGACTTCCCAAATCCACTCAGCATCCTCTTCAAGCTCTTTGCAGTAATACACCCAGTCCCTTCCATCTCATACATTCTAAAGGCCTCTCTCAACTCCTTCATCTTTCTCTCTTCACCCTCTTTCTCCATCCACACAACAAATTCCTCCAATCACAGCAACCCATCTCCGTCCGAGTCCATCGACTCCATCACCTCCTCCATTAGCAACTCCTCCCCCATCGTCCCCAAGTAACGTCGGAGCTCCGAATGAGAGAGTTTCCCATCACCATCCTCATTGAAGCGCTTGAAAATGTGTTCATACACATTGCAGTTAATCATGGTTGTCACAACACAAGGATGTTAATGAAAATTAATGTGAATAAAACTTAATTTGTAGTAAGATGTGAAGATGTGAGGATGAACACCTTGCGTGTGCATATATATAGTTGTTGTGGGGACGCATAAAAGGAGTAGATAGAGTTGTTGGAGTTTGTAGCCAAAGTAGTGTTTACTTAAAAAAAAAAAAAACAAAACCAAACTAATACATCTTTCAAATTATTTGTCAAACTAGTCTTTTGAATCCACATTAGCAATCCACTACTCTGAAGACCCAATTTTTCATCCAAAATCATTCAACAAAGAAACCCTAACTATTTTTTTCTCTTCTCTACGGCTCCCACCACCTGCGGCTCCTACCATCTACGACTTCCATCAGCAGCTCCACTAGCAACATCTTGTAGTGGCTAGGTAAGTTTTTTTCCCTTATTTTCCTTAGCTTTCTTACTAACCAAACAGAGGAAAACGAAAAATTAAAAACAACCTTTGAAAATTTTAAAAATCTCAAGTTGTTTTTTGTGGTTTCTACTTGTGAACGGAAGAAAAAAAAAACACCGAAAAATGATGGAGAAGAAAAAAAAGAAAGATTGACAGAGAGAGATAAGAGCACTAAAGGAAATTGGTTTCTGTACATTGGGGGTTTGGCTAGATTTCGAATTTGGGCGATGGTGGGTTAGGGTTCGAAGAGGAAGAAAAAGTACAGGTCATGCAAAAATAACAAATTTTTTACCCAAATGCAAATTCTTTGATTTTTCCCAATTTAAAAAATAATAAAAAAAAATCTTCTAGCTCTGTTCTTAACCCAACAAAACCCACCTCTCAAGGAGGCCTTCATCTTTCCCTCGACGCCATAAGCCTTATACAGCGCGATCCTCTTCCTTCTCTTGATCTCGGGATCACTGAATCCTCATGATGAAGACGAGAAGTCCTCATAATAATAGTTTTTGGAAACGGAGGTTCTACTGGAGCGAGGAGGAGGGTATGGCACCCTACTCACCTGCATGTTGGTGGAATAGGCCCTTGGCTTGCCCGACCTTTTATAGTTGTCATGGGAATATTGTGGATCTCTCATCTCTCTCACTTCTCTCATCTCTGCTAGTTGAAGCTTGAAATTTTTTTGTTTTGATGATAGAAAGAGGACAAGATGGAGGGTAGGGAAGGTTGCCGAAAAGGATGGTCTGGAAAGCGCATAAAGAAATTATTTTAACTTTCTTTGAGGGATATTTGATAATTATTTTTGAATTAATTTTTATAATTTTAAAATTTTGAAAATTGATTGAATTTTTTAATATAAAATTATTTGTTTAATTATTTTTTATTTTCACTTTTTTTAATAAAAATTAAAAATTAATCACAATCCACTTTTTTATTTTCCTTTTTTTAATAAAAAATTAAAAATTAATCATAATACACTTGTTTAAAAATCGAGTGGGAACAAAAAGAAATTAAAAATAGAAGAAAATTAAAATAAATCAAAAAAACCACAAAGGAATATATATATATATATATATATATATATATATATATATATATATATATATATATATATATATATATATATATATATATATATATATATATATATATATATATCACTTATTATTATTATTATTATTATTATTATTATTATTATTATGAAAACTAAAAAATATCAAATTGTGTATAGTTATTAATTGTTTTCAAACACAAGTTTTTGATAGATAAAATATTATAAATAAAATACATTTTTAATAAATATTTGAAAAACAAGAAAACATGTCTTTATTCTAAAAAAATATTACAAATAGAATCAAATTTAAAACTATTTTCAAAACACTTCCTAATAAATCCTTAGGGTTATGAGTTATAATTACTTGTTTATTATTAAAATATTTTATCTTCTTATTTATTATAATTACTAGTTTTACTGAGAAACCATCATTACAAATGCTTAAGTTTTTCAAATTATTTTTAAATTTGTTTTCATAATTTATTAACTTTATAAAATTGGAAGTGATTCTTAAATTTATTTTTCTTTCTTTTTCTCCTCTAAAAAAATATATACTTTTTATTATATATATATATATATATATATATATATATATATATAGATATATATTTAAAAAAAATTATTAAGATTAAGGAGATCTGAGTGTGTCAATTTTCAATCATCATTTTTCTAAAGATAATACTATTGCACATATAACAATCTCTTTCCCATTACAAGGCTCTTAGAACTCGAATCATGACCAAACTCTAGGGCTCCTAGAACTCGAATCATTTAATGGCATGTGGAACATTTAATAGCACCTCTACAAATGCTAACAACTTTATAAAACTGTAAAAAGACATGTAGAACCTAGGCTGGATCTCCAAACCATGAAAATTGCTTGTAATTATTGGTTAGCTTTTGAATTGTATCCTATATTAGAAAGTGTATCAAATTCTCAATTAGTATAAATTCCCTTTTGTAAAGAATATTGTATAAAATATTTTATAAGTTAATTTATTATTGTGATATCATATTTCCTCATAAAATAAGGAAAATTATTTAGAATATTTTTATAAACATTTTAGGTCATAGAGGCAAAAATCTATAAGATCGAGATAGACTCCTAAAGATTATAAGATATTTGAAGAACTCAATAGTTATAAAAAAATAAAAATAAAAAACACTAAAAACAAATTTAATATATAGAAAATATTAGTTTTTACTTCAAATTTAACTTATTAAATTATAAATTGTAGAAATTTAATTAAATTTAAAAATTTAAAAATTAACCAAACATAAGCAAAAGTGTATTAACTATTCCGCTTTCTCTTTTTTAATTATTTTAATGGAAAATATTAAAATATTTATAGTCGTAACTATTAATTATGTTGAATATGTACACATTACATCCATTTTTGAAACTTATATAAAATCAAATTTTGAATAAATTTAAAATATTTTCCCACTTAATTTGGGTAGCTTAAACAAAGACATTTTAATTGTTAATGGAAAAATAACAACTTTTTATTCAATTTTAATGGTAATAAATAATAAGAAAATATTATTAATAAAAAACATTGAATTATTTGGATATTAAGGTGTTATTTGTTATTTGATTATTGTTAATAACATACCCTATTATTGTTATTTGTTATTTCATTACAAATTGATGTTATTACTGATGTTTTCTATTGTGTAATTTTGTGGTTAAAAATGAAATTGATTTGATTTTTTTTGCTTCTTCTACAGGTAAACTATGTCTAATTTAACAGTGATAATAGTTTGTTTTAGTAATGGGAAAATAGTGAGAACACAAACCGATGTTGATTATGTTGGGGAGAGAGTTTCCCATTACCATCTTCATCAAAGCGCTTGAATATGCGTTCATATCTGCTGGAGTTAATCATGGTTGCTTAACCGCAAGAACTTGGATTCTTGGAGTGTTGTGAATAACAATTTGTGAGTCCATATATAGCTTTATGAGACGCGTAAAAGGATTACAACTTGGAAGTTTTGAAGTTGAAGATGAGAAGAAGAAAGCATTGATCATCGATGGTGTGAGGGTATGTTTAGCCTCATAAGGGGTGTTTATCTGTTTTGCCCCGTAATCTTATGGAACACAATGAGAATGTTGTATTGCATGGGGGTGTTTATGATACCCCACATTGAATAGGAGAGAAAATTTATGACACTATATAAATATAAATCCCTCTAAACCATGTAGATACATTTTAAAGTTGTAAGGGCCCCTTAGGACTTATAGCGGATAATATCTATACAGTTAAACGCGAGTTGTTACATGTTAACTTCACAATCCATGCTTTCACTAACTCCTTAGCATGAATGAGAAAAATGCTTTAATTCCCTTGGTTGGCATATTAAAAAGATATAGAATTGTTTAATAAATTAATTTAACTTAATTTAAGTTACTAAACATATTAACGCTACGCGTTAAAGCACCAACTTCAATTTAAAGTCAGTTGAGTTACCGTATATAACAAGACTAGTGTAGGGTTCCACACACCCTTGAGTAGGAATGGCAACAGGGCGGGTTCGGGACGGGTCGCCCTCATCCCAACCCCGTCCCGTTTATTCAAAACAAATCTCATCCCCGTCCCAAACCCGGGACGGGGCGGGGTATGTAATCTCATCCCCGTTTTGAAATAATGATCAAAATCCCATCCCCAGCTGTTCCGACCCGGGTTGCCCAAAAACAGGTGAAAACAATGAGTTACAGACTGTTGAAATGAGGAAAATAAATTAGCAAAAAGACCACCTTGTTGCCACCAGATTACAAATCTGGACAATCCCAAATATCACCAACAAATTTCTCATCTTTTGCCTAGAAATTAACAAAAAAAAACACCCCAAAACAAACAAATCAACATTCAAATCTCTCATATTTTACCCAGAAACTGACAAAAAAACACCCCAAACCAAAAAATCAAAATTCCAAAAAAAAAAAAAATACCTAAAACGATTCCCATGGAGAAAATGGCAATTTCGGATGGATTATCTGATGGATTTCTACATTGAGTACTCCAACTGTCCAAAACACACCATCTTTTAGCATTTTGACGAACACTTGAGTTGCTGATTGCAGATTAGGGATGAGTTTCAGGGAGGAGAACGAGGATGGGAGGCATTTGCGGAAGCCATTTCTTCACACTGGAAACTGGTACAAAAAGGGGTTGAGGCAATCTAGTATGATGAGGTCGTCTCAGGTGATTTGGGACAGCTCCGTCTCCATCATCACTTGTGTTCTCATCAACAACCCCAGGAACGAGAACCCTAAAATGAGAGAAAAAAACCTAAAACGGGAGAGGAACACCAGAAAGGATAGGAAGCAAATATTTATAGGTGGGGGTAAACTTAATTTCATATACGGGGTGGGGATTATTGTTACTAAACCCGCCTGATTCAAAGTTTTTTTTTTTTAAAATCTGAACCCGTCTCATCCCTGATTTCTATGCTCCCATACCCGTTCTAATCGGGTCGGGGCGGGTGACCCGAAAAACTCGTGAAATTGTCATTCCTACCCTTGAGAGTTTAATTGGCCCAAACAATCATGTACAGGATATATATATATTAGATGTTATAGAGTGGAAAGAAAAAAAAAATCATATTCTTCTGTATATGTAGAAAGAATCTTGAATACAAATCACTGTTTATAAATCTAAAAAGAATATAAAATTCACGTGGAAGGTATCAAACAATATTAAAGCATCATGAGCTTGAACTCATCAAAGCTCAGAACCCCATCCCCATTTACATCAAACTGTCCGATCATAACACTGCACTCTTCCACGCTTCTAGACTCCCCCAATCTACTCAGCATCCTCTTCAAGCTCTTTGGAGTAATACACCCACTCCCTTCCATCTCATACATCCTAAA
Organism: Vitis riparia; assembly: GCF_004353265.1. Classification (NCBI taxonomy): domain Eukaryota; kingdom Viridiplantae; phylum Streptophyta; class Magnoliopsida; order Vitales; family Vitaceae; genus Vitis; species Vitis riparia. Next base: position 21,729,727 of record NC_048431.1, on the reverse strand, counting down.
AGCCTCTCTCAACTCCTCCATCTTTCTCTTTTCGCCCTCTCTCTCCATCCACCCCACAAATTCCTCCAACCCCACCAACCCATCCCCGTCTGAGTCCATCGACTCCACCACCTCCTGCGCCTCCTCCATCAGCAGCTCCTCCCCTATCATCCCCACGCAACTTCGAAGCTCCGAAGGAGAGAGTTTCCCATCACCATCTTCATCAAAGCGCTTGAATATGCGTTCATATATGCTGCAGTTAATCATGGCTGCTTACCGCAAGAACTTGGATTCTTGGAGTGTTGTGAATAACAATTTGTGAGTCCATATATAGCTTTATGAGACGCGTAAAAGGATTGGAACTTGGAAGTTTTGAAGTTGAAGATGAGAAGAAGAAAGCATGGATCACGGTGTCAGGGAGTGCGTAATTGATGGATTTTTTGGGGGAAGAAAGTGAGAAGCTACCTGGATTAAATTGCGATAGAATTACATCTACAACGGTCAAAACACTCAACCGCCACAGAAAGCTAGTTAGTCTTTTTGGTCTCTTTCTCCCTTCTATCTGCCTAGACATGAGGTGGAAAAGATTTTCGGGTGTGGACTTTTTTATATTAGTAAATTAAATGTGGCTTTTTTATTATCTTTTTGAGATATTTACACCCATGGAAAATAATTTATTTATTTATTTTTAAACAGACCCTTGATTTGTTTAATAATAGGATAGATTTTATAAAATTTTATGTGATATTTTATATAAAAAATAAAAATACTTTTAGGTTATATTTGGTGCACGAAAAGTATTAAGAAAAGAAAAAAATATCAAGAAAAATAATTTTCTTATATTTGATTGTTCTAGAAAGAATTTTCAAAAAAATTAAATATAATTAAAATTAATTAAGAACTTATACATTTTTAAATTTTAAATTATTTAATCTTTATAATGATGAGTTAAAATAAATAAAATAAATTTAAAATAGTAAATAAAAATAATTTATCAACTTCAACTCTTTTTTTTTTTTCCTTAACTTTTTTTTTTCTTATTTATTTTCTTACCTATTTTCTTTCTCTCAAATGTTCTACGAACCAAACATAGTCTTAATGTTAATATTCACAAAAGTAAATCTCATCCAACTTTGGGCTAGGTGCATATTTTGTTTTCTTTTTCTTTTACTATTGTAATTTACCAAATAAGTTTGTAGTCAACTTCTAGAGAGAGTTTACAATATGAGTCATGTCTCGACTTCTCAATATGGTTACAATGAGATCAAATGTAATTTTATTGACAGTTAAGAAGGCACTTCTATGACTATTCAATAATACATCCAGAAAACATCCACAATAAGAGAAATTGTAGGCTCCCAACTCAACCCCCTTTTCTTTTCTTTATAGATGAAGGGATTCATTTAATCATAGTGACAATTAGTTGGAAATTAATTAAAAAAATAAGATGCTAGGTAACGAATCTCATCCAATCGTATAGATATTATCAACTTTGAATCCAAAGGGACCTTCACAATTTTAAAATGCGTTTACAGAATTAAGAAGAACCTCTATATATATAACGTCATAAACTTTCTCTCATATCCGATTTCCAGAGCAAAAAATATCTATATGGTTATATACATGTCATTACAAATTGTATTATAATTGATCATCGATGGTGTGAGGGTATGTTTGACCCCATAAGGGGTGTTTATCTGTTTTGTCTCGTAATCTTATGAGACACAACGAAAATGTTGTATTTGTATGAAAGTGTTTATGATACTTCACATCGAATATGAGAGAAAATTTATGACACTATATAAATATAAATCCCTCTAAACCATGTAGATGCATTTTAAAGCTGTAAGGACCCCTTAGGACTTAGAGCGAATAATATCCATGCAGTTAAACACGAGTTGTTACATGTTAACATCACAATCCATGCTTTCACTAACTCCTTAGCATGAATGAGAAAAATGTTTTAATTCCCCTGGTTGGCATATTAAAAAGATATAGAATTGTTTAATAAATTAATTTAACTTAATTTAAGTTACTAAACATATTAACCCTACGCGTTAAAGCACCAACTTCAATTTAAAGTCAGTTGAATTACCGTATATAACAAGACTAGTGCAGGGTTCCACACACCCTTGAGAGTTTAATTGGCCCAAACAATCATGTACAGAACATATATATATATATATATATATATATATATATATATATATATATATATATATATATATATATATAGTTATATGAATGTTATAGAGTGGAAAGAAAAAGGAAAAATCATATTCCTCTGTATATGTAGAAAGAATCTTGAATACAAATCACTGTTTATAAATCTAAAAAGAATATAAAATTCACGTGGAAGGTATCAAACAATATTAAAGCATCATGAGCTTGAACTCATCAAAGCTCAGAACCCCATCCCCATTTACATCGAACTGTCCGATCATAACACTGCACTCTTCCACACTTCTTGACTCCCCCAATCTACTCAGCATCCTTTTCAAGCTCTTTGCAGTAATACACCCACTCCCTTCCATCTCATACATCCTAAAGGCCTCTCTCAACTCCTCCATCTTTCTCTCTTTACCCTCTCTCTCCATCCACCCCACAAATTCCTCCAATCCCAGCAACCCATCTCCGTCCGAGTCCATCGACTCCACCACCTCCTGCGCCTCCTCCATCAGCAGCTCCTCCCCTATCGTCCCCAAGCAGCATCGGAGCTCCGAAGGAGAGAGTTTCCCATCACCATCTTCATCGAAGCGCTTGAAAATGCGTTCATACACATCGCAGTTAATCATGGATGTGGCAACACAAGGATGTTAATGAAAATTAATGTAAATAACACTTAATTTGTAGTAAGATGTGAAGATGTGAAGATGTGAGGATGAACACTTTGTGTGTGCACATATATATAGCTGTTGTGGGGACGCGTAAAAGGAGTAGATGGAGCTGTTGGGTATAGAGATTTTGAGAGTGAAGAATCGAGACTTTTCTAGGAAGTTCTGGAGAATGAAGCGAAGCGAGTGCTGGAGACGTCACGGAATGCGTATGTTCTAGATTATTGACTGTACAACGGTCAAAACCGCTTCGTAGACGAATACTTTGTTCTTACCTTTTGCTTTTTCAATCCACTTGGACATGTGGTGGGAATGATGCGACAAACGAGAAACATGTTTACAAAATTAAAACATAAAAAATAGTGGTCTTCTGTAGAACAACAAGCTAACGTCAGAACTAGTTTCAAAGTTCAAACAACCTATCTACTTCTACACACTGCCACTTGCTCCGCAGCATGGATGAATGACACAACTTCTAAACTTTTTCCCAATTACATTTATTTTTAATATATTATCAAATATTTTTTTTACATAAGATGGAAAAATAATTTCTTTATCATAATTAACACATTAGAAAATTTTAAAAATATTTGATAACTTAATTTAATAATTTAATCACTTAATTTAAATTATTAAACATATTAAAGTTCCATTTTTTTTAATGGATAGAATTTTCAAACATCAACATGCTAACTTTTAATCAACCCTCTAACTTTTAACTTGATTTATGGATGTACTAAAAAAAAAGTAGAAAGAGTTGCGCATTTTTTTAAAAAAATACAATATAGGAAGTTAATTTTTATTTAATTAAAAATTTTAAAATATCGATATAATTTCAAAATATAAAATTCAATTACACTAATAATATTTCTACTTATTTATTTTAAAAGTCACCCGTCATGCATACACAACATCCTCGTTGTATTCCATAATGCTTTGATATCATTTGTAATGGTTCGCTCTCAATCGTGTAGATATTATCCGCTTTGAACTTAAAGGGGTCCTCACAATTTTAAAATGTGTTTACAGTATTACGATGAGTTCATACTTAACTTTCTCTCCTATTTGATGTAGGATGTCATATAAAGTCTTAGGTAGTGTTCAATTTTTTTACTTAATTCTAAATAGAATTTAAAGCTAAAAGGTGTTTAATAGTGTTAAGTATTAAATTGTTTGTTTTTTAATTATTTCTATTAAGCATTAAAAAGTAAAAAAAATAAAAAATTTACTTTAATTATGGTAATTCACATTTAGCATTCAAAAAAAGTTAAATATTTTAACTTTTTCATTTCAATAAAAAAAATTAGAAATAAATAATAAGTTAACAAAATTATATAAAATCCAAAAACAAATTATTTTCAACAAAAATTTTAAAAAAAAAAATATCACCTTAGTCTTTAGTTATGAATTCTTTTGCTTAATTTTATTATCTAAATAATTTTGAAAGCCTAATTCATTTTATTATTATTATTATTATTTTAAGCTTAATTTTTTTAAATTAATACTTTTATTAATTTTCTTTCAATGCTAGGTCATTTTATTTTTATATATTTTAAAATTTTATTTTGTGAAGTGATTATATGTTCTATAAATTATTTGAATTATATATATCTATATATATATATATATATATATATTATATTTACTTTAAATGGAAGAATAGATATCATATTCTCCATATAATTTCATCTCTTATAATTTTATTTTATCAACATTTTTATTTATTTTTACTTATTCATTCTTTCAAATAAGTTAAGTTGATTCATTCAAATTGAGTAATTAAAAATATTTGAAAAATATTTTTAACTTGTTTTAATCATTTTTTTTTTTAAAATTTATATTTAGTATTTTATTTTTAATCATTTTATATGTTTATATCATTATTTGTTAAAAACACAAATGTAACAATAAAAAACAACTAAAAGATGGTTTTTGAAAACATCTTGATTTTTGTTCGAACAAAAAACAGAAAATACTTTTTAATTGCTTTTCTATATTTTTTATTCTAGAGCACAGAAAACTATTATTAAAAATAGTTCCAAACCCTAGAGTTTTAGCTGTTCTAACCATGGAAAGGATAACTTTCTAATTTAAATTGATTTTAATTAATGCTCATGCTATATTAAGATTATAATTATTTTGTTATATATTTATTACAAAAAAATTGACCATCCTAGAAATTAAATTTTACTCCTCTTTACTTTGTAAGTAATTTACTTTTAACATTCACATGAAGTTCCATCTGTACTGGATGGAAAGCCAGCTGACCTTTCATATGACTTATAAAATTTGGTTCACAGTTCCAAACATCCTCTTAAAGATTGCCCCCAAACAATCATTCATTCACAAAACATAAACATTATTGACTCAAAAACAAAGAAAAAATCATATATAATCCTATGTATAGAAAGAATCTTGAATACAAGTCACTCTTTATAAATCTAAAAGGAATATAAAATTCACGTGGAAGGTATCAAACAATATTAAAGCATCATGAGCTTGAACTCATCAAAGCTCAGAACCCCATCCCCATTTACATCAAACTGCCGGATCATAACACTGCAGTCTTCCACACTTCTCGACTCCCCCAATCTACTCAGCATCCTCTTCAAGCTCTTTGGAGTAATACACTCACTCCCTTCCGTCTCATACATCCTAAAAGCCTCTCTCAACGCCTCCATCTTTCTCTCTTCGCCCTCTCTCTCCATCCACCCCACAAATTCCTCCAACCCCACCAACCCATCCCCGTCTGAGTCCATCGACTCCACCACCTCCTGCGCCTCCTCCATCAGCAGCACCTCCCCTATCGTCTCCACACAGCGTCGAAGCTCCGAAGGAGAGGGTTTCCCATCTCCATCTTCATCAAAGCGCTTCAATATGCGTTCATATATGCTGCAGTTAATCATGGCTGCTTATCGCAAGAAATTGGATTCTTGGAGTGTTGTGAATAACAATTGTGAGTCTATATATATATATAGCTTTATGAGATGCGTAAAAGGATTGGAACTTGGAAGTCTTGAAGTTGAAGATGAGAAGAAGAAAGTATTGATCATGTTGTCAGGGAGTGCGTAATTGATGGATTTTTTGGAGGAAGAAAGTGAGAAGCTGCCTGGATTAAATTGAGATAGAATTACATCTACGACGGTCAAAACACTCAACCGCCACAGAAAGCTAGTTAGTCTTTTTGGTCTCCTTCTCCCTTCTATCTGCCTAAGACACGAGGTGGAAAAGATTTATCATGTGTGGACTTTTTTATATTAGTAAATTAAATGTGCCTTTTTTATTACCATTTTGAGATATTTACACCCATGGAAAAAAAATATATATTTTTGGACCGGAACAGACCCTTGATTTGTTTAATAATTGGATAGGTTTTATAAAATTTTACGTGATATTTTATATAAAATAAGAATACTTTTTTAATGTTAATATTCACAAAAATAAATCTCATCCAACTTTCTTGATTATATGGGAAGGGGTTAGGTGCATATTTTTTTTGATCTTTTTCTTTTGCTATTGTAATTTACCAAATAAGTTTGTACTCAACTTCGACCGAGGGTTTACAATATAAGTTCTGCATGTCTCGACTTCTCGAAATGGTTATAAAAGGTTAGAGAGTCTCCAATTTTTCCATATGAAGGATCCCATTTATGTCTTTGCAATATGACATTAGAATAAGCTCCTCAAGCATCTTTAACTATCTCTAAGTTCTGCCAAGCAAATCCAAGTTGTTTCAACTCCTCCAAGCATCTCAATGATGCTCCAAATACCTCTGCGTACTTCAAAAGCTGCTCAAAGTACCTCCCTGCGCTTCAACTATGTTTGGTTTTCAAAAAAAAACCAAGAACAGAAGAAAAAAAATAATTGAGAAAATTGTTGTCTCATATTTAATTTCACAATGAAAAATACGAAAATAAAAATTATAATTAGTTAAATATTTATGAATTTTAAAACTATTTAATCTTTGTATAATGTAGGAAAATAGGTCAAATAAATTTGAAGAAACATATAAAAAAATTTATTGACTTTAAATCTATTTTTATTGTTCTTTAATTTTTATTCCCTTCTATTTTTTCTTTCTATTTTCTTTCTCTCATATTTTCCTTCAAATATTTTAAGAACCAAACAAAACAAAACCTTCAAGATTATAGATAATAGCAAAATAATAGATACCTCCAATGGAACCTTTGTATTAGTTGTGATGTATTGCCACAATGCTTTCCTCAACTGTCAACAAGCTCTACTCTTTTGGAAGTCTTTTTCATTTGATTAAATATTTTTTCCAAAGAAGAATTTCTAATTTTGAGTGATGTATTGGGCCATTTAGTTATTGGTTTCCCTTTTAGGTGCAAGTTGTTCTACTCATAAAAGACAATTCATCTTTCCAAACTTGTAAGGGTCAATGAACCCAAAAGGGTACATGAATTGTCACAATCCACTCTCAATAAATATAATTATTTTTAAGTCACAATTATTTTTGTTTGAAAATTGTTTAGGGGTGTTTTATACAAGGTTTTATGAGATTTTTTTATCTCTATTGTAGTGATGAGATTTATATTGCATTCTCCTGTAGGGAGATTCATTTAGATTAATCATCTAAAAAATTTGATCCAAGTTTAGCTTATTAATTATTATTTAAGGATAATGGTAAAATATATGACAAGGTGTGAACACGAATTAATCCACAAAAGACATTAGATTATTTGATGATTGGTTCTTTCTCCACCCCTACTTTTACCATCACAAAAGGTAATTTCTTTTTTGGCATTATGGTTTAGGATCAATCAATATTCTAATTGTAATAATCCACACTTAATCATATAGATATCGTCCTCTTTGAGCCTTAACTTTAATACCATTTGTAATGATTTGTACCAAATCATGTAAATATTATCCGCTTTTGGTCAAAAGCGGATAATATTTATATAATTGCGAGCAAATCATTACAAAGAGCTGATCTTCGGCCTCAGTATGAGGGTTCGTTTGATCTTATAAGAGTGTTTATTTGTTTAGCCCCGTAATTTCTTAGAATATAATAAGGATGTTGTGTCTACATGAAAAGTGTTTTTGACATTCCACATCGCATTGGGGGAAAGTTCCGATGTTATATAACTATGGATTTCTTTTAACTCTATAAACACGTTTTAAAGTTGTAAGGGTCCTTTGGACCCAAAATGGATAATATCTATGTGGTTGAGCGGGGATTGTTAGCCTAATTCATCTCAAATCATAAATAATATATCATATTGTTGACCGAAAAGAAAGCCTTTAGAGCACGATCCCTTGAAGTAAGAAAATCCAGAATAGAGCAAGGTACGTTCTCCAATCACCCTTCATAGAGAGCCTCCCTAGCAAGCATAGAGACTCGTTAACTTCGCAAAAAATGAATAAATGGGCATCGTATTCTATTTGTAGAAAGAATCTTGGTTTACAATATACTTTTGTTGAACTTATAAAGAATATCATATTCACTTTCAGACTCGGGAAGCATCGATCGATCACAGCATCATGAGCTTGAATTCATCAAAGCTAAGAACGCCATCGCCGTTTACATCAAACTGTCTGATCATGACACTGCAGTCTTCCACACTTCTCGACTCCCCCAATCTACTCAGCATCCTCTTCAAGCTCTTTGGAGTAATACACTCACTCCCTTCCATCTCATACATCCTAAAAGCCTCTCTCAACTCCTCCATCTTTCTCTCTTCACCCTCCCTCTCCATCCACCCCACAAATTCCTCCAATCCCAGCAGCCCATCTCCGTCCGAGTCCACCGACTCCACCACCTCCTGCGCCTCCTCCATGAGCAGCTCCTCCCCTATCGTCCCCACGCAGCGTCGAAGCTCCGAAGGAGAGAGTTTGCCGTCACCATCTTCATCAAAACGCTTGAATATGCGTTCATATATGTTGCAGTTAATCATAGCTGCGCGACACAAGAATCAGAAGGACAGTGGGAATGGGATTGATAACACTTTGCAATAAGATGAGAACATGCGAACAACAATCTGTGAGTGATAGGATATATACAGCTTTTGATGGGACGCGTAAATGGACTGGAGCCTCGAGTATGAGAAGAATGGCGTGTTTGGTGTGATGGAGTGTTTGACAGGTTTATGGAGGAAGAAAGTCAGAAGTTGCGAGGTTCTGAGATGGAAATGCATTAATCTATCACGGTCACGGTCAAAAAGACTGTAGTTCATTTTGCCTTTTTTTTTTTTACTCCTCTTCCCTTATTCCATGTACAGGTCCTGTAGTTCAATGTTGGAAAATAATGATAATTAATAACCTTCAATTCATCATTAATATTAATAGAAAAATTTCAAAGTGAGCGTTGGCCTAATAGGGGTTCCCCGCAAGAATTCAAATGAGATACTACTTCTCGGTAGCTTCATAATCAAGCAAGCTAGCCTAATTGGCAGGCACAGTCAAACAAGATTTTCCTTCGTTTTCTATGATATATTGCATCATTTGTAATATTCTGATGGATTCTAGAATAATCATATGATCAACCTTTCCATTCCGTAATCTCATGGATATATAGCTCCACATGTGATGTATGGATAGAAGGATCCTCTACTTCTGAGTTGGTTTCAGGCCGCCTAGCTAATTGGCTCCTTGGTCATGATTAGCACCAGATGTACCCACAGGTCCCGGGATGGTATGAGACCCATGCTTTTCTAGAAATATATATTTGACTAGACATAAACCCCATAGAACACGATACGTAAAGGCATGTAGAAAAGTTATAAGCCGGTTAATAGGAATCCAAACCTGATAATATATTAAAAGTCAAAATCAATTATAAAATATATGGAGTGATGATTGGATTAATTGGACTTCGAAGGCACGGGATCCGGCCTGATAATATGTTAAAAGTGGGTTTTCCTGCTCCTCCTGTGGAGGCTGATCAATTTAGTGTCTCATGGGGAGACCAGCTAGCAGGTCAAGTTGGGTCCTTCATCCTACGTTGATCCGTTTGATGATTGGTTCCTGTCTCAAGCCAGTTTTTAAAATAGGAGAATTGTGTTTTGGCCAACTGGACTCAAAAATTGACCAAAAATTCATATATCATATATATTTAAGTCCAATACTTAAATAAAGTGTAAAAATTAAGTTGAAGGATATTATTTTTTTATTAATTTCTAAAATATCTTTAACCTTCACATAGGAACATAGTGAGTATAAATTTCAATTTTTTTTTTTAATGTTTTTGCCCATTTTCTATTCCTAATTAAGTATTACTCATTTCTACATTTTTTTTCTTTTTTAAAGATATTGAATCTTTTTACTCTTATTATAAGTAATGATAAAAAAATTTCATATAAAATTTAATGGATAATCAATGAATGAAATTTAATTTTTTTTTATTATTTTCATATAAAAAATAGTATTAAACAAGGTTTTCAATTTTTATTTTTAAAAATAATTTTCAATTTTTAATTAAATTTTTTTCAAAAAGAAAATAAAAAAATATAAATCACATTACCATTTTTAGAAAGTATTTTTTAAAATAGTTTTTTAACGTAAATTTTCTTTATTTATAATTTAAAATAGAAAATAATGATAATTTTCAATTATTTTTATATAAAAAAAGTTTTAAAAAATAATGAAAAATCCAAATGGTTAAAATAAAATTATTATAATTGCATGAATAGTAATGCAATAAAGACCAAAAAAACTTATGTAAAAGGTTAATAAATATTTTGATATTTTATATTCTTTCTATCAATTATGTAAGTTATAGGAACTAAATTTTAATTTTTTGCCCAATTGGCCCAAAACACAATTGTTCTTTTAAAATTACTGTCATCATAAGGAAAAGATAATGTGGTTGATTATCATTATGGCATGTTGGCTCATTAGACTCATTAACTTTGCAAAAATAAATGAATATATTCCTCTAGTTTATACAGAAAGAATCTTGGTTTACAAGTTACTCTTGTTCAACTCAGGAAGCATCAGAGCATCACGAGCTTGAACTCATCAAAGCTAAGAACCCCATCCCCATTTACATCAAAACTCCTCCACACTTCTTGACTCCCCCAATCTGCTCAGCATCCTCTTCAAGCTCTTTGGAGTAATACACCCACCCCCCATCCATCTCGTACATCCCAAAGGCCTCTCTCAACTCCTTCATCTTTCTCTCTTCATCCTCTCCCTCCATCCACCCCACAAATTCCTCCAACCCCACCAACCCATCTCCGTCTGAGTCCATTGACTCCACCACTTCTCGTGCCTCCTCCATTAGCAGCTCCTCCCCTATCGTCCCCACGCAGCGTTGAAGCTCCCAAGGAGAGAGTTTCCCATCACCATCTTCATCAAAACGCTTGATAAGACGTTCATATACATTGCAATTAATCATGGCCGGGCCATGTGCTAGTACCGCAAATGTGGAATTGGATAACACTTGATAATAAGATGAGAAGATGAGAAGATGTGATAGCACTTTGTGTGTACATACAGTTTTGTGGGGACGCGTGAAAGGACTCGAGCTGTTAGGAAGACTCTATTAGGAAGCTCTGGGAGAATAAAGAGAAGAGTGTTGGGTTTGTCATGGAGTGCGTGTTTTGCAGGTTTTGTGAAGGAAAGGAAGAAGGAGAGAAGTTGCCAGTTTTAAGGTGGAATTGCAGTCTTCAACGGTCAAAAGATTTAAAAGCCGCCATTCATAGTCTTTTTGTCCTTTGCCCTTTTCCTCTACGTGCACACGTCCATTGGAAACATGGTTTGAAAAGTTGGGAAATTTCACAGATATTTCGAGGAAACATAGGACATCCGAGGTCGCCGAAACGATGCCACTGTGAAAAATCGTCAAAAAAATTGACAATAGACAAAATATGGAAAATTTTGCCAATTTTTTATTTTTTTTTATCCTCATTTTTTTTTTATCTTTTATTTTCAATTTATATTACCCTTTTTATTTTATATTATCCTTTTATTTTTAATATTTTTCTAATTAATTATAATTTAAACAATTACTATCCTTTAACTTTATTTTTATTTTTTTATATTTATCCTTCTAATATAAAATGTTGGAAGAAGGCACATAGAATAATAATAAAAAACTTTACTATACAAGTTATTGCTCAACTTCTAAAGAAAGTTTATTATGCAAGTCATCATGTAATGACATGAGAAAACATTATTATAGAATTTCATTGTCTACATCTAGAAACACTTTAGAATACAAATCATTTCTCAACTTCTAGAGATGGTTATAAAAGGTTAGAGGTGTAATAACGTACATTAAATAATTTAATTTTAGTAAATAAGTTTGGGCTTGACTTCTAGAGAAAGTTTACGGTATAAGTCATGTCTCAATTTCTTAATATGGTTATAAAAGATTAGCTGATCTCCAATTTTTAAATATTAGTGTTGTGACAACGGAAGCTTTGATGCAAACATATTAAAGGAAGATGATGTGAAAGGCTATTAGGCGTAGGAATATTGGCATGGATGAAAGGGTTAAAGTACTTCAACAATAAATTATAAAATTGACTGAAAATTGGAATGGAGTGAAGGCATTGGTAAAAGTGGGATTTCCAGCTCCTCCTGGGGGCGGGATTTGATTTCTCATATTGGGGGAGACCAGGGAGTCAAGTTGGGTCCTTTACAATTGATTATTTGATGATCGGTTTCTTTCTCCACCCCAACTTTTATCATTACAGATATAATATTGTTTACTATCATTATTGCATGTTGGCTCATAAGAAAAGAGAGCCTAAACTATTCATATGTTCCTTCAAATAAGAAAATCCAGAATGGGGCAAGCTTCTCCAATCACCCTTCATAGAGAGCCTCCCTAGCAAGCATACAGACTCGTTAACTTCGCAAAAATAAATAAATGGGTATCATATCTATTTATAGAAAGAATCTTTTGTTCAACTTATAAAGAATATCATCTTCACTTTCAGACTCAGGAATTGTAAGCATCATAGCATCATGAGCTTGAATTCATCAAAGCTAAGAACCCCATCGCAATTTACATCAAACTGCCTGATCATAACACAGCACTCTTCCACACTTCTCGACTCCCCCAATCTGCTCAGCATCCTCTTCAAGCTCTTTGCAGTAATACACCCACTCCCTTCCATCTCATACATCCTAAAAGCCTCTCTCAACTCCTCCATCTTTCTCTCTTCACCCTCCCTTTCCATCCACCCCACAAATTCCTCCAATCCCAGAAACCCATCTCCGTCCGAGTCCATCGACTCCATCACCTCCTGCGCCTCCTCCATGAGCAGCTCCTCCCCTATCGTCCCCACGCAGCGTCGAAGCTCCGAAGGAGAGAGTTTCCCATCACCATCTTCATCAAAACGCTTGAATATGCGTTCATATACGTTGCAGTTAATCATAGCTGCGTGACACAAGAATAAGAATGACAGTGGGAATGGGATTAATAACACTTTGCAATAAGATGAGAACATGTGAACAACAATTTGTGAGTGAGTATATATACAGGCCATGTGGGGACGCGTAAATGAGCTGGAGCTCTTGAGTATGAGAAGAATGGCGTGTTTGGTGTGATGGAGTGCTTGACAGGTTTATGGAGGAAGAAAGTCAGAAGTTGCGAGGTTCTGAGATGGAAATGCATTAAATTAATCTATCACGGTCAAAAATACTGTAGTTCATTTTGCCTTTTTTTTGGCTCCTCTTTTCTTACTCTTTGTACAGGACATGAAGTGGAAATGACGGGGAAAGTGTGGAAAATATTCTTTCTTCTGAATTTGGAATATGTTTGAGTGTGGAATAATTATATCTCAGAGACATTATTCAAAATTTCTATTATTACATTCCTTTCTGTATACAAAATTATATCTACTCAAATCAGGTAATATCCATCTTGAAAAAACAAAAATCCAATAAAAAAATCAATGTAGGAAAATAATGATAATTAATGACCTACAGTTCATCATTAATATTAATAGAAAATTTCAACGTGGGCGTTAGCCTATTGGGATTGGGATTTTCCGGCAAGAATTGCAATGAGATACTACTTCTCAGTAGCTTCATAATCAAGCAAGCTAGCCTCATTGGCAGTCAAATATGATTTTGGTATCAGCAACATCCTAGGCCATGTTTCTTTCCTGAGAAAATGTGAAGAAAATATGCACTCGAGGAAAAATAAAAAAATTTCCTCACACAAAACTAACTTTCTTCTAAAACATGAAAGATGTCCACCTTACACAAAAATACCCTCAAAAAATAAGATTCAAACCCTTGAAATTTAAGAACAAGGATTAGAGGTGGAGAGAACAAAAGTTATTGCTCTCTCTCTCTCTCTTTCTCTCTCTCAAATCTGCCATTTGTTCTTCATCTACTTCCCACAAACATCACTTTGTTTTGAAACTTTGCATTCATCATTTAACACTTCTTTGTCTCCTCATAATCATCAATTAACGTCTTACTTTGTCTTAGAACTCTAACCCTAAACACAAATCTACTACAATTTGAGTAATTTCAATTCTATATAGTCAAATCTAAGCTCCACTTTGATAAGATTTACATTCTCATTTTTTCTTTTCTTTTTTCTAAATATTGTTTCTATGTGTTTTCTTTCTGAATCAATTGAGGGAGGATGCATTTCATATTGGATTAAAAAAGATCATTTATGTTAGATTATATTGTTGGAAGATATTCTTAATTGGTGGATATATAAGAAGATTAGCTTTCTATAATAATTTTTAAAATATTAATAAAAAAGAAAAAAATATTAAGGAAATATGAAAAATAAAATAAGTTGTTTGCGTATTTAAATTTCTCTCCATGGCCATTAATGAAAAATAGAGAAAAGAATAGTCATAAGTCAACTTTCTTCACCATTGAAGAATAAATGAAGAAAAAATACATAATCAAAAGGGGAAAAAATGAGATGAAAATAAAAAGAAAAATCGTGCTATGATAGAAATAAAAGTAAAAGAGGTATTTTTGTTCAAGATGGGTTATTTTTCAAGTTCTGAAAAGATTGAGTTATTTCCACAAATATGATAATCATTTAGACCATTTTATCAAAAAAAGAAAAAAATTGAATTTATTACTACTATCTATTTTTCAAATTAAAAATGTATCCAAGGGGCATTTCTTTTTTTACATTTATATAAATAGTTAATAATTTGAACATATATAAGTTTTTAACTATATATTTTAATCAATTAATTCTTTTTACATTTTCATTTTATTGAAGAATTAAGATAGTTTTAAAAATAATTTTAAAAGTGTCATACTTTACTAAATATTTTAAAAAATTATTGTATCCTTTTCAATGGTATAATTTATGAGACCAAATGCCCCGTTAGAAATGTACGGAGTTTGACTACACATAAAACCTTATAGAACACGAACCGTATAGACCACGAAGACAATATTGTGTGTGCGTAAGAGGGTGAATATGACAGCCCATGTTTACTAGGGTAGAGGGTGCGTAAGATGTTGTGTGGCACTTATGGAGAGCAACTCATGTGGTGTATGTAAAGGCATATAGAAAAGTCTTAAGCCAGTTACTAGGAATCCAAACCTGATGATATGTTAAAAGTGGGTTTCCCTGCTGCTCCTGAGGAGGCTGATCAATTTTGTCTCATGGAGAGACCAGCAAGTCAAGTTGGGTGCTGTGTCGTACGTTGATCCGTTTGATGATTGGTTCCTGTCTCGGCCAGTTTTTAACATCACTGTTATCATAAGGAAAGGATAATATTGTTGATTATCATTGTGGGATGTTGGCTCATTAGACTCGCTAACTTTGCAAAAATAAATAAATAAATGAATGAATATATTCCTCTATTTTATATAGAAAGAATCTTGGTTTACAAATCAATCTTTTTCTACCTAAAAAGAATAACGCATTCACTTTTACTTATGAAGCATCACAGCATCATGAGCTTGAACTCATCAAAGCTAAGAACCCCATCCCCATTTACATCAAATTGCCTTAGCATAACACCGCACTCTTCCACACTTCTTGACTCCCCCAGTCTGCTCAGCATCCTCTTCAAGCTTTTGGGAGTAATACACGCACTCCCATCCATCTCGTACATCCCAAAGGCCTCTCTCAACTCCTTCATCTTTCTCTCTTCGTCCTCTCTCTCCATCCACCCCACAAATTCCTCCAACCCCACCAACCCATCTCCGTCTGAGTCCATTGACTCCACCACTTCTCGGGCCTCCTCCATTAGCAGCTCCTCCCCTATCGACTCCACGCAGCGTTGAAGCTCCCAAGGAGAGAGTTTCCCATCACCATCTTCATCAAAACGCTTGAAAATGAGTTCATACACATTGCAATTAATCATGGCCGGGCAACACAAGAATGTCGGTACTGCAAATGTGGAATTGGATAACACTTGATAGTAAGACGAGAAGATGAGAAGATGTGAAGATGTGCTAGCACTTTGTGTGTATAAGTAGTTTTGTGGGGACGCGTGAAAGGACTAGAGCTGTTTGGTATGGTGGCTTTGAGGGTGAAGAAGATCAATGAAGACTCTACCAGGAAGCTCTGGGAGAATAAAGAGAAAGTGTTGGGTTTGTCATGGAGTGCGTGTTTTTCAGGTTTTGTGAAGGAAGGAAAGGAAGAAGGAGAGAAGTTGCCAGGTTTTGAGGTGGAATTGCAGTTTTCAACGGTCAAAAGATTCAAAAGCCGCCATTCATAGTCTTTTTGTCTTTGAAAAATAGGGAAATTTCACCGATATTTCGGCGAAAATGCGCCTGACAGCACGAGCACGTGGGTAGCGAGAGGGCAAAAAAATCGGCGATTTTTTTTAAAAAAAAACCACTGATTTATTGACGATTTTTTCAAAAATCCCTTTTTTTTTTTTTTTTTTATCCCAGTTTTTTTTTTTGTTTTTTTTCAATTTATCTTTCATTTTAAATTTATATCATCCTTTTATTTTTTTATTATTTTTCATATTGATCTCCTTAATCCTATTTTAAAAAATTATAATCACTTTACTTTAATTTTTTTTATATTTATCCTTCTAATTTTATTTAATTTTAAATGTTTTTATTTTAAAATATTAAAAAAATATATTTATTCAAAAATTGCTAATGAATTTCTAATATTTAAATAAATTAATAGCAAAAAATTCTCATCACAAATTTATAATAAAATTTTAAAAGTTAAATATCAAACGGAATATTTTATGTAAATCGATTTAATTTTTTATTTAAAAGGTAATAAAACATGTTTTAATAATCTTAATTTTAATTTTTAAAATAAATTAATATAAATATATTAAAAGAATTTAAGTTAATTTTTTAAAAAAAAATGAAAAATATTATCTTTGATTATACTTATATCAACTATATTTATAAAATAAAGTTAGTACGTGTATTCTTTCTTATTTTATTATTTTTATGAATTTTTAATAATTTTTGTCCTATTGATATTTTTATCAAAATATCCATTAATATTTTATCAATATTTTTTATATATCTATAAAGATATATTTACATTTATCGATATTTTCATCCTTACATGGAAATGAACTAACATCAAATTCCAAGAAATAATGCCTTTGATTTGGTATTGTGAACAATGAATTACAAACTTTCACTCTCATAAAATCTTGACTTGAGCTTTCCCCCTTAAGTAGTAGCCGTTTAAGAGATAACATTTCATGCTAACCACTTTGACCTAAAAATATTTTAATAGATTATTTTCATTTAATATGATTCTTATTATTTCTTATAAAGTTTATTTTTCCTCTCAACAAGATTTTCAGAGAGCTAGAAAATTTTGTTCAATCCATAATCATTAATAATTGTTTCAAAATCATAATTTTCAAATTCTCTTATGATAATTTATAATACAAGTTATGATAAAACCCTTCTCATTTTAAAACAATTTAAAATTTTAAAAAAAATTAAAAATAAAAAGAAAAATTATTTTATGATTTAAAAATACAACCCAAATGTTATTATCGATTTTAGAAAAACATCTTACAAGTTAGCCTAACTCAAAGTATTGATGAAGCCAGCCTAACTTAAGAGATTGCAAAAAACTTAATTAGGAATCAATAGGAAGAAAATGTTGGAAGAAGGCACATGGAATGATAATAGGAAACTTTACTATACAAGTTATTGCTCAAGTTCTAAAGAAAGTTTATTATGCAAGACATCATGTAATGGCATGAGAAAACTTTACTATATAATTTCATTGTCAACATCTAGAAACACTTTAGAATACAAGTCATTTCTCAACTTCTATAGATGGTTATAAAAGGTTAGAGGTGTAATAAGGTACATTAAATAATTTAATTTTAGTAAATAAGTTTAGGCTTAACTTCTAGAGAAAGTTTACACTATAAGTCATGTCTCAACTTCTCAATATGGTTATAAAAGGTTAGTGGGTCTCCAATTTTAAGATAGGGTTATTGGATTAAAAAGTTCATTGAAAATCCAATTTTGTAAATCTAACATTTCATCTTTTTTTGGTTTGATTTTGATAAAAATACCCTTATTATTTTCTTATAAAAATACTTGTTTCTTATAAAATATTTTGTAAATGCTTGAAATAATTAAAGACATTTATGTCAAAAATGAGTTATGTTAGGAATATTAGGCTAATCCAACCTATAATAATCACCCTAGAGGAGGGGGGGGGGGGGGGGGGGGTGAATAGGATAATAGTCTCTTTTCGCAAATTTAAACAAGTGAATGCAAGAGACAATTATATGCAAATATATAATAATCAATATATAGACAATTACATATAAATTAAAGAGTAGGGAAGAGAGAATGCAAACACAAGAGTTTATAGTGGTTCGGCGCAACCCGACCTACATCCACTCTCATCTAACTTCAATCCCGAGCTTGAGGTTCCACTAATCCAAAGCTTCCAAACTAAGCCTTCAAGCAATACAATTGGATTATGGTTCCAATTCACCCTCTTGGACTTTTAGTTTCAACCACCCTGTACACTTCTTAAGAGATATCTCACTCTTAACCAACCCCTCAAGTGATACCCCACACTTGAGAAACTTCATCTCAAAGATTTACAAATGAATTATCTCTCAAAAATCCTACCACAAGAACTTTAAGCTCAAATGATACAAGAAAAACTATGATTGAATAGTGCACTAAAGATATGCAAGTTTTGAAATAATGGTGCACTAAAAAATACTCTTCCAAGGTTCAAATATAATCAAGAAAGATTTGGAAAGGTTAAGCTCTTGAAACAATGAAAATTAAAGCTTTTTTATATAAGAAAAAAACCAAACTAGCCGTTGGGGGTTCGACCGGTCGAGTTAGGAATCGACCGGTTGACTAGCCGTTAGCATTTAATGCTTGGTAGGTGACCGTTGGGCCTCAACTAGACCTCAACCGAACCTCAACCAGACCTCGATCGGACTTAGACCAGACCTCAACCGGTTGAGGTTCAACCTTGACTGGGAAGAAAAGGTCACTGGGAGAGAAAGAAACTTTTTGGCCTCCTTCAACCGGTCGACCGGTTGAGCCATTTTTTGGCTCAACACCCAACCTTTTTCAACTTAAAACCTTTTAACACAAGTTTGAAAATCATTTAACACAAGGATTTAATTGAAAATATGAAATTATCCAATTCTTAAGATATTTAAAACAATATTAATCTTAGATGATTTTGATGCATAAATAAAGAATGAAATGCATGAAAATCCTAGTGCACCAACAACCTTACAAAGAGATCATATGAAGCTTTGGTCTTGAAAAAACTCTTCTCTTTGAGGTGGTCTTCTTCTTCATGATTTCTCGTTTGATTGATTTGTCTTTGTGATTGCCACTTTGGAAATCGTATTGCCTAATTACACTTAAAATATGATCATTAGTTCTAAACCTTATTTTGTTATCATCAAAATCAAGATTAACCAAACATTGGTTTCACAAGTTATTTTCTAAATAAAAACATAGGAAGTGATAAATTCACAAACAGAAGAGTATTTCATCCCTTTTAACTAATTATTTCTTTAAAATATTAGTGTTGTGACAACCAAAGCTTCAATGCAAACATATTAAAGGAAGATGATGTGAAGGGCATTAGGCATAGAAATATTAGCATGGATTAATGGTCATAAGTTAATGTAATTAAACAATAAATTACAAAATTGACTAACAATTGGAATGGAGTGAAGGCATTGGAAACCAACCGGATGTCATGTTAAAAGTGGGATTTCCACCTCCTCCTGGGGGCGGAATTTGGTTTCTCATATTGGGGGAGACCAGGGAGTCAAGTTGGGTCCTTTACATTTGATTATTTGATGATCGGTTTCTTTCTCCACCCCGACTTTTATCTTTACAGATATAATATTGTTTACTATCATTATTGCCTGTTGGCTCATAAGAAAAGAGAGCCTAAACTATTCATATGTTCCTTCAAATAAGAAAATCCAGAATGGGGCAAGCTTCTCCAATCACCCTTCATAGAGAGCCTCCCTAGCAAGCATACAGACTCGTTAGCTTTGCAATAATAAATAAATGGGTAACATATTCTATTTATAGAAAGAATCTTGGTTTACAAGTTACTCTTGTTCAACTTATAAAGAATATCATCTTCACTTTCAGACTCAGGAATTATAAGCATCATATCATCATGAGCTTGAATTCATCAAAGCTAAGAACCCCATCGCAATTTACATCAAACTGCCTGATCATAACACAGCACTCTTCCACACTTCTTGACTCCCCCAATCTGCTCAGCATCCTCTTCAAGCTCTTTTCAGTAATACACCCACTCCCTTCCATCTCGTACATCCCAAAAGCCTCTCTCAGCTCCTCCATCTTTCTCTCTTCACCCTCTCTCTCCATCCACCCCACAAATTCCTCCAATCCCAGCAACCCATCTCCGTCCGAGTCCATCGACTCCACCACCTCCTGCGCCTCCTCCATGAGCAGCTCCTCCCCTATCGTCCCCACGCAGCGTCGAAGCTCCGAAGGAGAGAGTTTGCCATCACCATCTTCATCGAAACGCTTGAATATGCGTTCATATACGTTGCAGTTAATCATAGCTGCGTGACACAAGAATCAGAAGGACAGTGGGAATGGGATTATAACACTTTGCAATAAGATGAGAACATGTGAACAACAATTTGTGAGTGATGGTATATATATAGGTTTTGTGGGGACGCGTAAATGGACTGGAGCTCTTGAGTATGAGAAGAATGACGTGTTTGGTGTGATAAGTGCTTGACAGGTTTTTGGAGGAAGAAAGTCAGAAGTTGCCAGGTTTTGAGATGGAAACGCATTAGTCTATAACGGTCAAAAAGACGATAGTTCATATTGCTTTCCTCTTTTCTTATTCCATGTACAGGATATGGAGTGGAAATGACGGGGAAATTGTGGAAAATATTCTGTCTTCTGAATTTACATTCATTCCTGTAGCTTCATAATCAAGCAAGCTAGCATCATTGGCAGGCGCAGTCAAATATGATTTTTGGTATCAGCAGCATCCTAGGCCATGTTTCTTTCCTGAGAAAATGTGAAGAAAATATGCACCGATAGAAAATAAAGAGGAAAAATAAATAAATAAAAAATTGATTGAAAGTAAATTTTTTCACATGTTTTTTAAAACTCGTTTAAGATAGTGTAATATTGAAACTTTGGATACATTCCTATTTATTTTTAAGATTAGAAAATAGTAGAACTTTTATATAAAATATACCAATTTTTACCCACTTAAAATTTAATAATTTTAAAATTATTTAAAAATTTGAGATATCAAAAAGAAAATTACTAATTCAAATTTTAAAATTGCTTAAGGTGTAAAAATATAAAATAAATTTATAGTTTTTTTTACAAAATGTTCTATTTTTTATATAGAAATTTTAAAATTTTTTAAAGTATAACAATAAAAGATAAATTTATATTTTTTAACGGAAGGTTCTACTTTTTATATAGAATTTTTTAAGGTTATTTGATTAAAAGGGTCTCAATAATAGCCATAACTATTTGCACAAATAATAACATTTTCCTTCTAAAACATGAAAGATGATCTACTTGGCACAAAACTGGGACCCAAGTTTATAAAATACAAATTTCAAGCAACTATCTTAAAATATTTAACATTTTATGCACTTTTTGATCAAATTAAGGTATTATCTTTGATCATTCGGATACTACCTTTTAATGATATAAGTATTATTTTTATCATATTAGATACTATCTTTGATATGTTAGTACATTAAATTTAAATTATTTTTAAAGAGTGCGTATTTTATAATTATTTTCATATAAGTGTGTTTACAAAATTTGTTACTACTATCTATTTTTTAAATAAAAATGTATCAAAGGGAAACTTATTTTTTACTTTTAGATAAAGATTAAATAATTTGAATATATAAAATTTGAAATTATATTTTTTTTTCTATGGTAAACCAAATATGAGAATAATTACTTTTTTTTGCAATTTTTTTCCTTCCCTTAATGAGCGCTTTTCAAGACCAAATATAACCTTAATCTTCATGACAAATTGATGAAGTGTAACACTAAAGTAAGTGAGCAATAAGTAAGAAAACGAAACAAATGGGAAAGCAATCAGGCGAAATCACTTATTATTTCAAGATTGTTGACCAACAGGATTAAATGAGTCTGAGCTAAGTTAAATCCTCAAGATAAGAGTTGTCATAATCCTCAAGTGGAACCTCTTAATGCTATTTGATACTATTGTTATACATGTTATTGTGAATGGCTAACTTCAGTTTTGTTATTCTATTTTTTCCAGCACCCACCATGCTTGAGTGGCACACAGAGGAATTCTTGATGGCTGAGTGACGCATGGTGATGTTTTTTGAGTTCTCTCGCTGTTTCCTCTTTTAAGTCATCCACATGAGCCACAATCATGTCAACCTTTCCATTCCATATTCTCATGGATGTATAGCTCTACATCTCGATATATGTACATAGAAGGGTCCTGTGCTTGTTAGTTTCAAGCCACCTAATTGGCTCCTGGGTCATGATTAGTCCTAGACGTACCTACACGTCCCGGGATGGTATATATGAGACCCGATGCCTAGTTAGAAAAATGCGGAGTTTGACTACTCATAAACCCCATAGAACACTATATGTAGAAAGGCATGTAGAAAAGTTTTAAGCCGGTTGATAGGAATCAAACCTGATGATATATTGAAAATATCTTTATATAAATTATAAAACGGAGTGAAGATTGGATTGATTGTACTTAAAAGTGGGTTTTCCTGCTCCTCCTGAGGAGGCTGATCGATTTTGTGTCTCATGGAGAAACCAGCAAGTCAAGTGGGGTACTTTATCGTATGTTGATCCGTTTGATGATTAGTTCCTGTCTCAGCCAGTTTTTAACATCACTATCAGCATAAGGAAAAGATAATATTGTTGCTTATCATTGTGGGATGTTGGCTCCTTAGACTCATTAACTTTGCAAATATAAACAAATAGATGAATGAATGAATATATTCCTCTGTTTTATATAGAAAGAATATTGGTTTACAAATCAATCTTTTTCTACCTAAAAAGAATAGCACATTCACTTTTTCTTAAGAAGCATCACAGCATCATGAGCTTGAATTCATCAAAGCCCAGAACCCCATCCCCATTTACATCAAATTGCCTGATCATAACACCGCACTCCTCCACACTTCGTGACTCCCCCAATCTGCTCAGCATCCTCTTCAAGCTCTTGGGAGTGATACACCCACTCCCATCCATCTCGTACATCCCAAAGGCCTCTCTCAATTCCTCCATTTTTCTCTCTTCATCCTCTCTCTCCATCCACCCCACAAATTCCTCCAATGCCAGCAACCCATCCCCGTCCGAATCCATCGACTCCACCACCTCCTGAGCCTCCTCCATCAGTAGTTCCTCCCCTATCGTCCCCACGCAGCGTCGAAGCTCTGAAGGAGAGAGTTTCCCATCACCATCTTCATCAAAACGCTTGAATATGAGTTCATATACGTTGCAATTAATCATTGACAGGCAACACAAGAATGTTAGTACCGCAAATGTAGAATTGGATAGCACTTGATAATAAGATGATAAGATGAGAAGATGTGATAACACTTTGTGTGTATATATAGTTTTGTGGGGACGCGTTAAAGGAGTAGAGTTGTTAGGTATGGTGGCTTTGAGTGTGAAGATCAATGAAGACTACTAGGAAGCTCATCGAGAATAAGAGATGAGAGTGTTGGGTTTGTCATGGAGTGCGTGTTCTGCAGGTTTGTGAAGGAAAGGAAGAAGGAGAGAAGTTGCCAGGTTATGAGGAGGAATTGCAGTTTTCAACGGTCAAAAGACTCAAAAGCCGTCATGGATAGTCTTCCTGTCCTTTGCAATTTTTTCCCACGTGCACATCACGTGAAAATGAATTACCATGAATCGGCACTACGTACTCGGCGGAGAAAAGGGTAAAAAGAAAGAACAGATTCAACATAAATTCTAAAGTTTTAAATTTTTTTTTTTTTTTGGTAAATAACTAAAGTTTGATTAAAAATGCATGTGCTACTAAAATGGGAACCCAAAAATTGGACAGCACCATTGTGGACCCCGCATTTTCACTCATGTGTTTTCACTTGATGCTTTTTTATTTGAAAAATGATTTTATTTTTTTAAGAAAATGACTTGGAGTCGCCACTTTTTTGTTTTATTTTTAAAGGGAAAACAAAATAAGAAAAAAAAAACCCTAAATATGACTCCTTATTTGGAAAAATTGGTCTGTGAAAAATTGAGTCAGGTCCAAGGGTCAGGTTTCTTATTGGGAAGGTACGGTAGTAAGCCGTAGCACCCCTCTAAGCCCCTAAAAACTGGTCTCTACTAAATAAGATGAAACATACATAACAATTAATTAAGAGATCAATAGATGTCAATGAAAAAAACAAATCATAAAACAAAATGAATATGAGAATAAATAAATAATTGAAGTAGAAGTGGGAGTGTACCTTAGTGGCAAGTAATAGTAGGCTATTATGAAAACGAAGTTAGCTCAAGTATAAAATTATCACAAACATATCAAAGAGCAAGACAGAAATCAGACAATATTCATTAAACATAACAGTTGACAATCATAAGAGAAATCTCATATGTAGGCACCAAAGCCTAATTGATTTTACATGAATTAATCCCACAAATTCCATTGTTTTGGAAATTATGAAAAATTCATTCGTGCTTATGTAAAATCGAGATAAACATAAAATTATTTGAAAACCAAAGTGGAATTAAAACGGTTTGAGAGAAAATTGGATTTTTGAAATTTATTTGAAAATTGGAGTCTCGAAAATTATTTGAAAATTAGAATTTTTGGAAATTAAATTTAAGAATGAGAATTTTAGAAATTAAATTTGAAAGGAATTAGGATTTCAAGGTTTATTCAATAATTGGAGATTTTCAAATTAAATTTAAGAATTGGAATTTCGGAAATTAAATTTGGGAGAAATTGGAACTTTGAAAGTTATTTGAGAGTTTGGAATTTTAAAAATTAAATTATGAAAATGGGGACTTTGGAAATTAAATTTTGAAAGAAATGAGAATTGAAAATTATTTGAGAAGTAGAAATTATGAAAATTAAATTATATAAATTGGAATCTTGGAAATTATTTGAAGGTGTAATTTTTCAAAATAAATAAGTAAAATGATAATAATAATAATAATAATAATAATAATAATAATAACGATCTTAAATAAATAAATGTGAAAATTGGAATTTTGGAAATTAGAATTTTAAAGAAATTGTTTAAGGATGGAATTTTAAAAATAAATAAATAAATCGAATAATAATAATGACGAAAATAATAATTAAATAAATGAATGTGAATATTGAAATTTTTGAAATTGAAAATTAAATTCGGAAGTCGGAATTTTAAAGAATTATTTGAGAATTGGGATTTTGGAAATTAGATTTGAAATAAATTGGAATTTTGAAAATTATTTGAGAATTTGAGCTTTTTGGAAAATAAATTTAAGAATTTGAATGTTGGAAATTAAATTCGAAAGAAATTAGAACTTTAAAAATTATTTGAAAGTTGGAGTTTTGCAAAATAAATTTAAGAATTAGAATTTTGGAGATTAAATCTGAATGCGGAATTTTTTTAATAAATAAATAAAATAATAATAACGAAAATGATAATAAATAAATAAATAAATATGAAAATTGACATTTTGGAAATTATGAATTGAATTCGAAAATTGGAATCTTGAAAAGATGATTTTTTTTAATAAATAATAAATAAATAAATAGAATAATAATAATAACGAAAATAAAAATGATTAAATAAATAAATGTGAAAATTAGAATTTTGGAAATTAGAAATTAAATTTGAAAATGGGAATTTTAGAAAATTATTTGAAAATGAAAGTTTTGAGAATTAAATTTGAAAATAATTAAAATTTGGAAAGTTAAAGTTTTTTTTTTTAAATTAAACTTAAAAAAAAATGGAGTTTTTGAAAAGTTAAATTAAAAATTGAAGTTTTAGAAATTTATTTGAAAACAAAATATTTAGAAAATTAAATTTGGACATCAAAATATGAAGAATAAAAAAAAATGAGATTAGTAGTGGGTACGTTTTGTTGGATGATGGAAATTAAAGTATGAAATGCAAGGGAAGTGGCTTTTCATATCATGGTTGGCTTTTACGGGTAAAAGAAATAGAGAAAATAAAATAAAAAAGTAATGATGAAAATCGGAAATGGAGACTTTTGATGGCATCCTCGTGAAATGCTATAATATATTAATATTTCTTTTCCTCAATATATGCAAATGACATTGCCCCAATTCCTTTAGTGGCGGGTCCACTTGGAGAAAAACTCCCTAACACCATCACCCATGCTGCTGCTCTCATTGGTGCCCGACTTATCAGCCCCACCCCTGGCAAAGCCGCTACCAGTAGCGCCACCAACTCATATCTCTCTGCCTTATGTAACTAAAGCAATTCTCTTCTGCCATTACATTCACCAAAATGCCCAAACTCTCTCTCTAGAACACTAAATTTCAACAAAGTCTATATCACAAGCTTTCACCCCTCCCTTTTGAATTAAAATAGGAAGAGCATAAAAAAAGAATCAATTGCCACTTATAGGTTGTTTCAGCGTGAAACTGAAGTTGAATAATGGAGGTGAAAGCCGAAAGCCAAGAGGCAGCCATTTGTGTCATGAAAATGATTTATATATTGGAGTGGTTTGAGGGTTGGCCATTTAAACCATGCACTGTGAACTTTTGCACCTTTCTCTTTAGCAGCTTGAGCCAACCAACTTACAAAACAACAAAAATTGAAGCAATGATTCCGAGAGTTGGGTGTGAGCAGGTGAGTAAGAGTTGAAGGCAAAGCATGTGCTCTCACAGGCCACTACCCACCTGATATCATGAGATCTCACTTGGAGACCCACCGGACACATGGTGTTGAGAAGGTTGAGGTTGGAAAGATGAGAGGTGGGGATAATCTCGGCTGGTGATACACACCACTTTATGCACTCGGAACACCCACATGAAACAGCGAAAAATAACAAGAAAACAGAGCATCCAAAAAAAAAGGAAAAAAATAAACTATTCCCCATGCTTACCTGAGAGCTCCTCCAAAAAAATACCCCGATCATTGGACTTCTCCCCCAGCCTCCTTCCTACCCTCCCTTGCTCTGTTTTTCTCCCTCAGGTCTTGGCCCCTCCCTTGCTCTATTTTTCTCCCTCCAGTCTTGGCCCCTCGTACAACCCTTCTCCTGCCAGCCTTCACCTGCCCTTTGTTTATCCCCTCTTGCAAGTCTTTCCCTGCTCCAACCATCAGCCAATCTCCATCCTCAACCACCACCATGGCAAGGTGGTGGTGTCCATGGCCACACGTCCCAGCATGCTCGGCTCCTCCAGAAACCAACCCCCACTCTTCCAAAAATGCTTCCAACTCTCCCGGGATTGTGACACATGGTAAAAAAAAACTGAATGGAGGAGGAGCCCCAAATGGGGGTCTATAACCATCCTTAAACTAAAATGATCATAGATTAAAAGCAAGTTATGATCACGAATAAATAAACAAAGTGAGAATGAGAGCATACCTTGACAATAGGTAATAAAGCATTATCATGAAACAAAGTTAGTAAACAATAATAAATACAAAATATATTACATGCATATTAAAGAGTAAAACAAAGATCTGACAATATTTATTAAGTAAACTATTAAAATTTCTTGGTTAGGATTTTTTTCTTTTTTAAAAAAAAAAATTCTTTAGTCTTTTATTATTTTTATGTATTTAATAAATTGTATTCTAACTAAACTATTTGAAAATTAATAAGCGGCAAGGAATGTTCTTTTATTTTTTTTATTTTTTTTATTTTATTATTATTATTATTAGGATTTTTTTTCTTTTTTTCTTTTTTCTATTATTTTCATCTATTTAATGAATTTTAGTCTTACTAAATTATTTTAAAATTAATAACTGCCTAGACAAGAAATGTTTTTTTTTTTTGCTCTTATAATAATATTTTTCATATTGGTTGACACAAAATATTCTATTATTTTCAACTATTTAATATTTTTGTTTGTATCTTTTTTATATTGATCTTTTTTTGAAGGATGAATAATGCATAGACTTGTAAATAAGGTTTATTTCAATAATTTTATTTATGAATATTTTTTTTTAATTAGGATTTTTTTAATAATAATAAATTTTAGACGGGTTATGGAGCTTTTTTTTTTAAATAAAAGTTATTTAGGGTATGTTTGGTAACAATTCTCAAAAACAGTTTTCAATTTTTTAAAACAGAAAACACCTTTTCTTTTAAGTGAAAAAACATGTTTGGCTCCAAAGTTTTTTAAAAACTATTTTTAAGAAATTCTTCCCAACAGGTAGCAACTATGAAAAAAAGAACCGTTATCAAAACCCTTTTCCTCTAAGAAAAAAAAAACAAACAAACAAATAGCGAAATGAAGAAATAAAGTGGCAGAGCTTGTCTGACTCCAAAACCCTGAGTTTGATGGTGAACAAAAGGTTTCTCTGAGACTGTTTTAGAATGCCTCCATTCTTGAACCATTTTAGGGTTGAAGCTACTGAGACAATCATGAAAATGGGTTTTACACACCCACATGAATTCATCCTTCCCCTTGCGGATTTGCAGTAGATTTTTCAATATTTTTATAATCGAACCAATCATCAAACGAAAAAGTTACCGGTTCACTAGTCAGACCGACAGTCGAACCGGTAACATCATTAATATATATTTTTATATATTATTAAAATTTTAAAAAAAATAATAAATAAAAATAATAAATTCTATCTAAATTTTGACAGTATTTATTATGTTTGTTGACTTTTTTCACAAAATTTTTTATCTATAGTTGTCAATCAACTCAATATTGTCAATAATTTCAATAAATTAAAATGTCAATGTACAATAAATAAGAAAAAAATAAAAAATTAAATATTAAACATATCACAACAATTATAATCAATAAAAAATTAAAAATTAAATATGAAACATCATATGCATTTTTTTAAATAAGAATTTTCCTATCATACTATATGACTAAAACAAATTTCATTTCTTAAGTTTTAATATTATTTAGAATTATTCTATAATTTATAATTTGTTAAATAATTATTTATACATTTGTTCATAATAGTCATGTTTTAAGATATAAAAATATTTTGTAAATATTAAATATTATATTAAACAATACTATATATTGATACTATTCTATATTATATCATGCATATAGTTTTAACTATCCAAATTCCTTTTTATTGTAGTAAATGATTATTTATTTATTTGTTGATAATGGTTAGGATATATATATATATTTTATAAAAAAATCTAACTTAAAGGAAAACATTTTATTAAAACAAATATTATTCAACTAATTGTTGGACATCCTGATAGTTTGGTGTCCAACCTAATTGGGCCAAATCATAGGCCCACAAAAAGTGGGTGTTTATTTATTTAAATTTTGAATGTGTAATCAAAATTGATGCAAAAATTTCATATAGATTTTGAATTGTTGAGTTCAAAAAAATAAAATTCTAATTTTTGGATTTTAAATGAGTATCTAAAATTCTTTAATAATATTAAAAAAAATATTTAGTCATTTATTTAATAATGAAGTTATAAGGATAAGGATATTAAAAAGATAACTAACTTCTTAAAGGATAAGGATAAATGTTTATACGCAAACATCATATAGATTCTGAATTATTGAATAAAAAAAAAAAGAGTAAAATTTCTAATTTTAAGAGTTAAAATGAATATCTAAAATTCTTTAAAAATATTTAATCGTTGCCATTTTTTCCCTACGTGCACATCACGTGAAAATGAACCGCACTACGTACTCGGCGGAGAAAAGGAAAAAAGAAAGAAAGAACAGATAAAATCTGATTAATTTTCCTGGGCATTGTTGAAATGTTTGTAAAAAACAAACATACAAACAAACAAACTTTATATGACTTAAACATAATATAAATAAATTCATCTTTTTAAAGGATCCATTCATCATAAATTCTAAAGTTTTACACTCTTGGTGAATAACTAAAGTTTAATTAAAAAATGCATGTGCTACTAAAATGGGAACCGTAAAATTGGACAGGCACCATCCATCAGAATCAATCTCTTTCTTTTATGTAAGAATCTTCTTTCCAACGAATTCACAGAAACAAGCAGCCGGCATTGCCAATATTTCACCTATGCCGCTTACTGTTCAAGATAAATTATCTGTCTTCAAAGTAACAAGTAACATAGCTATTTTTCTTTCCTAATCAGAAAATGTAGTACAGTTGAATAATGTACATTTACAAACCCATCTTCTTTGGCCTCAAGTAAGTAGATGACCCCTGGCGCAGGCCAGGCATCGAGACCTGTTGCTGCTGCTTCGCCCTCTTCTCCCTCTCCTTCTCCTTGCTTTTTCTCTCTGCCTCTTCTTGCTCCTTCCTCAAATTCTCCATCTCCTCCTCCATGGCAGACTTTTCTTCCTTCTGTCTCTTCTTGTGCTCTAACATCGAAGTATCCGAGTCCTTCACTGAGAAGAACATGGGTCCAAGCTCGGCCAGCCACTGGGGCTCAACCGCTGTGGCACACTGCATGTACTCTTTGGCTGTCAATATCAGTTCATGATAAACCACATAATCTGGTGTGTAACCCAATCCATACAGTGCACTGCTCGGATGCAAGTGGCAGGGCATCCCATTTCTGCAATTAACATACTCCCCAACCCCCTTTAATCTCGCCGCGTTATGGAAGTATGCTGAACAGATAGCTTTTCTTACAACGTCCCAATCAGGCCCACAAGAGGTCAGAGGGATTTTCAGTGTTTTGAGAATATCCAGAAGCTGGGATCTCACCTCTCTAGCCTTACGTAGCCCTTTAACATGCAAGAAGTGGTCATTACACCAGTCTCCCCTGTACTGATTAGCTTTCCACTGCTGGTAAACATTGAGTAGTGTTAAGTGGTCAGATTCAGGAACAAAGAATTTTTCTCTGGCAGCATCACTCTCCTCTGCCCTATCCTTTGGCCGAAAGAATACCGACGGCACTGAAAGCATTGAGACAATGGTCAGAACCTCGTTTATGCATTCTAGCTGTTCCCCTATCAAGAGCATCTTAGCCAGTGGTGGATCCAATGGGAACTCCACCATTTTCCAGCCAAGTTCAGTTAGGCCCCCAACATTGTTAAGGGCACCTAAGACCCACAACTGGTACATGGAATTCAGGATGTTATCCTGCGGAGGTGGGTCCATGAAGTCGAAATCCAGCAAGTTCTCAATTTTAAGACTCTTGAGCAGCAAAACCACATTTCCAAGGTTGGTCCTCTGGATCTCCGGCACGGGACTGGCCAGCAGTTCATTGAGGTAAGCACTCTCTGTATAAAGCCGATAACAAGTCCCAGGCCCAGTTCTACCAGCACGCCCAGCGCGCTGGTCAGCAGCAGCACGGCTGACAGGGAACACTTGAAGCGCATCCATACCCATCCTGGGGTTGTATACTTTCATTTTACCATAACCCGTATCAATGACATAAAAAATTCCATCCACGGTCAAAGATGTCTCAGCAATATTGGTAGCAACAATGCACTTTCGGGCTCCATCTTCAGCTTTTTGGAATATTTTTGCTTGCAAATCTGCTGGCAGCTGGGAGTATATAGGGAGTATTGAGAGCTTAGGCACCCCTTTCTTGGTCGTGGATACGAGCTGTTCCATGCGCTCTGCAAGCGCATAACAAGTTGCCTCAATCTCATCTTGGCCAGTCATGAAGATGAGGATATCACCTGGAGGGCTGGTGATGTGGACAGTCATTGCCTGCTTCACTGCACCTTCGACGTAATCTTCACAAGGAGTTTTGCTGTACAATATATTCACAGGGAAAGTTCTTCCAGGGATGTGGAATATTGGAACACTAGCAAAACCAGAAATTACTTAGGCTCAGATAATGTAATGACGGGAAATATGGCCTAATTTGACTAGAAAAAAACGACAATATTTACCTTCCAAAGAAGTTTGAGAATTTTTGTGCATTTAAAGTTGCAGATGTCACAATGAGCTTGAAATCACGACGCTGAGCAACCACTTTCTTCAGTATTCCAAAGAGCACATCCGTGTTGAGTGATCTCTCATGTGCTTCATCCATCACAACAACACTGCAAAAGTAACAATTTTGACCATCAAAAGCCATTTCAATTACAGGTTAAACAATGATAATGGAGGCTGAGCAGATAAAAAACCGAACTTGGTCCAATTTTAGGAACTAGAATGTGAAGTTCATACCGATACTTGTCAAGCTCAGAATCTTTCAATGTCTCACGCATAAGAACTCCATCAGTCATGTACTGCAGAATTGAAAATACAAATATTCAGTACATAACAATTCCACAAAAGAAAAAATGAGAACTAAGCCCCAAGCAATTAAAACAAGATATATAAGAAGTGGTCCAGCAACAAATCACGAGTGGAAAACGCATGTTGTGACATGATTACCAAATGTACTTATGCATCACTTACAAGAAAACCTCAGCACAAACAAATCTTAGCTTCTCAAGAAACAAAAATAATTCATAGTGCATGAAACTAAAGTGTAAAATATCTAAGGGCTTCCGACAAGTTCTTTTCTTTCACAGACCAAGAAAACTAGTTACCTTAATTTTGGTGTTCGGCCCAGTCACATCCTCAAAACGAATGGCATAGCCAACCTTATCCCCCAACTCAGTTTCCATCTCTTCGCTCACTCTTTTGGCAACACTCATGGCTGCGACACGCCTTGGTTGGGTGCAACCAACAATACCATTTGTAGTGTAGCCATCTTCATGCAGGTACTGTTCAAAATTCACAGATTAGATTCCAGTTGATTAGGGGCTTATCAAATAAAAATTATTGGTTGCATATTGGTTGCAATGAACAAACCTGCGTCAGTTGAGTAGTCTTTCCTGAACCCGTTTCTCCAACGACCACAACAACCTGGTTTTCCCGAATTACCTATTCCATGGAAATTTTAAATATAATTCAATCACAGCAGGAATTGAATAATAATAACAATAACACAGTAGGATCCAAAGAAGATAAACCAAAAATGCCAATAAGAGTATATCATAACTTCAACAAATAAGCTTTTTGACACTGCCCCAATTTGTTACCATTGAAATGAAGAAAGACAACATGATTGGATGATCATTACTCTTTTGGACACTCCATCAATTTGTTACTATTCAAATAACAAGAATAAACCAATTTGTTTAATTTTTTTTTATAGGTAAATAAAGAGAGCATCATATAAAAAGGACCAAAAAGAGCACATCAAAGTACACAGGACATATATACAATGATCACTAAAAGGCGTCAACAGAAAGGAAAAGGGGCAACAAAAAACTACTTCCCTTTATAAGAACCCAACTAATCAACAAAGTAAAATAAGGATAGTGGGTCTTCACCAATATACAACTTGGTCCAAGACAAGAAATTACAAACCAACAAGCTTTTCAATCTTTGATCAGAAAGCTCCTTGTTTTCAAATGATCTTCTATTTCTCTCCTTCCAAATACTCCAAAAGAGGCAAAAAGAATAAATCAATTTATTTCACCCATTAAATTCGTCAAGTTTAGAAAGAGCTCTCCTACAGATAAGAGTAACTGAATGGTGTCTCAGCAAGATGATGAGTATGTTTTCTCCAACTGAATATTTTTTATGAGCTTTTTTTTTTTTTGATAGGCATCAATTAATTAAGTATACCTAAAAAACAAGTTTTACAAAACAATCCACTTTGATACAAAAGTTAAAATATATTATAGGACAACATAAAAACTTCTAACAAACATGGAACTAACATAATCATAATTATATATAAACAAAAAAAATTAATATTAATATAATTAAGGTTTTCTATCATGTTTATAGTTACCATAAAAGTACATTTTGCTTTATAGTTGATATCATATGCCTCATTTTTATTAAGTCATGCATTGCATGTGATAGAAGTAAAGATACTATAGAGCTACAATTAGTAAAAATATCAAATATTACAGATAATTTATCACAACTTGCAAATTTTCTTCTTTTTTATTTTTATTTTTTGATAAGTAGTTTTCATATTTTTTATTTTGATTTACAAAAACATTAACATAAGTAAATAAAAAATACCATATTAATATAAAATATGCATAAAACAATAACATCTACATGTTTATCATAGCTTCAGGTCGACCTGAGATCAGGTTAAGAATTCTCAATTCAAACTTGTGCTCTCAAGTTAGGTTTGGACTGGGTCAGCTCAACCCACCCATGTTGCACACTATTTCCAACACAAATTTTAAACCAAAATAAATTGTAGAGTGATGATCAGTCGTCAAACCTGCAATAACTCCTCACGTACAGAATATATGGGTAGATACTGCCGTTGCTCTGCTACTGTTTTTGACTTTGCAAACTCACTCACAGCTTCATCCTTCTTCAAGTGCTGTGCAAACTTTGCATCTTCCTTAAAATCAACTTCTCCCTCTTCACCCACTACAGCAGTATCTGCGTCAATCTAGCATTAAAAATATAAATGAGAGTTTTAGACCCACACATCCTATTACCAGAAAACAGGCAAGGAAAAATATTTCAGTTTCCTTCAAATTTTAAAGCACCACACCTGTTCTGCTGTCTTCTCAACACCAAGAATATCACCAAGTTTTGAGCCTGCAAGCTCCCAAAATCTTTGGCGTGATTTGTTCATACTTTGCTTTTCATGAACTTCCCTAACCAAAGCAGATCCTTTGCGTGATATTATGGCCATGTCTGATGTCGGATCTTTTAATGGCATTATTGGCTCTGCTTGCTTAGTAAAAACAACCCTACCATCTAAGAAAGGAGGTTTTGTATCTGGGACAAGAGAAAATAATGAAATTTTTGGGTTAACAAAATAGCACTTATCTATGTGGGTGGAATACACAACACCATCATTTCCACCAACTAAGTGAGAGGGCTTATCAAAAAGTTTCTTACCGTGGACAAGAAGAATAACCTTGCGCTCTTCCTCATCATCAAACTCAGTCTGCACCTCAGTACCTCTAACAGCTCCAGATCTCAACAGTTGCCGGTCTTCCCACTGAGCATTGTCGGCTGTTAGCTGCGATAACTTTTTGCTCTGAGCAAGGGTCATTTTAGTTCCATCTCGCCGAACCTGTAAAATAGGTAGCAATGTGTTTAACAGGGTGTTCATGGCAGCATACTATGACCAACTAATCAAGTAAATACCATAAGCAGTTCATAAATTTTTAAGGCTGTCATGAAGATTAATTTATGTCAGAACCAAAACAGGTACCCACAAATGTGCAAACATGTCTATATATATATATATAGAGAGAGAGAGAGAGAGACTGCTACCTGGGCAAGTTTTTGACATGATGGTTTTTTGATCTTCACATAATATCAAATTCCAGTTTCCATTTCAATACAACATGTATGAAGATTGCAACAATATAGTCAACCTTATACTGGCCCTCGCTCATTTTAAAAAGCAGCATCACTAAAATGAAAAGTGCCTTGGAAAATTCATCTTTATAAGGGAGAGTTCTGAAGTAAATTTCAAAACATAGACATTACCTTCTAGGCCAAAGTTTTTTATTGGAGTATGAAGTTTTGACATAGACCACTATCCATTCCCTGCTTCATACAGTTTTATGATGTGGCCATCAGTGAAATCAGGAGTTCACTTGCACAATATTTAGGCTTGGTCATTTCAAGAACACCTTTGGACCCATTGGGAACAGAACTAAACAATATCACAAACAAAAACATATTAATATATATATATATATATATATATATATATGTATGTATGTATATATATAGAAAAACAAATCATCTCCAACCCAGTTTTGTTGCAATTTAAAATAAGCCTGCTTCTATAATTGTTTGTTTACATTTCTTAATGCCTGAATTAGTTGCAGCTTACAAGTAGATCCTTCACCAAGTATAAATTAAAATTTTCTGTTTTCCATCTTATTGGAATGCATACATAAGCAATGTCTCATGAATAACCATGAGAAGATCAAAGCGAACACCTTGATAGAGATAAAGAACAATCAACTAAATCAATTAATTGGGTAGTTAGCCTGGTTGATTCAACAATCAAACAAAAGTTTGCCTGTGGTTCAAATCTCCGATCATCTAGAAGGGAATGGAAACATTTTGTTGGAATTCAAAAGTAGACCACTGAGTCCAAACATAGTTGCTGTATTAACTCTTGTCACCCTGAGCTGATCATGTTTTGAAAATTGGAAATCCTTTGACCACAGCCACATTAGAGGACCAATATTATTATACTCTTTCCATAGCTAGATGTATGGAAGGTTTTAGAGTTTCCAAAAAAATATCAAAATCTTGATGCTACACCTGATGATGTCAAAACAACATGGTAATTTGGCTTGATGACGACAGTTCAATTTGATTAGTGGCAAAGCAATAGGTCAATGCAAGGCAGCATGGCTTATTATCACCAATAATAGTTATGCCAAACTAACACACATCAAGCATAAATATGTAAACTTACTTCAGAAAATAAACAACTTGACAGGCATTTTGCACTTACAAGTTTCTTGGCCAACTCTGCCTCTTTTTTTTGGAAAGAAGCCTCATCCCCAAGAAAAAATGATGAGGTGCCCCCATCAAACATGGTGTTGCCTTCTTCTCTATCATACCTATACAACGAGAATCATAGGAGTTAGAATAAGAGATCACAATTATATATTTCATGATACGAAATTGTTGTAAAGGTCATGTACTGATGAAAAGAACAATGCACTAGAAGAGCTAATAAACTAAGGGTATGATCAAGAGGTACTTAAATAACCACTATTTCAGCCAAAAAAAGGGGCAAAACATCACATTTCGAGAGGGGCCAACAATATAATACAGGAGTTAAAAAACATCATCAAATAATTGGCCGCTTTCCCATGAAAATTGGAAATTTTATTGACAAAATTTTGATTTCAGTAAGAAATCACAATGTGTTATTTTCTACCAAAATCTCTCCAGAAAAAAAAAATGAAGATTTTTTTTCCCAGTTTTTTTGGTAATAAAAATCGGTTAATAATCCAACCATTGCTTTTCATTCTACACAGTATTTTGTATTCTCTGCTTAATTCACGTCCTGAGATATTAGGAATGCATGGTTTCTAATAAAAAGAAAAAAAAAAACTAAAAATTGTAAAGATGCATGCCTAAAACTAAGGAAAATAATCCACTTTATGATGACCTCAACAAGCAATAAAATAAATAACAAATATTTTCATTCTTACAATTTCTATGATAACTTTAAATTTTAATTAAATTATTAAAACAATTTTAATATCTTTTAATAAAATAAATTGCTGAAATTATTAAATTTTCTAATAAAAAATAACATGAAATCTTCTTTAAAAAAAAATTTCCTATTCAATTTTAAAAATAACTGAAATTACTAAGACATTTATCATATTTATTGTGAAATAATTATGATACAATTTAAAATTAGTTGTACTAAAATTGTTCAGTATTTTTATTATTTGTAGTTCATTCCCCTTTGAATTTAATTCCCAACTCAGTTACTGCTTTGAACCACAGTGATCATTATTTTAGTATTAAATGTAATGTAATATATGTTCAAAGATTGACATTCAATTTTTATCTAGACATTAGTATTCGATATTTTTCTTAATTTCATATTTGTTATCAACCCACATTATATTATTGACCTGTATCACTAATTTTTTCATACATATATTACTTTTTTTTTTGTTAAAAAACTAGTTTAATATGTGCATTATTGATTGTTTGATCATTGCTCAAAGTTTCATCCAGATTTCCACATTATTTTATCAATTTCCATGATTTTTTTTTTAATTTTTACCAAAATTCCATCAATGTCACCCATATTTCCATAAAATGGACTTATTGATATTTTCATCAATATAGATATTTTGATCATTAGGTAGGAGACACCGAGTTGGATCCAATCATAAAAGGTGTACAACTCCCAACTCCCAATCACACAACGTCCTACAGAACCCCAAATTCAAGTGCCTCTTGTGGAAGCAATACCAACCATCCTTGAAAGGGCATAACATACTAATGCCAAGAATTTTTAGCAAATCAATTATTAACAAGTTTCAGTTTATGTGAACTAAAAGAATTGGATATATTACCATGCTCGGTCAGAATTGTATTCCATCTCTAAACGCATACTTTCTGTAATCTCTTGATTGGCCAAATAACTCTTATCATCTTCCTTATCCTGTTAATGTAAAAAATAAATAAGGGATAAAGACGTGAAGTTAACATTGGCACATAGTTAGAAGGAAAATTTACAACATCAACATTCAAGGTAAGGAGCATAGGGATTGTTTGGTAACAGAATCCATTTCAAAAAAAAAAAAAAACAAAAAAGAAAGAAAAAATGAACTTGTCCAAAAAGTTTTCATTCGTTAAAGTGTTCACATTTTTTAAATGTGGAAAATAATATTTCAACATTTACCCAAAACAACCTATTTTCAGGAAATAGTTCCAAAAACAGTTGTTTGTCTTATTTTTTATGTTTTTAACAGTTCTAATTTTCACTACCAAACTAGTCCATAACTTCAACAAAAAGCATTCAGAAGAAATCTAATTTCAAATACACTGAAACACACAATACCTCAAATGATTGCAAATTTTCCACAGAAAAATTAAGTTGATGGGATCTTCCACTGTGTTTAGAACTTGAAGATCTAACTGAGGCTCCAGAAGCACGTATTGGAACGGGAGAGGGAGAGATAATGTCCCAGGGAGAAGCAGCAGACCCTGTACCAGGTTGAGTTAAAGTTATTTGGCCCAAACTAATATGAGAATGCTATTAGAGCCAGTTTCAATTTTGCAAGCATGTAATGCAATATTTTGGGAGAGATTAAACATACCAGTGGTGTGAGGTGTCTGGCCACCAAACCATGGAGAAACAAGTCGGGCATCAGGTGAGGCCCCAACTAACATTGGGGATGGTGAAGGTTGATGGCGCCTACTGGTATTTGAATGACCATCTCGTTGTGGTGTCTCCTCCCATTCCCATCTGCCATCGTCCCAATCAGATCTGCCTGCAAAATTTGCACTATTAGAATGTTCAGAGTTATTATAATTCTAAAAGATGAAAATAGAACAGTATTACTGAAGACATGACTAGACATGCAGTACAAGGTATGGCCCCAACTAGCTTTACTTTACACCAGGCAAGGCATCTTTAGTCAGAAGCACAGTCAGGAACAAAGGCAGGCACCTTTTGTAGAAGAGCAAAGCAAAAAAAGGCTTGTCTTTTCAATATTTTATATAATTTATCAGTTTAGATTTTTCATGAAACATGGATTGAGGATTATGCCTAAGTTTGTATTTTCCCATTAGATATCACCTCCCGATATCATGCTATATACCACACAGAATCCTTTTTCCTAAAATACTTTGTTCTCTAAGCCTAGGTTTGACAGCGGATAAGAAAGCTCTTGGCAAGTTCTCTAGTCACTTTTTGGTGGGTCCAGCAACACTGCATTTAATAACTTCGATAAGACCTAATCTAGTCACGTAGACTATTAAGTTTACTTCAAATCTGTGTATCTCCAGATTTTTTTCTTGAGAAGTTAGATGTCCTTCCAAACTTCATTTGCATATATGAATAACTGGTTACAACTTTTTACATTTTGATATTTTCCTGTTCATAAATGCATACATAAATATTTGAATTCAGTTTGTTGTTTGAACTTGAAAGTTTCACCCCCTTTTTCTCATATGCAAAAGCCAAACTTAGATTACAAAAGCATCAAATGAGACAATCTAGGCACACAATAAGTATACAAGTCGCATCCAAAGAAGAAAGCAAGCAAAAAAAAATGAAAAGCATACAGCTATCCACCCTTGGGACAAAAAAAGCCAAACTATCAATCCTCTAAAACCAAATTTATAGCATTTTTGTGTTTTTAATACCTGCCTCTGATTTCTTTTCTTGGTTTTTCTTCCAAGTATATTTATTATATATTCATGTAGACCGTGCACCTTACTCTACTAAGGCATACACCTTACGTCAAGGCTCCAGGAGATTGCAGTGCCTCAATTGCACCTGGAACCTTTAATATTCACATGCATACCTAATTAAAAAGTAGTCCCACCAAAATAAATGAATAAATAACATTCGATTTAAAGGCTTATGTGATTAATTTCAAAAAGCAATTTTGCAGAACATTTGATAGTTTTCAACATTTTAAGAGAAACACAACAAGGAAAATAAAAGAATATACTGTTCCCATGTTTTCATCCAGAAACTTTCAGAATGATGACTTGAGCTACAAATTTATCACCCACTCAAAAATGGATTCTTTTCAGAAAACAAGTCATCTAAAGCTACAGGAACAGACTTTCGACATGTTCTGCATTCCATTTCTTTTTTTCTGTATCCATAAAAAATGAGAGAAAATAAACAATGAAAGAATACTTTGCTCAACAAAACTCTTAGAAGGCAGATTTAGTATGTCTGCAGGAAACTAAAGTCCAGGAAATGACTAACGGGATTGTGCGAAGCTTAGGGGTGGGAAGATGTTTAGAATGGGGGGTTGTGAACTCGAGAGGGGCAGCGGGAGGGGTAGTGGTGTTTTGGGACAATAGGGTGCTACAGCTGCTGGAGTTGGAGGAGGGGAACTTTTCAGTTTCTTGTCGTTTTAAGAACTGTGAGGACAGTTTTTGCTGGAGCTTTACAGGGTTCATGGTCCCACACTGAAAGTGGAGAGGGAAGGTTTCTAGAGTGAGTTGGGGGCTGTTAGAGGATTGTGGAGTGACCCATGGTGCGTGGCAGGCGATTTCAACATGATCAGATTCCTCTTGATGCGTAGCAGAGAATGTAGATTGTCTTCAATCATGAGAAGATTTTCAGAGGTAATTGAGGACTTAGAGTTAAGGGACCTGCCCCTTCAGGGAAGTCTTTTCACTTGGAGTGGCAGTTTAAATAATCTATACAAATCGCGAATTGATCGTTTCCTCATTTCTGAAGATTGGGAATTTCATTTTTTGAGGATCGTTCAATCTGTTCTCATTGGGCCGATGTCAGACCACTTCCCAATTCTTCTTGAGGGGGTAAGGTTGAGGAGAGGTCCCACGTCTTTCAAGTTTGAAAACATGTGACTATAGGAGGAGGGCTTTAAGAGTGTCTTGAGATCGTGGTGGGAGGGGCTTAAATTTAGTGGGTCTGCTAGTTTCATCCAAACCAAGAAATTGAAAGCTCTGAAGCTTGTTCTGAGAAGCTGGAACAAGGAAGTTTTGGTAAGGTTGAAGTTCATAAGGAACTAGCTTTGAACCAGGTGGATTTTTGGGATGGAGTTTTCTTGTCATCTATCTTTGGAAGAGGAGGAGTCTAGGAAAGATGCTAGAGAGAATTATAAAAAGTGGGTCCTTTTTGAAGAAATGTCTTAGAAGCAGAAATCGAGAGAAATTTGGTTGAAAGAGGGGGATAGAAACACAAGCTTCTTTCATAAAATGGACAATGCTCATAGGAGGAGAAACCAAATGGCCAAAATCAAAATTAATGGGTCATGGATCACAGAGGACTGTGAAATTAAAGAGGAAGTACGTAGAGCTTTTCAACTCCTGCTTTCTACCTCGGGTGACTGGCAACCTAGTATTAGAGAGCTGTCTTTTGAGGGACTGGATGATTTTGAGGTGGCAGGGTTGGAGAAGCCTTTTTCGGAGGAGAAGGTGTTTGGGGCACCATTGGGTTTTAATGGGGATAAGGCTCCAGGCCCAAACAGGTTCTCCATGGCCTTCTGGCAGTTTTGGTAGGAGTTTGTGAAGAGTGAGGTGATGAATTTTTTCAAGGAATTTCACGAGTCGGGTCATTTTGTTCGGAGTTTGAACACTACTTTTCTAGTTCTGATCCCAAAAAAAGAGGAAGCAAAGGACTTGAGGGATTTCAAACCAATAAGCTTGGTGGAGGGGTTGTACAAATGGTTGGCCAAGGTTGGCCAATAGGTTGAAGAGGGTGTTAGCTAAGGTGATCTCCAAGGCCCAAAACACTTTTGTGGAGGGTAGACAAATATTAGATGTAGTGCTCATTGTGAATGAAGTAATAGACTTGATTTTGAAAAACAATGGAAGCGTGATTCTTTGTATGCTGGACATTGAAAAAGCCTATGATTATGTGAAGTGGTTGTTTTTTGCTTACAGTTATGGAGAAAATGGGATTTGGGGAGAAGTGGTTAAAGTGGATCAAGTGGTGTTTATTCACAACTAGTTTTTCGTTTTGGTCAACGAAACACCTTCACGTTTTTTTCAAATCTCTAGGGGTCTAAGGCAAGGAGATCCACTCTCGCCTTACCTTTTTGTGATAGCAATGGAGGCCCTTAGCTATCTTTTAAAGATAGCAATCTATGGTGGATTTTTATCGGCTTGTCAAGTGCGGGGTAGAGAAAGTGAAGGGGTTGAGGTCTCCCACCTGTTGTTTGCTTATGACACACTGATTTTTTGTGAGGCGGGGGAGGAGCAAATGACGTTTTTGTGCTGGTTGTTGATATGATTTGAGGTAATCTCTGGGTTGAAGGTCAATTTGGATAAAAGTGAGCTAATCCTGGTGGGAAGGGTGGAGAACGTGGATGATTTGGCTTGTGAGTTGGGCTGCAAGATGGGAAGTTTACCGTTTACTTACTCAGGGATGCCATTGGGGGCTTCTTTTAACTCCATGGCAGCTTGGGATGGTATTGAGGAAAGATTCCACAAAAGGTTGGCTATGTGGAAGTGGCAATATATCTCTAAGGATGGGAGAATTACGCTGATTCGTAGTTCCTTGTCCAGTTTGCCTATTTATTTTATGTCCATCCTCCATTTGCTAAGAGTGGTTAGAATGAAATTGGATATGATTCAAAAGGACTTTTTGTGGGGAGGTGGGGCTCTTGAGCAAAAACCTCATTTAGTGAGGTGGTCGACAGTTTATTTAGATAAAAGAAAAAGGGGACTGGGGGTTCAGAGCCTTGCTACACTCAACAAGGGTCTCCTTGGCAAATCGACATGGAGTTTTGCAAATGAAGGATAGGCTTTTTAGAAGTAGGTCATTTGGGGGAAATATGGGGGGGATCAAGATGGGTGGTGTTCCTATGAGGTTAGGGAGGGGCATGGAGTAAGGTTATGGAAAGCGATTAGGAAACTTTGACATCTTGTTAGCTCTAGAATATCTTTTGCGGTAAGTAATGGTCAAAGGGTAAGCTTTTGAAAAGACAAGCGGTGTGGAACCTCATCGTTGTGCGATTCTTTCCCCTTCATATTTGTTTTAGCTGCTGCATTCAAAGAGGCGTGGGTGAGTGATTTATGGACTGGTTCAGCAAGTGGGGAAAAGGAAGGGGAGGGGGGGGGGGAGTTGGAACCCTCGTTTCACTAGGCTTTTCAATGCTTGGAAGTTAGATGAAGTGGAGAACCTGCTGGGGTGATTGTGTGGAGAAAGAGTGATGTTGGATGAGGAGGATGGGGTGAGGTGATTGGAGTCCAAAGATGGCAACTTTTGGGTAAAGTCCCTTTACAAAGTCTTAGAGCCGGAATCATCAGTTTGCTTTCCAATGAAGATAATTTGGAACTCTTTGGTGCAGCCAAAAATTAGTTTCTCTGCTTGGGAAGCTTCATAGGGAAAAACTCTAACTATGGACAAAATTCAGAAAAGAGGATGAGCCTTAGCAAATAGATGCTTTTTGTGCCAAGTTCATGAGGAGTTTATTGACCATCTTCTCCTCCATTGCGAAAATACGAGAGAGATGTGGAAACTGTTTTTTACCCTGTTCAGTGCGTGTTGGGTGTTCCCTTCTTCAGTAAGGGTCACCCTTTTGGGCTAGGATGGAGCTTGGGTGGGCAAAAAGCACAAAACAGTGAGGAAAGCGGGCCTTTTGTGCTTGTTTTGGTCAGTTTGGAAGGCTAGAATTGGAATTGCCTTTGAAGATGGGGTGCTATCCTTGCAAAGGCTAAAAGCTTCTTTTATTTTTTTACTTTAGTCAAAGACCAAACTGTCTATAAAAGATGGCCCTTCGACGTTGATAGATTTTATTGATTGGGTGGGGTTCCCGTTGAGGGAGGGACTGTTTTTTGTATATCTTGTTTGGACAGTTTTCTTTTTGGTTACAGTTGTAAGGGGGTGAGTTTCTTGTTCTTGTACATTTTGGGCCGCTATTTTAGTGCCTCTTATTAATACAATACCTTTGCTCACTTATTAAAAAAAAATAAGAAAAATATCACATACCAGGAGTCCTCCTAGAGACTTCATATTTACTTCGTTTTCTTCCATACTGCCCATTATACTCCTGCGCATACCGACCACGTGCTTCCCCTTCACGATTCTGCTCTCTATCATCATAATCATATCTGTGTCTTACCCTCCTGTTTTCACTTCTAGTGTCATCCTTGTAATCTCTCCTCTCACTACTGCGATTATCCCTTTCATACCTAGAACTCCTAGACCAAGAACTGCGGGAACTTCCAGAAGAAGTAGCTGGACTCTTCAGTTGAAAAGCAACATCATGAATACATCAGTGATAATTTATAACTATAAATTACAGCCATATGCAACATATAGAATTACTTCTACTACCATACTACAATTACTAATAATAATAATAATGATTTTAGTAATAATTATAATGATGATGAAAAACCATTATCAGTATAATTATAACTAAATTATTATTACTACATATCATTATAACTAAAATTGGCAATGATAACTATAATAACAATACAAAGAACTATGATAAGGAAAACTTACTTCAGAAGGC
Organism: Vitis riparia; assembly: GCF_004353265.1. Taxonomy (NCBI): domain Eukaryota; kingdom Viridiplantae; phylum Streptophyta; class Magnoliopsida; order Vitales; family Vitaceae; genus Vitis; species Vitis riparia. The sequence continues at coordinate 21,684,766 of NC_048431.1, read as the reverse complement.
ATGCGTTCACTTGAGCGATGAGTTTCAAATGTGTCACTGACTGCTCCTTCTTGAGTCACATTACTTTCTGCATTGCAGAGATAAAAGAAAAACAATTACAAAGGAGAAAACTTTGCTTTGGGGAGAAAGATAGAATCGAATAGAAAATTTTTTACCCATATGTAATAAACCCTCAACAAGAAAGTAAAAGGCACATGCAATTGTGTGGAATGCATCAATATAAGAGAACTCATGACAGGGATGAATCTCCAAGATCTACACAAGAATTGAATGAAAGGAAATAAAGGAATCTTAAATTATTCTATCAAAGGCATTTAGGTATTTTGCAGTCTTTTAGGTCCTTATTATTGCTATTTGAGTTACACTTAGAATTTGGGAAGTTTTTTTCTTAGAAATTTCTCCTTAAAAGAAGTCTTGTATTTCTAAACTTTCTATTTTCTATAATAATTTTTTTTAAAGTCTTCATTTGTCTTTCTTAAAATCTTTTTTTGATAGATAAACGCACAAGGATATATTAGATAAAGAGTGTTTGAAAGGCGACCCAGAGCATACAGGGAGTATACAAGCGTCACCTAAAAACAAAAAGGGACAAGCACTCACCGGCCCTCAACAAGAACCCAACCAGTCCACAAAGTTAAGGGGCCTACAACTATAGAAGATTTAGCCCAGGAAAAGATATTACAAACAAATGAATTTTTCAATCTTTGAATCGACATGACCTCATTATCAAAAACTATCATATCTATTTCCTTTCAAACCGTCTAAAATAAGCAAAGAGGAATTGTCCGCCAAACCTTTCTATGCTTCTTGTCCTTAAAGGAAGCATACCAACCTAAAAGAGTGTCTCTAACCGTAAATGGAAGGACCCAATTAACACCAAATAAAGAAAACACGAGATCCCACAAAACCTTCGCCTTAGAACAATGAACAAGAATGTGACTTATCGTCTCCTCTTCAGCACAACACAAGGAACATCTGTTAGCTAAAATCCAGCCCCTCCTCAAGTAAGAACCTTCCCCCATGAAGCTTCCCAAGCAAAAAAACTCACTTTTGTAGGAATATACGGACTCCAAGTAATGCTCCACGGAAACGGGACTGCACAACTATGATCAAGAGAATTATAAAGGGACTTTACAGTGAAAATCTCATTTTTTTTCTCTTTCCACACCATCCTATCCTCCACATCAGCATTCAGCCTCTTTCCTTGAATGGTCGAAAGGAATCTCTCCACCTCCTCCACCTCCCAATCATTGAAAGGTCTAAGGAAGCGAGGAGTCCACCCTCCCTCTTCCCCCATTGAATCCCAACAGTCCGCTACCCACGCATCTTTAGAAACCACTAAATCAAACAAGGAGGGAAAGGCCTCGCAAAGGGAAATGTTCCCGCACCAAATATCTTTCCAAAACCTCACCCTTTTGCCATCCCCCACTGAGAATGAAACATTGTTGAGCAGCAACAAACCTTCCTTACTGATTTCCTTCCAAAGCCCCACCCCATAGCCCTCCCTAACCCCACGAGTACTCCACCATCCTCTTTCAACCCCAAACTTCGTACTAATTATAAGCTTCCAATAGGAATCCCTTTCAACCGCAAAATGCCAACTCCATTTGCACAAAAGGGCCCTATTGAGAGTAGAAAGATTTCTAATCCCCAATCCACCCTTCTTTTTATGAGAGCAAACAACAGCCCACTTTACAAGATGGGGCCTCTTCTCCAACGTTCCCCCTCCCCAAAGAAAATCCCTTTGAATTTTCTCAAGTCTTAATTTAACCACTCTTGGCCTACATAATAAGGACATAAGGTAGGTTGGCATGCTCGCCAAAGTGCTTCGAATGAGAGTGATTCTTCCACCCTTAGAAATGAACTGCCTCTTCCACAAGGCAAGTCTCTTCTGCATCCTCTCTTCCACTCCGTCCCAAACCATCATTGACTTATGCGAAGCACCCAAAGGGAGCCCCAAATAAGTGGAAGGGAGAGATCCCACTTTGCAGCCAAGCTCAGCAGCCAATAACTCAGCATTCTCCACTCTACCCACCGGCAAAATTTCACTTTTGTTCAAATTAATATGCAGACCAAAAGTGGCTTCAAACCACAGTAATAACCAACTTAAAAAAGCCAATTGCTCTTGGGAATCCTCACAAAAGACCAGCGTGTCATTAGCGAACAGCAGGTGCGAAACTTGGATCCCAACGCCTTCCCTTCCCCTTATCCTACAGCCTGATAGAAAACCCCCTCTCACTGCTCTGTTAATGAGGCTACTTAAAGCTTCCATTCCTAAAACAAAATGGTAAGGGGAGAGGGGGTCTCCTTGCCTTAACCCCCTAGTGCTCCGGAAAAAACCGATTGGAGAACCGTTAACCAAAACGAGGCAGTGGATGTGCACCATCTAATCCACCTAGCCCATTTCTCCCCAAAACCCATTTTTTGCATCACTGACAAGAAAAAATCTCAATTAATACGATCGTAGCCTTCTCTAAATCCAATTTACACAATACCCCACTTTCCTTTCTTTTCAGCAAGGAGCCTATGACCTCATTGGCTTTTAACGCAGCATCAAGAATTTGTCTACCTTTAACAAAGGCATTTTGGGTTGAAGACACCACCTTTCTCACTACCTTTTTCAATCTATTGGCTAAGACCTTTGCAAGCAGCTTGTAAAGACCTCCCACCAAACTGATGGGTCTAAAATCGCTCAAATCTTCAGCCTCGCCCTTTTTTGGGATTAAAACTAGGAAGGTGGTGTTCAAGCTTCTGACGAGTTTTCCCCTCTCAAAAAAATCTTTGAAAAAACTCATAATCTCATCTTTGACGAAATCCCAACAAAATTGCCAGAATGCAAGGGAAAACCCATCCGGACCAAGGGCCTTATCCCCATTCAGTTCTGAAAGAGCCGAAGACACCTCTTCCACAGAAAACATCTCCTCCAACCTGGCTGCCTCCTCAACCCCAATACTGTCAAACTCAAGACTATTCAAACAAGGGCACCAACCACCTGGATCCGATAATAGATTCTGAAAGACCCTCACCACTCCCCTTTGAATATCATGATCTTCTGACAGCCAAGTGCCATTGACTTTAATTTTTTTCAAGCAATTCCTCCTTCTATTAGAATTTGCCATCTTGTGAAAAAATCCCGTGTTTTTATCGCCTTCCTTCAACCAAGTTTCTCTTGATTTTTGTCTCCACGAAATCTCCTCCATAAGCGCCCATTTCTTGAAATCCTCCCTAGCCTCCTTTCTCGCCTCTAACTCTTGCTCGTTTAAAACTCTTAGTCGCTCCTGATTATCCCAGTAAGACACTTTGTCCAGAGCCCTTTCTTAAAATCTAAAGAATACTTACACTCTATAAAAACTTCTTGTAATAAGAATTTCTAATAAAGAACACTTTTAGACTTTCTTAAAATCTAAAAGTGTTCTTTATTAGAAATTCTTATTACAAGAAGTTTTTATAGATTCTTTAGGCTTTCTTAATACAATTGCTTTCACTTATCCAAAAAAAAAAAAAGTTTCTAATTCTAAACAAGAAAGTTTCTATTTTCCTTTTTAATTCCATTACTTGGAAGATTTAGGAGTTCTATGAAAAAAAATAAGAGTCCTAATAAGTTACCATATAAGTCAGGTAGCATTTTTAGATTTTAGAGTTTTCTAACATCATCAATTGATGTACAATGACATTAATGCTTAATAATGAATGACATTAAATTTTTTACACACCTCGTAATTTTCAATAATGAGACTCCATTACTTTCCCTTTAGAAGTGCCTTAGTAAGACTAAGGTTTCCTTTTTTTTTTTTTTTTAATAGGTAAATAAAGGGCTTGCATTAGAAGTGCCAAAAGATGGCGACTAAGGTTTCTTATTTGCCTTGCTAGAATTTATTTCTTGTTTCCCTCCTTAAATCCTAAAAAATTGAAGCTCTAGTCCACCTATTTGATTTTTTTTTTTTTAATAGACAAAGAACAATATATTCATCAAATGAGACAATGCCTAACAATACATGATGTATACAAGGGTACCAAAAGGCCCCACATAGTCACAGTAAACAGGGAAAAGAAAAGAAAAAGAAAAAAAAAACCAGCTACCACCCACTACCTAGAGGCTAGAGCTCAACCAATCAACAAAGTGTAAGATGGACAAAGGGCAATCTTCTACATACACCTTCACCCATTCCTAAAAATTAAACATAAAATATTGTTTGATAGTTTCCTGCGCTTTTTCAATATTCTCAATCGTCCTCCCATTTTTCTCTTTCCATATGGTCCAAAAAAGGCATAAAAGAGCAACTTTCCAACTTTCTACGTCTTTTTCCCCACAAAGGAGCCATGTTTGTCCAACAATGCTTTCCATACAGAGGATTGCATGATCTCTATTCCAAAGAGAGCATAAATCAATTACCACAAAATGACTGCTTTTGAACAGTGAAAGAGAATATAGTTAATTGTTTCTTCTCCTCCTTTGCACATGTAGGCTAGTTGCATCTATTTGGCATCTTCCACCCCCTTCTATTGAATTGATCCAGTGTCAAAATCCTTCACCATACAACTTCCCAAGCAAAAAACCTAACTCTCCATGGGATCTAGCCATCTAGGGGTTCCATACAAGACAAGAGGGGGAAGTCCCCATTCTACCGCTGGACAAAGAAGAGTAATGAGATTTTACTGAAAATACCACCCTTCAAGTTCAACCAAACCATTTTATCCTCTACATCTTTGCAAATTATCTACTCTTGAAGCTTCCAAAAGAGATCCTCCATCCCACCTAGCTCCCAATCACGGAGCCATCTTGAAAAATGAGGGTTCCATAAACCACCATACCTCTCTTACTCCCACACATCAGCTACCCAAGCATCCTTGGCAATAGCTATGGAATACAATGTAGGAGAAACCTCTTCAAGGGGTGAGTCGTTGCACCACTTATCCTCCTAAAATTTCACCCTCCTCCCATTTCCCACCCTGAAACTGATTTTGCTGTTAAAAATCTCTCATCTGCTCCTGATTGCCTTCCACACCCCCACTCCATGTCTTTCCCTAACTGTGAAAAATCATGTCCAGCATTCACATATGAAAAACAAAATCCTGCATATTCTGTTCCATGATATGGAGAATGTCACCCCTCAAATACATCCTTCAGGAATCAAGTTATGTTGATCAGACAACAATTACTATTCCAGAGCATAGCACCCCCAAAGTCCCCGGTTGTGGATAGTTTTACCCCACTATGATTTTCAGTAAGCAAATAATGGGTCAATGGCTTGTAATACCCTTGTGAGAGTGATTTTAGGCATCTCTATATCCCACTTGCAATTTCCAAAGTGTTCTTTTTTTTTTTTCCTTTTTTTTTTCTTTTTCTTTTTTTGCAGTCATATTTAGTGTATTAGCTTTTTGGTATCCAGTGTATATACTTCTTTAAATCTAAACATAGTTTTTCATAAAATAGAATGTAAACAAAATTCCAGATAAGCCTTCATAAAAAGATAACTACTACTTGTGGATTGGCTAGCATTTAATGATGCTCGTAACTGTCCTTTCATTATAAACAGTTTGCAGATGATCTCAGGATGGAGAAATATATTTTAGAAAGACAAAATTTTGGTACATCATGACCACATGGGCATTATCTCCTTAGTCTGTGAGGGCCTAAACTTCCAGAATATGTGAACTTATGCAATTCATTATTTGAATAATATCCATAAGAGTTCTGATCAAAAAATATCCATGAGAGTCCAATGAGCATATTGACTTCCAACAGAATGAAAATCATAGTTATTATTTGATTAAAATCTAGCCTTTTAAGGTGACTGATAACATAAACTGAATTGCCAATATGATTAACAATCATCAAGTCAGAATAGCTAACAGCAGTTACCAGAAGCCAAAAATTCTTTTAAAATGTTTTTAAGAAAAGGTACCTAAATGAGATGCCTCGCTTGCAGCTGTTTCACGATATCGCCTGCCAGAACCATTACGCACACCACTAATCACAGTACTTATTTCTTCGTCTATTCCAGAGGACAAGGAACTCTCCTCTTCATCCATAGAAGCCACAACAGAAGCACCTTTTTCTCTTGGAACCTTGAATGCGCCATCAGCCTTAGATCCTCCTCTTTTTGCATCAGCAAGGACATCTAACCCTGTTTCAATAGCCACATACTGATTGTCAAGTAATAAAATAAACATAAAATAATTTTCATACATTATGCTTGTAAGATTTGCAAGCAAAGGGACAGAGGGGCCTTAATTTACTAACTTTTACAATGAAATCTTAAACAAAGGGGAAAGAATCTCAGGAGGCACACAAGGACAAATTATTCAAAACTGTTGCTCCATTCAATCTGAAGTTCTAAGTCTTGCAACACATTTTGCAAGTCCTTAAAGCACCAGCAGTTGAAGGGGGCAAGTTGACTAAGATGGTTAGAGACTAGGTAAAAGAGACCATTAACTCCAAAATTAACAAGGAACAAGATGCATCAAGTTCCAGACACTGCAATGACTAGAGAGGGAGGCCAAAAGGCATAATCATTAATATAGAGAGAGGACCTGGCAACCTACAATTCACTCTAGAAGCCTATTATTAAATATTAAAAATAAAAATAAATAAAAAACCCATAAAGGGTGGAAATGATTTTCTCCTCAACAAATGCATGAGAAACTTCCTTTCCCAATATTTGGGCTTCCCAAGTGCTTGACCTCTCATTATCAAATGGGCTTGGTTATTTAGCCAATTAATTTTACATTTCATTTTACATATCAGTAAGCTTACCTATAAAAAAAAAATCAAAAAATATATATCAGGAAGCAAATAATCAAAATACTTATTAATGAAACAACTTCCTATGTATTTCAACTGGAACGGAACCAACCAAGTTTTTTAAACTAGGTTTGGTTTGGCTCAGTTCTACTGTTCAACAAACTGTATGTTTTATGAGGATAAGAAATTATACTTGTATTGATTAAAAGAATAATCTACAAAGAAAGATGAGAGGACCTTTAAAAACAATAAAATGTACAAGAACACAAGAAGAAAGGGAGAAATGAACAAGCACCCACAATCCCTCAGCCTAGTTCCAATCCAATGCATAGATAAAAGTATAAGTTCTCCAACAAAGTCAACAAAAGACATGGGACTAGAAAATAAAGAAACATGGGGAAGCATTTGCCTCTCATGCTGGAAAAAAAAAGATACAATTTTCCAACAAGAAAGCCAACAAGGCAATACTAGGTTTAATTTATTTCTTTTCTCAATTTCAAAAAGAAGGGGGTTTCACTTCCTAAGAGAGAGACATCTCAATTTTATAAAATACCTAATAGTGATTTCCTCTGAGGAGGTCTGAAAACTACTCTATCCTTCCCAGGAACATGTAATCCCCCACCTCCACTCTGATCCGGTTCAAAGGTCACTGTAGCCTGGTCCAGGTCAATAGGTCCAGCATCAACTCCTCGTTTCTGAATATAGATACCAAACCCAGAGAAAATAAATAAGTAAACAATCTATCATTTTGGACTAAGCAAAAGCAATAGCATAGACTAGGGAATTCAATACTGACCTCCATGTCAATGTAGAGCTTTGGATTCTTCTCTTCCAATCCTTTATTTATAGTGCCTCCACAATCCAGAAACCCAACAACTCTGATTTTTGCTTTTAAAAAAATACAAAAAATTTACCTTTCTTTACTTTTCTTTTCAATTACATGCTAGACATTGGTTGTGTTCTAGCTTCCATGAGACAATGTGGCAATAGCAGCAGCAACAGCATGAGATGAAGAAAGCAGAAGTTCAGGTTAGAGTTAGAGAGGATTAGTCTTGTCAAAGGAGAAAGGCATTCCACCTGAGGCAACAGGCAACAGGCTGAGTGAAAACAAGATTCTAAAAATTAAACTAGTTCTTAAAAATTACTAGTATATTTACCAAAGCTAGAATTATATAAACAACATCATCATCATATAAGATTTTTCAACCAATCACCATAACCATGAGCATGATAATCATACAAATGAAACAAAAAGAATTAATTCTCCTGTTACCGTGTAATAGACTTGCTAAGGTTGATTTTTTAGATCCCAATTCAAAACTTTTCAAATTAACAATAACTCAAATCAAACATAAAAATTCAGAAGATTGAAGAGAACAGCATAAAGATATCACAATTTTGTCATGTATTATATGCACCTGAATGTTATCTGAAAATCAAAAACTGAGATGCATTATTAAGTTGAACACCTAAAAAAGTTAGGACAGATAGAACCTTATCCTAAAATTCTGAAAACCAAAACAACCAAGACCATACAAACAAGTAAAGAAAATAAACAGAAACTTCATTCAGCAGCATAATCAGAGCAATATGAAACCTCATTCAGCAGCATAGTGCCCTCACTTTATTACCAATTTGAAACCTCACTCAACAGCATAGCCTCCCTCACTTTATTTTTATTTTCCATTGGAACAAAAAAAAAATGTTAATACGATTTTAAATTTCTAAAACCCCAGAAACAAACCCATTTGAGAAAAGAAAACTATCACACTATGCAACCAAAAAAGACCAAAAGCACACTACTGAATTATATTTATTTTTAAAAACCCAAATAAATCCAAGAACTGCGTTGAGCACATAACCAAAAAAAGGATTTCTAGGCCGATGGTTTCTATTTCTCAAAACCCGAAATATAATTCTTGGAAAATTTTCATTACATAACTAGGTAAAAATCAGCACATCCAGATTCAGTGTCAAAGCTAAAAGGATTGAAACCCTTAAAAAATAAAATAAAAAACACACCCATCAAAAAAGTCTCCTAAAATTAGATCAATTATCTAAGAACCGAATTCCTCAAACTAACATTTTGAGGAAACAAGAAGCAAAAATAAAGGGTTACATCGGTTTCAAGGAAGTTCAATTCTTGAAACTTTTTCACACAATAACTAGTACAAAACCATCTCTATCCATGCTTGATAAGACCAGTTAAAGCGAATCCCAGAAAATTAAAAATAATAACAACAAAATATAACCCCATCCAAAATCGAAATCAAATACCTAGAAATCAAATACCTAGAAATCAAATCCAGCGCCCAATTCGGCCCAACTTCTCCACATCCACGAGACTAATCTCGTTCGGTTCCGAGAAACCCTAGCAGATTCAAGGGAAGGACAGAAAAAAAAAAAAAGGACAATTACAATAAAGGGATTGTTGGAGGTGATAATGGGTCTAAATTCCTTATATTTTGCATAAAGCTTTATGATTAAAAAAGCTACAAAGGAATTTCGAAGTGTCTGTCACCTGAACTTTCCTTGATGATTGGACCAGTTCTGAAAGATTTTGGTAAAGACGATTAAGCACTAGGAATTGCAAGCATTGCAGGAAGCCATATCGAACAAATCGTATAAGTTTTCTGCCATAACTAGCAAGTTTCTACATCTGCTAAAAGGATAGCATATTTTCTGAGTCAAAAATGCCCAAAGTACTTTATTAGGGTTTTAAAAGAATTACCATGGAGATTGATGACGTGGAAATTATTTAATGGAAAGGAATGCAAAATATATGAAACATCCGGTTTACACCTTAAAATTTAAAATAATTTTTTTTTACTTCTATAAATTTTAAAAAAAATTAGTATTAAGATTTTTTAAATAATTTTTTTCTTTTTAAAAATGGGAGTTAATAATAATTTTTATAACTTTAAAAATAAAAATTCATATATAAAAAATATAGGATTGTTTATATCTTTAAAAATTCTTTCAAAAATTTTAAAATATGAGATCAAAAAAAAAATTAATACCTAATTTTTTAAATATATTTTAGAATTATTACTTTTTTAATGTAAACCTATGAAAGTTATTATTATTTTCGGTTTTCAAATTAAATATTTTTATTTTTCAATCTATTTTAAAAATATTTTACAAATCAAATGAAAGATAAAAAATTAAATTTATCATTTTTTACTTTTCATTTTAATTTTATCTTTAAAAATAACAATCCATTGTTATATTATATTATTATTGGATTTTTTAAACTGTGAAAACAAAATTTAATGGTTGTTTTTTTATTGTCATTTATTAAAATATTTGAAATATTTTTTTACAGGGAAAAAAGCAAGTTGTAAAGAAACATTCAAAATGACTCACAAGAGACTATCTTATACACCTTTTGTGTGTTGTATAATTGGTGTAATTGCTTTGTATACTGTTCAAAATCCACATTATTATTCTTAGATATATGCATCAATATGTTAATCATGTTTCTAATGGTTTGATAAAAAGAATTCATATATCAATTGCTTTCAGAGAGAACTAGTGGGGTTCCTTATGCATTTAACGAGGGTAGGGATTTGAAACTCAAATGTATGGGTGCACAAGTGTATACTATATGATTGTGTGTGATGTATCAATGTGTTTTTTGGAAGCGAACAACTCTCGAACTAAGAGAAAGAAGTGAGAGAGTTGACTGGAAATACTCAAATTCATTTTGAATGAGTTGTTTGGTATGCTCTTGAACAATTAGCTCAGTGATCTTATACGGTTAGTGTAATTAGTCTCTAAAATTATTCAAAATTTAAGTTTATATTCTTGGATATATGCACAAGTATATTAATCATATTTCTAGTGGTTTGATAAAAGGAATTCATAAATTGATTGCTTCTAAAGAGGAATCCCTATACAATTAATCGGGGAAAGATTCAAAACTCTAATTTATGGGTGCACAACAAGCATGCATTCGATGAATGTGTAATGTGTCAATACATTTCTTAGAATTGGACAACCCTTATGTGAGGAAAAGAAGTATGAAAGATGACATTGATGAAATATACATAATATAATTAATTATTTTTTAACAACTTTTAAGTTATAAGAATATCCACAATGCTTTATTCGAGTCAAGAAGTATAATCCACGCTAACTTCAACTCCTAGTTGTCAACTTATAACATCCGATGTCTATAAGAGATCACCAAAGTCATATTTTGCTTATTAGTTGTTGAAGGGGTAATATTGTCATTTGTTTGTTGTCAAGTGAATGTATATGTTATCCTAAAAATTGTAATCATGAACTTTATAACGCATTTAGTGTTATCCATTAATTTTTTTCGCAATGTTTTATTAAATCGAGTGCTAATATCAATACTTATGATGTTAATTCGTTTTAGTGTTGATTAAGTAAACATGTAATTTCTACAATTTGTTTGTGGGTCATTGTTTTGTTATGCTTACTAATTAATTATAATGAATTATGTACATATATTTTTATAGATGAAATTTTTTGTCAAATATTATAAATAGGCAAAATGCTGCTAAAATTTTGATCAACTTATTGTTTGCTTGTTTATGAGGCAAGCCAAATTAAACCAAGATTCCCACCCTATAAGTGTTATAATTTTGATACAAGTTTGGATTCATCAAAAGTTTCAATAAATGGTGAGACAGGAAAAAGATTATACATAGCAACTAGTAAGCCTTGCAAAGTGGGACACAAAACCAAGAGCAAAAGAAGAGAAGAAGAGAAGAAAAAAATATACCAGTTTTATTTGGAGCACATACTTGAGGGCATGAGGCATTGATACAGAAATTTAAATTACAAATTTAGCTACTTGCCCAACAGAAGGAAAAGAAAGAAAATAAACAATTAATGTGTAATCCATCCAATGATGCTCCCAAAATTTGCTGAAACATGGAGAAAAATTCTGTGTTCTGGGGATGTTGGATTTGAAGGTGAAGGCCAAGGAGGATTCTGCATTGCTGTCATAAAGCTTAAAGCTTACAAAATTCACCATCACTGCAAAACCAGGGAAATTTGATATTCCTTGATAACCATGTTGATTGAAGACCATATGGGTTTTTTCTTATGATCCAATTCTTTCTAGGTTTTCTGAGAGAGTCTTCATCCTAGGCCGAACTTCTGGGTCTCCCTCAGTGCAGGCAAGGGCCACATGAAACACTGCTAGCACCTCCTTCTTGGCTTGCACTTCTTGGAGCAACAAGGGGTCTACCATATCTGAAAGGGGATTCTCCTCTTCAAATCCTTTCCTCACCCACTTCACTAGATCTGGGACTTCTGTGGATGTTGATGTGGTTGGAGAGGAGAGCTCTGGGGATTTCCCAGTCAGCAGTTCAAGTAATACAACCCCAAATGAGTAGACATCCCATTTTTGTGTAGGGCGGCTGTTGGCAACCCGAGCCTCTGGGGCTTTGTAATTGTTGGGTCGTTCTGGTTGGACTGATTTTAGATAGGGGAGGGCTCCACCAATGAAGCCACCGGATGAGGCAGGGTTGTTGCCTGTGATTGTAATTAGTCTGTTGAGGCCAAAATCAGAGATATAGGGCTGGAATTCGTTGTCAAGGAGGATGTTGGAGGGTTTTATGTCTCCATGGACAAACTTTCTTGGACTGCATTCATGCAGGTAGGCCAAGCCCCGGGCTGTTCCCTTGGCAATTTTCAGCCTGGTTGACCATGAGAGGCTCGATGATGGCTGTCCACTTCTCCCTGTAAAATTAAAAATATTGTACGATCAGTAGCCATGCCTAAGCATATAATAGATTCCCAATAGATGGATCATAAGGCTACTACTGGATCATCCATGTCAACTGAATAAGATGCAATTAATACTAATAAAATCCTATCAAAATTGACCATCCTTCATTTTTAAAACCTTGAATGCAAATGCCTGAGTGGGAGAGTGGTTGATAAGACAAGGCCAAGATGGCGCATGCATTCACATGAGAGCCATAAAGAACTCCTAGGTCAGTACTGAACTGACCATTGAAAATTAATTCTTATTGAGGTCAATCAAGGCATATGGACTTTCAGAATCTTAAACTCCGTAGATGACCCTTTTATATCAATATGCACATGTATCTCAATAACTTCTCTCTCTTTTCTCTGTATGTGGTTTCACAGTTACTAATTTTCTCTGAGATCAATTCTGGTCAAAGAAAAGGAAAGTGAGAGCAACTGTACCAGGTGAGACATAACTATGAGTGCAGTAACAAGAAGGAAAGACCAAGGGACCCACTATACCAAGAAGTCATAAAAGGAGATGAGCTGTGTTGCAAGGGAGAAGGGAGATGATCAACCTGGCTGATATTGAAAGCAAACAGGTGCACTGGAAAGAAAGTCTACCCTTTTTCAGGAAAAAGGAAGAGGAAAAGGAGAAATCCAAAGCTCACTTCTTTCCAGAAAATTTTCTCTCACTAAAGTGGAAGAAAAAGACCAAGAGGAACCTTTAGAGGACGCTTTAATTAGTACTCAAGAAATCCAAATCAGGCACCAGCAAATCTCAAAACATACTCAAAACACCCTCTTGGATCCCAATAATCAACATGATTACAAGGCGGGGAGATTAGCCCATGCGGGCCTGTAGCTTTCGTTACACAAAAAAGCTAACCTACTATTGAAAAATTATGGAATGCCATCCATCTTGGCCCACTGCTGCGTGATTGAGCTATCAAAATTCTAACCCCTTGCATCATGGGCACCCCATCATCCTTGCTGGCATTGGCTTTGATGATGCTCAATCACGGTCAAGGGAACTCCCTTACGTTGGATCTCCTAACTGTGCCAGGACCGATACTCCAAAACCTCGCTATCATTCACCATGTTTCTTAATTGTGTATCCTAAAGTTGACCCTTTAATTCTTGATCCAACATACACACACACCATGCATAAAAGGTAAAAACATAAACTTTAGACATTTCTGGCTTTTGCCAGTTTTGCTTCAAACTTCAATCCAAAAGCTCAACATCCCAAGAAGGGAACAGGATTCATTCAGGATCCAAGGTTGAACAGAGCTCATGTAAGGATAAGTAATTGAAATGATAAATAATATTTAAGGAACTACACATTCTAAAATTGGTAATTAGGAAAACGCAGAAAAAATTGTGAATTCACACGTGAAGGAAAAATTTAGGAAGGTTACCTCGGAGAGCATTAGCCAAGTTGCCATTGGAGATGAAATCCGAAATGAGGAGCTTCTCATCAGGAGCCCAATAGTAAGCTCTCAACTTGACAACGTTGGGGTGCTTCACTCTCCCAATAGCCTGAACCTCAGCCACAAATTCCTTGTACCTCTGCTCCCCACCCTCCCCCAACCGCCTCACCGCCACTGGAACTCCATTTCCGAGCACCACCTTGTACACAATCCCCAAACCACTCTTTCCTAACACGTAGGCTGATGCCCTTAAAAGCTCATCCAGTTCAAAACTGAAGCCTTTGTCAATGGCTACAAGATCACCCTCTGCTCCTTTGCCTCCTCTTTCCTTATCTGATTCCATTTCGGAGTCATTATTCTGAAAACTGTGGGCAGAAAAGCACGAACACATAGCGGATCTTCCGGTACTGCCGAGTTTTTCTTTGCCGGTGCAGCTGCAGCCCTGTGAATCCCTGTTTTTCCAGTATATGTACACTATGATCAAGCCAATGAAAGCCACTCCGGCGGCGTCAGCGACGGATATTAGGATGATCAAACCTGGGCTCAGGCCTTTTCTTGCATTGGTGCCAGATTCTGGGGATGAGCTCTGACCCTCCGGAGAACTCCGGGATGGGTTCCGGCAGGATTTCTGGAGGGGGAAGCCGCAGAGGTCGGGGTTGTTGAGGAATGCGGTGGGGCCTTGGTTGGCAAACGCGCCGGTCTGGGGGATTTCGCCGGAGAGATTGTTGCTCCGGAGGTCGAAACTCACCGTCTCCGGCAGGTTCCCGAGCGATTTTGGAATCTTTCCTGTGAAATGGTTGTGAGAGAGGTTCAGAGTTCCGGAGAGCGACTTCAGCTCGCCGATATCACCCGGAATCGATCCGTTGAACTCATTCGACGACAGATCGAGCTGAACCAAATTCTCCATCTCCGGCCAAATCCCCTCCGGAATTTCACCGGAAAATTGATTCCGGGTGACCACCAACCTCTGCAACTGTTTACACTTCTTCAAACCCTCCGGAATCGATCCCGACAGCGAATTATTGGAAAAATCGACATTCTGCAACCTGGGCAGCTGACACATCGCCGGCGGGAGAGTACCGGAGAGATTATTCCCATACAAAAAAATACTATGCAAAGACGAAGCATTAAACAACTGAACGGGAATTGACCCGTAAAAGTTATTCCCATGAAGATTGAGCCGCCGGAGATAGAAAAGATTCCCCAATTCAGACGGAATATACCCACGGAGATTCCTACCGGAGATCGCAATTCCGACGACGCGGGGGTCGGAGAAGCCGGAGACATTCATGCAGGAAATGCCGGTCCAGCGGCAGGGGTTGGGGTCATCCTCGTTCCAGTCGGAGAAGGCGGAGGCGGCGTCGTCAATGGCGGACTTGAGGGAGAGTAAGGAGAGGCCATCAGAAGAAAGTGAGAGAGAGGGAGTAGGATTGAGAAGGAAGAAGAAGAGGAAGAAGGAGAGGGAGAAGAGCTGCATGGTGTTGATGATGAAACGACGTCGTTTTGGATGGAGAGAAAGAAAAAGAGATTACAGAGTAGAGAGTGGAGAGTGCAGAGTGCAGACTAGGGGGGCAAAGGTTGAAGAGAAGAGGAATTGGGTGGTTGGGGATTTAATAGGAAAGAGAGAGAGAGAGAGACGTGAGAGGGAGGAGAGTGTGGTTTTGAGTGGTGGGGCCTCCCGCCAAAAGAGAAGACTTCCTAACGGAAGGGAAGAGATAGCAAGGGAGTAGAAGAAACGCAATGCCCTCCTCCCTCATTTCCTCTCCATCTTGCTTATGTTTTTTTGGTCATTTTTCTTCTTACCAAAAAATATTATCTACTTACATTTTTATTTTTCAAAAAATAAATTGTAGAATACAATTTTATTTTTTTAAAAAAATTGGGTCTGAAAGAAATATAAAAATCTATTTGGGAATGATTTGAAAAACGATTCTATGATATTTATTAGAATAAAATGTTTAGATTCAAATATATATTTTTTTTAAAGAAATTATCCCTAATATTTTATTTTTAATCATTTTATTCAAATGATTATTTTTTAAAATATTTCAAAAAACAGCTAAAAATAATTAAAATATATTTTTAAATAACACTCTATTTTTAAAACAAGTTTTAAAAAATTATTTTTTCTCGAAAGATTCCCAACCCTATTTTTAAATTTAAAATATATATATTGTTTTTAAAAAAACAAAACACATTTCCAATCAAATTCTAAGTCTTCTTATTCTTTTCCAAACATGGAGCTCCATCTATCCATCCAAATATCATAGATATATATATATTTTAAAAATAAATAAATTAAGGGTATGGGTTTGAAAGGAACCTCCAAATTGGGTGCACCCATGCTTCACGGATGTGCACATGCATGCATAATAGCCAACAACTATTCACAGCAGATTGGGGGTAGGCCTCTAAGATCAGAGTCATCAGACCCCCAAGTAACTCATCATTAGCTCTGCAGGACTGCACTGTCACCAATAGTTAGCCCTCCAAACATAAACTTTTTGGATACCCAATACAAATATTTTACCAATTCATCATCAATACATGAGCTACATACAGTTGGGCCAATATTCAAGTGTGTCAAGGTGATATCAAAATCATATTAATACAACATGGATGTTGGATATTTATTTGATCCATCTTAGTGTCTCAAATACTCATAAGGTATTTCACCAATTAATTATCAATAAATGAGATATTTATTCAAGCATATGATATCTTCAATGCTCAAACTATTTAATGGGCCCTCCAAATGGCAATTTTAGTATTTTCTTATTATTATTTAATTTTTGTAATCAATATAGTATGTTTGAACACTAATCTTTCTGTTCTTTTCTATTCATACGTTCTTTTTTTAATTTCTCATAGATCATTATAGAGTAAATTAATTACCAAATCCCTCATACGTTTTGTCCTCTTTTTTTAATACGAACTTATACTAAATTAATTATTTAATGATATTCCAACTTCGAAAACCAATAAATAAATTTAAAATTTCATATAAAATCCAAAGAGGGGAGGGGGCTTTCCATTTATTTTTATTAACATAGAATTAAATTTAAATCTTTGATCTTATTTATCCCCACCCATCAAAAAAAAAAAAAAACCCTAACTTATGATCATGAACAAACTTAATTAAATCAAAGAAAGTTAAATGCAAACCTATAATAGAAAGTAAATGAATCCCATTACAAGACACAAATCCATAAATGTTACCGTAAATGAAAACAACAATAATTTGTAATAATTAGAGTGTAGTTGTCCCAAGGAAGGAAAGAAAGAAAGAAGGAATAAATGAAAGGTATGGTTGGGTGACAGAGAGAGTAGGGAAGCCCTACAGAGGAAAAAGATTATAATAACTTTCTAATAAAAACCCATCACTTTCCTCTAACCAACACCACCAATACACCAATGATAGGCCACTCTCTCATCTCATGTCTCAACCACACTTTTACATGTACACACACCCCACTACTTCCCTTTACTTAACATTTTTCATTGCCTTTAAAATTTTATTTCTCAAGTGTTTAGTGGAGAGCTGCATCATGATTTTATCTACAATACCAATCATGAAACTAAGCTTCAAAGCTAACAAAGCCAAGAAGAGAGAGGGAGAGAGAGAGAGGGAGAGAGAGAGAGATGCTGTTTCCAGCTTGTATGGTCGTTTTGTTATAAATGTTTGCTTGTGATTTGTTTTAGGGTAGTTAAGGGTATAGGATTGCATTTATTATACATAGAATGTGTATGAGGGAGAATAGCATGTGATGCTATAGTATGATTTTATATGGTAATATAATTTATTGAAGTTGTGGTATGTTTGGTCTCTGGAGCCATCTCATCTCTTTTCACGTTTCCACTTATTTTTTTAAATAGAGAAAATAAATTAAAATATGCTTTAAAGTGGCCTAACCATCAAGCCCACTTGCATTTATATTTTGAAAAAAAAAAAATTATTTATCTTTCATTAATTAATTTTTTTTTCAGGATTCATTTTATATCCCTAAAAGAAATATCCTACAAGCCTATTTTAAATTTTGAAGCATGTTATAGTGCCTACACAAAAGTATAAAACTCTCAATTTTGGGGAAAATAATCTATAAAATAAAAAAAATTAAAAAAAAAAAATCTTTCTTGAAGTGCTTGAAGAAATGATCAATACAATACCCTCCAACAACAATCATGCGCTTTTTGACAATTGAAAAGCTATATCAAATAAAGGCACATGTTATTGATGTATTGCTAAAGCAAAAAATATTCATGCTCAGGACCTATTTAAAAAGACAATTCAACAAACTGTTGAAACAAACACATAAACCTACTCCTTTTATCATTGTCATAATTGGGAAGAAAAAATGGGGTAAATAGAAATTTGCATTTTCTCGTTCTTGTCAGAAAAGGGGAAAAAAAGGGGGGAAAATAACAAAATGCATGATCCTCCAAAGGGGATCAAAAACTTCTATTTCTAATTCTTGACTCCCACTTCATCTTCTCTTTTCTCAATTCTATATTCATAGCATGTAACGATCACTTTGTCTTTTCTAACAAAAGGCAGGTGAAAAGAGGTTCATGAGAAGTCATATTCTCATGACAAATGGAAAGAACTAGAAGGATTATAAAAAAAATTGCATTGCTTTGTACTCAAGGGATGGGACATGACTTCGTACCAAGCCAATCAAACATGGGTTATTCTCATCCTCATGACATGACAGCATGTGTCCCATTTTGACTTACCACGAGAGAATTTGGTTTAAAATCCGAACCTGTCTTCTGTTCATTCTATCTTGCTTAGATATCACACTCACGAGGGTATGATAGATAGGGTGAAAGACCTTAAACAACATTCTCCTAATTATTTCAGTGTTTGAAAGACCAGCATAAGGTTTGGTAAAAAGGGGAGGAAAAGAAAAGAACAAGCAGAACCCAACTCACAAAGTCACAACCTACACAAGAAGACACTATCAATTCATTCAGTCAAAAAAGGACAATGGATAGCTCATCAGTTTTCTTCATACACAAAAAATGTACAGATGCTCCTGTCATTAACACAATCCAGACCATGCCTGCAAGCCAATAATTCAAGCTGCTCCCTTGGGTTTCATCCGAATTTGCACGTTAAACCAACTACCAGAAAGTGCCAGGACCTGATCATTTGACAGACTGCATTGCTTTGCAGAGCAATCAAAATGATTCATGAATTCAATGATTTCATCCCAGTAACCATTCTAAAATAATTCTTTAAACAAAAGTGTCTACAGTTCATAGAAACTGAACAAAATAAATGGGTGACATCATTTAATCTATTTGATTCTTTCTAATGCTACTTTCTTAATGGGACCAATCCAATTACGAGGCTTGGTCCTTTAAATTGATTGTGCTTCTGAGAGGTGGCCAAATGTAATAATTGGAGGATCTCAGATTGCAGATTAGATATATTCATTGTCCATTGGTTCTTTCACAAAAATGGAGTGATTGTTGGTGGACAAGGTCCTGTTAGAGGCATTGAATTTTTCAGTGCCACATCAGGATAATGCAAAGAGATTGAAATTTAGCATAAAGGGTTAAAATTAAAGTTCATGACACATGCAGCAAAGAACTAAGAATAAAACTAAATTGCCAGAACAGAAGGATCATAATAGTATATGACAATAACTGAAACCCGGGTCTGTTAATGAGTTGGGATCAAACCAAAGTACATGTATTCAAGGATTTTTGGGTTCATCAGAACATAGGCGAATCCATCCCTTCATGTCATGTATTAAGAGCGAGAACATCTCAAACCTGGTCTAAGTTGTTCCAAGGCATCTTTCCCTCAAGCTCCTGCTACTTCAACCATTTCCTGTTCCACTGTACTTGGCATAACCGGGTAGTATTTGTAGTGGAGTTCTCCAACATCATCACCAGACAGCTTCTTCCACCCATTTGGCCCCACATAATAAACTAACAAAAAATACATGTTTAAACCGTAAACACAACTACATACATTTGTATGTATCCACATGGGAGAGAGAGAGAGAGAGTGTACCGCTTGCAACTCCACCACTAGCTCCATCACGGAATGTTGCATGATAAATAGATCGTCTAGCCAATTCAGCAGCTTCCTCAACAGACATATCATAACGGTACCTGCCATGAGTGACAACAAGAAAAATAACATATAAGAATAACATGATTTAAAGAACAGAACACTCAGAATGCATGAGATCTGACTATGCAAAAACAGAGAAAGGAATGTCAACTGAATTTTCAAAAGATCTTTTTTTGAATGAAGCAAGACATTTAGAAGCATACTCTTTGAAGGGACAGAATAACATTATGATGTAATACAAGTCTAATATAATCCCTAATTCTGTAGAAAGTGGCATATCAACAATGAAGCACACTTCCCATCATTCCACAGACTTGGCAACAAAACAGCGTTCCATCCTCGAGTCCATGACCCTACCATTTCCAGGATCTAGCTTTCCCTAACATCAATGGAACTTTCATGGGGTGAGGGAGTTGGCATCATATGGAAAGGAACTGGTGAGGAAGCACAGTCAAGGAAGCACGAGAATGCCAAGTTTTCAACAAATTCAAGGCATCTCAAAATGTTTTGTGGCATCGTCCATGAGCTCTTTGTTCTTCCCCTTTTTGAGGGATATGCAAAATAGGATAAATATATTCATGTATGTGTGAAGGAAAAAAAGAGGTGCAACCCATGTACAGACAAAGTATACAAACAGTACAGAAACCAAAAAAAAATATAAATACAACAAGAACACTAACTAGTTAATCAATCCCTATACTATCAACAAGATCCAACAATGGCAAAATAGCTAGATCCAGAAGATGTTTTATAAAACATGTGTACCACCTGCTTTTATCCCAGTTCATGGTTTAGTGCAATATTTCTCTAATTTTCCAAGGAATTTCCATTAGATATTTGGAAATGAAATATCCACTGATATAGCTCAAGCATGCAAAGAGCAACAGATAACAGGTATAAAGGGGCAAAAATAGCACATACCCATTATCCAGTACACCATAAGCATAAGGCGAGCCAGATCCAACAGAGAATCGTGTTCCTTTCAGCCTGCCCCCTTCACTGTCCACATAATACAGTCCCGGACCCTACATACCCCACAAAGAAGACAGATTAAGATAATGAAATTAAGATAGGCAAAAGGTGATTTCATAATATTCAACTCTCATTACCGTTTCATCCCACCCAGCAATCATGGTCCCAACAGATAGACCCATTCCACGGTAAGAATATAGAATGTTTGCCAGCAGCTTTGAAGCCCCTGTAACTGAAATCCTTCGCTTATTGGCAAGTTCATGCAGTCGGCACTGGAATATTGCAAGCAAATATACATTAGTTCATATCTGTGGATAATTGAGTCAACCTAAGAGCAAGGCCATTGGGTCAATTCATAAGTATTCCATACATGCCTAGAGCTCATTTCATGAGAAACAGTTATCCAGTCTACCAAGTGTCTAAGATAAAGACTTTACACGATTAATACTTATTAATTTAATTTATGTAAGATTAGGGAAAAATAAGTATTGATGATCTCTCTCACCCCAGCTAAGCCTCAAGGGCCAGTTCAATGTTTGTGTTAAATGAAGCTTAAAGCTTATGTATGTGTAATTAGACTTTATATATGAATAATGGCTACAAATAGAAAGAATATATGCCTTCACCCAACCCATGCCTCAAGGGCTAATTCAGTGTTTTTTTTAAATAAAGCTTAAATCTCATGTATGTATAATTAGAATTTTATAGATTAATAACAGAACAACAAATTCAAAGAAATAAGGCATGTCATAATGATTGCATAAGTGCCAAGGCAAGAGCATGTTCACAAATTACAAGTGCATTCAGGAGAGGGTTCAAATTTATATGATAGATGGAATCTTGATATCAAAACAAATAATCATTAGGGTCTTTCAGTATATAATAGGGGAAGCACGAAGATTCATAAAATTTTTTTTTGATAAGTGAGCGCATATATATAAAACTAGGCAAAAAGCCACAAAGCATACAGGAGGTATACATAGTAGCCTATGCAACAACAAAAACAAAAACAACACTCACCACCCCTTAGGGAACGGCAAGCCATTCCAAAAAACCTAAAAGCGAAGAGGACTCCTCTCCCATATACACCCTAGCCCAACTCCACAAGTTACACACAAACGAATTCTTTAGCTTCTGAATAGCTAGAGAGCCCCCCCTAAAAGCTAATCTATTTCTCTCCTTCCAAACCGTCCAAAAAATACACACGAAGATTCATAAAATAAACTACATGAACTCCACATCTGGATTTAAGCCAGAAAAGCTGACTATCACAGCTGTGGTCTCTCAGCAGTCAGCAGGGAGAATGAAGACATGACTCCATTCCTTTACCAACGGCGTAGGTGGACAACAAAATTAAGACCTCGCTTAAGGAAGAAGCCCTTGAACACAATCAGAAATAAATTGTCTACATTTACCAGCTAAGTGCACAAAGAATAAAACAATCCAGAGTGCTAAAGATACTTGTTTACAGTAGCAGTACCAGTACAATCAAATCATTCCATAATTATTGTAGATCACAGGCCTGAAAAGAGTGCAAATTAGAGAAAACAACAAAAATATATTACCTTAATGCCCAAATTTCTGTGCCAAAACTGGCAATCAGCAGCTCCTCCAGCCATTGTGCCAAGCATGTAGGGATTAATTTCAATAATTTTCTTCACAGATTGTGATGCTGCAAAATTAAGGAAGGAAGACAATGACAACAAATAGGCAATGTATCCAAAGTCCAAAAGATCTCCCTATTTCATGGTTCAAAGTTTTGATCAGATGAGTTTAGTTTAATAAAAAATGGGAAATGTTGTGAAAACACAATAAGAGGGAGGCAAAATTTTAAAGCAAGTCCTGAAACATTTAAAGTTGCTTGAAATTGAATAATAGAATTTATTCAACTGAGAAAATATGACATATTCAATTTATCGTACGATTTTTCTTTTCTTTTTTGATGGGAAAAGATCAAATATAT
This sequence comes from Vitis riparia, assembly GCF_004353265.1. Taxonomy (NCBI): domain Eukaryota; kingdom Viridiplantae; phylum Streptophyta; class Magnoliopsida; order Vitales; family Vitaceae; genus Vitis; species Vitis riparia. The sequence goes on along the minus strand of NC_048431.1, from coordinate 21,661,835 downwards.
TAAAAGTGTCTAATAAAAGGGCATGCAAAAAACATACATGGTGTATACAAAGGAGTCAAAAGGCTAGATAAAGCGGAGCAAGATACAAAAAACAACTTCCTCTCCCTACTTAGAGCTTAGTCAAATAATGAAGTTCACCACGGACATTGAGGAATATCCTTGTACAACCCACTCCAAAAAATTGCACATAGAGGATTATTTGATTGTTTGATCCGCATTTTCAGTATTTTCAAATACTCTCCTATTTTTCACCTTCCAAATGATCCAAAATAAATGCTAAAAATCTGCTCTCCAAGCTTTCTTCTTCTCCTTCCAAACAAAGGACCCATGCCAACTCAAAAGGGTACTTCTTACTAAGGAGTGATTAAGGTGTAAATTAGTTGCCTTGTCAACAAAAGCTAAAGGACTTCAATTTGTTCATTTTAGAAGCTTAAGCCCTGTTTAATAACTATTTTTGAAAATAATTTTCTGTTCACCAGAATATATATATATATATATATAAACACACATTTGGCAAAAGGAAACAAAAAACAGTTTTATGTTCTTAAAAAAAAACAATTTTCTATTCTTTACAACATACAATAGTTTTCTAACTTAGAAAACAAGTTTAGTAGACTTTGAGATAAAATAGTTTTTTTGAGAATTTTTTTTCTAAAAACAGGTTATTTTTTAGAGCAAATTTGGGGTTTTAGTTGTTTTTTCATAGTATATTCCTGAACAATAATTGAAAATATGGAGAATACTTTAAGAACTTTTGAATCATATGTAAGTACACGGTACTTTTATGGAGAATAAGGCAGGAAAATTTGTTTTTTATACTTGAGTTCCTAAACAAATTTTTGTTATTGAAAACAATTGAGAATTATTTTTAAGAACTATTTTCAAAAACTATTTTTAAAAACATTGTCAAACAAGCCATTAATCTCTTTTTTATTCTGTAACCATTTTTCCCTCCCTTGTAAGTTTTTCTACAAAAGTGTCTCACCCTTAACTTCAGTGAAAGAGCTTCTAGCAAACATCTCCTACTAGTGTGTTATCAAACACATTTTAAGCTCTCTGACAATTATTAAAAGCTTTTAGATTGCTGAAAGGTCATGCCAAACAAGGCCTCAAATCTCAAGGCACTGAAAACACCTTACTAGAAAATGTTTTCCTTGGTTAACAATAATATTAGTTTAGCCTATATAAGGAAGAACCTCAATTTTCTCTTTCCCTCATAGAGGAAATGAGATAATTAGAGGTATAAGTATATATCTTATAACTACTTAACAACCTACAAATTCTGTTATAATTTCCAATTAGATGATCCTTTAATCCAATTGGTGAAGGATTATAAATGGACAATTTCCTTTTCCTTTTATTTTAAGAAGAGATTAAAAATAGATGCACTTTCAATAAGACTCATTTAACTAATGGGATCTATCACCACTTTGGCTGCTTTACTGGCTTGGCTAGTTACTCAAGATTCTCAATTATTCCAATTCACAATGCTTCTACCAATGTACAGTGGTCAAATAGGATCATCTTATCCTCAGGTCCTTATACAATTTTTTTCATCATGTGGGGGGGAGAGAAATGGTGTATGCTCAGCTACAAAGTTTTATTTCATACACTGCAAGAGGTTCCATTTTTCCCTTACCGGAAGTTCTGTGCATAGGTTTATGTAGTTCCAACTAACCATATAACACACACACACATATATCAAGGAAAATAGATGAGAAATTGCATCCATATGGACCATACTCACGACATATAGATGCTAAAGGTTCCAGTGGTCGCACAGGATCATATTATCCTCAGGTCCTTTTGTGTGGGGGGGGGGGAGAGAGAGATGGGGTATGCTTAGCTACAAAGTTTTATTTCGTACATGCAAGAGGTTACTGGAAGTTCTGTGTGTAGGTATGTGTGGTTCCAACTAACCATATAATACACAAACATACATATATCAAGGAAAAATAGATGAGAAATTGCATCCATATGGGTCATACTCATGACATATGGATGCTAAAGGACAAAAAAAACTTCTCAAGCATAACCTATACTGCTTTTTTTTAGGGGTGTTTAAAATCATATTCTCTTGATGAATGCAAATCTACAGAACCCCCTAAAACATGATATCAGATATAAGTTGCCACATTTTATTTAAATTCAATATGCTTGTATTTCACTGTATATTAATATTGAAGCAACTATTGCAGAATCACTAGCGTTTTAAGTCACCCATTTTTCTTCCTGAATTAAACTTGTTCATGAACAGGTTTATATGGTCCACTAATCCTAACCAATCTAAACAGTATAAATATATCTTCCTCAAAATGAACCAAGTAAGAACAAAAAAAAAACTTACAGATATATCCTCCCATGCTAGCACGAGAATCAGCAGCAACCATTACACCCTCCTTAAAAATGAAGGCAAGAGTTGTTGTTCCCTTTGCTGGCTTCACCATTTGAATAGCATCTTTCTGAAACCCATCAAACTGAAAAAGGGAAAACATTTTCAGTCCCTACTGATTCTAATTTCCACTCAAGGAAAGTGTGACATCACATTCCAAATTGAGCTTTTTTTTCATCGACAGGAAGATTCTAAATCAAATGTATCAGAACTCACATCAGTAGTGCTTGGAAGCTCAAATGAAGGAGCAGCTGAAAACCCACCAGGAAGCTCGCTATTAGCCCCGAAGAGCGGTACAGTTGACTCAAGACCACTAGTGTCAAGCTTCATGCTTATAGCCTAGACAAAGAGAAGAAACCCCTAAAAAATTAGTGAATATTAATTCAATCCAAATCATTTTTTATGCTACAATTGTGCAAGATTGTGTTCCCGGATAGTTAAATTTATAAAAATTCCAACTTCAGCTGTAGTCAGAAAGAAATCTTCGAATTCAAAAATTTTCAGCCATAGCATTGACAAGTAAGAAGTCATTCAAAAAGAAAACTGTTTGGTTACCAGGAAAATAGAGAACAATAAAAGAAAACATTTTCATTCGTAAGTTATCTCTCATATTTTGCTTCCCCGCACGCCCCAAAACCCGCCGCCCCTCCACCAGACTCACACAAAAGTGGCAATTTTCTGTATTCGACTGTGGTGAAAATTTCAGAATTCAAACTTTGAATTCATTGTCTCATTTCTCCTCAGCATCAAAACTAGATCTCTTTTTACACGAGAAAAGATTTCTAGATAGAAAAAGACCGTGAATCTAACAAAAATTTATCCAAACTTGCAATAGTTATACGGCCATTCCAAGAGAAAACCCTAGAATTCAAAGCTTCCAGCAATAGCATTCCCAATTAATAAAGCACTCAGAATGATATCCAAGCCCTCTGCTTGGTTACCAAGAAAATGATGAAAAACAAAAGCAACATTTTGATTCCTATGCTATCTCTCTCACTTTCTTTGCTGCCAAAAACGAAAAACAAAAAAAAAAACAAAAACCTAAAGCTCAGATCAACAAAGCCAAAGTTTCGTATAAGTTTAAGTGAGTGTCATTTTTTGTATTCTCGAACCCTAACTGGTGAAAAAAAAATTACGATTCAAAATTTTCTTTGGTTTTCTCATAGTTTCTAAGCATCCAAACGATTGTATAAACTAGAAGTCGATTGAATGAATTGGGAATAGAGATTAGAGGAGTACCTAGAACTCAAAGATCGATCGAAACGCGGCGTTTGGAGAAGAACTGATCGAATACCTTCTGAGTAAATAAAGATCGGGTCTTCTTGTGCTGCAAGCAAACCTTAAAGAGATGCACAATGCTATACTGTGACAATCCCGTGACTTTAGCATTACTCAGGTGATAATGGGCCTGGGCCTGGTCTGGCCCAAAATTTGCTTCGATTGGACCGTAAGTGGGCTGGTTTCTAATCCTAAAAGCCTCCGGATAAAAATGCCTGGGCAACTATAAGCTCAACTCAATCGGGTTATAAAAATAAATAATTTTTTTTCAAATTTATTAAATTCTAGAACACAATGTATCTATGAGAATATACAAATTAATTTATAAAATAAGGATAAAATATGAATGAGATATATCAAAATGAGCATATTTAAGAGTTTGTTTGATAATGATTTTAAAAAACATTTCTACGCTTTCTAACATTTTAAAACAACTCTTTTGATAAATAAATAAAAAATCAAGTATTAAAAAAAATTAAAAACGTTTTCTATAATTAGTGTTAAATGGACTCTTAATAGTGAGGGTAAAAGAATTATTTTATACTCAATAAAAATACTTCTTTCAGTGCGGTTTTGTTAAATTCTTTTTTTTATCTCATATACGTCTTATACATAATTTTTCAGGTAATAAAAATGGAGAAACAAATAATGCATATATTAATTTTTTTAAATAATTGTTTTTCTTAATTGATTCTATTATTAATTTGTATTTAAATTCTCGGGTTACATTTTGGTATATAAATTTATAAATTAATAAAATTATTAAAAATGAGGAGAGAATTAGAAGGAAATGGAGAGGTGGAAAGACCATCATCATAATCATTGGATACTAATTAGTAATTTCCAACGGGCAAGGCAAACTATATGTGAAAGGGGCTTGGGCTCTCACTTGAAGAGTCTGGGCTCCATTTGGGCAACAATCTTGGCCCAAACCAAATTGGCTATATGGGCAACATTTATTTTTAAATTTTCGGACTTAAATTTGAGGAAAACCCTTGTGCAATATTTGGTTTATGAGAGCATAAAAAAAATATTAAGAAAAATAATTTTCTTATATTTGATTTTATTATGAAAATATATATATAAAAAAATGATTAAAATTTACATATTTTTAAATTATTTAATTTTTACATAAAAAAAAAAGATAAAATAATTGAAATGAGTTTAAAATAGTATATAAAAATAATTTTTTATTATTAAAAATAAAAATTAGAAAGAGAAAAATAATTAAAGAAAAACATTAGAAAAGGTGATACAACTTTTCAACATTCCTTGTACTATATCATCAAGCTCATGTGATACGACCATTCAATCAAACTAACTTACCTTTGACGAAGAAAAAAAGAGTCAAACATTTAAAAAAAGAAATTAAGGGCCCTTAGTCATCGTAAATTTTGTCTTTTTCTTAATTTCTTTGACATCAATAATCAAACTATAACATATATATATTTTAAATCTTGTTACTCTCTATTTAGATACGATTTTATTACTTTGTATCTCGATTTCGTATCCTTGTATTCTTATTCAAGAACTTAAATTTCATTATATATTTTTAATAATTAAAATTACGTTATCAGATCATACTATGTGTATATATATATATATCCAAGTTTGATTTCATTACTTTATATCTCGGCCTCATATATATATATATATCCATGACTAGAATTTCATACGCCATAAATTTTCAATTTGATACCAAGTGGAGTGGGCTCCTACCTCCAAACAAAAGCAAAAAGGCAAAATGCTGTGGGGAAGCAAAACTTAAATGTGGAAGGCACTTGGAAGTCGATGATTGGAGAAGGGAGTCATCAGAGTTGAACAAGTAGTTTTCATGCAGAGAACGTGGACACTACCAACCTCCAAGGTTCAACCTTCTATAACATCACATGCATTGGGTGAGCACATTATTAGGCGGTAAATAAAGACGACACATTAAACCCTAATTTTCGTCTTTATATATCTAAGTTTGGAATTTGGACCCACCATCATGATTCATATGTGTAAATCAATTTTATAAGATCCACACGTTAAATATTGTACATTCCAAACCCACATCGACCTTTTACACCACATTTTCAAAATTTTAACCATCATTACCTGTCTTACACCATCATTAACTTCTACTGTTTTAAGTTATTTGATGTGATTAAAATTTATATTTCAATACTTTTTCTTCGTACTTTTTTTTTGGTGGGGGTAGAAGTGTCCTAATAGCAAATTTGTTGAAGATGGTTGTTTTGAAATAATTTCATAAAAAGGATGGATTTAATTTCTTTATGTAAATAAGACAGTCACAGCAGCTTCTTCTTCTTTCTTTCTTTTTTTTTCTTTTTATTTATTTATTTAAAAGAATTTATTAGAAAAAATTTCCAACCCTTTTTGGATAGAATTACTCCGGATTACTAACATAAGAAAAGAAAAAGTGGGGAAAAAAATTTAATGAATTTTTATCATATACTTCTAAAAATATATATTTTTTTATAAAAAAAAGTTATTTCTCATCTCTTTTTTTTTCAATTATATAAGTTTTTAAATAATTTTATTATATTCAATTTTTATTTGTATTTTTCAAAGTAAATCAAGAAAATAAACTTCTTTTAGAGTATGCTCGATAATATTTCTATTCAAAATGTTTTTATTTGAAGCTTTTTTTTTTAATGTTTTTAGAATTATCACTTATCTTTATAAAACACTACAAGTTTAAAACGCTATAAATGATTTTTCATAGTGTTTTATAAATTTTATCAATCCCTTAATTTTTTTTTTAAAACACTTTTTAGAGTTAAGTCGGTTTGGCAATGATTGTAGAAAGAGTTTTTAGCCCTTCTAATATTTAAAAAATAAAAATTTTCAAGTGTTAAAAATATTAAAAATGTTTTTTATAATCATTATCAAACACACTTTTCAGAATTATTGTCAAATAGGCTTTTGGAGCACATTTGAAAGTGTTTTTACTTGAAATATTTTTAAGAGAATTACCTATAAGTGTTTTTCTAAAAAATTACAAGTAATTTTTCAACACTATAAGAACCTGTTTTACAGTAATTTTAAAAAATGATTCTAATATTTTTAATACTTAAAAAATTTTATCATTCAAATATTAGAAATGCTATAAATATTTTCTAAAATCAATACCAAACACATTTTTCAAACATTTTTTTAAATACAATGAATTTTTTTTTGTAATATATATATATATATATAACTTTTGATATGAACCACAGTTGATATGAACCGTTGAGTAAAATTCAAATTATCAAACAAAGGTACAAAGAAATAAAGCTTAATATCAAACAAATTGAACCTTAATACGAATCTATGGAACTAGTGCCAAAATCCAAATATGCTTTTGATGGGTCATCAATTTCTTATAAAGAAAGTTCAACCCTTTTTATGTTTGGTTTAAGGAAAGTATAAGGAATGAGAAAAATATTAAAAAAAAAGTTATATTTAATTTTATTATGAAAAATACATAAATAAAAATCAAATATAGTTAAAACTATTAAAATCTTGAGAAAAATTGAATTTTCATCTATATAAAAATAATTATAAAATAAAAATAATTTTAAAAATAGTTAAAATTTCATACATGAAAGGTAATACTTAAAATGGTCAGGATAACACATATAGTACTTTTAATTAAAAAGAAATATACAAAATATTAATTATTTTTATTTAACTATTTAAAATCTATATTTTATAAATTGGAGCTCTTATTTTATGATTTTTTTTTATATAAGTAAATATAAATACACTTTTCCCTAAACCTTACATATTTTCAAATTTCTTTTTTTATAAAAAAGTTAAAATAAAATAAAAATAATTTATTAAATTTAAATTTATTTTTAATTTTTATTATTATTATTTTACCTTTTTCTATTTATTTTCTTTCCCTCGAGTTCTCCTCAAATTTTTTCCCATTTCAAGAAAACCAAGGACACCCACCTCAAGCATGAATGGGCCTTCACAAACATGTACACACCATCATAATCACATAGGACCCAAAAAAAAAAAAAAAAAAAAGGATTGGGAAAGAAGAAGAAGGTAAGAGAGAAAGGTGGTCAATTTAAGGAGGAAGAGAACATGTAGGGACAGTGGTAGCTACCAAATGATGCTCGACCACAAATGCATGAGCTGTGTGTGTGAGTGATGATAGCTAGCCTGTCTCTGATCATCTTCTTCCCTTTCTTTTTTTACTTTGTAGTTGTTACTATCATAAGACAATATGATGGTAATAAATGTAGCCTTCACATGATCCCACTGCCCCTTTTTTCTCTTCTTTCTAACTTTCCCATCTTTCATGGGATTTATCCAGATAGACCAGATCCCATAAGGATCGATCCACCTGCAATAGACAATTCATGTATTGTTGCCTGTTGCTAGGGTGTATGGGATTGGATGTGTTTGGCCCCCACACTCATTTTATTCACTATCAAGGTTTATTCAATGACGTATTACCAATATATTAATTTCACTAAGTATGTATTTTTTTAGTGATTTTTGTAAAAATATTTTTAGTTTTTAGTGCTTTTATTAATGATATTTATGTCGGAAATGCTTAGTGTATAGAGTACATCAACACTTAACAATCCATTAATAAAAAAACGAATAAAAAAAGTTACAATGATTAAACTCTAAATAAAAAAAGAACAAACCTCTTAATTGCAGTTGTAATTGACCAAACAACTCGACTCTCGACATCTTGAGCGAAGTCTAACAATACTGATTCAAGCTTCACAATCTAACATATGGATTTTTCTTTAATTTTCTCCCCCTCTTCAAAATGTATTTGTTTCCGATGTTGAGGGTGTTTATCAAATCATACACATAAATGAGTAGAAAATAAAGAGAAAGATAAAAATTTTAATATGGTTCGACGATCCAAAAAATGTATTTGTTTCCCATGTTGAGGGTGTTAATCAAACTATACATATAAATGAGTAAAAAATAAAGAAAAAGATAAGAATTTTAACATGGTTTGATGATCAATGTGATTCCTTACTCTATAGAGTACATCAACACTAAACAATTCATTAATAAAAATACGAATGAAAAAAGTTACAATGATTAAACTCTAAATAAATAAATAAATAAAACCCTTCTTAATTGCAGTTGTAATCGACCAAACAACTTGACTCTCGACATCTTGAGCGAAGTCCAACAATACTGATTCAAGCTTCACAATCTAACATATGGATTTTTCTTTAATTTTCTCCCCCTCTTCAAAATAAATTTCATTTAGAAACTTTCTATTATTAACTTGATAATTTCATATTTGCTAAACTTAAAAACTTCTTATTAAGAAATTTTAATGCTAAATTTGTAGTAATAAAACCTTCAAATTGGTAACACAATAAATATTTAGCTAATTACCTAACAAACCAAAAAATAAATTTAAAAGTTTAAATTAATACTTGAAAATGAATATAAAAAGTGCATCCAATCCTAACAACTTCAATTTAAAAATAAAAAGTTGAACATTAAATTTTGCTGTTAAATAGTGGCATTTCAAATGAACCCCAAATCAATCAATCCTTACTTTAGGAGGAAATTTAGTGGAGAATGGGGTTTTGTCTTTTGTATTAATTTTGAAAGTTTAAACCATTTGTGGGTTCAAAACAAAAGGGATTTTAAACAAAAATTAATGAAAAAGTTAAGAGACAATAAAAGTGGGCCATGGGGATTAACCTACAATTTATGAAAAGCTTAAGGGATTATTAAAGTCAAAATAGTTATTAAAGTTGTAATGATGGTGAAGATGTGGCTACAAATCCATCTCACCATCTCTCACAATCAGAGCAAGCCAAGTTGACAAATGAAAGGAAGGGAAAGAATATGTCCCAACCACCCCAAAAGCAAATAATAATAATAATAATAAATAAATAAAATAAAGTTAGAATCCAATTTATGATATTAGAGGGGAAATATAACGATTTAGGTTTTCTTTAGTAATTATTTTTAGAAACAATTTTTAAAAATAGTTTTTGAGAATAATTTTATGATGTTTTGTAGAATAAAAGTTTATTTGAAAACCTAAGATATTTTTAACTTATTTTTAATAATTTTAAATATGTTTTAAAAATAATTTTTATATACAAGGTTTTATTTTTAGTCCTTCTATGTATTTGTATAATTATTTATTGAATAACCCTTTAAAAACAAGTGAAAATAATAAAAAATAACTAAAATATATTTTCTAAAAACATCATATTTTTTATTTTTAAAAATAAAAAACAATTTTTAGTTATCAAATATGTATTTTTGGTTTTTCATTTTAAGGAATAGAAAACTATTATTGAAAACAATTGTCAAATATTTAGATAGCTTCTTATATATATATATATATATATATATATATATATATATATATATATATATATATATATTTTTTAAAAAAAAAAAAAAAAAAATTGGTGGATAAATATGACTTTTAAGAGTGTTTAGGAATAACTTTTAACCATAACTCACACACTTTTTAACATGATTTATTTATATATGAAAAATAAAAATTATATTTAGTTTCAAAGAAATATAAGAGAAAAAACCAAAGAAAAAATGAAAAAAAAAATAAAATTAATAAATTATTTACATATATTGGTTCTAATTCATTTTACTTATTTTAAATATCATATATATAAATTAAATAATTTAAAATACATACTATTTTTATTAATTTTGATTATATATATATTTTTGTATTTGGGGTGTAAAATAAAACCAAACATAGGCTTTTTTATTTTTTTATTTTAATATTTTCCTATTTCTAAATATATTGGAAAGAAAACCATATTTTTACTCATATATGACCCAAAAAGCAACTTCTATTTATTTATTTTTTAAAAAAACCTTAAATTATCTTTGATTTTAATAAAAATATTTTAAAATACAAAACTTAAATATGAAATAACTATTTTACTTTTACTCTTCTATTGTTGTTAATTAGTACATCAACAATGTATATCTAATTAATATATCTCTTAAAAAGGGATAATTAAAAAAATGATTTAAATATTGAATTATCTAAGGATTCATAATTTTAAATTGTACTAATATTTTATAGTCTCCTATGACATGAGGGTGTAAATAAATAAAATTTTTGCCTTGACACACATGTAACATGTTCCATCCAAAACAGTGGTGTGTTTGTCTTAACCAGAAATATATGACATAACTGTTTACAAATTGTTAGTTATTACATGGAAAAAAAAAATTGTGAAAAACTAACAACCAAACAACCAAACATAAAACAACAAAGGAGATATCTCCAAAGATACACCAAGCAAATTGGGTTGTTAAAAAGGAGATTTTTGAGGCAATTGTCCACTTCCAAGAAGTCTATAAAAGCATATAAAAAAATATAAAAATTTCAAAAAGAAAATTGAGATATAATTTTGGTCAGAGCATGAGGCTGAATAATTGGTAAGAGTGGCTTGCCCATGCCCAATGGGGTCTCAAGGCGTCTCAAGGGGGTCTCAAGACTCAACTTTACATGCAAAAGGACTAGAATCTGATTTTGACTCCAAGATGTGACCCTTTGTTTCTTCTGCTTCCATTGTCTTAGCTGTCTCCTTGTGGGCTCATCCCTCTTCATTTAATATTTTTTCACTAAGTTTTCAACCAATTTTTGTGGGTTTTGAAGTTACTCATTTGTCCTTCTTAATATTTGTTGAATAAGTGTGGACCCAAATTTGAATTGCTTGAAAAAATTACACTAGGGGTAAAATAGGGTGGTGCATCATGTACACAATGTCATAGTATTTCGTATTGTGTTTTGGTTCAATTTTGTGAAGGTTAAAGCCTAAATAAGTTTGATTACATTAATAGTAGATTATTCAAAATCTTCTATTTTTAGGATGCGGTTGGTGCAAGAGAAAATGAATGAAAATATGATCGGGATAGGGTGAATCATAGTCCCATGTAATATAGGATAATCAAAACATGCATCATTATTTTATTATTTTATTATTTAATAGTTAATTTTTCATGTGAATTAATAACTTAATGTGTAGTGGACACTTAAAAGGAAGATTTAAATTTTTTCTTATTTTAATATATAATGAAATTTATGATTTTTTTTTCATTATTTTAAAGCTAATTTTTATTTTTTTATAAGAGAAAATTTAATATGTTTTCTCTTGTTTTTAATATTGTATAGTATTTTACATTAAATAGGGAAAAAAATATACATTTTTTTTAATCATATAGACACATTTTAAAGTTGTAAAAGTTCATAGAATTGAAAATACACAATATTTATATGAAAAGAAGTGAGTCATTGTAAATGGTATCATATTCGATTTCTCGTTTTAATATGAGTTTTTGTTTATTTGATCTCGTATAAAAATATTTATTTATTTGATTCATAATCAATCTTATAGGACATAACAAGAACATTATATGAAAAATGATTGTAATATTTCTTATGAATGAGAGATTTTTTTTTTTTTTAACATTATTTATGTATAAACTTCTTATGAATTTCACTAAAAATAGATTTTGGAACTTAAATTATTAACTTGTACTTTTCCCACAAAGAAGTAATTCAAACATAGACTTCTGGTAGTTATTGAAATGACCTACCAATTTGGATACTTCTCTCTCTTCAAAGAAATAAGTCAAAAACAACTGCATACCATAAAGAAAAGGAATTAAAATTTTGATAAAGAGGAATTTCAATTCTCATAAAAATAATTTTATATTTAATAAATAATATAATGATAGAAAAATGAAATAAAATTCAAACTCCCATTTCCTACTCCCACTGCCACCATTTCAAAGGTGGCTCAAAATGAACATGGACTCTCTCTCTCTCTCTCTCCCTCTCTCCCCCTCCCATCATCTCTAATTTAAGTAGAAAACATTTAATGAATGCCATGGCTCAAAATGAACATGGGCTCTCTCTCTCTCTCTCTCTCCCACCATTTAATGAATGCCATGGCTCAAAATGAACATGGGCTCTCTCTCTCTCTCCCTCCCACCATCTCTAATTTAAGTAGAAAACATTTAATGAATGCCATGGTCTCTCATCCAACCTCCTAAACAATCGGACAAATAAACTATACAAAGTTAAGAGACCCAAAAGTTAAGGGACACATGATACTAATACTTGTCTCTAAAGCTGTCTACTAATAATGTATTGACTCAAACGACCATTGAATCTATCATAGAGACATCTAAAGAATCAAATAATAATAAAAAAAATCTATTAATCATTTTCCCATCAATAATTTCATCTTGTAATTGCTAGATACCCTAAAATACCAAAATGATGAGTACCATTCTTTTGATGAGATACTCAATAATAAAACTCCATGCTGGGTGGAAAAGGGACAATAAGTACTATACATATATAGCTCAATTAGCATCACCTTCCAAAAAAGCAAAAAAAAAAAAGGAAGGATATGAGGTTCAACAGCTCACTCCCTTCCAAATGAGCCCATTTCACTCTGATGCTTTGGAGGATTACCAAACTTTGTTAGCATTCAAGTGAGGTGTGAAAACATCCAAAGAGGAGTCAGGTGATGATGATACATGCAATCTTGTATTGGAGCTAAAGAATTCTTAGTGGTTCTTGTCGAAGTACTATTTTTGCAATTTAGCACTTACCCATGTTAAAATGTGTGGAAGTCTGTTTCATGTCACACCATGTAAAAGAATGATGTTGTTGTTAACTCTTTGTAGAAGTGAGGGGATAGAGTCATGGACTTTTCTTTCCTCTTTTACTTGGAGAAATTAAAAGATTAGGACTATATAAAAGAAGAAAAGGAGATTCCAAGAGTTTGCAATGATCACGGAAAATATCACGTAGGTTCGAGATGAGTTGCTCTCATCCTATTCTTGTCGGGTTTATAAAAACCTATGATGATGTCCCTATCCTATTTAGTATGTATATTAATTAGAGTAAGTAAATTGTTTTATAAACTTTTGTAACTTATTTTTTGGAAGAAGATTTTTTTTTTTAATTATTTTACATGTTAAAAAAATAAGAAAATGAAAAAAAAACTTGAATTAAATTATTTTTAAAATTTAATCATTTATAGGGGTGGGATAAATGAATATTTGAATCAAACCCCACCCTAACTCATTTATTTTCATTTCAATCTCAACCTATTAGGAGCAACGAGGAGTGTGCACTAAAAAAACCTAACCCATTGTTATTCTTAAAAATGATATATATATTTATAATTTTGGAGATGATTATTCACGACTTTAAAATATGTACTTCTTCTCTCATACAAAATTGATGTTCTGGTTTGCCTTCCTCAAAGGTGTTACTCCTTATGAACATTAGGAATTTCTCTTTCCATTTTTTTTTCATATAGGCTTGATATCCTTATTAATTCATGAATTGTATTATATATTTTTCGGTTAAGGATTAATTTTGATGTCATATGTTATGATTGATTGATATTAAATAAATATCATCTTTTTTAAACTTATGATTTTTACAACAGTGATTAAAACTTTACAATGTTTTTATTTGGTTTAAGAGTGTGTTTGATAATAATTATATGAAACATTTATAATATTTTTAATATTTAAAATTTTTTATCTTTTAAGTATTAGAATGCTAAAAATGCTTTTTATAGTGCCAAACAGACTTTAATGATATGTATTATAATATTTTTGCAAAACATTTATGTTATAGATTTTTGTGCAAGGTCATCTACTCTTATACCTTACCTTAAAAGCTTTAACGCTTCCGCTAGATCAGAGGTAAGATTAGGATTCTAATATGCCACGTGTTATTGTGGATTGATTCTTTGTATCAAATGTTGGATAAATTAAACTAACATTTTTAATGAAATGAACTATTAAATCACAGGATCCACGTCTTCTCTTATCCACAATTATTTAAGTCATGTTTACTAGTGGAAATAAAAGTAGAAGAATATTACCTTTTTCTGGAAAACTGTTAAAATTCATTTCATGATCGCAGTAAAATTTCTTTTATCTGGGTAGGGTAAAAAATAAACGTAGGCAACAAAATAAGCGGCGCGTATCTCGAGCGCGTGTCATTGACGAAGCAATTATTTTTGTACACGAAGCAGTATTCGGCAACTTAGTATAACGATTATAAACCGTGACAAACAGAATAACAGAAAGCTTTCCCATCACGCTCTCTGATCGCAAATGTGAATCACAAATTCAAAATTTTCACCCAAGAACTACGTAAATCACGGATCAAAGGCGACACGTCATTTGATATTCTGTTAAAATGGACGGTTAAAAATAAACCACGTGGCCAGTAGTGAGTCAAGTCTTAAAAAGTCAATATTTTTCAGATTCCGGACTCCTATTTGGGGGCATAAGCTGCGGAAGGACGGATATAGTTGATTTTTTTATAATAATAGAATCACCCCTCATATTCTTCATAATTACAAGAACTGCCATTCTTTGTAGTTTTTTCTTTAAAGGTACAAAATACACAAGCCACTTACCCGTTTTAAATTATTTATTTATTTTTGTTAATATTTATTAAACAAGCAAAGGGGCTTTTTGGCTTTAGTTCACTTTGCTTTAAATTTAAAAAATGTAAAGATAAAATAATAAATAATTTTTTTTATATCACTACCTAACATGGTGGATTGTTTAACTTTCAAGATATTAAATAATTAAAAAAGTTAATTATTATTATTATAAATATAAATTAATATTTAAATTATGCACTTGGTAGTATTTTATTAATTAATTTTTTTTTGAGATGTAACAATGCCATTTTTAAATTCAAGATGAGTCACCAAAATGATAATTTATAGAATATGGTCGACAAAGTGTAATATATGAGATGATTAAAGTCGTATTCTAAAAATTATCCAAATTTTATATAAAAATATATAATTTTTGAGCTTTTCGATAAAATAAAAACTCTTAAAATAATATATGATTTATAAAATAAATGATATTAAAAATATTAATTTTTGAGGTAAATATAATTTTTAAAGAAAAAATAGGAAGTGTATCCACTTGGTAAGATTTATTATTTATTACAAACTGTAATTTCAAAAAACAGTTATTTTAACGACCAATTAATATTCTCTCAGTTTTCCCATCTGTAAAAATTAGACAACGGCCTTTGTCGAGAACCAACATGCAACCGCCAAAATAGCAACACACCACGTACAAAACCCTAATTTCACAATGAATATGGGTAGTTTCGTCATTTCAGCCAACATTAATTGACAGATCTGCTAACCGACAAACCCGGAGGTCGGCAACTGTCGGCCGGTGAACGGGGGAGACAAAAGCGGCGAAAATTCTAATTATAATTTAGAAAAAAATCACAAAAAATTATTATAATAATAATAAATTTTAAAAAACTTAAATCTCTCAAAACACCGGTTGATTATTCTATATTTTTTTAAATAAGTAAATAAATAAACAACCCAAAAATAAAAAAATAATTTTAATATTCCTTCCCATTGCCCATTTACAATAACCCCAAAGCCCAGCCTCTCCTCTCAAACTCACTGCGAGAAATTCTCAGTCCTAAGGCCAAGTGATGAGATGGGAAATTGGTGATGGAAACCCTAATTCGTTGTTGCATTTGAGGGCGGTGAATTTGTGTGTAGGTGGGGTTTTTATGAAGCCTCCAGAGCTTGTTCCGATTTTTCTTGGTACGTTTTTTGCTATGAATCCTAGTTGGGTTTTGGATGAGTAAATTTGGGATTGGAAATTTGGGGTGTTTTTGTTGTGGTTTTCCATTTTTTTTTGGTGGGTTTCGTATTGGGTGTGTTTTCATTTCGGGTCTGAGTCGCATTTTGGGTAATTTGCGTTTTTTTATTTTATTTTTTATGATTGGAGAATTGCTTTCTTTGTTTTTCTTGGTTGTATAATTATGGGTTTTTTATTTTTCTCTCTTGGGAAATTCGGTGCTCGATTGTGTGATATTGCTCACATTTGAGATCTCAGCTGAGAGGTCATTTTTCTAATTTTAATTTTTTTTCAACTGAATTTGTTTTTAAAGTTTCTATTTCTGGTGTTGGATGAAACGTCCAAACCGAACTTATGGATAATTTATTTTTTCTTTGGGAATTTTCTTTTGGGTTTTGAATTCTGGGTGTTAGATGAAAGGTCTGAGTTTAATTTTGTATATATTTTTTTTCCAATGCTTCTCATGCAATTTTTTGTTGGGTTTTTCTTTTCTTTTCTTTTTCTATTTATTTTATTTTATAAAATGTTGCCGTGAATTTCAATTTTTCGATGTTAGACGAAATGTCTAAATCAAATGGTATTGGGATGAATCTTGTTTCACTGGGTGTTTTCATCAAATAGTAGCTTTCTGTGTCACCTCTCTCTCTTTTTCTCCCTTGTTCCTTAATCTATTTTCTTCTAGTTTCTTGAGTTTTTTGGTCATCCCTGACATATGGTAATTTTTCTGGCTTCTATTAATATAATAAAACTTAAACATTTATTACCTTTTCTTGTCTAATTTGGTTAACGCAGAAAATTCTTTCATTTCTAACAATTTTCATTAAAGTTCATACTGATTTGATGATTTATTCTTTTTGCATTTCAGACAATTCAAACATCTGTAGTAGTTTTCTACCATAAATTATGGATATTCATGAGGTTGAAGAGAGTTTGTTCGCGGTCAGTGATGCCAAGGTATGGATGCTATATCTGCTTGAAGTTTTAAGAAATGAGCGTTGGGAATTTTATTCTGACTTGCTTATTTTGGGTTATTTGTAGAATTCTTTTCCTTAAAGATTTAGAAATGGTTTTGGATCATATACTTGAGATTGTTTGAGAAGGTTGATTAGTTTTACAGTAGGGTTTGGGTTGATGTTATATGTGGATATGTGTAATTCATCTCAGGGTGCTGGGGTTCTTTTGCCCCCTTTGTTATTCTAATCTATATACCTCACATATCTATGATGGGTATTTCAGTTTAGCAATAAACTTTTCCCGCCAGGCTCCGAAATAGAAATTACTATAACCTATTGGCCACAGGGATTTTCACACAAACTGGGTTTGATGCTGTAATTGGTTTTTCAGTTTCCAATTAGAGTAAGTTGATTTGCAGAAAGGCTACCTCTTTCCGAAGTGGAGTAAATTAGAAATTTTGTTGAAACATGGATTAAAAAAAAAATCTAACAAGTCTTTGAACTTCATATAGTTCTGTTAACTAAGGTGCCTGATGAACTGATGTGATTGCTTGTGCAGTTACATGGAGGGATGTGCAGGACGCTCTCCACGATTTATTGCAAAATACTGGAAATTTTCCCTGTTCTGGAAGCAGCAAGGCCTAGGAGCAAATCAGGTATTCAGGCATTATGCTCATTGCACATAGCGCTGGAGAAGGCCAAGAATATTCTTCAGCATTGCTCGGAATGTAGTAAACTTTATTTGGTAAGTATTGTCCCAGTTGCATGAATATGTTTGTGCTGCAATTATTATTCCTTGTACTATAGAATTTAGCTGTTTTTCTACTTTTTTTTTCAAACAAGGAATCGAATATCCATACGTGATATTGCTTGTCTGTGCTGATGGAATAAATAAATATGTTGATCAATTATCCAGTCCCCCCCTCCTGATGGTTTATAATATATATATATATATATATATATAGGTTGCCACATCTTTAAAGGGGATAAGCTGATAAATAGCTGTATGGTTTAGCTCCTAATTTTCAATTTTATATTCATTTTTGAAAAAAATGAAAATTTTCAACCATGAATGTTTTACTATGACTTTCATTGTTTTCATGCAGGCTATTACTGGTGATTCAGTGGCTTTAAAATTTGAGAAGGCACGATGTGCTCTTGCAGATAGTCTGAGGCGAGTTGAAGATATTGTTCCACAAACTATTGGTGTCCAGGTAACACTTACAGAAGTTACTTTTGTTTTCTCTCTCTCTCTTGATTAGGATATGTAGTTTCATTTGTTTAATATTAATTCATGGTTCCATACACTGTAAGAAAACAGTAGTAGCAATTTCATGGTTCTTATAACCATTATTTTTGTCTCTTTGATGAATCATCGATCTTAATATCTTTTGTAACCATTCACATTCCAGATTTCTGAGATAGTAAGTGAACTTGAGGGAACTGCATTCACACTTGATCCATTGGAGAAGCAAGTTGGTGATGATATAATTGCATTGCTCCAGCAGGGCAGAAAATTCAACAACAGCAATGACAATAATGAGCTCGAGTCTTTTCACCAAGCTGCTTCTAGACTTGGTATCACCTCTTCAAGAGCAGCCCTTACAGAGAGAAGAGCTCTTAAGAAGCTCATAGAAAGAGCTCGTATTGAGGAAGACAAGCGGAAAGAATCAATTGTTGCTTATCTTTTACATCTCATGAGAAAATACTCCAAGTTATTTAGAAGTGAGTTATCAGATGACAATGATTCACAGGGTTCAGCTCCTTGTTCGCCGACTGTTATGGGTTCTCTTGAAGATGGTGTTGGACCTGCAGTCTATGGTCATGCCTTTGAGAGACAGCTCTCAAAACTTGGTTCTTTCAATTTCAAGCCAAATAATAGGAGATCTGGGCAGATGCCACTTCCACAAGAAGAGTTGAGGTGTCCAATATCATTGCAGCTCATGTATGATCCAGTGATAATATCTTCTGGGCAAACGTATGAAAGAATCTGCATTGAGAAATGGTTCAGTGATGGGCACAACACTTGCCCGAAGACTCAACAGCAGCTATCTCATCTTTGTCTAACTCCTAATTACTGTGTTAAGGGTCTCATTGCGAGCTGGTGTGAACAGAATGGAGTTCCTGTTCCTGATGGCCCTCCAGAGTCTCTTGATCTCAACTACTGGAGGCTCGCCTTGTCTGAGTGTGAGTCAACAAATTCGAAATCAATGGACAGCATTGGTTCCTGCAAGATGAAGGGGGTAAAGGTGGTTCCTTTAGAGGAGAGTGGCATAATTGAGGAGGTTGAGGGAAATGAAATGGAAAATGTGCATGAACAGGATGAAGAGTCTGAAAACGTGTTTGAAAGATATGAGAACTTTCTGGCTATCTTGGATGGAGAGGAAGACTTGAGGAAAAAGTGCAAGGTGGCAGAACAGATCAGACACTTGCTAAAGGACGATGAGGAAGCCAGGAATTTTATGGGAGCTAATGGGTTTGTTGAAGCATTGATGCGCTTTTTAGAGTTGGCTGTGCGAGGAAGGAATGAAATGGCTCAGGAAATTGGGGCTATGGCTCTGTTCAATCTTGCTGTTAACAATAACAGGTTTGTAATGTTGGTCAATGCTTTCAAGAATTTCAAAATTGCAAATGTGGCCCTTGGCTCTGATAATATACGGAATAATGGTAGAATTTACTTTTATTATAAGGGTTTATTTACATAAAATGGTCTAAATGGTCCTTGACCATAAGAAGATCTTGAAATAATTGGGAGTTTATTTACATTAATGGTCATTTATGATAGAATAATTTTTTGAAAATAATACCAGGGCTTACAGTGGTTTTAATATGCCATTACTTGTTTAAAATGAATTCTAATTCTGCTCTCATTCTTTTTAATCTCATTTTCTTAAAATTGAGGGGGATGTATCTGTAATTTCGATGTACTAACTTCATATATTCTGCTTTTCAGAAACAAGGAACTGATGTTGGCAGCGGGAGTACTCCCATTGCTTGAGGAAATGATCCCCAATTCCAACTCCCATGGATCAGCTACAGCCCTCTACCTGAACCTTTCTTGTCTTGAAGAAGCCAAGCCCATGATTAGCACAAGCCAAGCTGTCCCCTTTTTAATCCATCTGCTTGGAGCTAAAACTGAACCGCAATGCAAGCTCGATGCCCTCCATGCCCTCTATAATCTCTCCACCCATCCCGCCAATATCCCCAACCTACTTGCAGCTGGCATTATCAGCGGCCTCCATTCCCTTCTCACAGACCCGGCTGACAACACATGGACAGAAAAAACCTTGGCTGTCTTTGTAAACTTGGCTTCAAATAAATTAGGAAAAGATGAAATCATGGTAGCCCCTGGCCTTATTAGTGGGTTGGCAACAATATTGGATGTTGGTGAGGCCATTGAGCAGGAGCAAGCTGTTGTCTGTCTTCTGATCTTATGTAATGGGAGTGAGAAATGCAGTCAGATGGTCCTCCAAGAAGGGGTGATACCTGCATTGGTTTCCATATCAGTGAATGGGACCGTGAGAGGGAAAGAAAAGGCTCAGAAACTTCTGATGCTGTTTCGGGAGCAGCGGCAGCGAGACCCATCACCTGTTGGGAGTCCTCATCATACTGAAAGCAGTACTGAGGCTGTGCCTGGTCCTGAATCAAAGCCATTGGAATCAAAAGCGCTGGAAACAAAGCCATTGGAATCCAAGCCATATTGTAAATCGATCTCAAGAAGAAAAGTGGGAAAGGCTTGGAATTACTTGTGGAAGAGCAAGAACTATTCGGTTTACCAGTGTTGAAGTCACGTATTTCTCTGGTCAGTGTTGTAAATTTCTCATGTATTTTGCTTTTGTCCTGTCCCCGTGGACGCTATTTATTTTTGGTTTTTCAAAGAGAAGAAGAGATGTACAGGCCCCTGTAATCTATGGATTTTTGTATCTTTCTCTCGCCTTGTTTGTTCTGGGTAGGAATACATGTATCACAAAATGTTGTAATTCAGTGGTTAGAGCCTTTTGTATGTTAGATTTATATGAGGAGGCTCTAAACAAAACTTTCACACGTTTGAAAGCTAAGCAGGTGATTTCTGTTCCCTGTTTGAAGATTCTGCCCTTTCACAGTAGGAAAAATCCCCTCACCATGAACAGAGATAGAAGCAGTCCATTCTGAAAATGGCTTGTGGGGTTAAATATTCCGGGTATATTGGCTTTCATCATGGGGTTTAAAGTGTGGATCTCTCGGTCATTTGTCACGTGTGTTGTTGGAGCACTATCTGTCGGCCATGAAAACTAAGAACCCCAAGTTTTTGACCAATTGTTTTTATTTTTCTTCATAGTCAAACTAAAAAGATTATTTATTTTCTACTCTTAAAAACATAAAATAAAATGTTTTGAACATCTTTTAATTATTTTAAGTTATTTTTACTTATTTTTTTAAAATTGAAGTATTAGATATAAAAATTATTAATATTTTAGGTTCTCAAATGTATTTTTGTTTTTGTTTTACAAAATATGACAAAATGGTTTTTAAAAATTGTTACTAAGGCACTATTTTATAATTCTTTTTTAAAACAGTTTTTAATCCTTCAAAATAAAATATAGTAAAACATATTTAACAACAAAAAAAATAGATAGTTTTCTATTTTCTAAAATAAAAAATTGCAAAACATATTTAACCATTAGAAAACATACATTAAATAATAACTTTGTTTGGTAATTGTTTTAAAAAACAATTCTAAAAAATAATTTTTAAAAATAGTTTTTGACAAATATTCTTTAATGTTTTGTACAATAAAAATTTGTTTGAGAATTATTTTTAACCTATTTTTTATATAATACTTTATTTTTAACAATTTTCTGTATTTGTATAATTATTTTTTTTAAACAATCCTCTAAAAATAAATGAAAATAATTGAAAATAGTAAAAATATGTTATCTGAAAACACATTATTTTTTGTTTTTAAGGGTAAAAATCTATTTTTTATTTTTTAGTTGTTAAATGTATTTTTTTTAAAAAATTTTTAATTTTAGAAAATAAACATTTATTTTTAAAAATAGTTACCAAAATAGCCCTTATTCCAAGTTATTTTTACTTATTTTTTAAGAATTGTTTTAAAACCTTTTTTTCAAACATAGCCAAAAACACTCGTGGAATTGAAGCTAAAAGATTCAAGGGATAACCGATCAAAAGGGACAAAAATCCCTCAATATTGTAAAACTAACCCCCCACTTTTAATAGCCTCCAAAATGACCCAATCTAGACAAAAATACCCCTCAGCTACATCAACTCTTTTTTCCCTCCTATTCTAATTTTATTTCCCTCCATTCATCTCTTTTTTATTCTTTCTTCCACTTTCTCCTTCTTTTTTCATTTTCTCCTGTTATTCCGTTTCTCTCTTTTCAGTGCATTTCTTCAAGTCTCACACAATTTCTCTTCAGATTTCTTCAACTTAAAGCGCTTTAAGTTGTGGTTGGATAAACAATGTACGTTTATTTTTATTTTTCCATATTTTTTTCTTTCATGTTTTATTTATTGAATATTTTCAAACATTTAATGAGATGTAGTAAATATTTAAATAAGTTTGAAATTGTTATAATTTTTTTAATATCATTTACGGTCATGAAAAAGGGGATTAAAATAAGGAAACAATCAGCTTAAAAAGTGTAGTTTGGAGAAACATTGTCTATATGGAAAAATCAAATGATGGTAAGTAATAAAACTTATGGAATTTTATGGTGGTTTTGGTATTGTTTGCATATTTGTTCTTTATATAATATATGTGTTAATAGGGTTTTGATATAATATATAAAATTATCTTTTTTAGTTATATACCAAAACCTTACGGATATTAAGTTGAACTTGATGTATGTTAAGTTGAACTTGACGTAAGTTAAGATTGTATATAGTTATTTTATAGTAACATTATATTATTGTTATTTTATTTAATTATACTCAATTTGAGTTGAATTATTTGCAAATTACCCTTGACATTAAATGAATTACAACATAACCAATCTTTTAGTAAATAAATATATTTTTATTGTTTAAAATAGTTTAGAGTTACAATGTCTGAATTTATTTAATAACTATATACATTGTATTTCTATAGCATTATTGGTATTATTTGAGGTAGTAAAGATGATTAATAATGTTATTTATTTGTTGTTTATTAAAAAAATAAATATGTGTAATGAAATAATATGTATTTAATAATGAATGAGTTTTTAAAATTAATACCTACTTATTGGTGTTAATGCTATGATGTAACTAAAAAATATTCTAATATTGTTTGTTGATGCCACTAATTGAATTATTTTGTTATTTCAGTGGTTGATGAAGTAGGAATAATGCTTTTACATGAAGGAGAATGAGTACGAGATGGAAATGCTTTCTATTTCGAAGGAAGTAAAAGTAAAGACATTGAGATCCCGAAAACTATATCACATAAAGAGTTATTAGGGGTTGTCCATCATATTCTGAAGCTAGATCCAACAAATTGTTTTCTTTCAATGAAGTATGTATTCAATGGCAACATACCCACAAGTCCTATACAACTAACTGATGATGGGGATGTGAAATTCTTTATTGGTTTAAATTGTACAAATGGTAAACTGTCCGTTTCATTGTGCATCACAGTTGAAAAGAGAATTGATAATCACAATCAGAAATCAATTTGCAATTCTTATTCTGAATGTCATATGTCTTCTGAGATTGATAAAGAATTGAATGGGGACTCAATGTTGATGCAAAAAAGTAGACACATTCATTGTGATTTAGTTGAAACTCTTACTGTTGATGGTGAAAATGGACTAAGATTTCAAAATGAGTCACTTGAAGGGTATAAAGTTCATGATTGGAACATGAATGAGACTGCAATTAATGAGGAGGATTATATGATGAATACTAACCCTACTAATGATAAGCAAGTGACCCAAATTGGCTCATTCAGAACTGTTTCAGCTCAGAGTGCAGAAATCTTGACCATAATTGATACAAATGATGGTTTCATACATGACAATCCCACTATAATCGAAGATGTAGCAAATGAAAGACAAAACATGATGCAACAACCTATAGTTAGTGGAATTAGTGATGACCATCTAGAAGAGCACCAAATATACTCAAGTAAGAAAGAATTACAAAGGAAGTTGTATATGATGGCTCTAAAAAGGAAGTTTGAGTTCAAAACAACTAAATCCATTACTAAGTTATTGTTTGTTGAATGTTTTGATAAAGAATGCAAGTGGCGAGTTCGTGCTACCAAGTTGGGGATTTCCAATATGTTTCAAATAATGAAATTATATTCAACACACACTTTTCAGGTAGATATGATGTCTTGTGACAATTGACATGCAAGTAGTTGGTTGATTGGTGAGAGTATAAGAGAAACATATCAAGGGGTTGGTTGTGAATTTCGACCAAAAGACATTGTAGCAGACATTCGAAAGCAGTATGGCGTTCAAATCAGTTATGATAAGGCGTGGAGAGCCGGAGAACTTGCTCTAGGTTCTATTAGGGGATCACCTAAGGAGTCTTATAACACTTTACCATCATATTGCTATGTTTTAGAGCAAAAAAATCATGGTACCATTACTAATATAGTTACTGATTGTGATAATCAATTCGAATACTTTTTTATGTCGATTGGTGCATCTCTTGCTGGGTTTCACACATCAATAAGGCATGTGGTTGTAGTTGATAAGACATTTTTGAAAGCAAAGTACTTAGGGACTTTATTTATTGCAGCGTGTAAAGATGGCAACAATCAGATATACCCTTTAGCCTTTGGGATTAGTGATTCAGAAAATGATGCCTCATGGGAGTGGTTTTTACAAAAACTGCATGATGCACTTGGACACATTGATGATTTGTTTATGATATCAGATCGACATGGTAGCATTGAGAAAGCAGTACATAAAGTATTTCCCCATGCGAGGCATGGTGTCTATACTTATCACGTTGGACAAATTTTGAAGACAAAGTTCAAGAATCCTGCAATTCATAAGTTGTTCCATGATGCTGCCCATGCTTATCGTGTTTCAGAGTTTAATTTTATATTTGGGCAACTAGAGATGATTGACCTAAGAGTAGCAAGATATTTGATGGATATAGGAGTTGATCGATGAGCACGTTCATATTCTACCGGAAAAAGATATAATATCAGATGATAAGGATCGTTGAAAGCCTTAATGTCGTGTTGAAAAATGCTAGAGATCTTCCGGTTTTGCAATTGGTTGAAGAATTGAGAAACTTACTTCAAAAATGGTTTGTGACTCGTCAACAACAAGCAATGTCAATGTCAATTGAACTTACCATGTGGGCTGATAGAGAACTTCATTCAAGGTATAATATGTCGGCAACATATCTAGTGGAACCTATCAACTCCAAGGAGTGTAATGTTAACTATGCTGGCATTAGTGCTCAAGTGAATTTAGACACTCGTTCATGCACATGTCGACAGTTTGATCTTGATCATATTCCATGTGCACATGCTATTGCTACTTGTAGATTTTACAACATTTCATGTTACACTTTGTGCTCCAAGTATTTTACTACGAAAGCATTGTTATCTTCATATTTAGAGTGTATTTATCCAATTGGAAATGAAATAGATTGGGTAGTACCTAATCATATTCGTGACAAAGTTATATTACCACCTAAAACGAGACGCCCAACAGGAAGACCAAGGAAAGTAAGAATTCCTTCTAGTGGAGAGGGCAAGAGCACATCTCGTTGTAGTCGATGTGGTCAATATGGGCATAATCGAAAAACATGTAAACGACCAATCCCTTGATATCATGATAGCTTTGGCACTCTATGAACTTACATGGAATGAAAATTGTAATAGTGAGCTTTTTTGTTTTTTTGGTACCCATGTGAACAGAAATGTAAGTTACTTTTTTTGTATAAGGTGATAGGATAAGCACATAGATGAATATTGTAATAATGATCCCCTTTTTTTGCATACCCATAGAAATGGAGATATTTGTTACTTTTGTACATATATGTTATGATGAGTTATGTATAAAGTATGAATGAAAATTGCATGTTTATTCTCAAACTATGGACTCAACTGTTCTCACGTTTATTGATAAGGAACTTGATAATAATTAAGTTCAGGTTTTGTCTTAAGACTGTAAACTTAACTACCTTCAAGTTTGTACATAAAACAACTTGACAATGGTTAAGTTCAGGTTTTGTCTAAAGACTGTTGACTTAACTGCCTTCAAGTTTGTACATAAAACAACTTGACAATGGTTAAGTTCAGGTTTTGTCTAAAGACTATTGACTTAACTGCCTTCAAGTTGGTACATAAAACAACTTGACAATAGTTAAGTTCAGGTTTTGTTTAAAGATTGTGGACTTAACTACCTTCAAGTTTATACATAAAACAGCTTGACAATAGTTAAGTTTAGGTTTTGTTTAAAGACTGTGAACTTAACTACCTTCAAGTTTGTACATAAAACAACTTGACAATAGTTAAGTTCAGGTTTTGTCTGAAGACTGTGGACTTAACTACCTTCAAGTTTGTACACATAACAACTTGACAACGATCAAGTTTAGTTTAAAAGGTCAATTGTATGCATAACTATCGAACAACATTCATCAAAATATCCAAGCATATATATCAAGTTGTCCAACTACATTTATCAAAATGTCTAACTACATATATGAAGCTATCCAATTACATATAACTAACCATCCAACTACATTATCAAAATATGAAATATCAACATGAATTCATTACATAGGCAAGTATTTCATATAAAATAACTCTACTTCCATTTTTTCCCGAAACCAGTCCATTCGAGCACTTGTTAATGACTTCAATAGATGGTTGTGCATTAAGTATTCAACATATTTGATAACAAACATGCCACAATCACCACTGCATGGTACACAAATAATCAATGTTAGGGCTATTATTAAGGATTAAGTGTATAAGATATGAAAATAAATTTAAGATCACTTACTCATTTTCCTGTTGAGGAATATCTTGTAGTCGTTCAATTTCCCATTCCTGGTAGTTAACTTTTGTGTCACCATGAAACCCATAATATGTTATTGCATTCAATATATGCGGCAACAATTTGGCTAATGGTTTAATGGCAACTTGCAATCTTGCATTATTATTGATGCCTATCAATGAGTCATATACATATATAATCCTTCGATGAAGGTGGACAACTCCTAATACCCAATGACTAGCCCGAACATTGATGGGGACATACACAATGTCAACATCAGGCCATTTGATAGAATAAAGAGGCTGCAAACCATTGACATAATCAATAAGAATGTCATTCTCTGGTAATTTGAATTGGTTCCATTTCTTGCCATGCTTAATCCATCTTGCTTGAGCATTTTGTTACATAGAATAAAGTTAACATACATAAATAAATAATCAAGATCATAAGATTCATTATTACAAAAAATTAAAAATGATAACTAAAATTCAAACTACACATACCCAAAACATAGTATCCACTATGGTAAACTTTTGGGAAAAAAGATGAGGATTTTCTATTCGCCACTTCCGGAAAAAGAAGAAGGCAACATCAATGTGCTAACAATTACAACCTGTTTATTCTAGTGTTTATTGAAATTTGAAACAAAACCAAACCATTTTGAAATTGCAACCTGTTGACAATGAACTTGATAGCAGTTAAGTTCAGTTTTTTCTTAACATATATATTTAAATCAAAATTCTAAATATTTGGATAAAATAATTTCATAAAAATTATATTCAAATACGTTATAAATTCATAACAAATAACTTCATTACACAAAATTTCAAAACCTTTTGATGGTAAACTTGATAGTAGTTAAGTTTAGTTTTTTTTCTAATTATTTAAATATTGCTTTAAACCTTGGGCTATAACACCACTGAGAAAATTTTCAACAATTAGATTATCAATTCATGAAAAATAAATTCATAAAAAAAGGATAATCGATTAAAAGGGATAAAATTTAAAAAAAAAAAATTAAAAATCAAAATTTCAAGTAGAAAATTAATGCTTACTGAATCAGTTGATTTCTTCTCATTTTCTGATGACGATGATGAGGTTTCAAAACCTTCCTTTCTTTCACTTCTCTTTTTTCTCAAAATTTTATACCTCTTCTATTTTGTATTTTTCATCACCGAATTTTTTTCTTCCTCCATTTTCATGAATTGAATCAATACATAATATCAGAAAGATGAAAAATAGGGTTTGATTTAAAAAAAATAAAAGGAACCAAAATAAGACACTTAGGGTTTCTTCTTATTTCATGGATGAAGATTCATATGTACAGTTCGAAAAACTGAAATCAAAGAATGAAACAGTGAAACTTACTTTCTGTTTTTTCCTTGTGTTGTGTTGTCTTTTTGTTCTCTTGCAATAAACGGAAAAGTCCTTCATGATTTCTTTCTCGCAGGTTAACAGATGGAACAAATGGGTTTGCAAGGTAAGGAAGAGACACAGCACAGGGGAAAATTGGAGTTAGAGGGAAAATGGGCTGAAAAGATAGTTGAGGGGGTATTTTTGTCCGAGTTGGGTCATTTTTGAGACTTAAATAAGTGGGGGGTTAGTTTTGCAATATTGAGGGATTTTTGACCCTTTTAATCGGTTATCCTAAGATTCAATGGGTCACGCGACACCTCATTTGTTTTTGTGGCTTGCTTGACATATTATAGTCATGTAGATTACTTACAAAAAAAGCCAACCAAGCCCGTCTAGCTCAGTCGGTAGAGCGCAAGGCTCTTAACCTTGTGGTCGTGGGTTCGAGCCCCACGGTGGGCGTCGCTCCTCTTTTCGACCTTTTTCATATGAGTTAATTAACATCGCATTTTAAGGAGCTGAATATGACTTTTTCTGACTAAAATATTCTCCTCCAATAATTTTTTATTCTTATGTCATTTTAAAAGCACTTTTTTCAAAGAAGAAAAAAAAAATAAAAAAAATGTGAAGTAATCATTTAATTAAAGTTATAGTTTTCACTTTTCAAAGCTGGAAGCTATTTTCCTATTTTTCTTTTGATATTTAACTAAAATAAAATAAAATAATCCTTACATCAACAAAATAATTCTAAATTTTTTTTTTAAAATACAACATGATGCTCTTTTAATAAGGATATTCTTTCTAAGATTTTTATGTCGGTATAATGTCAAAGTGCTTTTTGAAGGAAAAAAATATTTATATTTAAATTGTATTGTAAACTTTAAAAGAGTTATTATTATTATTATTTTACCCATGTCTCTTTCAAGTTCATCAGCATCTGCTACAAATCCCACATCGGAGAGAAAGAGAAAGAGACTTAAACCAGATTATACATATGAAAATTTTAACCACATTTTACATACTTACCTGCCCCTCCATCCCCATTGAAATTCAATCATACTTTTACAGGCCTCAGAGTAGGCAGGATTGGTTTTCTTCTACAGAGAGTCGTACCTCTTTTGCCTGTATTGATTTTGATTCTTTTTCATAGAAACGAGTATGCGCATGGCATAAAATCACAAGCCTCTAGTTCTCCACTCCTTATCTTCTGCCTCTTTGCTTCAACTACCATCTCACTTTGAACAACATCCTGCCTTTCTATTCCTTGGTCATCAACTTTCTTTCCTCGACAATTTGATTTATTTTCTGCAATCTTGGCCCTCTTGAGGAACGCGATGAGTCCTTCAAGGGCCACATCAGCTTCCTCACTTTTCATGAGCTCTTCTGCAATCTCTGCTGGGGTTACCTCCACCTCTGTTATCAGCCTTTCGATTTCAGTGAACAGTCTGTGGTTGCTTACTCCAAGGTAGTTGGAAGCCAGGGTCTTAAATCCATAGGGAGTGCAGTAGGACATGTGGATGTGCATATCCATGCGCCCTGGTCTCAGCAATGCAGGATCTATCCTGTCTTTGTGATTTGTTGTGAACACTATTATCCTCTCATCCCCACAGCTTGACCACAGCCCATCAATGAAATTAAGCAGCCCAGATAGTGTCAGCTGTCAGTCAATAAGCAAAAAAACAACAATTTATTACAAGGGGCGAGAGGAATTTCTAATTTTATGTATTATAGGGTGATTATATATCTCTGTAAACTGACCTGAGTGGTAGGTTGGTTGTATCTTCCAGCTTGTCTGTCTTGTAATTCAGTGCTGCAATCGATGTCCTCAATCACAAGTATTGATCTGTTCTTGGTGGAGACTAAGAGCTTTCTAAGCTGTGAGTTCCTCTGGAGACTTGTGAGCTCTAAATCATAGACATCAAATTTCAGATAGTTGGCCATGGCTGCAATCAAGCTTGTCTTGCCTGTGCCTGGAGGGCCATACAACAAATACCCTCTTTTCCATGCCTTACCAACTCTTTTATAGAACTTCCTCCTCCTTACAAATCTGTCCAAGTCTTTTATCAAGTCCTCCTTGAGCTTCAAATCCATGGCCAATGTTTCAAAAGTTGAGGGGTGGTCGAGATTGATGGACCCCCATGCTCCCCCACCAACCATGGCTCCTCCTTGGAAGTTCCCTAGGGAATAGAGCTTCACCACCTTGTTTTCTTCTTTTATCAATTCTGATCTCTCCACCACATATGGCAAGTAAGAGCTCAATACCTTCTCCATGTTTTTCTTAGGGAAACTGAGCTCAATTGATCTACGTTCGCCCTTGTCTCCACCCATGACCTTTTCAGTACTGGAAACCATTTCCCATTTGAGTTGAATTCCCTCAAATACATCAATAACCTTTTCACCCTTGTTGATGGTGATCAAGAGGTCCTTCTCTCTTGGAGCTCGGGAAACCCTGAGCCTACTGACTGCTGGGCTGATCTTGGTCTGCAGGTAGATTTCAGAAGCCTCAAAGATTTGATTCATGGCGTAGCCGTTGTATTCATCAATGACAAGAGTCATCTGAGAGGAGGGATCCCCAAGAAGCCTTCCAATTCCTGATAAAATCTTGTCCTGGAGTGGTTGAGGTATGAGCTGTTTGGCCATGGTCTGAACTTCATGTAGCATGGTTTTAACCACCATTGCTGATGCAGCAAAGGTGGTGTATGCTGATAAAACCGAAGATGTTGAAGGCATACTTACTATAGAAAACATGCTTTGGATTTGGATGAAGGAGTAGAAGGAAATTGTAGGTTTTATAGTGTTGAAAGCTTGCTTTTTCACATATATAGAACCAGGCTGTGGGACAAAGCTTCTTTGGAACCCTCAGCATTGGTGGCAACGAAATTAAATATAATACATACCACACAAAATGAGAATAGATCATAGATGCAAAATTCTTGTTTCTGACAAGTCAAACCCATAAAATGATCAGAATATGTTGATGTGAGTGATTATCCTTCTTTTGATTCCATAGAGTAACCAAATATCTAGGCAATTGGGTGACAACCATTGGTGATCCAAATCTTGTAGTTCACTGTCCAAAGTATATAAATCTCACTTGGCCTTAACCATTCTTAGTTTTATTTTGCTAAATCACATGCCCAGATGGAAACCCACAAAACAATATTGCATGATGATGATGATTTAAATGTTTCACCTATGTGACAGTGACAACAACAAAGATTGATGGTTTAGGAGCTTTGTCCCTTTTAAGGTATCGAAAGGAACTTCAAAATTTAGAAATGTAATCCAGAGTTTTACTTTATGTTTGATTCCAAGGAAAAGTAAAAATCACATTTAATTTAAATTAAGTAGAAACTTATAAATTTTAAAATTATTTTCTTTTTTTTAAAAAAAGTAAAATGAATTTGAAAAAACATGTAAATAGAGGGATGGAAACACCTAAATAAGGATGATAATAGGAGAAGTTTATTCAAGTACTGATCCACTCTTAATAGAATGAATTTGTGATAAGGATAAACAAGATAGAGACGAGTTTATTCAAACACCTTTAATAAAATGAATTTGTGATAAGGACCATTGAGATAGAGACAAGTTTAAGAATTTGTTTTTAAATTTGGGTAGATTTTAGTGCAAGTTTGAGATCACGGTGATCGTCACAAGTTGAAAACCTCCCTTAATACCATACAAAAGATCTCCTTTCAATGCCTTCTTGGCTAAAAAGGGGCTAACATCTAATACTCAATTATGATTCTAGTTTTAAAACAAAATTTCCATATTATAAAATATAATTAATTTCACTTATATTTACCCATAATTAATTTGAAATTTTATTAAAAATCTTTCCTATTAGTTATTTTCACACATCTACCATTTTATTTAAAATAAGGAGTAAATTTATGATGATTAAGATGATGTTTGTTTCTTTGTTTGTTTTTCTTAATTCTAAATAGAACTTATAATTAAAGAATGTTTGATAGTGTTAGGTGTTATGATGTTTGTTTTTATAATATTTTATTTTTATTAAGTATTAAAATGTAAAGAAAAACTAATATGTTACTTTTTTAAAAAAAAAAATTAAATATTTTGGTTTTGTCTGTTTAATAAAAAATTTATAATAAGTCATAAAAAATTAGAAAAACGAACATCCTAAAGACCGAAAGCAATGCTTTCAATAAAAAGGTAAAAAAAACAAATAGTCTTTAAATGCATCCAGCCTCAACGTTTGATGAGGTGAGTAAAATTTATTTTATAAATTGGTCAAGTAATTATCTCCCTTATTAATGAAAGATGGGTGAAAATAACAAATGAGAATTGTAAAAAGGATATTTAATTAAATTTCAAGTTAACAGGGATCCTAAGGGTTCTAAAATCAAATCTTAGACAAGGCTTTACTAGTTTTTGTTAATTTTAGTTAGGGCCAACTTCACCCGGTTTGAGTTAAGAAATGTTTAACCTAAATTCAACTTAACCCCCTTAATTTGATGTGCTTAATCAGAACTGAAACTAACCTTAATTTTTCAACCTTGGGTCTAATTGGTTAAGTCAAATTTGGATTGGCTTAAGTGTTGGTGCTGAATGAATGGCTCGTACCTTCATGGTTAACAATAAAGAAAACGTTTTGAAAAAACAATAAACAAATAAATAAAAATGAATGTTGTTGTATTCATCAATAAAATTTGTTATTATTGTTTGATAATCTTTTATAATTTAAGAGTCTCATTATGAATGTTATTCAGTGTGTCTTTCTTAATAAATTTAAGAAATTCAATAGTTTTGGTATCAAATTGTAGGACAAATTCAAAAGATTGTGTTATATAAAGAGTCAAAAGGGGAGAGAAAATTAAAATCTGAAAAATAGAATTTTTTTTTTTTTGGGTTTTTTTTTTCTTTTTCTTGTATGAAACTAGAAGCATGAAATAGATCGACTTAAAAGGTAAAACACTAACCGTTAAATGGAAAACTTTCAAAAATATGATGAAAAGATAATTAAACAAAATTTTGATAATATTTAGGATTTCAATTTGTTGTTCATTACGTATTTGGCCCCATTTTTGTGATGTTTGTCCTTTAAGTATTTTGACTATTTTAGCTAAAAATTCATTAGATGGGCTGCATGTTGAAATCCAAAATAGATTCAAAGGAAAAAAGAAAAGAAAAGAAAAAAATTAGAAATTTTTATTATGAATTCTACAACATCAGTGGAATTTAAATAGATTTAATAAAAGAAAATAAAGACTAATTTACTTTACTTTTTTTTTAAAAAAGGAAAATAATTATAATATAATAATTAAATAAATAAATATATAATAATTAAATATATAATTTTAATATAGTAACTAAATGTATAAATAATTTTTAACATCCTCACAAACTCACGTTGTGGCTGTAAGAAGCATAAAGAGTTTGCCAATTGAGAGAAGGAAAAGGCAAAGTGAGAGTTGTATGTTGAAGGTGATGATGAGTGAGGTGATAATCAGTTTCAATATGCTTGGTTATTTCATAAAAGATAGAGTTGTGAGCAATTTGAATAACATTCTTGTTGTCACAATACATTTGAATGAGAGAAAAGAGAGAAGTAACTGTAATAAGAGTAAGAATAATAGTCATCTTTGTAACAGGAACAAAAGTCTCCTCATAATCCATACCATCCAAGTGGTAAGTGTACCAAATCCCAAGCATTAGTTTTCTACAAAGTAGAAAGTTTCTTGGTTATAACTTGAAAGATGTCGAAAAGAACGTGACAAAAGAGGATCCATAATCTCAAAGATGCAAGAATAGTTGTAGGAAGAGAGGAAAGAGCATCATAATCAAGAACCAAAATACCAATATTTGTAGGAAAACTATATATATCATCCAATAAATGATCAATGTGAATGAGTGTAGATTGAGACATTATGAGACTCAACAAGAATAAAAAAGATATATGCTTAAGGAAGAAAACATGACTAAAAAAGAAATGTTTATGCTTAAAGAAGTAGAAGAAATGAAATTAAAACCACCAAGGAAAAAGAGAAGAAAACGAAGTATTAGAAAACATAAAACTAAAACTATCAAGGAAAGAAAAATAGAAGTCAACATAAAACTGTTAAGGAATGAGAGATCAAGAAAGAGAGACAATAGAAGACACAAAACCATAAAAGGAGAGAGACAAAATTTGGATTCATATCCAATAGATAGAGATAAACAAAATATTGGTTCATATCCAATAAACAAGTAGGAGAAATGCAAAATTAGATTACATATACAATCTTTTCCCTTGGTAGTTTCACACTTTGCCAACTGTACGTCTATCAAATTATCAACAAAGTTATTGATCCACATGATAATTTTTGAATTGTTTACTTCCCAAACATATAATGATTTTGCATAATTTTCATCATTTTCATTCATAGGTTTGCATAGAGTGCCAATAATATAACCCTACATCTTTTTGCCCTTTAGAAATTTTTTTATCAAATAACTTCATTATAAATATTTTTTTGCCATCCAATCTTACACTAATAGATTGAAGAGAATAGTCCCATTCACTAGACATGATGAACAAATAGCAAATAACCACCTAAAAAAAAAAAAATAGATATGAACCGAAGAAAACAACTACAAAATCAAATGTCAAGATCAAACAAACAAAAAAAAAAACAATGTGATCACTCACTACAGTATCCCACTATCAAACACAATGAAAAAGAATTCTATGATCAAACGTTATGAGTCGATGCATGCGGTGTATGATAGTTAGATTTGTGAAAACAATGTATGATATTAAACTCTCTCAAATAAGATCATAAACCAAATGTTCCATCAAAAATCAATTTTACTTTGATACTATGTTGAAATCCAAAAAACATTTAAGCAGGAAAAAAGAAAAAAAAAAACTATTTTTTGTTAGTAACTAAATAAATAAATATATAGTAACTAAATATATTATTAACTTAAGTAGTGTTTGAAGTATAACTAAACAAAGATTAAGTTCTATTGGTTTTATTTTAAGCAATTTTTAAAACATTTAAAAATTAAATACAAATTGATTTTTGTAGTGACTGAACTATGGTTAAATTTAGTTATGTTTTATTAAGAGCCTTTTTGTTTGAAATATCTAAGGATTTAATGTGTAAATGGTCTTTGGCATGTGAATAAGCTAGGGCTAAGTTCTCTTGTGAGCCTTGTTTTGGAATGCTTAATGATTTTAGAATATTCACTTGAATTTTTTTGTTTTTCTTTTGTTTTTTTTTTGTTTTGTTTTTGGAGTTAAGTTTCTTTGACAAATGTTAATTAAAACTTTTATCTAAATTATGTTATGTTTAAGTTTTATTTACAAATAATTTAATTGAATTTTTTTTCTCTTTTTCATTTTTTCTAAATGGTCATTATAATTTTAAAATATATTTACATGATTAATAGAACCTGTACTTATATAGGATTAGAACCTTTCTCCAATATCCGATGGAGCATATCAAAGTCTTTCTTACGTTTAGAGATTTAGGTGATATTAATTTAAGATATAAGAAAAAAAGCAGATAAAAATTAATTCTATAAATTTTATTAAATTTAGATTTACATAGAGTTAAGTCTTATTTTTGTAAAATCATTCTAGATTTGAAGATTTAAGTGGGATTGATTTATTAGAGAAATAAGAGCAAACTAGGCTAAAAAAAAAATCCTATAAATTTAATTAAAGCGAGACCCACACGGGATTAAACTTTATTCTTGTAAAATCTTTCTAGATTTCCTATTAGATTTGGAGACTTAGGTGGTATTCATTTGGGAAGAAACTAAGTTAAAAACAAAATAAAAAAGGGAAAAAAATCCTATAAATGTAATTAAAGTGAGATTCACAAAGAATCAAACATTATTCTTCTAACATCTTTTTAGAATTTTTTTGTTTCTTTTTTTGGATTTGCATATTAGAATTATATTGATTTTAGATATAGAAGGAGATATCGATATTAGAATTATTGAAGAAGATTCATATAGAATTAAATCCTATTCTTATCATATTAGAGGAAACTAGCATAAAATAAGGCCTACAAATTTTATTAAAGTAAGATTCATATAGAATTAAACTTTATTCTTATGAGATCATTTTATTATCTTGTCTTGCATATGGATATTTGGGTCATATAAATTTTATTAAAGTGAGATTCACATAGAATTAAACCTTATTCTTGTCATTTTTTTTTTAGATTTGATGATTTGGGTTATTGATTTTTCTTCCCATACTCTAATATTATGTTTGTTACATATAAATATAATTTAGTGCATATTATTTATGCAAATTTTGACAAATACTTATTATAAGAATAGTTAAAAGTATGTAGAAATAATTTAAAAGTGATGTAAAAGTGAAAACATTTGAAAATGTGAAAAGAAAATTTGAAGGAAAAAAAAAAAATATTACACAGCATTTGGAGGTATAAAGTGACATGCTTTTAAAAGTGGTTGGAGATGTAATTCAGACGCTCTTAAAGGGTGTTTGGAAATTCAAGGCTTGTTTGGTTAGTATTTTCAAAAACAATTTTCTGTTTTTGAGAACACAAAATACATAAAACATGTTTGATAAGAGAGTGTTTTTTGTTTTCATGTGTTCTCCGTGTTTTCTAAAGCCCGATTTTCAGATAACAAAAAAAAATGGTGTTTTCCATGTATTTGCCACTATTCTAAGAAGAAAAAAAAAGACGTTATTCGTGTTTTCAATCAGTTTTCTTGGGTGTTCTCATCTATTCACCATGAACGAAAATTCTTTACACTACGAGGGAAAAATAAAAAAATTGGTGTAACAAAAATTCAATCAAAAACTCAACATTATTTGACAATTTTTTTTTGGGGTCATTTTTCCGATATTTCAGGATTTATCCCATATGATTTTTCGGATGCATTTCAAAACCAAAACCTCCATAAATTTTAGGATTTCCCAGAAACAAAACAAAACAAAATATAAACAATAACACAAAAGACTAAAAATGCAAAAAATAAAAAAGAACAAAAAAATTAAAACAAAAACTGAAACCCTAACAAGCAATCTTTACAACAACCATAATCTGGATTTTGGCCTCAGTGAGTAATGTTTTGATCTTAGAAGAGAGAAACAGTTTAATTGTTGTGAATAAAAGTTTGGATGTTGGAAGAGAAATGGAGACAGGAGGGAAAGGGGAACAGAGAATAGGAACAAATGAGAAACAAAGGAAAGAAGGAAGAAGGAGATAAGAACAGAGTTTCACTCCCAATATATATATATATGTAAAATAAGTAAAATAGTGAAAATTAATAAATTTTTATAAATAAATTAGTTTGATTTACTTTTTTTTTTTTTTTTATCTTTTATATAATTATTAAATATAAAATAAAATTTAATTTTAAATAAAATTATAAATATTTAAAAAAAATTATCATAAATATATCATTATTAATTACATTTAAAATAGAAAAAAATACATCATCTATTTCTAAGTATAATGCATTACTATTTAATATCATAAATTTTATCTTCATAAAATCCAATAATTGATATTTTGATCATATAATTTATCAATTATTGAAATCAAACATATTTAGAAATGTTTACAAAGTAATCCTTTATTTGAAAAAATTAAAACTAATGCACAAAATTTTCAAAATGAAACATTTTTATTTTTTATAAAGTGTAAATGTAAAAATTATTTATATATTTACAATATCAATTAGTTAAAGAAAATACTCAACTTTAAAAAACATTTTTAGGGGTTTAAATGGCATTTTTAGTAATATTTAGTAAACATTTATTAATTTTAAATTTGAATGAATTAATATCGCATTTTAAGGAGCTGAATATGACTTTTTCTGACTAGAATATTCTCCTCCAATAGTTTTTTTTATTGTCATGTCACTTTAAAAAGCACTTTTTCCAAAGAAAAAGAAATATATATGAGAAGCAATCATTTAATTAACGTTATGGTTTTCAAAACTGGAAGCTATTTTCCTCTTTTTCTTTTGAAATTTAACTAAAATAAAATAAAATAATCCATACATCAACAAAATAATTCTAACTTTTTTAAGAAAACATGCAGTGTGATGCTCTTTTATTAGGGAAATTCTTTCTGAGATTTTTAGGTCGGTATAATGTTAAAGTGCTTTTTGAAGGAAAAAAATATTTATATATAAATTGTATTGTAAACTTCAAAAGAGTTATTATTATTATTATTTTACCCATGTCTCTTTCAAGTTCATCAGCACCTGCTACAAATCCCACATCGGAGAGGAAGAGAAAGAGAATCAAACCAGATAATATATATATGAAAGTTTTAGCCACATTTTTCATACTTACCTGTCCTGGGTGAATCGTGGATAGTGCCCTCCATCCCCAATTTGAAATTCAATGGGTTCTATTTGAAGTTCATAGTTTTACAGGCCTCAGAGAAGGCAGGATTGGTTTTCTTCTACAGAAAACGAGTATGCGCATGGCATAAAATCAGAAATCTCTAGTTCTCCATTCGCTATCTTCTGCCTCTTTGTTTCTACTACCTTCTCACTCTCAACAACATCCCGTCTTTCTGTTCCTTGTTCATCAACTTCTTTTCCCTCACCATTTGATTTATTTTCTGCAATCCTGGCCCTCTTGAGGAACTCGATGAGTCCTTCAAGGGCCACATCAGCTTCCTCACTTTTCATGAGCTCTTCTGCAATCTCGGCTGGGGTCACCTCCACCTCTGTTATCAGCCTTTCGATTTCAGTGAACAGTCTGTGGTTGCTTACTCCAAGGTAGTTGGAAGCCAGGGTCTTAAATCCATAGGGAGTGCAGTAGGACATGTGGATGTGCATATCCATGCGCCCTGGTCTCAGCAATGCAGGGTCTATCCTGTCTTTGTGATTTGTTGTCAACACTATAATCCTCTCATCCCCACAGCTTGACCACAGCCCATCAATGAAATTAAGTAGCCCAGATAGTGTCAACTGTCAATAAGCAAAAAAACAACAATTTATTACAAGGGGCGAGAGGAATTCTTAATTTTATATATCTCTGTAAACTGACCTGGGTGGTAGTTTGGTTGTTTCTTCCAGCTTGTCTGTCTTGTAATGTAGTGCTGCAATCGATGTCCTCGATCACGATTATTGATCTGTTCTTGGTGGAGGCTAAGAGATTTCTAAACTGTGAGTTCCTCTGGAGAGTTGTGAGCTCTAAGTCATATATGTCAAATTTCAGATAGTTAGCCATGGCTGCAATCAAGCTTGTCTTGCCTGTGCCTGGAGGGCCATACAACAGATACCCTCTTTTCCAAGTCTTTCCAACTCTTTTATAGAACTTCCTCCTCCTTACAAATCTGTCCAAGTCTTTTATTAAGTCCTCCTTGAGCTTCAAATCCATGGCCAATGTTTCAAAAGTTGAGGGATGGTCGAGATTGATGGACCCCCATGCTCCCCCACCAACCGCTCCTCCATGGGGGTTCCCAAGGGAATAGAGCTTCACCACCTTGTTTTCTTCTTTTATCGATTCTGATCTCTCCACCACATATGGCAAGTAAGAGCTCAGTACCTTCTCCATGTTTTTCTTAAGGAAACTGAGCTCAAGTGATCTACGTTCAGGCTTGTCTATTCCCATGGGCAATTGCTTTTCAGTAATGGAAACCATTTCCCATTTGAGTTGAATTC
The DNA here is from genome assembly GCF_004353265.1 of Vitis riparia. Lineage (NCBI taxonomy): Eukaryota > Viridiplantae > Streptophyta > Magnoliopsida > Vitales > Vitaceae > Vitis > Vitis riparia. Next base: position 21,621,630 of record NC_048431.1, on the reverse strand, counting down.
CCTCAAATACATCAATAACCTTTTCACCCTTGTTGATGGTGACCAAGAGGTTCTTCTCTCTTGGAGATCGGGAAACCCTGAGCCTACTTACTGCTGGGCTGATCTTGGTCGGCAGGTAGATTTGAGAAGCCTCAAAGATTTGATTCATGGTGTAGCCGTTGTATTCATCAATGACAAGAGTCATCTGAGAGGAGGGATCCCCAAGAAGCCTTCCAATTCCTGATAAAATCTTGTCCTGGAGTTGTTGAGGTACGAGCTGTTTGGCCAAGGTCTGAACTTCATGTAGCATGGTTTTAACCAGCATTGCAGATGCAACAAAGGTGGTGTATGCTGAAAAAACCGATGATGTTGAAGGCATACGTACTTGAGAAAACATGCTTTGGATCTGGATGAAGGAGTAGAAGGAAATTGTAGGTTTTATAGCGTTGAAAGCTTGCTTATTCACATAGAACCAGACTGTGGGACAAAGCTTCTTTGGAGCTGTTCCACCCGCATTGACGGCAACGAAATCAAATATACTGCATACCGCACAAAAGGAGTAAAGATCACAGATGTAAAATTCTTGTTTTTGACAAGTCAAACCCATGAAATTAACAGAATATGTTGATGTGAGTAATTATCCTTCTTTCCAATCACAATAAAAATATCAGAACGTTTTCAAAAAAATAAAAATAAAAATCAGAGATTCCCCTTTTCAAAGCAAACAGCCATGATTCTGAAATTGGAACTTTTAACCCAGAATATCAAAAAAGAAAAAACCCAACCCGTGACCCATTCGGAAACAAGAGGAGAAACCACCGAAGATAGCGCATGATTTAGGATTTACTTACCTGATTTTCCTGAAAATAGAGCATTACCGGAGGATGGAGCTTTGGTGTCGGCGGTGGTGATTCGTCAAGTGGACTAAGTCTTACAACGGCGACGTCGGCAAGAACCCCTCACAGTCAGCCTGGTCCAGACCAGAGGACCATTTTCCTTGCTCCCCTCCAGTGTTGGGTCTCGTATAGTTGCAAACTCGTCTGGTGTGGATCTTGACAGCAATGGCAGTGTGCGAGGGTGGCAGATTGGGAGTTCAGATTGGTAAAGTTAAAAATGCCTTATCATTATAAGGATTTACATGGATGGTATGTGATGGCAACGTATTATGAGAATTGAGTGTCCAATTTGCTAAAGTAAAATGATACGGATGGTATGTGATGAGATTTAATGAAAAATGTATGGTAAAGTGAGAATTAAATCCCTATTCTTAGTATTATCATAAATAATTTTGAGTTAAATGTGAAAAAATTTTGTTTTATTAATTTTTTAAGCTTATTTAATTATATATATACAATTTACATAATATTTTTATATTTTTAAAAAAAAAATTAATTATCTTATTTTATCATATTGTTCGATGTCGAATTGAGACATTAAGACCGACATGTTTCAAGACCCTTCGAGTCAATGATCGACACTGCAATTTTGAACCATGATTGTGTGACAACACTGGTGATCCAAATATTGTAGTTCATTGTCTAAAGTATATAAATCTCACTTAACTTTAACCATTTTTAGTTTTATTTTGCTAAATCACATGCCCTAATGGAATCAAAACAATATTGTATGATGATGATTTAAATGTGTCACCCTTGTCACAAGTGAGGTTTAAAATATTATACTTGGATTTTACGGATATATCGGAAATATCAGAGAAATATTAGTGGATATTTTGACAAAAATATTAATAAGGCCAAAATTATTCAAAATTCACAAGAATACTTGAAAAAACTCAAAAAAAAAATGATAAAATAAGTAAGAATATATATATATATATATATATATATATATATATATATATATATATATATATATATTAAAGTTATTTTGTAAGTGTAATTGGTATAAGTACAATTAAAAATTATATTTATCAAATTTTTATAAAAAATTAGCATAAATTCCTTTAATATATTTATATTAATTTATTTTAAAAATTAAAATACTTTTTTTAAAACATATTTTATTACATTTTAATGAAAAAATTAAATTGATTTATAGAAAATATTTTATTTGAGATTTGATTTCTAAAGATTTATTACACTTGACAAATTTTCTATTAACATTAATTTATTTAAATAATTAAAATTATTAATAATTTATCTTATCAAATTAATTTAAATTTATAGAATATTAGAACCTCATTAATTTTTTTATATTGTAGCAATTTTTGAGTAAAATTATATTTTTAATATTTTAAAATAAAAACATTCAAAATTAAATAAAATTAAATGGATAAAAAAAAAAAGAATGAAGTGATAGTAATTTTTTAAAAATAGCATTAATGAGATAAATATAAAAAATAGTTAAAAATAAAATGATAATATAGATTTAAAATTAAAAAAAAGGATAAATATTTTAAAAAAAAAACTTTTAAAAAATATCTAATATTTCCCCGATATATCGGCGATATATTCGATATATTCTATATATCGTCGATATATCTTTGATATTTTGACAGGCTTTCTCGATGATATATCTGATATATTTGCCGATATATCCAATATATCGCTGATATATATCCAATATATCGTTGATATATCTCCGATATTTTAACAGGTTTCCCGCACGTCGTTCCTCACTCGACTTTTTCACCTCTAAACCGATATATGACTGATATTTCACTGATATTATCGATATTTTGTCGAAATTCTCATTGATTGATAATCGATGCCCAATATCATGTTGGATACCACCGATATTTGATATATTGAAGATATTTCGCCGAAAAAATCCGAAATTTTAATCTTTGGTGACAAGTGACAACAATATAGTTTGATGGTTTAGGAGCTTTGTCCCTTTTGAGGCATTGAAAGGGGTTCCAAAATTTAGAAATGTAATCAAGAGTTTTACTTCATGTTTGATTCTGAGGAAAAAAAACCATATTTAATTTAAATAAGGTACAAACTTATGAATTTAAAAATTACATAATATTTATATTAAAAAGTAAGTAAAATAAATTTGAAGAAACATCTAAATAACGATGGAAACATGTTAACATTAACAAGGATGATAATAGGAGAGGTTTATTCAAGTACTTGACCCATCCTTAATGAGATGGATTTGTGAAAATATCAACAAGATAGATACAAGTTTGAGAATTTGTTTTTAAATTTGGGTAGAGTTTAGCATAAATTTGAGATCATGGTTTTATTCCCAAGTCGAAAACCTCCCTTGATACTAGACAAAATGTCTCGTTTAAATGTCTTCTTGGCTTAAAAAAAAGGTTAAAGTCAAATTTAAGATTCTAGTTTTAAAAAAATATTTTGACATTATAAAATATAATTAACTTTACTCACCTCTTTTAAGTTAGAGTTAAATATATTTACCCCCCATTAATTTGAAATTTCATGAAATACGTTTTTTTTGTTGTAAAATGAGAATAAATGTGACTCAAATAAAAGTAGAGATGACTATATATTACTTTAATTATATATATAAAGGGGAGAAAGAAGTCAAAGAAGAGAAGTGTTGAGAGAATGAAAGAAAGAGAGAATAAAAGAGAGAGAAATAGAGGAAAAGTGAAAGCTTCTTTTTCTTTGGATGCTCCTTACATGGGGTGTAAGAAGCCTTTTATAGGCTTTACTGTCACGCCCTAAAACCCACTTTAAGGGCATGACGGTCATTTCACACTTTAAACCCGAAGGCTTACAATGTAACCTGACCCAAACAATTATCTTGTAATCGGAAGTTACCAATTACCAAATATCTATTCAGAGTAGCGGAACAAAATCTAAAATCCTCAAAATTCAATTTCAAAACTAAAACATTCACTATCCAAAATCCATTGTCCAAATATTTGCAAACTTAAACAATTCAAGTATTAAAACAAATTTCAAAATCTCCAAAACTCAACTTTGAACTAACATAAAATTTAAAGGATCAATATCCAAATAACTTCCAAATACCAAAAGATTCAAATGAACATAACTAACAATTAAACAAAATTCAACATAAAATCCTAAGTCAAATCCTAATGATGACCATTCCTCAGCCTAGCCATCACTTCTCACCTGAACTAAGGGCACTTGAAAAATAGTCAACAAATAGGAATGAGCTCACAACCCAATAAGGAACATTAATACAGTCCATGTATCAAATATTTCAAATTCACTTGCAAAATATGAGATATTGTAATAAATCATTTTCATAAACCTATGAGTAATTTTTTTTTTCAATACATTCAAAATTTCTAACTGTTTGCATTTACTTCTGATTCAAACATTTTCATATCAAATTCAGTCAAAACATTCCAATAATTTATTTACTCTGGTCATCAAACATCAATGGGTGCCCAGTTAGGTGAGACTTTTCAAATGGGTGACTAACCTCAAATTGTTCCTTTAAAGTGGACAGAACCAAACACTACTAGTACTAGTAACCTCTAACCAAACCCCTAGAGGCTGTGGTCCAATTCAATTACATTTCCCACTAAGAAATGTAAAGGTCAACTATTATATCCCATTGACAAGAGCCAAACAAATCAAAGTCAAACACTTATTTCAATTATTCGAATTTGCAAAACATAATATCTCCACGTTTCTCTATTGTAAACAAAATATAAAGTTCTAACATACTCTTCATACAAAACATATTTGATCCATGTATAAAACGAATATTAATTCAAAATATTTCCAAAAGATGTATATAAAAATTTGTTTCTAAAAAAATAATAACTGCATTAATTTCCCTTACTTCAAAAGAAGTCCTCGAAAACTTGGGAGAAAAATAATCCTAAAAAATCTACTCTTCACCGAATATAATATAAGAGAAATAACTATTACTATTTATCTTTAATTTAACTAATTTATTCCTTATTTAAATAAAATTAATAAATTCCCAATTTGTTTCTAATAACACATTACTAATTTAATTAAATTGCAATTTTATTTCATTATAAAAATTCTATATAATTTTTTATTTTTTATTTTTTTTACTAAATCTCTCATTCTATTTATTAATATAAACCATTATTACTATTATCTTATTTATTAATTTAAAACTAAATACTATTATTTTATTAATTATCAAATTTAATAACCACCCAAACCATTACCCACTTGTCTCGGTACACACAAAACCAATAAAGCAAAGCAAGTACTTCCTATTGCTATCATCATTATTATGATGATTCATTATTTATTTTTATATATATTTTGTTTTTGTTTTTGTTTTTTTTCAAGGCCTTCCTTCCATCCAATGCACACTGCCTTTTTTTTTTTTTTTTTTTTCTTAACCTTGACACGTTTTTTTTTTTCTTCCAACAACGTGCACACAACTACAATGCCTCAATACAATAAATACAAGTATCTATATCAGCCCTCCAAAATCCAGAAATCATGTAATTCTTCCTATTATTTATTTATTTTCCTTTCAATCTAAAGCCTCCACAAATGACTTATTTATTTATTATATAAATCTAAAATTTCTTTTCTTTCTCTGATTTTTTTTTTCATTTTAAATTTATTTATTTATTTTTCTATTCCATTGAAATTTTTTGAAAATTTCCTATCTTCATCAATAAATCAACCTATACTTGCAAATTTTCAAACATTTTGATCTAAAAGTTAAATAAACAAACCTTAACCTAGATTTGGATTTTCCAAAAAATATCTAATGTGTTTGAAATTAACTAAGGAAATTAAAATATTAATCTAGGGGTTAGAATCTTACCTATAAAGATTTGTTCTTCAAACCCTGAAATCCGACTCCAATCTTACGTTCTTAGGAACTCTCTACGAACAGGAACGCAATTCAGAAAAGAACGGGAAGAACAAAATTCTAATTTATACCTAGAGTATTATGCGTAAAATTACCTTTTCACCATTTTTCCATTTTATTAAAAAAAATTAATTAATTTAATATTATTAATATTTTCCTAAATTGCCCCTAAAAAAAAACTTGGGCGTTACATTTACCATATGAACTCCCATTACTCATCTTAAAGATGAGTAAATGGAGTTCATAAATAACCATTAATATTTTATTCAATGTGGTCATTCACCACTTTATTTACAACACTTCCTCTTGGATGACCACCATATTAAAAGAATATGTCTCATTAAAACCTTGCTAGTAAAAAACCTTATAGAAAAAACCTAGCGAAGGAAAAAGAGTACAATATTCTTTTCTTGGTATGTTAGGATTGCCTCGTTAAAAACCTTGCCAGTAAAACCTAATAGGACAAAACTTGGACGAAGGAAAAAAGATTACAGTACACTAATACCATTTTACAAGCATACTCTCTCTCATGTCGATATCCTTGAGTTGACGCATTCCAATCTTGTGTATTAACTTCTTGAATGTTGAGGTTGACAATGATTTTGTAAATAAATATGCTAGATTATCACTTGAGCATATTTGTTGTGCATCAATTTCATCACTCTTCTAGAGTTCATGTGTATAAAAGAATTTTGGTAAAATGCGTTTAATTCTATCTCCTTTATAATAACCCCCTGTTATTTGTGCAATGCATGCAACATTATCTTCAATTAATATTGTCGGGTCACCTTTGATAGAGAAGAGTCCACATGATTCTCGAATATGCTAAATCATAGATTTTAGTCATATACATTCACAACTTGCTTCATGAATTGCTAGTATTTCTAAATGATTTGATGATGTAGTCACCATTATTTGTTTGATAGATCTCCATGAAATAGCAGTACCATTGCAATTAAACACATACCCTATTTGTGACCTACCTTTATGTGGATCTGAAAAATATCCTGTATCTGCATATCCAAGCAATTGTTGCTTTGATTTCCTTGAGTAAAATAGACCTATATCAGTCGTTCCGCGAAGATAATGAAATATATGTTTGATATCATTCCAATGTCTTCGAGTTGGAGCAGAACTGTATCTTGCTAATAAATTGATAGAAAAAACAATGTCTGGACGTGTACAATTGGCAAGATACATAAATGCACCAATAACACTAAGATATGATACTTCAGGACTGAGTAATTATTTATTTTTTTCACAAGGACAAAATGGGTCATTTTTCATATCAAGTGATCGGACAACCATTAGAGAACTTAAATGATGCGTTTTATCCATATAAAAGTGCTTCAAAACTTTCTTAATGTATGTTGATTGATATACTAAAACTCCATTTGGAAAATGCTCGATCTGCAGGCCAAGACAAAATTTTGTTTTTCCAAGATCTTTAAGCTCAAATTCCTTTTTCAAGTAATTTGTTGTTCTTGTGAGCTTTTCAGGAGTTCCAACAAGATTTAAGTCATCAACATACACTGCAATAATTGCAAATCCGATTTTTGATTTCTTAATAAAGATGCATTAGCATATAGGGTTATTCACATACCCTTTTTTTAGCAAGTATTCACTAAGGCGATTGTACCACATGCGTCCAGATTGCTTTAATCCATACAAAGATCATTGTAACTTGATTGAGTATATGTTACGAGGCTTTGTACTATTTATTTCAGGCAATTTAAATCCTTCAGGGATTTCATGTATATATCATTATCTATGGATCCGTATAAATATGTTGTAATAACATCCATGAGACGCATATCCAATCTTTTTAAGAATGCCAAACTAATTAAGAAACGAAATGTGATTGCGGCTATGACGGGAGAATATGTCTACGAGAAACCTTGTGCTACTAATCGCGCTTTATATCTTATGATCTCATTATTCTCATTGCGCTTTCATACAAATACCCATTTCTACCCAATAGGCTTTACATTTTCAGGTGTTTAGACTACAAGTTCAAAAACTTCTCGTTTTGTTAATGAGTTTAACTCTACCTGTATAGTTTCTTTCCATTTTAGCCAATCATTTCTCTGTCGGCATTCTTCCATATTTCGTGGTTCGGGATCTTCATTATTTCTTATGATATCGGAGACCACTTGGAAAACAAAAATATTGTTAATAGCAATATTATTTCGATCCCATTTTTCTCTCGTGTGTACATAACTTATTGAGATCTCACAATTTTCAGGTACCTGTGCCTCTTCAAAGATTTCTTGTTCAATATGTGCCTCTTCAGGGGCTTTTTGCATTATTTATGCCTCTTTTGGGGCTATAGATTTATCAATTTTAAACTGATCAGTCATTTTGATGGTCTCTTCTAGAGTGCCAAGTTTTTCTTGATTTCTCCTTTTCCGGAGAGTTACATCCTTTGAGCTGACAGTTCTACCATGCTTCAAGCGTATCTTAGTGTAGACCCTCAATTTTGTCTCTTTAGCACATATCTTTAAAATTCGTTTTCAATGCTCCACAATAGTTCCTTGGTGGCCCATGGCTACTCATACCACTTACCTTTTTTCTGAGTCACCTCGGAGATTTTGGTTGAGGGATTATTTGATCCCTTATTGTGACCCTTGGCAACCCTAATTTAGATTTAGGCTTTTTGTTCATTTTTAGGATAGCTTTTAGATACACTTGGCCCATTAGACACTTTTAGACTCACTTTTTGTATGACTTACACGGTTGCATGACTCGTGGGGTCCAGTTTTTGTTAACTTGTTTATTTTTATTTCTTAGTTTTAGTTTTATGATTATTAATCACTCTTATTTTTATTTGTTTTCCTCTTTATATTATTTTCTTAACTTGATTATTCATTATATATATATATATATATATATATATATATATATTTTTTTTATTGTCCTCTAGTTTGTTTATTTATTTAGTTACTCATTCAATTATTTACTTTAAAAAATTTCATGCTTTTGCAAGGAAACTTACCATTGGAGTTTAAAGAAAGTGGGACTCCCCTTGGAAGGTTTTGGAGGGGAATTCGAAATTGGGAAGATTTGCTTTTGAAGGAGAAGACTAAAAAAAATAAGGAAACAAAATATTCTGCAAGAAGGGGCTGCCATATATAAAGGAAAAGAGGTGGGAGAAGAAGAGGAGAGTGAGCACGCATTGGAGGATTGGGGGGAAATTCTGAAGATTTTTGGAGATCGTCTTGAGGGAAAGATAGAGAGAGGGACTGACAGCACGCATCCTTCTCGTTTGAAGCTGAGCAATTCTCCTCAAAGATTGGCTCTTCCAGGTACGGCCACGGGAAATTCACATACTCTCATCTTTATATGATCCTGAATGTTATTCTGCAAGCCCGATGTCATCTTATTGATTGTTGTGGAGAATTAGGACTGATTTTTTCTCTTGCTGAATATATTTAAGCGTGAGCATGCTATGTTTTGGTTTATGATTTTTAGTCTTTTTAATCTCTATTGTTAATGGCTGATGTGTGGGATTGTCGTTGATATTGATATCCGAGAACCGTTCTCTTGCTCTCCAGAATCTCCACCTTTTTTTTAAGCCCTTTAGAAAACAATGAATTGTGGCTTGCTTGTTCAGTTGTCTTTAACTCTACTACCTTTCTTTGGATTATGTTTTTTATTTTTTATTTTTTTTTCTTGTCTTCTATTCCTATGTATTTCTTTCTTCCCCCTTCTTTGGCGTTTTGGACTATGGAGACCATGACAACATGAGTATTCCATGAAAGGTGGAAACTTTATAGAGGCTGTGTAGAATATGGGCTGTTTGTGAGGTTTGGCACGTGATTGTAGATTGTTGAATCAAATTGGGTATTTCTTCTTCAAGGCGAGAAAGTCGTTAAACCGGGTTCCGGATGTGATTTAGTTGGATGCAGAAGTTGCTTCAATTTTTGGGCTCTCTGTTCGTGGTATTCTGGGCTGGAATCCAAACGAGATCAGTACAACACCCCTTCTCACTGCTACTGCCGCTTGTGTTCCAACAGAAGTGCGCGCTGAAGATACTGATGAAGTTGAGTTTAAAATATCTCCAGGATCACCCTTTTGTTGCTACTATTGGATCCTATTATAGTGAACCTTGCTTGCTTCATGGTGTGGGATAGATGCTATCTAAGGGGACGGTATAACTGAAGAATAAATGCTGAAGTGCACAGGAGTAGTATTAAAGGGGCGTTTGAATGTGTAGTTCCAAGATGAACAGGATATTAATGCTGGTGGTCTGACGAGAGAATGGTATCAATTGCTGTCAAGAATCATATTTGACAAAGGAGCTTTACTTTTCACCACTGTGGGAAATAATTCAACATTCCAGCAATCCAGCCAAACCCCAATTCAGTCTACTAGACTGAACATCTTTCCTACTTTAAATTCGTGGGTCGAGTGGTTGCAAAGGTGCTATTTGATGGTCAGCTTTTGGATGTTTATTTCACTCAATCCTTTTACAAGCATATTCTTGGTGTGAAGGTGACTTAAAATGACATAGAGGCTGTTGATCCTAATTACCACAAGAATTTGAAGTGGATGGGAGAACCTGTCAAAATAATATCTGAGGCTTTGTTCGCCTTGATTCGAGTCAAGGTTCCCTTTGAACGACTCAATGCCTTTTGGCTAGATGATGGTGCTTACTATTGGAATATTGAATTTGGAGATGGAGGAACATCAAATAAAAGGCAACGACTTCCATATTGTCCTGCAGAATTGGCCACTACGGAGGTGAGAGTCGCGAAATGCATCAGGCAGTTGCTTCTTAGATCTGCTGGAGCTCTGTTTTTGCTCCAGCTTCTTTGTCAAGATCATGTAACACACTCAGTTCATGGGCTGATGACTCGACAAGAAGGCTATGCTGAAGGGCAGTCATATATTGGCTCGCAAATTCAGGAATCAAGTGTGCTAGTGAAGGAGCCATCTGATGGTGAGGTGATGGATCGTATTCCAGTTGAAGAAGCATTAGTCTCTATTTCTTCACTGGATCAATTTTCCTTCAGAAAATAAGGAAAGCACCACAAACCTGTGAAGATCTCTTCTCCTGTTGATGCCATGAATCAGGCACAGGTTCCTAAATCTGATTACGATCACCATCTCACAACAAGTAGTCCATTTTGCTCCTGCATATGCTGTTACCATGGCTCCCGGTCATTCACATCTAGAAGACAAGAACATAAGGAAAATTCTCGTGGTAAATGAGCAAACAAACCCGGTTTACGCAGTTCGTTGATGATTCACATGAAAGCATTGATTCAAGACACCATCTTGCAGAACTGAAAGCGATGTTAAGGAGAGAACTGAAGGTTTGGTCTTCTGATTTGTGCTTGGAGGGAATAGGATTTCTGTTGGAGGTAGTGGAAGCCTTTCTGATAATTCTTCCAAAGATTATGTTGCAAATGAAACCAGTGCAGCATTTAGAACCGACAAACCAGCTTTGGAGCAAAGAGATAAAAAGTACTCTTTAAATAATAATGGTCCAGAAGTGGAGATTGGTCACTGTTGTGTGGTCCTTTAGTCTTCACTAAGACCATTAGTCGGCAAAGTCCCCCAGATTTTGAGGCAATTCAAGATTAACTCACTTGATGTGGATGCTGCACTCCCTGAGGAGGCTCTAAGGCCATCAAGGCCTGACTTAGAAAAGAAATTGGCATGGCGCGCTTTTGTTAAATCTGCAGAGACAATCTTTGAGATGGTTCAAGCAACGATCATGCTCGAGGACATGATTAAGATTGAATATTTGATGAACGGATGGTGGTATTGGTCATCACTCTCTGCTGCTGCTAAGACTTCTATTGTTTCTTCCCTTGCCCTCTGCATATATTCTCTGGATGCTGCCATTGCTTATGAGAAGATCTCATTTAATTTGGATGACTGGCAGTCCCTCGCTCAACCAGCAACGACAATACATCCTACTCAGCAGATGCCACATGCAGAACAGCCAGTTCCTCCACAAGTTAGCCATCCTTCTGGACCTACATGTGGACAACCCTATGGCTATCCCTCTTCTGGTCAAGTTCAAGATTAACTTGCTGTTGGTTCTCCTCTTCACATGTATGACTACTTTGGTGCTTCTCCATTACTCCCTCGAACAAAGTAGACAGATGAGATGAGGTTATGAAGATTATTCAGCATGTCTAGAAACTCATGAGAAGTGAGTGTGGGTTCAGAAGTCAAATTCAGAGGCAACAGATGATAATGATAAGAGAATAGACCTAGCAAGGAATCACCTGCCAAGCCAAGATGGAATTCTTCTCTAGATTCACACAGGGTGGATGACAACCCTGACGAAGGGGAAAATGAATTAAAGAAAGAAGGCACTGATTCTTTCTTTTCATTTCAATGCAATTGAATCCCCGAAGAGAGTAAGAACTAGAAACCCTTCAGCAATAGAGTCCAGGAAGCATTCAGGGGTTTCTCTTCCTTAGATCATTGAACTCAAGGAGAAAACTACAAGTTATGATTTTTTTTGTGCAACCAGATTCAAATGAGCCATTATCTGAAGAAGAGACTGATGATGTGGATTCAAAGCAAGACGAAAGCGGGAATTCTGAAGACGTTTGCTGGTCATCAGACTTTTGGGAATAATTATCGTATTTGCTCTATTGAAAGACAAAACTGAAGGAGAAGAACTTTTGTTGTCCGTTTGAATGTGAGAAGAAAAGAAAATGATGATGCAGATACAAGTGGCCAAAAGTCTTTATAATGCACTGTAAAAGATTCAGAAACCAAGGGGAATGCAAATCCCAGCTGCCTATTAACATGAATACGAATGACCATTTTGCCAATGTGCCACCTACTACCCTTGTAAAGATTACACACCCAATTTTTAATGTCAAAGATAGAGTGAATGGAAATATGAAAATCAAAATGGGAAGCTGTCATAATTGATGAATGTCAACGCCCCAGAATTTCACCACGTTTTGCAGAATATAGGATGTTTGTGGCTGATTTAAGGCTTCTTCTTTATAATGGTTAGATGAAGGAGAGCACATTGGAGTTTGTGAATCTGCTGTCATTCCACGACTCTAACAATGATGCAAGTAGCAGTAATGTTTCGAAAACTGACTACAATGACAGATGTGCACACCTTCTTTGGTAAGGCTGCTCGTTTGGTGGATAGCATCAATTTAATTAGGCACTTATAGAAGATCCTCACTGCCTGTGGTAATTTGTGTATTTGATGTATTGTTGTTGGAATGATTATCGAGATTATTGTCATGTATCCAGTACAGCACCGCATGAATAGAGAATACTTGGACAGTTCATACATGGATTCGCCCAGATTTCGAAAAGCTTCCCAAGGTACCCGGTTCCCTGTAGTTGCTTTTGTTCCAGAACTTGAGGGAATTCCTGCCAGTATCCAAACATTTGCTCATGAGGACAAAAGCCATAGAAAATTACTTCATCACTAGTCCAATGCATACGTATGGCTCAAAATGGGACAGGTCAGACTGGACCCTTGATGGAGGATAACTTCGACATGAATGGCACTAGCTCCTACAGCGAAACCTTTGTTAATGGCAGCCCCGCAATCAACAGTCAGCCCATCTGAAATGGGAATACTGGCTTCGACGACCCAATCATTTGCAATGAGGATGTTGCGTGTATAGTCAGGCCATGCACAATGGTGATGTTGATTTGCATGAATATTCTCTATAGGACCCTTTCGGGAGTAGCATCAAGTGCCTCAGTGGATAGAAGCAGCGTTCAGACAGCAGATGGATCACTGGTTTTGAAGCCATCTGCACATTAGGCAATGACTAAGACATAATTTATTGCTCAGGAGGGCTGTGAAGAACGGAAATTAAAGCCTGACTAGAATCAGACATGCTCGTGCCTTCAGCTCTCTCAAAATCTACAATCTATGTAGCAGAAGCTGCATTCTTGCATTCATTACTTTGCTCAATTCAGTGATGTCCACGACGATCCGGTGGCGATTCTATCGCTGAATTACTCTAAAAACCTATTATCTCTTGTGATCATCGAAGTGTCTCAACAGTCTTACTCATTCCATCTCATGCATTACAGTAATTCCGTAATCTAGGTGCGAAGCTCTTAGCAAAGAGGCTGCATAGAGGCACATGATAATATTGGTTCAACCAGAGCAAGTGATAATTCAACAAATCATTGACTATAAACTCAAGACGCAGCGTTGATCGATTATACTTACAACAGAACTTTATGATTATCAATGTATATTTGAGAGCCTATAACGATCAACCAGACTTCGAGATCAGTGAACCAGAAGCAGTCTGTGTTGCTCTCCTTGGTTTTACTTCAGTTTTAGTCCACAATCAAGGTGCTTCAGTTTTGGATGACCAGGACACACGTAACCTTGATGGTTCATCCTTTAATACATCTGAGGTTCAGACTGATATAGCAGACAGATCAATCATTGTACAGAATGTTTCTTAATCAACGAGGCAGAATGCACTGAAAAGATTCGTGAAGCTTACCAACCTCTTTAGCTTTTGTAAAGAGATATTGACTCGTTTCTGGGACTATTAGCTGGACGTACCTTGGTAAATTTCAAAATTCTTAAGTGACTCTGACCATTTCAGAATTTCTATGAATAAAAAAGAGCATGTGACAGGCAACACAAGTCGAAGCTGCGTTCATGAGTCAGGGGTTACAGGGCATCAGTACTTCAGAATTTCAGATTGGAGTTCTTCAGAATAAAGTCTTTACTGGGACTCGAAATGGTTGAAGTCAAGACACTGTCGTTATTATTGACATCAGCAGGCGAGAAGTCGGAGGTGAAACAACCATCTGTAGATTGAAACACTGCATTAGACTTCAGTTTTGTCCATGTAAATAGTTAAAAGAAGCAAGCCAAGCAAACACCACTGGTGATAAGAATCTCAGAATATGAGTCTTTCGAGCTACACCTTAAGATATCTCACAGAGCTAGGGACGCCAAGAAAGTGATCTTTAGTAGATCCTCGTTGTCGTCGAGACAATTTTAATGGCTACATCAACAATACCTAATAGAAACGAAAGACTACTTCAAACACAACAGTATTCCGATTCAGAAACTGAAGTCTTTGCCATAGCTATATCTTTGAACAATAGAAATGGGTCATATAAATGCTAATCAGTGAAATTTCCTCGTGCTAGCTATCGATGATCAGTTAGTATTACTGAAGAGGTAAAAGATGAAGTTTATGATGAACTACAAAACATAGATTCTGAGCTACAGAAAAATCTATGAGGAAATTGTGAGAAAATTGACAAATCAGATGAGTTTGTGAGCAAAGGTTTGAAACTTAAGAACGAATGGCAGCAAGGTATTTACGATCTTGTAAGTGAAGCTACAGGAATTAGTTTGTTTATCCTATTGGTAATATAAGAACCCAGAATTCAATTAAATGCTTGGTGGGAAGATTCAAATGAAGAAGTACGTGGTTCCTCTGAATGTCGTGAGAAATTAATCCAGTTGACAAGCACAGTTTTCTAGAATACGTCATCTACTTCAATATAGCAATATATAGCCAGCTTTGTCAAGATGACATGCCAATGGTGAAGAGATCTGCTGCATCAAATCTGGGAAAGTTTGCTGCTACTGTTGAAGCTGCTCATTCAAAGGCTGACACCATGTCAATATTTGAGGATCTGATACAAGATGATCAAGATTCTGTTAGGTTATTGGCTGTATAAAGTTGCACAATATTTTCGTAAAGAACTATCAGTTTGGGAGAATTGTACCCCTTTGCTGTACAACCACAACAAGTGGAGTTTGATTCACAGCAATGCTGGATGGATATTCCAGCAATCACAATTTATTTGCAGCCTTATGTACATCCTCATCGAGAAGTTAATAACCATGCTGATTATCTTCGAGTTTCTCACCAGATGGGGGTCTTAAATCAGCTTCTGGCAAATTCTAATTCTTCACTAACCCATCAGCAGATCTGTGACAATGCTATTGGTGCTAATAGTGAAGAGGATATTCCATCCAATAATCGAAATTGTCTAATTCCAAAAGGTCTTTAGATCTTAGATGATACAATACCTGAAACAGTTCAAGCCGAACTTGTAGTTGTGGTTGTTGCTGTTGCTTCTGGTGCTGGCAGTAAAGATTGCATCCTTGAATCTGAAAGAATGACAAGATATGATAATCTTCAGTTCCTCTAACAGGATTCCAGAAACACAATGGGTTGAATCAGTCAAAATTCAAACCAATATATCCCCCTCCTCCGCTTTGTGCCGCATCGAGGAATCAAAATGCCATGTCTACCTAAAATAGGCATAGAAAAGAGAAGAGATCCTATTTAGGAACCAATTTTACTATATTCAGTCTGACAAGACAGCGAAACTGGTACTATGGTTCAGCCTGGTGATATTCCCATAATTTATGTTTGTGAATTGCTTGAGATAAAAAGGAAGTTCGACCATCAAAGGCCTGCATCTCTTGGACTAAAATCTGGACCAAAACACCATGAATTATAGCTGGGAAAAATCAGTTCCTGATGAGATTACTACAAAAGGAAGGGTGATCAATCAAAGAAGGGGGAACATGGTAATTTGAGATTTGTGCATAGTGATCCCACCACACATTCAGACTTCGGAAAAGGAGTCCGCGAAGAACTTTGAAATAGAATTTTTTTTTATAACAAGGAGAGAATGAATGTTCAAGTTGAAACGGATGTTGAGAAAATGAAGGCTACTGCTGTTAACCTTAACGACATTGGGAATGGGAATTTGTGCTCAGATGGGGATTACAAGAATGTTGCTCGCAGTACTTGATGCCTGGATATACTGAGTTCCTTCTTGAAGCTAAGAGTGCTCACTGTGTTGAACCTGCAGCAGATTGTTATGGCTGCTTGTATTTTAAAAATGCCTTGGCCATTCTGATGGTGAGCATAGATGCCGCTTGCTATCTACAATTATTGCCAATGCTCTTATCCTGTCCCAAGATCCATTTGGGAATTATGTTGTGCAATATGTATTTGAACTTGAGGGCTCAGGGGCAAGAACAGAAATGCTCAACCAATTAGAGGGTCAATATAGGCACCTCTCCATGTGGAAGTACAGCAGCAATGTCGTTGAGAAGTACCTGAAATATGCTGGGGAAGAGCAGTTTGTTTGTATCATTTAAAGAATTCATAGATCATCCCCAATTAGATCAGATGATACTGGACCCATATGTCAACTATGTCACTCAAGCTGCATTAAACCACTCCAAGGAAAACATGGATAGGGAAAGTTGGTTACGCCAGGGTTCGTATTTCTCAACAGCAACCCAAGTTTTCTGGAATTCTTCATCCCTCACTGGAAGTCACCAAAACTTTGAATAACAGGGAACTCCGGAACGTGCCAAAAGAGGGCAGAATGCATTTTGGGGTTCAACGCCAGCACTGCAGTCCCAATCACACCTCCAGACTCCACTCCATCATGGCAACCTTACTACATACACCTTCTCCTCTATTTACTTCTTTGATTGGGAACTTACTGTTTTAAATTGAATTTTGAAACCATTGTTCAACTGAATATTCCCAGCTTTGAAAAATCCATCTTAGGAGCATCTAGGTATAAAATCCCAATTTTAATATGCCATTTGCTGCCATTTTCCTTCGGGCATGCACTTCCACTGTTTTATCTGATTTTTAACTATTTTCATGATTTTCTTGATTTTCAACAAGCATGAACAAACTTCATGATTCCAAACAATGGAATTCATTGAACCGATTCGTGCAAAAGTAATATGGACTTTGGTGGGGGGTCCGACATTCATGATACCTTCTTCAATATTGTTTGCTTGATATGTTGATTTTTGATTCTTCTTGATGATATACATGAATTTGTTTCGTATTTATTGTTGAGATGCTCTTGATTCCCATAGAGGAGTATTGGCTTGCTATCCAGGTACGCTCCTTTCTCATCTATTTTCTAGAACTCTATGGACTTGTATGCCATTAATGATCATATCCATATTTGAGGTGATTCTTGGATGTCTTGATATATGCCTGATTTGCTTGAATAAAACAAATGTTGTGTGCTATATTTCTACACTAACTTTTATGTTTTATGATAGCGCTTGAAGAGCGGTTTAGGTACGCACCCTAACTCTCCTTTATTGCAATTTGATTGTGTTTGGCATGCCACTCTCTAAAATCACCTAGCCTATTTAGGTATCTATAATTAACTAATTAATTGCCACACTTCTCTTAATTTTGTTAGTAGAGACCTTTTTAGGGCTTAGAGGGGTGCTACCTCCTAGAGGTACCTTCCCAATAAGTAACCTGATCCCCGGACCAAGACTCGGGTTTTTCAAAGACATGCCTTTTTTTTTTTTTCAAAAATTATGGAGTCACTTTTTAGGGTTTTTCTTTCTTGTTTTATTTTCCCTTCAAAATAAAAATAAAATAGGTGGCGACTCCAATTTTTCTAAAAATCAAATTTTCACAAATAAAAAAGCGAGTCTCGCCGATCGAGTGGGGACGCACGTGAAAAATGCGGGTCCAAACTTAGATTCATTTGTTAACTGTCCTACGGGGACATCAATCTGTACTGGAGTATTTGCAGCCGGGATATGTGACTTTGTTACTTTCTTTGTATCAATGAATGCATCTGGTAGTTAATTTGCAAGATTTTGCAAATGAATGATCCTTTGAACTTCTAGTTCACATTGATTTGTTCGAGGATCAAGATGGGACATAGTAGATGTCTTCCAACTAATTTCTCGTCGTTCTTCAGGAATCGATTTTTCTTTCCCTAATGATGAGAAAACACTCTCATTAAAATGACAATATGCAAAGCGGGCTGTAAAAACATCGTCTGTCAAAGGTTCAAGATATCTTATGAAAGATGGAGAATTAAAACCTACATAAATCCCAAGTCTTCGTTAGGGACCCATTTTAGTGTGTTGTGTAGGTGCAATTGGTACATATACTACACAACCAAAGATTTGTAAGTGAGAGATATTTGGTTGTTTTCCAAACACAAGTTGTGAAAGGGAGTATTCATGGTAAGTTATAGGTCGAATACGGACTAAAACTGTAGCATGCATAATAGCATGTCCCCAAGTGGAAGTAGGTAATTTAGTTTTCATTAGTAATGGTCAAGCTATTAATTTGAGACGTTTGATGAAGGATTCTGTTAAACCATTTTGGGTATGAGTATGAGTAACATGATGCTCAATATTTATCCCTACTGACATGCAATAGTTAATGAATGTTTGAGAAGTAAATTCGCCAGCATTATCAAGACGTGTTGTTTTAATTGGATAATCTGAAAATTGTGCTCGTAATCTGATTATTTGTGCAAGGAGTCTAGCAAAGGCAACGTTATGTGTAGAAAGGAGACAAACATGTGACCACCTAGTAGAAGCATCTATTAAGATCATAAAATAATGGAATGGTCCATATGATGGATGTATAGGCCCATATATGTCCCCATGTATTCTTTCTAAAAAAATTGGTGACTTAGATATGACTTTAGTAAAAGATGGTCTGACTATCAATTTACCTTGTGAGCAGACAACACATGAGTATTCATTCGGCAAAAGAATCTTTTGGTTCTTTAGTGGATACCTATGTGAGTGTTCAATTGTTCGACGCATCATTGAAGACCCTGGGTGACCTAGCCTATCATGCTAAAGGACAAAAACTTTTGGGTCATTTAACTCCTGGTTCACGACAACATATGATTCAATAGGTTTTATAGTTGTATGATACAACCTAGAGAAGAAAGCTAGGAGTTTTTCCATTATAAGCTTCTAGCCAGATATAATGAAAGTAATGTAAAGATATTTTATATTATCTTCGTTCATAGTTTCAATATGATATTCATTTATGCGGATATCTTTAAAACTGAGCAAATTTCTTTTGGATTTTCTAGAATATAAAACGTCATTTATATGGAATCTTATTCCATTTGGTAGCATTATATTTGCTCTTCCAGAGCCTTCAACTAAGTTTGTAGTACCAGATATGGTACTTACATTAGTTTTTATTAATGTCAATTTAAGGAAATATCTTTTATCTCAAAGAATTGTGTGTGTGGTTGCATAGTCTGCGAGACATACATCATCCTCATGCATCTTGAGACCAAATAACACATGAATTTTAGATATAATTAATATTAAAAAAAAAACAAGGCATAATATAAATAACAAAAGAAAATCATATGTAAATATAAAACATAATAATATATTATTTGATATATAAAGGAACATCAATTAATATTAATCTTCTCATCATTTATTAAATGGTCTATTTTTTCACTGGGACTTCCAAAGAAATCAATGTCATAGTAGGTTAGGTCCAATCCATCACCGTCGGTAAAGTTCATCTTTATCTATTTTCCTTTTGTTTTTATTGATGCTTGGTAAAGGTCAACCAAATGTTTGGGCGTACGACAGGTATGTGACCAATGCCCCTTCATACCACATCTATAACAATTATTCTCATGGTTCTTAGGAGGTTTATTTTGTAAACACTTCTCATTTTCTTGTTTTGCCTTAGTATTATTACACTTCTAATGGTGCAATGAGGTTTTCATTTTCTGAGAATTTGATGAATTATTATTATAATAACCATGGTATCGGGGATTTCTTTCATGACCACGACCACAACCATGTCCTTGTCCTCCTCTACGTCCATGAGTTTGGGATGATATTGCATTCACTTCAGGAAATGATTTAGATCCAGTTGGACAAGATTGATGATTTCTAATCAAAAGCTCATTATTTTGTTCAGCAACCAAAAAACATGATATTAATTTAGAATATTTTATAAATCTACGCTCTCGATATTGCTGCTGTAGGAGCACATTCGAGGCATGAAACATAGTAAAAGTTTTCTCTAACATATCTTCTTCTGTGATTTTTTCTTCTCACAGGTTTAATTGATAGCTAATTTTGAAAAGCACAAAGTTATATTTACTAACAGTTTTAAAATCTTGCAACCTTAGGTGCATCCAATCATATCGAGCTTTTAAGAGAATCACAGTTTTTTGGTGGTCATATCTTTCCTTTAAATTACTCCATAGAGTAAAAGAGTCATTTACCGTAAGATACCCATTTTTTAAACCTTCATGGAGATGATGTCAAAAGAAAATCAATGCTTTTGCATGATCCTGCAAGGATGCTTGATTTCTTTCTTTGATTGTAGCTCCAAGGTTCATTGCATCAAGATGTATTTCAACATCAAGGATCCAAGATAGATAGTTCTTTCCCGAAATGTCAAGTGCCACAAATTCGAGTTTTGTGAGATTCGACATTGTTCAATAACTTCATATATATGACAAAACAATATTATTAGAATCAATAATAAATTGATAGCATTGGTATAACTTTGATTATAAACAAAATCAAATAATTTGTTTGTAACCTTTAACAAAACAAATCAACAATAATATAAATATGTAAAATTTTATTCTATATAAATAACTTCAAGTTTAAGATATGAGAATTACTTTTAAAGCAATTTGTGCTGATAACGTGTTGTAAAATGAGAATAAATGTGACTCAAATAAAAGTAAAGATGACTATATATTACTTTAATAATATATATAAAGGGGATAAAGAAATCAAAGAAGAAAAGTGTTAAGAGAATGAAAGAAAAAGAGAATAAGAGAGAGAGAATGAGAGAAAAAGTGAAAACTTCTTTTTCTCTGGATGCTCCTTACATGGGGTGTAAGAAGCCTTTTATAGGCTTCACCATATGAACTCCCATTACTCATCTTAAATATGAGTAAATAGAGTTAATAAATAACCATTAATATTTTATTCAATGTGGTCAACCACTTTATTTAATTACAACATTTTTTACCATTCTTTTTAGTTATTTTCACGCATCTTTGGTTTAAAATAAGTGAGGTAAATTTATGAAAACCTCTTCAATTACTTGACTAATTTATAAAAATATCTTATAGGGTTAATGTTGAATCAAAGGGTAATAGTAGAAAAAATAGTTGATGAAATTTCTAATTAAAGATGGATATGTGAATTTAACCTTAACATCAAGGAAAGTGAATAAAATTTACCCAATGATAAATTGGTCAAATAATCAAAGAATTTTTCATACTTACTCTTTTTAATCTTTTAAGTAAACTACCAATTTTATTTAGTGAAGTGGATGAAGTTTTGACTTAATCTTTTTAATCTTTATTTAGATGTGTTGCAATGGTGTTTGAAGTGTAACTAAACAAAGATTAAGTTTTTGATTTTATTTTAAGTAATTTTATGAATCATATTTTTTAAGATTATTTGATTAAAAGGGTGATTGAAAACCCAAATTTGAAAATTTAACCCTATATTTTTTTGGCTTATTTTAATAAAAATGTCATTATTATTATTATTATTTTAAATAAGATTTTTTTAAACCTAAATATTTGAAATGATAAAAAACATTTATGTCAAAAGTGAGTTACTCTTAAAAAAAACATGGAAGGATCATTTCATCCCATAAATATCACAATCACTGTCTGATTGGAGCCAAAATATGTGCTCTAATGACACATATTCTATATGATTTGTGTATCAAAGGACATTCAAATCACCCAACTTGATCTAAATCAATGGTAAGGCCCTATCCATGAGTTTAATTTGTACTTTGGAGATTTATCTCAGGTTCAAGGGAAGAAAATGGTGCAAGTTGAATCACTTTAGATTTTGAAAGATCAAGAAATGACTAAATGAGGAAATAAGTGAGTCAAGACTCATGGACCATAAGGAAAGGCAATATGAGGATATCATGAGTTTTTAAGATGAGAAATGACCATTATGAAGTAAGAAAGAAGGCAAAAAAAATATGGGAAATGAGGCATGAAGCAAGATTCAGCTGCATTGAAATTTAGAACTAAAAAATATGAAGACATTATATACTCTGACTTTGAGGACAAATTTAGAGCACTTCCTAGAGTCCATTGTATACATACTATATATCGTTTCGAATCTTGGGAAGTCAGGAGTCCAACGCTTCAAACGGCTTGTAAATCGAAGCTGAAATGAAGAAGTTATGACCATTTGAAGACAATTGCACCAAACTGGAGGGTCATTTCGAAATGATTTCGAAATTCAACTTATGAATTCAAAATCCACTTCGAAATGACACCAATTTCGAATTCACCCACTACCACTTTGATGTTCCGCCTCCTCTATCTCGAGAATTGCATCTATTCAACTTATGAATTCGAAATCCACTTCGAAATGACATCAATTTCGAATTCACCTACTGCCACTTTGATGTTTCGCCTCCTCTACCTCGGGAATTGCATCTAGGGCACTTCATCCACCCTAAGTGGACCCCACACGACTAGAAATCACCATTTTATTATTATTTTTAATCATTTTTAGGAAATTATTTTGTAATAAGTGGCCAATGAAAGTGTACCATATGTTAGGTAATTGATGATATTATATAAACTCTCTCAATTCTAGGTTTGAGGGATCTTGGACCCTTTTTTGGAGTTTTTGACATTGAAGGTGGAAGAAGACGAAAAATTTGGTTTGTTTTCTTTTTCTTCTTTATTAAATATATTGTTTTTAGTTTCTTTTGATTCAAATTATGGATTTTTACCCTATTATGGATTGTGAATGTGACATCACCCCCATAAGAGGCTAAAAGCCAACTTGGGGCTTGAAGCATGAAAACCTAAGGACTAGGAAACCTATGGGGACAATGAGTAAATTATTATAACAATGAGATTAATTATTGGTTGGGTGACAATTTATCATTTTTTTATCCTATCCTTGTAAGTTTGTTTAGGGAATGATATGGTAGGTTATTACCTGATACTAGTGATTCTTGGTAATTCTTGATCATTAGTTATCTTCATCTTCCCTACCATTATTTGCCCCTAAACAAAGCTATAAGGAGTAGAAAGGGTTAAAAAACCAAATCTTAAATTGATAATCAATCTCATTCATTTGATGGTTTTAGGAATCTGTTTTAAAAATGAAAAATTAGGTTTCAGACGCAACTTTTGAGTTATAGAACTCAACTTGATCGCGAGCGGCCAATGATCCAAAAACCCTAAGATCATATTACTTAAAAGACCCTTGTTTTCTATAATTTCTATACCCTAGGTTGGATTGTGGAAAACCCCAAACTTGAATCAATTGAATTTAAAATCAATATTCATTTTTTATTAATTTAATTTCTTTTACTTAGTTTCACATTATTCATATATTGTTTTTCACTTTAGGATTTAAACAAAAACAATTCATTTATTCTAGTATTGACAATTTTCATAAGCCAGTCCTTGAGGACGATACCCGAAATACTACAAAAGTCATAGTGACTCTTTCTCTAATTTTTCTTGACCAGAGTTACTACGTAAAAAGGCTAAGTATTTTGGTACAATAGAGAATTTCAGTCAATGTCCTCTTCGTGTCCTCAGTGTTCTAGATATTGTCGACTTTGGCCTAAAAAGACGCTCACGACTTTAAACTGCTACTAAACGGTTAAAAATTATCCATATTTATATAGTGTTATAAATTTTCTTTTCTATTTGAAATGAGATATCATGGTTTCTCTTAGATTTAGAGATTTAAGTAGGTTAAAAATAATTTTATAAATTTTATTAAATTTAGATTTACATAGAATTGAACCTTGTTAACTCACATGGAATTAAACTTTATTTTTATAAAATCTTTTTAGATTTTTCTATTAGATTTGGACACTTAGGTGGTATTCATTTGAGATATAGAGGGAACTAAGTTAAAATAAAAAACAAAAATCCTATAAATTTAATTAAAGTGAGATTCCCAAAGAATTAAACATTGTTCTTCTAACATCTTTTTAGATTTGCATATTATAATTATATTGATTTTAGATATAGAAGGAGACTAGGTTAACAAAAAAAGAAAATTCTATGAGGTTTATTGAAGAAGATTCAAAAGAATTAAATCTTATTATTGGAGGAAACTAGCATAAAAAAGCACCCACAAATTTTATTAAAGTAAGATTCACATAGAATTAAACATTATTCTTGTAATATTTTTGTAGATTTTTGTCTTGCATCTGGGGATTTGAGTGAGATTGATTTAACATATAGAGTAAATATAAATCTTATTAGAGTGAGATTCTCATAGAATAAACCTTATTCTTATGACACCATTTTATAATCTTCTCTTGCACATGGATATTTGGTTCATATAAATTTTATTAATGTGAGATCCACATAGAATTAAACCTTATTCTTGTAATTTTTTTTTTCTTTTGGATTTGATGATTTGAGTTATTAATTTGGGATATAGGAAGAAACCAGGTAAAAAGATCCTATTAATTCTAGAGAGATTATATATATAGTTACAAATATTATGTTTGTTCCATACAAATATAATTTACTGCATATTATTTATATAAATTTGGACAAATATTAGTTATAAAAATAGTTAAAAATATTTAGAAATAATTTAGAAGTGATGTAAAAGTGAAAACATTTAAAAATATGAAGAAGGAGGAAAAAATATTACACCGTGTGCAAACTCGAAGGCTGAACACCAATGAGGCATTTGGAGGTACAAAGTACATGCCCTTAAAGGTATCTGAAAATATGGTTTCAGACATTCTTAATGGTGTTTGGAGGTTTAATATCATGTCTTTAAGAGTGTTAGAAAGTATAATTTTAAATGCTTTAAAAATTATCCTATAATTCTAAATACTCTTCTTGATCCCTTATTTTCTTAACCCAAAAAAGCAAAAAAAAAAAATGTAAAAAACACAACGGTAGAAATGTACTTGTAAAATCATTGAAGATGATTATTTATTTATTCATTATTCAAAAGCATCATCTTTCTTTAAAAAATTTGTTACGGTTTTGGAGAGATTGAAAGAGAAAAAATGGAAGAGGAAGACGACTAAGTATTGAACATTAAAGGTATTTTGATCTTTTCATTAAGATGTATTTTTGTTTTAAAAAATCATCATTCTAAGTAGATGTGATCAAGTGAATGTATATTTAAGTTTTCTTAATTTTATTAAGGTGAGATTCACAATTAAACCTTATTCTTATAACATCTTTGGAAAAAATAAAACATTATTGATCTTTAAAATGATATGGCTTTTGAATTAAGGGCAGTACTCCCAAAAATGCCTTTTATTTTTTATTTTTGTAATTTTTATTTTTCATTAAGTGAAGCAATTTGATGTCATGAGAAAGTAAACAATTTTTTAGTAATATTAAGGGGCTTAAATGTATTGTAACGAGTTTTCCCATCACCTGTTTTGACTCTTTTAATAAAATATTTGTTCAATATACAATGATGTCATGTGAATTATAACTAGATGAAGATTAAAAGTTTGCTAGTAATTCTACAAAGTGTTTTTAATATAAAATATTTTTTAAAAAAAATGTTGGGTATTTAGAAAAATTTAGAAAACACTTTTAAAATTTTAAAAAATCACTTATGATATTTTTTTTGGAGAAATACTTCATACGTGATTTTTTTAAGAACACTTTCTGAAAAAATGCTTTTACTAAAAATATTTTAATAAAAACTCTCCAGACACATTATAAGAATATGTTTGATAATATTTTTATTTGAAATGCTTTTTAGTTAAATGTTTTATTTGAAGCGTTTTACGGAGAATCAACTATCAAGTGCTTCTTCAAGAAATACTATAAAGTAAGTTTTCAAATTTTTAAAAATATTTTTAAAATTTTGTTAGATGTCTAATTTTTCTTCAAAAACGGTTTTTTTTTTCTTAATGCTAGAAGTGCTTTCTAAAAGTATTGGCAAACCAATTCTAAGTTCCTTTGTGTTTTATTTTAAGTAATTTTTGAAATGTGTTCACCTTAAGTAAATTAGATTTAAGTTTTTTTTAAATAACTTAATTAAAATTAAATTATCAATCAAAATATTTATTGGATTGCATTGTAATTAAGTTTTATTTACAAAAAAACTTAATTAAAGTTATCCATAAAAATATTATCTTAAATTTAACTACAATTAATTTCATTGATTAAGTCATTAATGAAAAATTCACCACCACAAACATATTTTTTCGAGTATAGTGCATTTTTTTGTTTGTTCATATTTTTTTTAATTATATTTATTGTATTTTATAATTTTATCATTATGACGAACATTGGGGTCCTCCACAATATATATAAAAGTAAAATGAATTTGAAATAAAAAAATAAAAAAAATTTATTAATTTTAAATATATTTTCTTTAATTTTCCTTTTACTTTCCCTCTTATTTCCTCTCAAATTTTCTAAAAACCAAACATAATCATAATATTTCAAAATATTTTACTAAAAACATTTTCAATTATTTTTAAAAAATAATATATTTTCAAAGCAAATTCTTTTTGTACATTCTCTATTTTTATTTTTAAAAATAAAAAGCCTTGTACAAATAATAAGAACTCTTTTTTTAAAAAAAGTAGAAATTTGCCTAATATTTTTAATTTTTTTGTTATTTTAAAATTTTGAGAGAGTAAATAGAAAGTGTTTTCAATCATTTTATTTCCAAGAAAAAAAATTATCAAATGTACCTTTTTAATCTATATAATTGTTGACTACGGCCTCATAATAAACAAAATCTGCGACTTTACCGGAGCTACAACCAACCGCCGGTTCAGGATGATAAGGTAAAGATTAACTACAGAATGCCACATGCCAATCCCACATCGGCCGCATGTCAACTTAACCGGTCTTGGAATGAGAGATAAATAGAGAGAGACGGTTCACTTTTAAACATACTTACCTGGACGGGGTCGATGGCCGATCAAGAAGGGCTATGGCCTAGGACAGTAACCTCCATTGCACTTAGGAGGGGTACTGCCCTAAGATCTGCCCAAGTGGCAGAGTCTACGTCATAATTTGTGGTAGAGGGGGTTCGCGTTCGCGCGACCCCTGCCCCAATTAAGTATCTAAATGTTTGTTAGCATAGCAATTCATCCCAATTCAGTGTGAGTGTTTGCTAGCATAGCAGTCTTCTAATATGGTCTAGGATAGGAAGTTCTATTATGTGTTTGACAAGTAGGTAAGGTGGATGTTTATTATTGATACGAGAGCCATTCTGCCTGATTCACATGGCTTGTTAAAATTGGATGGAAGTAACAATTTACCGTATTGGTAGTTTTGTAAATTATCATCAGGTAAATCATCAGCTGCAATCTTAAATTGAGGTGTAAATGTGAAAGGAATTTTTGTGGTTAATTTGAAGTTTGATTTTGGTTTTAAGATGTTTATATGCCAAGGATGTTTCTGTATGGATGCCACATGTTTGACAAATGGTTTAACAGAAACATGTAGTGAAATGTTTAATTTTAGGGACTCAAACATTATCATGACTGAACCCTTGGATCATGTTACCCTTCATTGAGTTTCTGTTCTCAATTTGGGTGTTTTTTTATTTTGATTTTGATAATGCAATTGCCCATTTGTTGTTGCAAGTGGGTGGTATTGTGATGGCTTTCGATTTTCCAACAATGTAGGCTGTCTTGTTCTGTTTCTGTAATTGCTTACAGTACATGGAAATATAATCATTGTTTTGTAATTTGCAAATTGACTCAATTTAATACTGATGAAGGCTTTGATATTTAGTATTCATGACAGATTGAACAGGCTATCTTCCTTTCTGTAATGTAATGTAGTGCAGTGGATAAGATTTCCTTTTTCTTAAAACAGAAAAAAGAAGTTTCTTTACTCCTGAACATTCCCCAAAAATATTCATTTATTTTTTATTTCATTTTTAGGGTGGTGACCTGATGACAGGGAAGCCAGCGACTGAAGCCCCGGCCATGTGAATGGCAGAGTAAACCTGGTAAAGCCTAGTTGGATGTTGGTGTAGAATATGCTGATTCTTCGATTTGAAGTCTTCAAAAACTGTCTGAAGTAGTAGTAAACAAAATGTTCACTTGACTGATCAGAACCCTGCTAATTATTGCAGTTTGATTTTATTGGGTACTAATAAGTATAGGGCCATTGAACATTGCTCTCAAAGACCACTGATAAAAGCATGAATTTATGGAGTACTATTACACTAACAGATTTTCAATTTGATACTTGGTTCTTACCTATCATCTGCTTAACAAACTCATCGCCTTCCTTTTTTGATTCCTTGCTGTCGGCTTATTTCTTTTGGCTTTCTTCTCACTTTGATCAACTACTGGGCTTTCATTTCCCTTTTTGTTTGCTTCTTTATCTTTTCCATCAGTTGCTTCATTTTGGGCCGTCTTTACCCTTGTGAGGAACTCAACAAGTCTTCCAAGGGCAATGTCGGCTTCTTCACTTTTCATGAGCTCTTCTGCAATTGCTGCTGGGGTCACCTCTACCTCCACTATCAGCTTTTCAATTTCAGGAAACAACCTGTGATCTCTTATGCCTAGGTAGTTGGACGCAAGGGTCTTGAATGCACAGGGAGTGCAGTAGGACATGTGGATGTGCATGTCCATGCGCCCCGGTCTCAACAATGCAGGATCTAGCCTTTCTTTGTGATTAGTTGTGAGCACGATTATCCTCTCATCACCACAGCTTGACCACAGCCCATCAATGAAATTAAGCAACCCAGATAATGTCAACTGCAACTGTCAATAACAAAAAGGAACAGTTTATAAAGGGGAAAAAACCGGTATGTATACTTATATTTATGTTCTTCCTCCAAATTAGGCCTTCGTACTCTGTTCTTGTAACACAGGGTTTATTAGTTTTTTGAGAGTGAGAATTTAAAGGGACAAGAAAAACATCAGTGGAAATATAATTATTGTGATAATATGATAAAAATGTAGGGCTTCATGAATGTTAGTCCTTACAAACTCACCTGGCTGTCATTGGGATTATGCCCTCCTGGTTGTTGGCTCTGCAGCTCACTGCTGCAGTCAATATCTTCAATCACAAGTATTGATTGGTTCGTGGTTGAGACTAGAATTCTTCTAAACTCTGAGTTGCAACGGAGACTGGTGAGCTCTAAGTCGTAGATGTCAAATTTCAGATAGTTGGCCATGGCTGCAATCAAGCTTGACTTTCCAGTGCCTGGAGGGCCGTACAACAAATATCCTCTCTTCCATGCCCTTCCAACTCTTTTATAGTACTTCTTTCTCTTGACAAATCGATCCAAGTCATTTATCAAGTCCTGCTTGAGCTTTGAATCCATTGCCAGTGTTTCAAAAGTTGATGGATGGTGGAGGTTGGTTGATTCCCATGACCCACCATATGAATAGAGCTTCAGCACCTTGTTTTCTTCTATGAAGGCTTTTGATCTCTCCACCACATATGGCAAGTAAGAGCTCAGAATCCTATCCATGTTTTTCTTAGGGAAACTGAGCTCCATCGATCTTGCTTCATAATCTACGCCTTCAATGGACCGCTTCTTGGTACAAACCATTTCCCATTTGACCTGAATTCCTTCGAATATGTCAATAGCCGTTTCACCTTCAGCAATGGTGATTGAAAGGTTCTTGCCTTCTGGAGCTTGGAAAACGTTAAGCTTTTGAACTGATGGAGGGATTTTTGTACGCAGGAAGATTTTGCAAGCCTCATACATTTGATTGGCCGCATACCCATCGTAATCATCAAAGATGAAAGTAATTTGAGAAGAGGGATTACCAAGAAGGCTTCCAATCTTGGACAAGATTTTCTCCTGGATTTTTGGAGGTATGATCTGGGTGACTGTGGTCTGAATTTCACTGAACACCGTCCGGAACAGCATTGCTGATGCAGCAAAGGTGCTGTATGTTGACAGAACGGTTGTTGCTGAAGGCATACTTGTCAGGGAAAATATGTTTGGCATTTTGACCATGGTTGGAAGAAAATTTTTGAGGTTTGAATGTTGGCAAACCTGAAGGCCCCTTATATAAATGGCTTGTTACAGTGCAACACTGACTGAAGGAACTTAATTGCTAACACTAGCAGCAGAAAAAGTGTCATGGAATCTCATTTACTTGAAAAATAAGCAAAGAATGTGGTAAGGTAAGCTTTTGTTTGTATGGTAATTTGGATGGAAAGGATTATGCAAATGGAATATGCAAATTGAACCATCAGTTTTGCTTGCAGTCAAAATGATGGGGGGCCTCCTTATGGTAATCTCCTGCAGATTAATGAATTTTACCAAATCTTCTTCTTGTCAAACACCAAATCTCCAGAGTGGGTCACAGATGAAGTAAGAGTGAAGCTGTTGAATGCATCGGACCAAAATGAATGCTTATCAATAGACATTGTAATGCAAGCCTCATACATTTGATTGACCACATACCCATCGTAATCATCAAAGATGATAGTAATTTGAGAAGAGGGATTACCAAGAAGGCTTCCAATCTTGGACAAGATTTTCTCCTGGATTTTTGGAGGTATGGTCTGGATGACTGTGGTCTGAATTTCACTGAGCACCGTCCGGACCAGCATTGCTGATGCAGCAAAGGTGCTGTATGTTGACAGAACGGTTGTTGCTGAAGGCATACTTGTCAGGGAAAATATGCTTGGCATTTTGACTATGAAAGGTTGGAAGAAAATTTTGAGGTTTGAATGTTGAAAAACCTGAAGGCCCCTTATATAAATGGCTTGTTACAGTGCAACACTGACTGAAGGAACTTAATTGCTAACACTTGCAGCAGAAAAAAAGTGTCATGGAATCTCATTTACTTGAAAAATAAGCAAAGAATGTGGTAAGGTCAGCTTTTGTTTGTATGGTAATTTGGATGGAAAGGATTATGCAAATGGAACCATCAGTATTGCTTGCAGTCAAAATGATGGGGGGCCTCCTTATGGTAATCTCCTGCAGATTAATGAATTTAACCAAATCTTCTTCTTGTCAAACACCAAATCTCCACAGTGGGTCTGACAGATGAAGTAAGAGTGAAGCTGCTGAATGAAACGGACCAAAATGAATGCTTATCAATAGACATTGTAATGCAGTTGGACTGATTTAAAGAACTTTTTTGTTCATTTTCTTTTGCTTTGCTTCGTTGGATTTGGAAAAGAAACATGAATCTGATACCAGATCAACTTCTATTGGAAGACAAACTTCTAACGAAGTAAACCCATTACTCAAAATTCCCATAGCCTAATTTTATTTTAAAGGTGGCTTGTGTGGTGGATCTGATACCATACATCAACTTTCATCGTATAGATGGTTTGTAAAAAGTACGGAAGTTAAAGATAGATTCCCATGCTATGTTCAAGGTTTGTTTGTTGGATGCCAGCTTACCACTACTAGCTCACAATCGTCAGCCTCCACAAGTATTTGAGGGGAATTACTTATGGGAATATGTTTTCCGCGATGCTATGTTTTGATTCCGGTAAAATATTAAGGAAAGATAAAATTTTGTAGAAAATGATTTTTTTATTTATTTTTTTATTTTTTTATGTTTGGTTCCATGGAAAGAAAATTAAACATAATTAATAAAAAAATGGTATATTTTTTAATTATTTAATTAGTACATAGAATTAAAATAAATAAAAAAAAAGTTGAAGTACCGTATCAAAATAGTTTATTAATTTGATACGTACCTGGATGGGTCGATGGCCGATCAAGAAGGACAGTGATCTCCATTGCACTTGGGAGGGGCACTGCCCAAGAGTCTACGTCATAATTTGTGGTAGAGGGGGTTCGCATTCGCGCGACCCCTGCTCCAATTCAGTTCTAATAGTTAAACAAAATGCTTCACCGGCTGTAGACCCCCACTTGGGCCTCATTATCCATGCAGCTGATTTTGCCACGTGGAGGAGCCCCAGCGAGCCACGTGTCACTCTCGGATTGGTTGTTGAGGAATCAGACTGGTGGTTTGGAGGACCAATGAGAGGTCGACACGTGGCAATGAAATTCTAGAAGATTCCTGCATGTCGTTAGCAGGAGCGGAGGAGAGAGAGGGGAGAGGCAGCTGCAAGGTAGTGGAGGAGGTGGCTGCTACTGCAGAGACGGTTGGAGGGGCAAATCCGGGAGAGAAAATAGATTTTTTTGGAAGGCTTTTGAGGAAAGCTGCAGGGATTTTTTTTCGGAGGGGGGAAAAAGGCTTTTGTTGAGGATTTTGAGGGAAGAAAGAGGCGGCCGTGAGAGATATTTTGAGGCCGGGAAGAGAAAAGCTGCAGGAATTTTGGTTTGGTTGCTTGAGGAAGTTAGTGTGGGTTGCAGAGAGGGTCTTCCAAAAGGAGGGAGGTATCCTGGGTTTTGGTGAGACGACAGAGAGCTTTCGGGGAGGGAGGTTTTGGGTTTGGTTATTTCTGGCAGAGAGGAGCGTATGAGAGAGGGAGAGGAAGGACCCCATGGACGGTGAGAAATTCTGGAGAGCTTTTTGAGAGTTTTGGGAGTTTGAGCTGAAGGAGGGATATTTTTCCGAGGATTCCATTGCTGTTAGAGAGGGTGTGATTTCTCTGCTGTGGAGAAGAGGTTTTTTTTTGCTGCCATTTTTGAGGATTTACAGCTCCCGGAGAATCAAGTATTTTGGCTTCAAGGGAGGCATTCAGGTTTGATCATCTCCCACTTGAGGTGTCTTCACTTTTACAGTCATACTTTAACCTTTTCCGATGTTTGGGATGTTCATTTTTGACTGTCTAAATCTTTAAGCTGGTTTCTCATCTTTGCTTGTTTGATTCTCTATTTATTCCTGTGCTAGTTACATGATGTTTATGCTATCTCCTTACATGTGGAAACCACTCATACTGTCCCACCAGTTTTTTTTTAAGCTCTTTGGTTTCCATGAAATGAGGTTTGTTTAATGTCATTATCTGCTCTTGTACACACTCTATTTCTCTTCATTTTCCTCTCTGTTCCTGGTACTTTTGGAATGGGTATCCCGTTTGTGCTAGTCGCCTGGATTGAAAGGTTTTCTGAAGGAGATCGGCATCCGAGTCTTGTGGAGCTGGACAAGGAAAGCACATGAGTTTGTTTAGGCAGTCTAAGTTGCAGTAGACTGGGGAATTAGGCTCTCGTTGTGGTTTAGTGGGGCTACCATCCATGTACTTTTGTTTGGCATCATGGCTATAAGAGAAAAGGAAAAGCTCCTCATGCTCATACTGTTTGTGAAATGGCTAAAGCTCGGTGGGGTACTGCTGCTCGTATCGTATTCATCATTTTCTGCTTTGTGTCACACATTATGCTCAGATGTACACAGATGTGTGGGTGTATTATGCGCCAGGGCTGTCTTGAGGGTTGAGCAGTTTGATGGTGTAGAAGCAAGTCGCGGAACGGAGAACTGGTTGATTGGAAACCATGGATTCCAGCCACAATGTGCAGCGTCTGAGCTGACTAAAAAAAAAAAAAAACTTCTGGAGGATGTTTAATGCCGGACTGTTCGTCACCACTCCCCCACCCATTGCTAATCATGCCCATGCATATACTCCTTTTCATACCCGTTTCAAGCCGACATCTCCCTCTCACTTCCATACCCATACCCATGCCTTCCTATATCGTCAGTACCCATTCTCTTTATCCTCATCTTGCAAATGCCACACCCATCACCTCCATTGTCCATCTAACACACCCTCAGCTAGTCTCAATTATTCCACGCTTGCATCCAAATCTCACTGCATGACCACCTAGAATTTTCTCAAAGCCTCCCTTAAGAGCCTAAGTTCCTGCTTATTCTCATGCACGAGAATCCTATGTCAATGACCACCTTCATACCTGTACCACATATCCCCATGCACCCATCTAATCTCATTACTACAACCCCTCCTTTTCCCGTATCCTCACACCCATAAATACCCTTCTCCCATCATCCCTGTTACTAATAATATCCACCCCTTCATACACATCGGATCTCATGCATAGAGTCTCAGCTTGGTGTTTGGTGGGTATCTTGGGGAGTAGGTGCCTCTTAAGAGCAGCATTCAGACAGAAAACTTGGAAGGTGTCAAGGTAGCTGTTCTGTGAATAACGAAGTCTGGAGAAGTTCTAAATTATCAGGCCGTCACTGACAAAAAGAGAATATACAAAGTGGCAGAGACGATGCTAGAGAGTTACAGATGGAACGCATGCCCGGTCAGGCCCATCAGCAGCTTCCATAAGCACTGCACCCAATTGGGAGATGGAACCTCAGATTATGTGTCGGGTTTAATAAGAAGGAGGAGTTTTGCTTCTACATGAAGTCATATTCCTTTGAGGATAATATCAAGGCACAGAATTATCCAAACATTCTTGTTACAGCTGGCTTGAATGGCCCACGTGTTTTGTACTCAGAATCTG
Organism: Vitis riparia; assembly: GCF_004353265.1. NCBI lineage: Eukaryota > Viridiplantae > Streptophyta > Magnoliopsida > Vitales > Vitaceae > Vitis > Vitis riparia. The sequence continues at coordinate 21,586,781 of NC_048431.1, read as the reverse complement.
CCAAGTGGGTGGCTAAGCTGGGGGGTACAAAAACAGATGATAATATATTTCTATTTAAATGTGAAACAACTACTGATGCATTGAAGAATTATGGAGCTGATGTGGCCTGTGCGGACAGTGAAAGAAGTGCAGTCCCCACTGTTTAAACCTCCCGTTAGAGGTTCGTCAGCTTACCTTATGTCTTCAGCTCATTGGAAGAATGTTCATTTGAAAGTACGCCAGCAGCCAAAGAATTCATAGACGGAACTTTGTGTTCACGATGGAGAAGTGGTGGGAGTTGTCAGTGATTAAAATAAAGATATTTGCAATGATGAGTGTGGGACGTCATAAGACAATAAATGTTCGAAGATTTCTAAGGTGGTGGGATAAAACACAGATGGAAAATTGTTTGCGCTGTGGTGAGGAATATTTGCTATCGTTCAAAGGGTCTTTAAACTACTACAACTGATGACTTGGTGTGTTGACTGTTTGGGGTTGTGTGAGGTTCAAGAGAGGCCCCGTTTGGCTTAATGACACCATTCAGCAGTAACGTATGAGGAGAACTCACTCAAGGGGGCTCCAGTTCATTGTTGATACGAATGAGTCAGGCACTATAAAGAAATCTGGTATAAGTAGCAAGGAAGTTAATCTCAAGGATGGTCCTGCCAAAAGATGTCGGCTGTGAAAATAAGAATACACGGGGTTTATCCTGTGGGGATCTCTTTGATGCCCGGAAATCATGTGCTCTGAGTTGTGAGTTTTCTTTCATACATGATTGATTTTGGTTGACGAACCAGATGCCATTGCACCTTGCCGAGAGTGCAATCTTGCTGCTGTCTTCACCGAACTGCTCCACTCTAGCTGACCTCGACCATTCAGAATGAATATTTGAGAAGGATACAAGTGTTTGGTTGCCCTATTTCATTGCTGCAGGAGGATCTCGGGTCTGCCTGATACCATCCGTGGCACTAAGGAAGCTCAGAAGGGCGACAGTCACGAGTTTCGTCTCCGGTGACGCCCACTGAAGAAGTCCAATGGTTCTCTCTTCAGAATCACCCCACCTTCGTCATCGCCACGAGTACCAGTCATCCATCATCTTACTAGACGACCCAAAATCTCATGGACTTCTATGGCACGATAGGCTGACTGAGAGTCACTTAATGGATATTCTTCATGGTTCCGAATATCTGCTGATATACGAAGATTAGAATGAAGATTCATCCAGATCAAGGCCATTGGTACATAGATGGAGCTCAAGGTTGAGACGAGTGTAAGCTTCACTCCCTGGGCAGTTTGGATAAAAGCATGGATACAGAATCGTGAGTCTGGACACTCCTACATTGCTCGCTGCAAGCTGCAGGACCCGGCTGGTAGGGTTCTAGCCAATGATCCATTTCGGGACCCTGTATGGAGGGGAATTCGGTAACGTTAAGCTCATGGTGGTCTCACGTGACTGCTTCAAGGTCTCCATGGATGTGTATCAAAGAGTTCTGGTTGAACGGAACCGATTCTTTGCTAATAATTTGAAGCAGGATGTTTTCCTGTCGCATTCAGCGTAGATTTGTGGTTGTGACGACGTCGAGATTTATGTGGAGACTCTGATGTTGATGTATTGCGATGATTTGAGGAAGAGGTTGATGGGAGTGAGAGATCCGACCGAGAGAATAACATGTTCCATGCCTTAGGAATCCAACTGCATGCTACCTTGAACCAGTTAGAAGCACTCTTCTCAGTTCCACAGCCAACACCTCTATAGAACCCCAAGAAGCAGCAGCAGGAAGAGGAGGAAGATGCAGAACATGGTGAACTTGATGGGAAGACTGGAAGTGAAGGATCTCCTGCGAATCTGCCTGGTTATGGCACTGTTGAAGGACGTGTTGATAGTGTTCCAAATGGTGGAGTTGGTGATGTTCATGCTGTGGCCATCAGATGGTCGAAGACTGGCTGGCAGTCTATGTCCAGAGACTGGGGCCCAGAACAACATGAGCAATAGCCGAGGGCTAAGTGGACAGTATCCTTCACTAAGATACTTGCAGGCTTGATGGATGACCGGGATTGAAATGGGATAAGGACCGGTATGATGTCTTAAGGATGCAATATGTCATTGACTAGTCGCTTCTTGATCAAAGTGATTTTAATTGGGATGAAAACATGGGCATTATCACGGCCAAGGACGATGTATGGGACAACTACATTAAGGAACATCCTGACGCTGAGAGTATGAGAAGCATTGGCTGCCCAAGTTACAAACAACTATGCATAACCACCTTTCGGGCCACGTGTTTTTTTTTTTTTTTTTTTTTATGTTTATTTTTATTTATTTATTTATTTATTTTTTTATCTTCAATTTTGAAATAATTTCCAAATTTCCCATTTTCAAATAGACTCCAATTTCTCGATTTTAAAATGATTTTAACTTTTCAAATCTTCATCCTTAGTTTTAGTTTTATTAGGACTCAAAATCTCTTTTTAATAAATCTTGCTTCCACTCTCTATTCGGTAAGCAACTTTCAAATCTTTCATAATCCTTTAAAAATAAGCAAAGATTAAATCCCGTGATTCCGAATAATGGAATTTACAGAATTAATTCATGCAAAAATAAACGGGCTTTGGTGGGGGCCCTACATATTTGATTTTATAATTGATTGATTGATTGTTTGATTCATTAACTGTATGTGATTGATTTACTCTGTTCCTTGATATACATATGGATATTCTGTGTTTATTCACTAACCCCCTTTCATGATAGCGCATTCGAGATTGCTGTCCAGGTACGCATTCACTCGTTCTGATAATTCATCTTATATATTCTGATTCTCATACATGCATGATTGGTGTGGGTATTCATTGATTTTATTCATCCATTGCCATGTTAGCTTCATTTTATTAGTAGAGACCCGACTTTAGGGACTTAGAGGGGTGCTACGGTCTTTACCGTACCTTCCCGATAAGTAAACCTGACCCCCGAACCCGATCCGGTTTTTCGTAGACCGTCTTTTCCAAAATAAGGAGTCACACTTAGGGTTTTTCTTTCTTATTTTGTTTACCCTTTAAAAATAAAACAAAAATAAGTGGCGACTCCAAGTCATTTTCAAAGAATCAATAAAAATCAAAATTTCAAACTAAAAATCGAGTTTCGCCATCGAGTGGGAAACGCATTGAGCCGAAATGCGGGGTCCACAAAATGGCGACTCCACTGGGGATTTTTAGAGGGTCAAGCTTGAACTTAAAGTGAAGCAAACATGGCATTTGATGAGTCGATCAGTGAGTACCTGTCTTATGATTGCACATTGGGAGTTTTTTTTATGCATGCTCGGATTTTATATCCACTTGAGACTTTGACACGTCGATCGTGTTGATTGCTTTGTATTGATTGAGGATTCTGATGCCATGATTTCTTCTGTGTTTCATTGATATATTCGTTTGAGACATTGACATGCTGGATTATTGATGATTGATCTTATTGCTTCGCTTAGCACATTGACCCTGATTTTGTCATGATTGTTCTGATCACTTCACATGTATAGACTTGCCACTGTATGTCACTCAGCTTGACATATTGATTCTCTTACTTGTATACTATTTTGATCGTCTTTGAGCATGATTTTTGTATCACTATTCGTCTCGATTGTTGTATTCTCGCTTATCTTGTGTGTACATGATGATATATCTGAGCTTTGCCTGATTGCGTGATTGCATGACTGCCCTCCTTTGCGTGATTGTATGCCGTTTGTCTATGTGGGTCGCACATTCATCCCCCTACCCCCAACTCTCTTGGTTTCGGTCATTCCTTTCATCTCGGCTCTCACTATTGCAAGTGTGAGGCCTTCTGTGTGCTTGCTCTCTGACCGAGCCGGAGATTAGGAGTAGGGTCTAGCGACGGGCTATATCGATGTACGGGAGCATTCTGAAGGAGAGCGACACTTTGATGTCGATTGGAGTCCGATCATTGAAGACCTGTATAGCCCTGAGCTAGGTTTCATGGATATTTGTGCGACCAGTGTGTTTCATTTTCTCGTTTTAGCTTTTTAGGGTTTCGGATGCACCCACACCATCACTGTGCACTCTAGTTGGCTTTTGAGTGTTGAGAGTTTGAGAGGTTTCACCATAGGAAACCCCCTGGGATGTCGAGGTAGTGCATGTGTGGAAGTGATTACCACCTTGCATGGAAGCTCCCCGTCTCTTCTGAGGCGTGCAGAGGGTTGCATACCGCCGGAGGGTATGATCGCTTCTGCTAGGGATACTTTAAAGTCCACCCATATCCATTTAGAGCCACCTTCACCTCGTAGGTTGAGCCGTAGATCCTTCGATTAGGATTCCCTCCCTACACGTGGGTGCATCTGAGGGCTTTCCGTGCCTCTGTAGCCGCAGTTTTGGATCCGATTTTCCCTCTGTTTAGTCTCCAGTTGAGAGTGTACTGAGATCAGGATGAGTTTGAGTACGGTCGGACCGCTCATCTTCACTTGGATGTTTTGCTTGTTCCTGTTCAGATTATCTTTTCTTCTATACATTCCCCGAGTCATATCCTTATTCCGTTCTTCGTGCTTTCCAGGATCGGACCTTTGTTCTTCGTCTTGATATACCTTTGTGGATCAGAGCAGAGGAGGAGTACTTTCAGGATCAGGATTTTCACTCTCAGTCTGGGTATAGTTTCGTGGATCAGAGTTGAGGGCAGATTAGTTCGGGTTTCAGATACACCAGATATGGATCAGCAGCTCGTCACGGTCGATCAGTTCACGGCCGCCATGGCTTCTATCCAGGAGGCTTTGGCTAGCCTCAGGCAGGAGATCGGTGGTCAGCAGGGTAGACCACCGGCAGTTCAGGATGAGACGCCATATGACCCGCATCCACCTCCACCACCCCTACCCATTCCTTCAGTGCATCAGGCATCACCATATGTATTACATGGCCATTCTGAGATTGCTCCACCCATAGTCGCCCAGGCCGCTGTCACTGATGACACACATGCGCGCATGGACCGCATTGAGCAGCGCGTGAGGCAGCTGAGAGTGTCTGATGGAGCTGCTGTATGGGATGATTTGGAGGGTATGCCGGTAGCCAGCTTGCCGGCTAAGTTCAGGATGCCAGATATTGAGAGGTACACTGGTATTGGTTGTCCACGCATCCATCTCCGACTGTATAGCACCGTGATGAGGGCTCATGGATTGGACGAGCTTCAAATGATCACTCTTTTTCCCCTATCTCTGAGTGGGGCGGCTCAGCGCTGGTTTGCGTCTCTGGAGTCTTCGAGACGCCGTACATGGGATGACTTGGCCCAGGAGTTCCTACGACAGTTTTCGTTTAACACTGTCGTAGACGTATCGAGGAGAGAGCTCGAGGCTCTGAGATAGAGGACAGAGGAGTCAGTTTCTTCCTTCATTTCCCGCTGGCGCGGGAAGATTGGCAGAGATAGTGGATAGACCATCAGAGAGAGATCAGATTCAGATGGTTTTGAGGAGCCTACAGCCGAGGATCGCCAGACATGTGGTCGGAGTCCATTTGCAGATTTTGGGTCTCTAGTCATGGCTTTGTACGATGTCGAGGACGGCATCTCGAGAGGTTTATGGACGGATTCTTCCCCTAGTGATATTAAGGGGAAGAAGCCATTTGTAGGACCGAGGTCGACAGATGTCAGTGCTATCAGTTCATCCAGCCAGAGGCCTCTCAGGCGCCATCAGCCGATCCCACAGTTTTCCGAGCCTCATTCTTCTTATGCATCTCAGCAGTTCAGGCCACGGGCACCTTCCCCGGTTTTTGATCAGACATATCAGGCTCAGCCATTGACTCTACCTTACTATGCCACTCAGGGCATTGAGAGGCCTCCTGTTTCATATACGGCCACTGGACAGCCATGCTACGCTGCACAGTTCGCTCCGAGGCCCGCACCTTCATACCCTAGGCCTCGAGCTCAGCAGACCTCTGCGCCTTTTGCTTTGAGGACGCAGAGACATTTTTCACAGATAGGCATGCCGTTGAGCCAGGCTCTTCGGAAGCTCATAGAGGCCGGTTTGTTGACTGCACTCACCCCTCGGCCACTACCTCAGCCATTTCCAGCTCAGTTCAGGATGGATTTACACTGTGCTTATCATCAGGGGCCTGGACATGAGACCGATCGATGCACCGCTTTGAGGCACGCTATTCAGGATCTGATTGATCAGGGTTTGGTTCACTTGGGTCAGCCAAGTGTAACCCAAAACCCACTACCGGCCCATACCACGCATGCAGTTCCTCCACCAGACGGAGGTATTCATTTCCTGGATTTTGCTGATTCTGATGACCATATCTGTATGATGAGCTGGGATGACACAGATCCAGAGCCCATAGAGTTGGGGGATATTTACGAGATGAGCGGCATGTCTTTGGGGCCTCAGGTGCCCACTCCTTTCCGATTAGTTCCTGAGGCAGCATCTGTACAGGCTACTATTTCTGAGCCTCTGACATTCACACGCTATAGTGTTCAGGCGCCGTACATTCTGATCCTGATATCGAGGAGGTTCAGGCCCCACATATTGATATTTCTCAGACTCCAGATGTCCGTATTTCTCCGAGGGGGTAGAGTGATGCGCCAGCCACCTCCAGCCGCGGCAGCCAGACCAGTTGAGGGTACCTCTGCTTCGAGGAGGTCAGAGCAGAGGATGATGAGATTTTGAGGCAGTTACAGAGCACTCAGGCTCGTATCTCCATCTGGAGTTTGTTGGCGTCTTCGAGTACTCACCGAGATGCATTGATTCGAGCCCTGAGCCAGATCAGAGTTGAGACCACTACCACTCCTGAGGGTTTGATTCACATGATGACGGCTGGTAGAGCCACTTGTATCGTCCTTTTCTGATGACGACTTGCCACCAGAGGGTTCAGACCATACGCGTCCCCTTTATATATCTGTTGGTTGTTCAGGTCGCCGAGTTCCATCTGTCCTTCTGGCAATGGCTCGGCGCTGAATGTATGTCCTCTGGCCCGCCATCGCTCTTGGGTACGCACATCCGATTTTGCCCATCCACTCAGACCGTCCCGAGCTTATGACAGCACTAGGAGGGAGGTCATGGGTACATTGGAGATCGAGCTGCTGATCGGTCCGACCACTTTTGTTGCCATATTCCAGGTTTTGAGGATTCCTACATCCTTCAACCTGCTTTTGGGCCGACCGTGGATTCACAGAGCTGGAGCCATTCCTTCTTCACTTCATCAGAAAGTGAAGTTCATCCATGAGGGCCAGATAGTCGTCGTACAGTCGGCAGGGGACATGTTCATTTCCGCTGAGCCCGTGCTCCAGATCAGCCATAGCGATGACGATCTTTTCCTGACTGGATTCACCTTCGATGAGGTACAGACCGTGGAGCTAGAGGACTTTTGCCGGGACTTCGTTGGCTATGTCTTTTGACCAGCATGGCAGCACTGTAGTACTTGATATTATGCGGGGCATGTCCTATCTTCCTGGCATGGGATTAGGGCGTCGTCAGCACGGACCTCGCGAGTTCATAGCCATCCCTGATCATGATGTACCGTTCGGGCTCGGGTTCATCCCCCACTGAGGCCGATTATCTCTATATGGCGCGATTGCGCAAGGAGAGGGTGAGGGCTCGACTGACTCATACGCCTTTCTATTACCTGTGCGCCCGTACACCAGGAGCCTGGCAGATTATTTTGTGAGGGCATCGGAGCCGCATACACCATCTGGTGGGATCATTGGAGGACTTAGCACCACTCAGGAGGCCGAGCTTCAGCGCCTTGTCCAGCAGCTACGATTGAGAGATGGAGCCCCTGGTTCTTCGACTTCTGTGTTGATTGCTCCTTCCTCTCCAGATCGCACGAGCCTCATGACACTTTGCTTCCCTGATTATGGGGCATTTGCCGAGGTCAGCCACAGAGTGGACGGAGCCGTGCCACATGACGAGTATATCGACGAGATGCTCGCCCTGAGCCTGAGCCAGATTGAGGAGACTATTCGGCCCGAGCTTGCTTCATCCTTTGACCTTTTCGGGGTGTCCTTCGTCGAGATCGTTGAGGAGATCCAGACTGCCCCTGCTCCGGAGATTGCTGAGGATGCTATATCTGTTGTTGATTTGACTGATAGCCATGTTGGCATTGTTGAGGGAGTGTCCGACTTTGTGGACTCACCTCTTTCATTTGACGTTCTGTCGGGGTTCGTCTCCCGTTCTGACATTGTTTTCCATGATTCATCTATGGATTTGAGCATTTTTGAGTATTTGCCTGTCTCTTGTGATATTGATTTATCTGCACCATCTTCACCCACATCACAGATATTTGACATAGATGATGAGATTGCACAGCATGATTCAGATGATGACTCATCTTCCGATTCCGATTCAGATCCCGTTGATCAGAGGGTTTCACCTGCTGTAGGGGACACGGAGATTGTTGATTTCGGCACAGCAGATCAGCCTAGAGAGTTGAGGATCGGATCAGATTTATCTGTTGATGAGAGGGACAGCCTCATCCAGCTGCTCAGATCCTACTTGGACGTTTTCGCATGGTCCTATGAGGACATGCCGGGCCTTGACCCATCTATCGTCCAGCATCGTTTGCCACTTCTGCCCCATGCCAGACCGGTTAAGCAGAAGTTGAGACGATTGCACCCTCGTTGGAGCTTGCAGGTGAAAGAGGAGATTCAGAAGCAGCTCAGTGTAGGATTTTTGTCAGTGGTTGAGTACCCGGAGTGGCTGGCCAATGTCGTTCCTGTTCCCAAAAAGGACGGCAAGGTGAGAGTCTGTGTTGATTTCCGAGATCTCAACAAGGCCAATCCTAAGGATGATTTTCCTCTTCCACACATCGACATGCTAGTTGACAGTACGGCAGGTCATTCGATGTTGTCCTTTATGGATGGATTTCCGGGTACAGTCAGATCTTGATGGCTCCAGAGGACATGGAGAAGACGTCCTTTCATTACCGAGTGGGTACTTATTGCTATAGAGTCATTGCCATTCGGATTGAAGAACGCAGGAGCCACTTATCAGAGAGCAGCGACCATGCTTTTTCATGACATGATGCATCGGGATGTCGAGGTTTATGTAGACGACATGATAGTGAAATCCCGAGATAGATCAGATCATCTAGCAGCTCTGGAGAGATTCTTTGAGAGGATCAGGCAGTTCAGGTTGAGACTGAATCCAAGAAGTGCACTTTTGGAGTGACTTCTGGGAAACTCTTGGGATACATGGTCAGTGAGCGAGGCATAGAGGTAGATCCGGACAAGATTAGAGCCATTCTTGACATGCCTGCACCGAGGACAGAGAGAGAGGTCAGAGGCTTCCTGGGCAGACTTCAGTACATCAGCAGATTCATCGCCAGATTGACAGACATTTGTGAGCCCATTTTCCGACTCTTGAGGAAGAGTCACCTACTGTTTGGGATGATCAGTGTCAGCGTGCATTTGAGAGGATTAGAGAGTACTTGTTGTCGCCTCCAGTCTTGGCGCCTCCTACACCAGGCCGTCCTCTGCTCCTATACTTATCTGTCTCAGACGTGGCTTTGGGATGCATGTTAGCTCAGCTCGATGATTCGGGCAAGGATCGAGCCATTTATTATCTGAGTAAGAGGATGCTAGACTATGAGACGAGATATGTCATGATTGAGCGTTACTGCTTGGCATTGGTTTGGGCCACTCCCGACTGAGACATTACATGACTGATATTCAGTGCATTTGATATCCGTCGTCCCAGATCCTCTGAGATATTGTTTGACAGACCCGCCTGGTCGGTCGCCTCATGAGATGGTTGGTACTACTGACTGAGTTTGACATCCATTATGTCACTCAGAAGTCCATTAGAGGGAGCATTGTCGCGGATCATCTAGCTTCCTTACCAGTTTCCGATGGCAGAGCCATTGATGATGATTTCCCAGATGAGGATGTTGCCTGTTTGTGACGAGTCTATACGGGTTGGCGCATGTACTTTGATGGTGCGGCCAACCATTTCTGGATACGGGATAGGCGTCTTGTTGATATCCCCTCATGGTGATCACATTCCAGATCTGTTCGTTTGGCATTCTCGGATCATCATCCGGCCACGAACAACATTGTTGAGTATGAGGCTTGCATCTTGGGATTAGAGACAGCTCTAGAGCTTGGCATTAGACAGATGGAGGTGTTTGGTGACTCCAATCTGGTATTGAGACAGATTCAGGGCGAGTGGAAGACTAGAGATGTGAAGCTTAAGCCTTATCACGCGTATTTGGAGCTACTGGTTGGGAGATTCGACGATTTGAGATATACCCATCTGCCTAGAGCGCAGAACCAGTTTGCTGATGCCTTAGCTACTCTAGCTTCCATGATTGCCGTACCTACTGATGCCACCGTTCGCCCATTGTTGATCGAGTCGAGATCTGCTCCTGCATACTGTTGTTTGATTGATGATATGGAGATAGACGATGGTTTGCCTTGGTACCATGACATATATCACTTTTTGAGGCTCGGCGTATATCCTGAGGCCGCCACGGCCAAGGATAGGAGAGCATTGAGACAGTTGGCCACCCGATTCGTGATTTGTGGCGAGACGCTGTACAGACGATCACCTGATGGGATGCTGCTATTATGTTTGGATCGGGCCTCTGCAGATAGAGTGATGCGAGAGGTTCATGCCGGAGTCTGCGGACCACATATGGGAGGGCATATGTTGGCCCGTAAGATCATGAGGACCGGCTATTTCTGGTTGACTATGGAGACGGATTGTTGCCAGTTCGTCCAGAGATGTCCCGAGTGTCAGATACACGGAGATCTCATTCCACGTGCCGCCCTCCGAGTTACATGCACTTACTTCGCCATGGCCATTCTCCGTATGGGGTATTGACATCATTGGGAAGATTTCGCCGAAATCTTCCAATGGTCATGAGTTCATCCTGGTCGCCATCGATTACTTCACCAAGTGGGTGGAGGCCGCCTCATATGCGAGATTGACATCATCCGGAGTTGCTAGTTTCATCAGATCACATATTATCTGTCGCTATGGAGTCCCTCATGAGTTGATTTCAGATAGAGGGGTACATTTCAGAGGAGAGGTTGACACATTAGTACAGAGATACGGCATTCGGCATCATAGATCGTCTGCGTACAGACCACAGACGAATGGGGCAGTAGAGGCCGCGAATAAGAATATCAAGAGGATATTGCGGAAGATGGTTGAGACTTCTCGGGATTGGTCAGAGAAGCTCCCTTTCGCATTGTGGGCATATCGGACTTCTTTTCGCACCTCTACAGGAGCCACACCCTATTCATTGGTATACGGCATGGAGGCAGTGCTACCAGTTGAGATCGAGATGGGATCACTGAGAGTAGCACTAGAGCAGCAGATTCCCGAGACGGATTGGGCTCAGGCTCGATTTGATCAGCTCAATCTCCTAGATGAAAGGAGATTGAGGGCAGCAGACCATGTTCGTGCATATCAGAGGAAGATGGCCCGCGCTTTCAAAAAGCGGGTCAAGCCGAGACCATTACATGTAGGTGACTTAGTCTTGAGAGTCATCAGGGGATTGATCAGAGATCCGAGAGGGAAGTTCAGACCCAGTTGGAGCGGACCTTATTTCATCAGGGAGTTGACTCCAGAGGGCGCTGCATGGCTGATGGATTTAGATGGAAACCAGTTCTCAGAGCCGACCAATGTGGATCAGCTAAAGAGGTATTATGTTTGAGTCCATGGTCGCAGGATGGGTGGCCATCATTTCGGTTAGCTATATCCCTTTATTCCCCTTCTGATATACATAGACTATTGCTAGCCCATTGAGCCTCGCACGCGCATTATAGCCTTTCTTTCTCATTGCCTTGCTCACACTTTCTCACCGGGTTAGGGGCCCTTTAGTTGTATGCATGCATCATTGTTTAGGAGTTTCATGAGCCTTGGACCTAGGGGCGCATTCTCCTCATTATATTCTCTATATGATCGCATCACTGCATTTTCATCTCACCTCGTTGGTTGTGTTATTCGTCTCATCTTGTTTATCCTATCTACTGCTCATTTGCATCATTTTCTTCCACCCTGAGTGGTGATCCTCCTCAGTTCACTACATGGAGGGTAGTCATGTCATTTCCACTATCTATCCTACGGACGTTGGTCCAGGGATCCTTAGTTTGAGAAAGTCACATCATCAGAGAGAGTTCATGTTACATTGACATTTGAGAGTATGTTATCCTTTTTTGATGTCATCTTTAGGATTTCTTGGTTCGCGTTCAGAGCATGTATACTTCTGTAAAAAAAAAAAAAAAAAAAAGTTTATGTGTATTCATTTTCTATCATTGTGTATGTTGATGTTCGAGGGTCATCTGATTGATCATGTTTGTTGGCGGGAGTTCGTATGTGAGCTTCCCGGGATCCTTCATTCTTTGTATTTATTTTTGTCATATGTTTTGAGAGTGAGATGAGTGACTTTCTCTTAGGAGCTCTGGGTCATCGTCCATTCCATCATTGCGTTCGTTATTGACATGACTTCCCTGCATATTTGATTTGAGCGGATTAGCACTCATTCTCATGTTCAGTGCTTCATCATCATCACCCTTGTTTTCACTCCTGATTCATCGTTTTCATTCCACATTTTAGTTTTTCTTACAGTGACCCATTTTCGGGTTTGGTATTCTCTTCACATCACCATTGTATATCTCATTATCAGTTTGTTCTGTTCCATTTGTTTCCTTATCGACACTATGTTCACATTAGGCACCATTGGGTCCATGGCTCACGGGATTCACTATACTTGTTGCATTTCATACATGAGGGCATGGGTTTTGATCATCGAGTATTTGAGCTTAGTTTCCTTTCGTTTCTATCACCCTATCACCCTAGCCTACGTTACGTCCCGTGTCTTAAGACCGCCCTGAGGCCATGGGATCGGATATCGTCTTCTACAGCTTCTATGTGGACAGGTGTTTGAGATTTGGTTGACATTTGGATATTTGCCATGCATCTTCATACCCACTGCCAACTATTCTGGGAGACACTTCTCAGATGTTTAGATCCGTTTTGACCGTGTTTGGATTACCGGGATCACGTGTTTGATGAGGGATGATTCGATGTCACCTGTTTTTCCTGATTTGTCACACGTCAGATGCCATACTGGGGCATATTCCGTTTCGGGGGATCTTTATGGATCTTCGTAGAGGTCACATGTTCGATGATAGATGATTCCATGCTATCTGATCTCAGACGTATCATACATTTCGATGCCATACAGGGGCATATTTCCGTTCGGATGAGATTTACGGATCATGAGGGAGTTGCGTGTTTATCCTTATTTGCGAGATATATGCAGAGTTGATGATATATTCGCTATCCTCGCGATGATTCCTTAGTGGGGCCTATCGAGAGCCATCTAGCCTGGCCCACGCTTTTAGACGCTTGGATGACGTCATGCTTCCTTCCGAGAGACGCCCCTTTGCTTTGTGGGTTTGATTCAGTTGTAGATATGGTTGACTTGGATCACACATTCGATGACAGATGGTTCGAGCACATCTAGTTTTCCGACCTGATGCCACACTGGGGCATATTCCCCATCTTGATCGAGATTTATAGATCCCCACTGGTTTGCATGATCATTCACGGATATGAGATACACGCCAGGTTGATGATTGATTTCATTTTGTCCTGATACTCCGAGGAGCCTCTTTTGAGTTGTTCTGCCAGATTCGTACTCTTTGATATAGACGTGATTCCTGGACGGAGTTATCTTAGGTACCTGGATTTCCCACGTCATCATTTCAGTGGGGTACGTATCAGATTTGTTACGCATTCCCATGGTGTTATTCTCAGGTCATCAGAGCAGATCGGATACATCCGATGCCATACCAGGGCATATTTCCCTCGTTTAGCCATGGAGTTGATCGTTCTCTCACATGTCCATCACAGTTTCCATCACTCGGCCGAGTTATATTGTATTCGCCTCACTGACCATTATTCCTGAGCCCTTCATTGATATGAGCTCTCAGTGGAGCGTTGTTCGAGACTCGTAGAGTCCCGTTCAATCATTTCCAGCGGTTTGAGATTCGCAGCGTCCTGCCACACTGGGGCATATTTCCCCCCCTCATCATTTCCATCCAGTTTGGCGCTCAGAGTCGCCAATCATTCACGGTTTACGGTATTCAGAGCCATCATCGGTTTTCAGATAGACGTTCAGAGTTGCATTCTTGGTTTCGACGTTCAGAGTTGTTATCACTTCTCAGTTTGACGTTCAGAGTCATCATCATCACTTCTCAGCTTCGGCATTCAGAGCCATCATTACTTCCCAGCTTTGGCGTTCAGAGCCATCATTGTCGCTTCTCAGTTCTCGGCGTTCAGAGCCACCATCACTGGGCCATCACCGTGTTTTCAGTTCGGCGTTCAGAGTCATCACCATTCCCTAGATTGACGTTCAGAGTCACATTCTCGGTTTCGGCGTTCAGAGTCGTCATCACTTCCTAGATTGACATTCAGAGTCGCATTCTCGTTTGGGCCTTCAGAGCCATTACCATCACCTTGTTTAGGCTTCCAGAGCCATTTTAGTCATCTTGTTCAGGCTTCCAGAGCCATTATCGTCATCTCGTGTCGGCTTCCAGAGCCATTGTTGTCATCTTGTTTAGGCTTCCAGAGCCATTTCTGTCGTCTTATTTCAGCTTCCAGAGCCATTGTTGTCATCTTGTCTAGGCTTCCAGAGCCATTACTGTCATCTTGTTTAGGCTTTCAGAGTCATTTCTGTCATCTTGTTTAGGCTTCCAGAGCCGTTACTGTCGTCTCGTTTAGGCTTCCAGAGCTGTTGTTTTTCTAGTTTAGCTTTTAGGGTTAGTTTTTTTTGGTTAGGCTTCCAGAGCTGTTGTTTTTCTAGTTTAGCTTTTAGGGTTAGTTTTTGGTTTGGCTTTCAGAGCTGTTGCTTTCTAGTTTAGCTTTTAGAGTTAGTTTTTGGTTTGGCTTCCAGAGCTATTGCGTTCTAGTTTAGCTTTTAGAGTTAGTTTTTGGTTTGGCTTCCAGAGCTTTTGCTTTCTAGTTTAGCTTTTAGAGTTAGTTTTTTTGGTTTGGCTTCCAGAGCTGTTGTTTTCTAGTTTAGCGTTTAGAGTTAGCTTTTTGGTTTGGCTTCTAGAGCCGTTGTTTTTCTCAGTTTAGTGTTCGGTGTCAGTCTCGCCATTCCGAGTCCCAACTCCTAGCATTCATATTCTCTGGCATTGCACGTCTCACCTTCATGGATTCGCGCTTATTCTCACTCTCCTCACCTCGTTACCCAGTGCTTTTCGCGCATTCTTGATCGTACTCCAGGGCGGTTCAACCGTTACTCATCTTTGACATCGATCTTCGAGTCACTTTTGGGGACGTCTTAGAGGGGGTCCGGATCCTTAGTGTAGCTTCAGAGGCATTTTGTGACATCTTTTCTCTTAGGATTAGAGCCTTTGTGTTTGTCTGCTAGCCTGGGTGACTTTGCGTTTCACCAATGTCCCTATGGGGGTCTCTTTGATTCTTCGGTAGAGTTCACTTCATTCCACTCACTATTCACACTTGCTTTTCACTCCATTGTTCATGTTCCTTACACTCGTGAACTCTACCGAAGAGGGGCATATTTTTTATACTTCGGCTGCTTCCTTTTTGGTGTATGAATATGAGGTCATTTTGATTGGTGAGGGAAACTCCTAAAGATTTTAGGGCCAGCTACTAAAAAGCATGACTTTAATGGTTGTTAACTTCTTACTTTACATAACTTAAATGGTGATTAAGGCTTTTCATATTTATTATCATGGGATACCACAGGTCAAACAGTTTTCATGACTGCCTCCATGCTTTTGGACTTCTGTCATATATGTCTTCTTCGTCCCTCCCAATTTCTTGGATTTCAGCAATTGTTTGATTTTTCATCTCTGTCCTCCAGCATTTTACCCTTTTGAGGAACTCAATGAGTCCTTCAAGAGCAATATTGGCATCTTCACTTTTCATGAGCTCTTCAGCAATCCCTGCCGGAGTCAGCTCCACCTCCCTTATCAGCTTTTCTACTTCGGTGAACAGGCTATGATTGCTTACGCCTAGGTAGTTGGAAGCAAGGAACCCACAAGGAGTGCAGTAGGACATGTGGATGTCCAAATCCATGCGCCGTGATCTCAATAATGAAGGATCTAACCTGTCTTTGTGATTAGTTGTAAACACGATTATCCGTTCATCACCACAGCTCGACTGGAGCCCATCAATGAAGTTAAGCAACCCACGTGAAGTTAACTGCTGATTAAGAAAAGAAAACACTTTATGAAGGGGAAAAAAGGAACTGTTTGCATGTATGGTCTAAAGTAGTCTTTTCTCGGTAGATAGGGATGGTTGGTTCTTTCCCAGGTGATAATAGGAGCTATAAGAAAAGCATTGGTGAAATAAGCTTATCTCTAATTAAATGGTTTAGGAACTCACCTGGTTTTCACCTTGGTTATATGCTCCTGCTTGTTGGTCTGAAACTCAATGCTGCAATC
Organism: Vitis riparia; assembly: GCF_004353265.1. Classification (NCBI taxonomy): domain Eukaryota; kingdom Viridiplantae; phylum Streptophyta; class Magnoliopsida; order Vitales; family Vitaceae; genus Vitis; species Vitis riparia. Next base: position 21,570,394 of record NC_048431.1, on the reverse strand, counting down.
AATATCTTCTATCACAAGTATTGATTTGTTCTTGGTAGAGAATAATAGCCTTCTAAGCTCTGAGTTGCTCCAGAGACTTGTGAGCTCTAGGTTGTAGATATGAAATTTTTAGGTAGTTAGACATGGCTGCCACCAGGCTTGACTTTCCTGTGCCTGGAGATCCATACAACAAATACCCCCCTTTCTATGCCTTTCCAACACCTTTATAGAACTTTCTTCTCTTAACAAATCTGTTCAAATCATTTAGTAAGTCCTCCTTGAGCTTTGAATCCATCACCCCTGTCTCAAAAGTTGAGGGATGGTCTAGATCGGTTGACCCCCATACTCTGTTGTATTCTCCACTGAGGTTTCCAAGTGTATAGAACTTCACCACCTTGTTTTCTTCTTTTATAGCTACTGACCTCTCCATTACAAATGGCAAGTAAGAGTTCAGTACCTTCCCCATGATGTTTCTAGGGAAACTCAGCTCTATTGATCTATGTTCACCCTTTTTACCTTCAACTGACTCCTGCCCAGTACAAATCAGTTGCCATTTGACTTGGGCTCCTTCTAATTCGGAAATACATCAATAACCACTTCACCTTTGTTAATAGTGATGGAGAGATTCTTCTCTCAACCACCTCGGGGAACCTTAAGCTTAACTGATGGGGTGATCTTTGTATTCAAGAAAATTTCAGAAGGCTTGAAGATTCAATTGATGCTGTAGCCATTGTATTCATCAATTATAAGAGTCATTTCAGAAGAGTGATTCCTAAGAAGACTTCCAATTCTTGAAAGGATTCCTGCTGGAGTTGTCGAGGTATGCTGGTTGGTTATGCTCTGAACTTCGTTGAGCATGCTCTGAACCAGCAATGCTGATCCAGACAAGGTGGTGTAAGTTGAGAGAACTGATGTTGTGGAAGGCATACTTGCTAGAGAATGTATTGGAAAGGAAATTATGGGTTTTGTAATGTATATCACTTTGTTAAAGTATATTTACTTGCTTGTTTGTGGCCATATTGTGTAAATGGCTTATCCAAGTAAACTATACACACCATACAACATGGACAAAGGAGTCATTAATCATAGAATCCCCAGGGGCTTAATGGGAAAGGAAGTGGCAAGGTCAAGCACCTGAGGCACAATCTTCTTGAACAATTTCCTTGAATAATATGACTAAACTGTTTTGGTTGAGAGCTTGTTCTCTGTACTGTTTTTTCCCCCATCAAAGACGGTTATTTTCCATATTTGTCCCATATTATTTGCTTTCGATGTAGAAGGGTATCCTCTTAATAATCTAACTCTTGTGTAGAAAAAATCATTTACTTTTGAGGTAATGTGACTTGTCCCAATAGTAGCATATTGGAAAGACGATGGATTCCGTTTTTTGACTGTGATCTTACAACTAGCAATTGGGTCTATAAATTTTTAGAGATTGCACTATCAATTTTCTCACTCAAGCACATCAGTGTGTTGCAAATTTGCAACACAACTAATCTCTAATTACCACCTGGGAATGGAATGGCCAGATTGCTCGGGCCCAACTTTTCTAACCTGGGATTGCCACTAAGAAAACAACAAATCAACTGCTAACAACCATTTGAGGATGGAATTCAGATCATTGACAATATCCGGTTGATACATTACACATTCTTATATGTTGTGCAGACTATCCATTCCCCAAGGCTTAGTCTAGCACCATCCAAATGCTGACATTTGAAGCCATCAAATGGACTGAAGATTAGTTTTTGCGTACTTTGAGTAGAAGAGAGTAGAAACTATCAATCCCACTTTGGAACTGAGTTAAAGTGCCAACCTGAGGTTGGAATATGAATACAGAGAGACATTTGCCTTCAGACATACTTACCTGGATGGGGTCAATGGCTGATCAAGAAGAGCCATGGCCTAGGTTAGTGACCTCCATTGCACTTAGGAGGGGCACTCACCTAAGATCTGCCCATGTGGCAGAATCTGTCATAATAAAGAAACAAACCTAATAAGCGTTGTCAGGCTTTGGAATAGCACATGCTAATTTGATGATTTGGAACCGATAATCTGTGTGTAGGGTAGTTTAGAAGTGTTTACAAATTAGAGAGATGTTGATTCTTAAAGAATGACTTTATTGGTATTATTAAAAACTTCATAGGTTACATAGCTTGGAAGGAAGTTAAGTGGGTTTGATATTGTTTTTACCCTCCTTGTTTGGCTGAGAGGATGAACTTTTTGGGTACCATAAATCAAAGAATTTACATGGTTGCTTTCATGCCTTTTACTTCCGTCCATGTCTTCTCCATCCTTTGCCTTCCACTTGTTGGTTTTAATTTCATGCTTCATTCTCACATTCAGCAATTTCTTGGATTTCTCTCCCCTGTTTTCTAACTTCTCGACCTTCTCCTGCATTACATTCATTTCTTGCTGTCTTTATCCTTTTGAGGAACTCAATGAGCCCTACAAGTGTGATATTGGCATCTTCACTTTTCATGAGCTCCTCTGCAATCTCTGCTGCAGTCACCCCCCTCCTCCATTATCAGCTTTTCTATTTCAATGAACAGGCTATGGTTGCCTATGGCTAGGTAGCTGGAAGCAAGAGTCTTAAACCCTCATGGAGTGCAGAGGGACATGTGGACGTGTATATCCATGTGACCTGGTCTCAATAATGCAAGGTCTAACCTGTTGGTTGTGAACATGATTATCCTTTCGTCACCACAGCTTGACCATGGCAAATCAATGAAGTTAAGCAACCCATATAGAGTCAACTGTGAATGAAAAAATAATAGCAATTGGTCTATTGGAAAAGGAACAGAGAGATTTTGGAAGTGTTTAATTAGACGAACTGAGGAACAAACTTGAGTTTCCTGGTGGAGACTACAAGCCTTCTAAGTTCTTAATTCCTCTGAGGACTTGTGAGCTCCAGATCATAGATATGAAATTTTAGGTAGTTAGCCAAGCAGCAACTGAACTTGAGTTTCCTGTGCCTGGAGGGAGATACAACAAATACCAGTCATTTCCACGCCTTTCCCACTCTTCTGTAGAACTTCCTTCTCTTAAGAAATCTGTCCAAGTCATTGAGTAAATCCTCCTTGAACTTCGAATCCTTAGTCAGTCTTGAAAGTTGATGGATGGTCAAGATTGGTTGATCCCCATGGTCTGTCGAATTCTCCATGGAGGTCTCCAAGGGAATAGAGCCTCACCACCTTGTTTTCTTCTTTTATGGCTTCTGATCTCTCATTACATATGTCAAGTAAGAGTTCAGTACCTTCTCCATGTTTCTCTTAGGGAAATGCAACACAATTGATCTATGTACACCCTTTTCTCCTTCACATGACTGCTTTTCAGTAGAAACTACGTGCCATTTAAATTGAATTCCTGCAAATGCACCAATAACTTCCTCACCTTTGCAAATGCATCAATAACCTCTTAACCTTTAGCCTCTTAACTGATGGGGTGATTTTCCTCTGCAAGTAAGTTTCAGAGCCCTCCAATATTCAACTAGTGCTGTGCCTGTTGTATCAGTGACTCGACTCTAGAATCATTTCAGAAGAGGCATTCTCAACAAGGCTTCCGATTCTTGATAGGATTTTCTCCTGCAGTTGTTGGGATATGAGCTGGTTGGTCATTCTCTGGACTTCATTGAGCACAGTCCAGATCAGTAATGCTGATGCAGCAAAGCTGGTGTATGTTGACAAAACTGATGTTGCTGAAGGTATACTTGCTAGAGAAAGTGTATCTGGAATTGGATGTGAAAGAAGGGGAAGGAAGCTGAGTGTATGTTCCTGCTTAGTTGTGGCCATAATATACTATGTAAGTAGCTTAAATAGCATTTTTCTCTGGCCAAGAAACACCTTATTGACCAAAATCATGTAGACCCAATGCATCGAGTCATTGACAAATGAGAAATCTATTATTTTAATACTTTAAAAAAAATTCCTAGAGGAAGTGTCACAAAAACAAGAGCTAAGTAAATAAGGAGAGGCTAGAAAAGCCAAGTCAAGGGGTTCTCCATCTCTAGAAAGGTTGGGTTGCAGGTTGGTAATCGAACCCTTGCTTGTTTTGATTGACTCATATTAGCATGTACTTTATATATAAGTAGTTATTTTTCTAGTCACTTAAATTTCAATGGCGTTTGTCTTTCCCCAATATAGTATTCAGGTTCATTTTCTTTGGAATTTCCTTAGTTCTGAATTTTAAGTTCTACAACTATATTTTTTAAAATAAAATAATTTTGATATTTTAAAATTTTGATCTTCACAGCATGTTAGGTTGAAAGTAGAGTTTTTTTTTTTTTTTTTTAATTTGCATAAATCATATTTAAAAATGTAGAGTATATATTTAAGAGTAATATAAAAAAATATATATGCTGCCTTTGAAGAAGCCCACTTAAAATTTAATGATATTTTCTTTAAGGCCCACGGGATTAGTCGAGTTGCACTTAAGATGGCACACAAGTGTTGGCATGCACTTATCCCACATTGGCTATGGGTAAGAGTGATTAGGTGAAGGATTGGTATAAAAGAAAGAGACGGTTCCCCTTTAAACATACTTACCTGGGCGGGGTCGATGGCCGATCAAGAAGAGCCATGGCCTAGGACAGTGACCTCCATTGCACTTGGGAGGGGCACTGCCCTAAGATCTGCCCAAGTGGCGGAATCTACGTCATAATTTGTGGTAGAGGGGGTTCGCGTTCGCGCGACCTCTGCCCCAACTCAGTTCTTAAATATTTATACAATTCACTTTTCATGCAAGCTATTTCATTTATTTGATTGGTTGCTTTTGGAAATTGTGTTCTCTACGTATTTGAAGAAATGCTTCACCGGTTTTTGTGTATGATATGGGGTGGGGTCATTTTGATTGGTGAGGGAAACTCCCAGCTGCTAAAAGCTTGATTATTGACTTAATAGTTTACATAACTTAAATGGTGATTAAGGCGTTTCATATTTATTATTATCGGATACCACAGATCAAAGTTTTCATGACTCTCACCAAGCATTTGAACTTTGTCATAGGTCTTCTTCATCCCTTGCTTTCTCCTTATTGTTTGTTTTACCTTGGTTCCCACTTTCAGCAACTTCCTGACTTAAAAGCAATTGCTTTGATTTCTCTTCCCTGTCTTCTACCATTTGATTCATTTCTTGCCATCTTTTACCCTTTTGAGGAACACAATGAGTCCTTCAACTGCGATATTGGCTTCTTCACTTTTCATGAGCTCTTCTGCAATCTCTGCTGGAGTCACATCCACCTCCATTATTAGCTTTTCTATCTCAGGGAACAGGCTATGACTGCTTGTGCCAGGATAGTTGGAAGCAACGGTCTTAAACCCACAAGGAGTGCTGTAGGGCATGTGGATGTGCATACCCATGTGCCCTGATCTCAATAATGCAGGGTCTATCCTGTCTTTGTGATTAGTTGTAAACACAATTATCCTTTCATCACCAAAGCTCAACCACGGCCCATCAATGAAGTTAAGCAACCCAAATAAAGTTGACTGCTAATTAAGAAAAGAAAACACTTTATGAAGGGAAGAAAGGAACTGTTTACATGTATGGTCTAAAGTAGTATTTTCTTGGTATATAGGGATGGTTGGATCTTCTTTCCCAGGTGATAAATAGGAGGTATAAGAAAAGCATTGGTGAAATAAGCTTATCTCTAATTAAATGGATTAGGAACTCACCTTGTTTTCACCTTGGTCATGCTCCTGCTTGTTGGTCCTGGAACTCAATGCTGCAATCAATATCTTCCATCACAAGTATTGATTTGTTCTTGGTAGAGAATAATAGCCTTCTAAACTCTGAGTTGCTCCAGAGGCTTGTGAGCTCTAGGTCGTAGATATGAAATTTTTAGGTAGTTAGCCATACAACAAATAGCCCCATTTCTATACCTTTCCAACTCCTTTATGGAACTTTCTACTCTTAACAAATCTGTTCAAATCATTTAGTAAGTCCTCCTTTGTTAATAGCGATGTGGAGATTCTTTTCTCGGGGACCTTGAAATGCCTTAAGCCTTTTAACTGATGGGGTGATATTTGTCTTCAAGAAAATTTCAGAAGCCTTGATGATTTGATTGATGTTGTAGCCATTGTAATCATCAATGACAAGAGTCATTTCAGAAGAGTGGTTCCTAAGAAGGCTCCCTATTGTTGAAAGGATCTCTCCTGGAGTTGGACGAGGTATGAGCTGGTTGGTTATGCTCTGAACTTCTTTGAGCATGCTTCAAACCAGCAATGCTTATCCAGCAAAGGTGGTGTAAGTTGAGAGAACTGATGTTGTGGAAGGCATACTTGGCAGAGAATGTATTGGAAAGGAAATTATGTAATGTATATCACTTTGTTCAAGTATATTTACTTGCTTGATTTGTGGCCATATTGTGTAAATGGCTTATATAGAACAACAGTTGGGGAGGATGCTTCTATTGGAAGCTGTTTGATTATATGGGCAACCCAACTCAACTACTTATCCAAGTCAAGTACACAGACAATACACCATGGACAAGGGAGTCATTTAATTATAGAATTCCCAGTGGCTTGCTGGGAAACAAAGCGACAAGGTCAGGCACCTAAGGCACAATATTCTTGAACACTTTCCTTAAATAATATGACTCTGTTGTCTTGGTTGAGAGCTTGTCCTCTGTAATGTTTTTTCCATCAAAGATGGTTAACTTCCATATTTGACCCATGCTTATCGCTTTGGAGGTAGAAGGGTATCCTCATAATACTCTTACTCTTGGGTAGAAAAAATCATTCAGTTATGAGCTGGTAATGTAACTTGTTCCAATAGTAGCATATCCGAAAGATGATAGATTCCATTTTGTGACTGTGCTTTTACAAATTGCATTTGGGTCTAGGAATATTAGAGATTACACGATGAATTTTCTCTCTCAAGTGCATCAGTGTGCTGCAAATTTGCAACACAACTAATCTCTAATTAACACCTACCAATGGAATGCCTAGATTGTTCGGACCCAGCTTTTCTAACCTGGGATTGCCACTAAGAAAACTCCAAATCAACTGCCAACAACCATTTGAGGATGGAATTCAGATCATCTACAATAACTGGTTGATACGTTACACATTCTTAGTATGTTGTGCACACTATCCATTCCTCGAGGCTTAGTCTAACACCGTAAAACATGATGAGATTTGAAGCCATCAAATGGACTGAAGATTGGTTTTTGCCTACTCTGAGTAGAAGAGAATAGAAACCATCAATCCCACATTGGAACTGAGTTAAGAGTATCAAACTGAGGTTGGAATATAAATAAAGACAGACCTTTCACTTCAAACATACTTACCTGGACGGGGTCAATGGCTGATCAAGAAGAGCCATGGCCTAGGCTAGCGACCTCCATTGCACTTTGGAGGGGCACTCGCCTAAGATCTGCCCAAGTGGCAGAGTCTACGTCATAATTTGTGGTAGTGGGGGTTCGCGTTCGCGCGGCCCCTACCCAATTCAGTTTTTAAATGTTTGTAAATCTAATTATCTTCAATATGGTATGGTTTTTGTTGAAGTATGCATGCGTTTTGACAAAATTCTTAAATCAACATTCTTAATGGTTTTTCTAGGGTGGCGTTTGATTTTTTATACAATATACGTGCTGCCTATTTTACTTTGCCCTTACTATACTGTAGTTTTGTATTTCAGTAGAGTGATTTAATTCAATATTAGTGAACAGTTTGACATCTGATTGATATATCATGTGTAAATGAACTGATTCTTCATGGTAGATTAGTCATACTACATTGTGATTGGTAAAGAAGCAAAACCTAATAAGCATTGTCAGGATTCGGAATTGCACATACAAATTTGATGATCTGGAACCTATAATCTGTGTAGGGTAGTTTAACAGTGTCTACAATCAGAATGATGCTGATTCTTAAAGAATCATTCATTTCTTGCCATCTTTACGCTTTTTTTGAATCCTTAAAGTGAGATATTGGCATCTTTGCTTTTCATGAGCTCCTCTGCAATATTATGAGCTTTTATATTTCAGTGAACAGGCTATGGTTGATGCACATCCACATGTTGGTCAACTGTGAATAAAAAAAAAAAGCAATAACAATTTATGTATTGGAAAAGGAACTGAGGAATTTTGGAAGTGTTTAATTAGGGGAACTGAGGAACAAACTTGAGTTTTCTGGTGGAGACTAATAGCCTTCTAAGCTCTGAATTGCTCTGAAGACTTGTGAGCTCTATCTAGGTCATACATACAAAATTTTAGGTAGTTAGCCATTGCAGCAACCAAACTTGAGCTCTGAATACTGTCATTTCCATGCCTTCCCCACTCCTCTGTGGAACTTCTTTCTCTTAACAAATCTGTCCAAGTCATTGAGTTAGTCCTCCTTGAGCTCTGAATCCTTAGGCAGTCTTAAAAGTTGATGGATGGTCAAGATTGGTTGACTCCCATGGTCCGTCAAATGTCGAATTCTCCATGGAGGTCTCCAATTGAATAGAGCTTCACCACCTTGTTTTCTTCATTTATGGCTTTTGATCTCTCATTATGTGTGACAAGCAAGGGTTCAGTACCTTCTCCATGTTTCTCTTAGGAAAACTCAGCACAATTGATCTGTGTTCACCCTTTTCTCTTTCACATGACTGCTTTTCAGTACAAACTACGTGCCATTTAAGTTGAATTCCTGCAAATGCATCAATCACCTCTTGACCTTTAGCCTGTTTAACTGATGGTGTGATTTACGTCTGCAAGTAAGTTTCAGAACCCTCCAATGTTCCACTAGTGCTGTACCTATTGTATCGATCAGTGACTAGAGTCATTTCAGAAGAGGCATTCTCAAGAAGGCTTCCGATTCTTAATAGGATTTTCTTCTGCAGTTGTTGGGATAAGCTGGTTGGTCATTCTGTGGGCTTCATTGAGCACAGTCCGGACCTGTAATGCTGATGCAGCAAAGCTGGTTTATGTTGACAAAACTAACGTTGCTCAAGGTATACTTGCTAGAGTGTATCTGGGATTGGATGTGAAAGAAGGGGAAGCCAAAGCTGAGTGTATGTTCCTGCTTAGTTGTGACCATAATATATTATGTAAGTAGCTTACATAGAACAAAATTAGGGGAAGGAGCTCCCGTGGGAGGCTCTTGGTTGACAGCTTCTCTGCTGTAAGTTTTTTCCATCAGAGATAGTTAATTTGCATCTTTTCTTCGTATCTGTCAATTTGGAGGTAGAAGGCCATTTTTCTTATAATCTTACTCTTAGGCAGAAAATGACAATGTTTGGTTGTGCAATGATTAAACTTAGTTGACATCTCAGAAATTTGATGGGTTCAATTTCAGCCATGTAGATCAACAGCCCCAGCAATGTTTTCAACCTTGACCATACAAATAGCCAATGGATGCATTGTGTAGAATAGAGGTGGTATCAATAACCTCTTTTTTACCTTTGCTAATTGTGACTGAGATTCTTTTCTCTAGGAGCTTGGGAAACTTTTAGCCTCTTAACTGATGGGGTGATTTTCGCCAGCAAAGTAGGTTTCAGAAACCTCAAATATTGTATTAATGTGGTTTTAATTTGGATGCTGTTTGATTTTGGTTTAGGGTCTTTGATAAAGTTCCATTGGTTTGTTTCTGTGTCTATCAAGGAAAACATGCACACTTCCTAACTTATATGGTTCATTGAAGGTTCAAAACATTCCTAGTAACTATCACTATGATCTTCATTTGAAGGATAACTCATGATTGCCGGACTAATTATCTTTTGCAAAATTTCATTTTATTCCAATTTCCTCTTTAAAACATTAAGGTTATGTTTGATTCTCGGAAAAATTCGAATTATATTTGATTTTCTTTGGTATTTTTCATAGGACAATGAAGTATGAGAAAATAATTTTTGTTAATATTTTTTTTTTCTTTTCTTGGGACTTTTCCGGAAAAAAACATAGACTTCATAATATTTTGACTTGTTTTCACTTTCAACAATTTCTGGGCTAATTTTTTTCTCACTCTCAACAATTTCAGGGCTTTCCTTTCAATGTTCATAAACTTCTTTTCCTTCTCTGCCATCTGATCCATTTCGTATCATCTTTACCCTCCTGAGGAACTCAACTAGTCCTTCAAGGGCAACATCAGCATCCTCACTTTTCATGAACTCTTCTGCAATCTCTGCTGGGGTCACCTCCACCTCCATTAGCAGCTTTTCGATCTCAGGGAACAGTTTGTGATTGCTGACGTCTAGGTAGTTGGAAGCAAGGGTCTTAAATCCACAAGGATTGCAGTAGGACATGTGGATGTGCACATCCATGCGGCCTGGTCTCAACAATGCGGGGTCTAGCTTGTCCTTATGATTAGTTGTGAACACGATTATTCTCTCATTACCGCAGCTTGACCACAACCCATCAATGAAATTAAGGAACCCAGATAATGTCAACTGTCAATAAGAGGAGATAAAATCGTTTCGAAAATGAGAATTTAGCGGAAGAAGAAAAACATTGATGGAAAACTGATGAATGATTTGAGTTCGGGGCTTGACGCACCTGGCTGTTGCCTTGGCCGCATCCTCCAGATCGTCGGTCCTGCAACGCAACGCTGCAGTCAATATCTTCAATCACAAGTATGGATTGGTTCTTGGTAGAGACTAACAGTCTTCTAAGTTCATAATTGCTGTGCAGACTTGTGAGTTCTAAGTCATAGATGTCAAATTTCAGATAGTTTGCCATGGCTGCAATCAAGCTTGACTTTCCAGTACCCGGAGGGCCATACAACAAATACCCTCGTTTCCATGCCTTGCCAACTCTTCTGTAAAACTGGCTTCTCCTCACAAATCGGTCCAGGTCATTTATCAAGTCCTCCTTGAGCTTTGAATCCATTGCCAACGTTTCAAAAGTCGATGGATGATCCAAGTTGGTTGATTCCCATGACCCGTTATATGAATGGAGCTTCAGCACCCTGTTTTCTTTTCTAATGGCTTTTGATCTCTCCAACACGTACGGCAGGTAAGAACTCAATATCTTGTCCATGTTTTTCCGAGGGAAACTCAGCTCAATTGACTTAGTTTCTCCACCCCTGTCGTAGTATTCATTCCTATTCTTTTCTATACAAAAGCTTTCCCACTGGAGTTGGATTCCCTGGAAGACCTCAGTAAACTTTTCGCCATTCTTGATGGTGACTGACGGGTTCTTGTCATCCGGAGCTTGAAAAACCTTGAGCTTCGTAACTGAGGGACTAACTTTTGCGCGCAGGTAGATTTCAGAAGCCTCGTAGAATTGATTAGTGATGTAATTGTCGTATTCATCCATGATAAGAGTCATGTGAGAAGAAGAGTGGCGATTTCCAAAAATCCCTACAATTTTGGACCAGATTCTCTCCTGCACATATTGGGGTATGAACTGGTTGATCAGGCTCCGAGCTTCATTAAGAACAGTTCGAAGCAGCATGGCTGCTGCAGCAAAAGTCGTATATGTTGATAGCAATGATGCCATTGAAGTCATAATTGCCAGCAAAAATTGGAAGAGAGCCCGAGCTTGAGCACACTGGTGTGATTTCTTTGTGCCCATATTCCTTTTTATAATGGTAGAAATTTACTTGCATCTCAAGTAATAAAATTATTATCAATTTAGTTAATTTTTAAGTGTAAGTGTATAAATGGAAATATAATAAATTAAAATTTAAAATTTAAAATACTATATGAAAGTTAATTATTTTTAGTTATAAAAAAAGGGGAAAAAAACCAAAAAGTAAAAAAGAAAGCGTGTTCAAGTGGAAAAAAAGTTTGTATGAACAAAAAATGGAAAATAAAATTGAAAACAATATGTATGTAGGAGTGTGAAATAAATCAATAAGGAAATAGAATGTGTGCGTTTGAAAAACGTGTGAACAAAAAAGGAAAAAAATGTGTGTGAACAAAGGCGAAGGAAAAAATCTGTGGGGTGAAAACAATATTTATGTATGAGTGTGAGATAAATCAAAAAGGAAAAAAAAAAAGTGTACATTTGAGTATTGAAAATATGTGAAAAAAAGGCAAAGGAAAAAATCTGTGGTTGAATAAAAATCTTTGTGATTAATGTACTACAGATTTTCTTACTAATTTAGGAATATGTGCGAAGAAGAATAATGAATGTTATAAGAAAATTAAGACAGGTATGGACAAAAGCATGTGGGTATGAAAAAAATATGGTGGGCCACACAAAGATATTTGTTTGTTTTTTTTTTTTTTTTTTTGGCATATTAAGATGAGAGGTTTGATTGTTGAAGTGATTAAGATTTGAGATTTAGATGGATGGATGAGATGTAAAAATAAGGCTATGTTTGGGAAGTATTTTCAAAAATAGTTTTGCAAAACAAATTTGGAGAATAGTTTTTAGAAATTATTAGAAGGCTTGGGGATAAAGTCTAAGAAGAAAAAGATTCTACTTCTCTGCCTTGATTAGAAAATTAGTACAGAAAAAGGGTTATATGGTGGTCAGAGATAATCTCACATAACAAATTACCAATTCAATTAATAGCATTAAAAAGAAAAAAATGCTAATTGAATTCTAATAAATCAAACCTTCCAAAAATACTTTGCTACTCTAGTACTCCCCCTCAAGATGAAGAGTGAATATTTTGCGCTCCCATCTTATTGAGTAAAAATCGTAAATTAAGCTGAAAACAAAGGTTTACTCAAAACATTAGCTACTTGGTGTTGGGAGGAAACATAAAGTTTTAAGCATCCCACTTTGAACCTTCTCTCGAACCAAGTGGCAATCTATCTTTATATGTTTTGTGTGCTCATGGAAAATGGGATTGGTTGCAATATGAAGGGCAACTTGGTTATCATAGAACAAGATTGCTGGTTTTTGGTGCTCAATAGGCAAATCCTTGAAGAGAGTAAGCAACCACATCAATTCACATGTATCATTGGCCATAGACCTATAATCTGCCTCAATGAAGGACCTAGGAACAATGTCTTGTTTCTTAGATTTCCATGAAACTAGAGAGTTCCCAATGAAAATGAATAAACCGCTAATGGATCTCCTGTTATTCAAATAAGAGGATCAAGTGGAATCAACAAATCTTTTCAAATCAAAAGTGGATGATGAGGTGAAGAATATTAAGCCTTATCCTACTATGCTCTTGATATACTGAAGAACCTCATATGCAACTTATAGATGTCATACTCTCAGACTTAGCTAGGAATTGGTGGAGATGATTGACAAAAACAGACAGGTTTGACTTGGTAATGGTGAGATATAAAAGTTTTCCAATTAATCTTCTATATTGAGATGGATCAATGAGTAACTCTCCCTCATCTTGAGAGAATATTACATTTGGATCCACTGGAGTTTCTTTGTCTTACAACCATGATAGATAGCCTGCATTGGATAGAAGTTGCAAAGCATAAGGGCGTTAACTAAAAGAAATGTCTTTATATATTATATACAAACACATGTATAGTTGGGAGATTCTTCGAATATATTCCGTGTCTTAAAATCAAGGACTTTTTCAATCAACACCTATTTATCTCAAAATAGGGGATATATTTCAAATTAATGAAGCTATGTGTATTTAGTCAAAGTCTTAAGAGAGATCAAGTGAAATTAAGATATATTTTTACTCATGCATTTCTATATTTAAAAACTCTTTAAATTATGATGTCATTACCATTTAATATATTTACAAAAGATAACCTATTCTTAGCACAAAAATTATCCTTGATATAAAGTTATCATGGCAAGACCTCGGTGGAAAATGATCGAAAGAAAAGTAAAAGTCGTGAATTATACATGTTTGTTGCACATTAATTCCAAATAAATAAATACACAAAAATTTTAAATTTCATCAAATAATCATTTTAGAACAAATTAAGGTTCACTGATCATAATCTGGCTTCCATGCGACCACGTCAGCATCTTTGTACAACTTGCAACAAGGTTGTTCCTATTGTTGTTTCTAGACTTTTAAGTCTTAAAAAGTAGGTGGTTTTAAGATTTGAGACATTATCATTGAAAAATACTGCAAATTAATCTTAACTTTTGGACAATAATGTTTGATGGCCGGATATTTTGGTCTGGCAAAATGGAAAGAATGAGAGCATTTGATACCATTTGACAAATTGTTTTTGTGATATAAATATGTTTGGAAATTTGTTTATAAAATTATGACAATTTCCCCATATCTTATTTTCTATGAAAAGTTAAAATGAATTGGTTTTTAAAGATGGAAAATCTTGGGTTGCTACCAAACAAGTTGTTTAGGTTAATGATTAAGTTAGAGAATATAAACTTATGCCTAATTTTCTGGAGTTGAATAGCTTCTTCAAATTGGTAGGGTTGAATGAATATTTTGAATTTATTAACATTAACTAGAATATTTTAATCTATAGGTTTAAATTTCACCCATCACAATTTCACGTGTTCTTTAGTATATTTAACAAATACAAATAAATAAAGAAACAAACGTATTATCTCATATCATATTCAAATCAATCCCACATCGCCTTAGAGTCAGATAGCGGAAGCTTGGACCGACTATAAATAAAGGGAGACGTTTAACTTTAAAACATACTTACCTGGACGGGGTCGATGGCCAATCATTAAAGGCCATGGCCTAGGTTAGTGACCTCCATTGCACCTAGGAGGGGCACTCGTCTAAGATCTGCCTAAGTGGCAGAGTCTGCGTCATAATTTGTGGTAGAGGGGTCTTGCGTTCGCGCGATCCCTGCCCCAACTCAGTACTGAATTCTTTAATTTTGGGCTAGATGCGGATGGGATTGGTGATTAGTGATTCTAGTCTCCTTTTACCTTGTACACTAAAAGAGTAGGTGTTTGAAGAAAGGCCAATGTTATTTCTCTCATACGTTGATGTTTGTTTTGCTGTGGATTGGATATTATTATTAGTCATTGAACCAAGCACCCGAAGTCGTGCATCTTACATCCTCAAAATATGCAGCTTCTTAACTTCATTGATGAGGGTCATTTCAGAAGATTGATTTCCGAAAAGGCCTCCCAAGTTCTGAGAAGATTCGCACTTGGATTTGCAGGGGTATAAACTGGTGGTTCATGATTTAACATCATCGAGGACCGTCAGGACCAGCATCGTTGATGCAACAAGGTTGGTGCATGTTGATAAAACTAATGTCATAGACAGGCTTTAAGTTTGGACGAAAGACTTAGAGAAATTGGTGGGTTTACAATGTAGAGAGTTTTGTTTGAGTATATATTTGCCTCTCTGAGTTGTGGCCATCTTACGTAATTGGCTTTTATAGAATAGTGCTACGACAAGCACCTTTCTTTAGAAGCTGTTTAGTTTCAAGTATCAACCCAACCACACCCCACACTAAACTGAGCTGCAGAATCTATGGGTTAGCTATGCAAGCCAAGGGTATGGCAAAGTCAAGTACACTCTGCACAATCTGCCTGATGAATTCTTATAATGAATGTGGCTTATTAGTTGTTTTGGTTGACATCTTATCCATCTCATATCCACTTGAATATTTTTAACCGAGGATCCAAATTTTTTCTGTCTTTCCCTGTCATTTATGGGGTCATATGTAACAAATAAGATGTCATAATGTATGGATTCAGGCTGGTAAACCCACATCATTTTGTTCCTATCATAATGTGGTTTTCTAGACAATGTTAGGTGAAATTATGTTAACCAAAATTCGTTTTGTTCCTATCATAATCTTGCATTCCTTGGCTCCTCCCACTCCTTCAGCATTGGATTTTTCACTATCTTCCACCAGGATCTTCTTTCTCTCCAGGAATTTGATGAGTTCTTCAAGGGAAACATCAACATCTTCGTTTTTCAAGAGCTCTTCTGCAATCTCTGCTGGGTTCCCCTCCACATCCATTATCAGTTTCTCCATTTCAGTAACTTTTGATGCTGAGGTAGTTAGAAGCTAGGATGTTAAATTCAGAACGAGTGTGGTAGAACATCTGAATGTGCATGTCCATGCAGGTTAGTCTCAACAATGCAGGGTCTAACCTTTCTTTATGATTTGTAGTCAACATGATTATCCTCTCATCACCAAAGCTTGACCACAGTCCATCAATGAAATCAAGCAACCCAGATAGAATTATCTGTCAATAAGAGAACAGGGGTACAAAGTTACAAATAGATGCTCCTGTTATTACCAATCAATATATTTATTTCTTAAAATTACTCATCTCCGAGTTCATGGGTTTTCTCTTGCCTCATTGGATGAGCAAATAGATGAACAGCATTTAAGCTTGTGAATGCAGGCTATGATTTGCAATCTAGTCTGATAATAATGTTATCCGTCTGGGAAAATGGTGGACTTTTGACTTAAATGTTTCCCTTGGATAACAGGAAATGGGAACAAAACTCTTGTACTTCCCTTTAACTTTCTCTTGAATTTTTTGTTGGTCAAAATTGAAATAAAATAAATTTTATGTTATTATTAAAACAGCTTTGGGAACTTATATATGGTCTTTAGTTGCAGGGAAAGAGGCCAATGCAAGGAACTCACCTGGCTGTCACTATTGTTGTATGTTCCATTTTGTCAAAATTATGGGACTCAATGGAACAATCAATGTCTTGTCCCTAATGACAAATATGAATCAATTTGCAATGGGAACCAAAAGTCTTCTCAGCTCTTAAATCCTCCTGAAACTTGTAAGATCCAGGACATAAATGTTAAACTTGAGATAGTTAGCTATGGCTGCAATCGAACTTGATTCTCCTGTACCTGCAGACCATCAACAATTATCCACGTTTCCATGCTTTTCCCACTTTACATTAGACCTCCCATCTCTTGACTAATCTGTCGAAGTCAGCAATGAGTTCCTTCTTGAGCATTGGCTCCATTGCCAATGTGTCAAAAGCGGATGGATGGTCCACATTGATTGATGTCCACGGACCATTATAATTTTCATTGAAATTTCCCAGGGAGTATAACTTCACCACCCTGTTTTCTTCTTCTATGGTGTCCGATCTTTCTAGTACATATGGCAGGTATGTGCTCAAGACCTTCTCCTTGTATTTCATGTGGAAAGTAAGCTCAATTGAACTATGTACAGGCTTCTTGGTTGACAAGGAGCTGCTGCCATAATTGGATAGTGATTTCTGGGATTCGCTACAAACCAATTGCCACCTGAGTTAGATTCCTTCTCTCTGTGGCCTATGGAAACATAAAGCCGTCTAACTGATGGGGTGATTCTCTTGCCCAAGTAGAGTTTGAAAGCCTCAGAGATTTCAGTAACAGAGAGCCTATTGAACCCTTCAACGACGGGAGTCAGTTCAGAAGAGTGATTTCCAAAAAGGCTTCCAAGTTTGGGCAAAAATTTTCTTGGATCTGTCGCAGTATGAGCTGGTGGGTCATGGTCCGAAATCCATTGGGCAGAGTCCTGACAAGCATTACTGATGCAGCAAAGGTGGTATAAGTTGATAAGACTGATGTTGAAGGAGTTGCTAGAGAAAAAAAAAACATGCTTTGGTTTGAATGAAAGACCAGGACGGAAAGTGATTGCTGTTGGAGTATATTTGGCTGCTTGGGTTGTGATCATATTACAAACCTGAAGTCAACCACACACCACACGAAAGGGAGCTACAGAATCAACTGTTAGGGCTCTGCAAGCTCAAGGCTGTGACAAGGCACAATCACTTTATTGCTACCATGAGGTGATGGCTGAACCAGCCATACAAAATGACAATTGAGGGAAACTTGGCTTACCTATTATGACTAATAGACTAGGCTTGTGCTTCCCTTGTAAAACAAAAATGGTGGATTCAATTTTGTTGATCAAGACCCCACCTTCATTTAAAGTGTAGCACTGGGTGAATTCTACCCCTGGTGTACAAACCCACCACCTCTGACTGAGGTCCCTCTAGCCTTCCAAACAAGCATTAGTACTTCCAAATACATATAAGAAACATTTTTGATTGAATGATAGATGCATCCACAAAGTAAATTGACAAAATCTTTTAATGAAAAAAATATGTTTGAGAAGCTTGTCAAGTGTTGTTTTGGAAAACAATACTTAAAAATCAGTTTTTGAAATTAATTTTTTGAAGTAGTTTTGGATTATTTCTAAGAACAGAATTTTATTTAGGAATTCAATTATAATGAGCAGTAGTCTTGGTTTTATTTAAATACTTTAAAAACTTGTACGTATTTGAGCTACAAAGACTAATTAACCTCTAATTCTCTAAAAAAAATGTAATAATATTTTCTTTCATGATGTTTGGTGAAGATTACATTCATGCAATTAAAATAATGGTATATATATTTAAAAAGTCGAAATGAAGAATGGAATAAACAGCTGGAGACTTTGAACATTATGATCAAGTTAAAAAATAGCATATGGATTGCCACATGATAGTCCCACATCGAACTGGTTGGAATAAGGAGGCTGACAATGGCATATAAATAATGAGAGAAGGTTCACCTTTAAACATACTTACCTGGACGGGGTCGATGGCTGATCAAGAAGAGTCATAGCCTAGGACAGTGACCTCCATTGCACTTGGGAGGGGCACTGCCCTAAGATCTGCCCAAGTGGCAGAGTCTACGTCATAATTTGTGGTAGAGGGGGTTCGCGTTCGCGCGACTCCTGCCCCAATTAAGTCTTAAGCCTTTGGATTGTTGATATACTTGTGCGTTATTGGCTTGCAGTGTTTGATGGATTGGATTAATTAGAAGTAGCAGAAGATTCGTTTTGCTAATGGATTGGATGTTTTTAACCATAAGTATTGGCCCTATTGGGTATACGAAGTGCCAAGACGACGTGGCTCTGTATCAGCTTTTATTTTTAGATGCTCAGCAGATGCCTGTGCCTCCCCCTTCTTAACACCCATCTTACATTCTCAAAATATGCATCTTCTTAACTTCATTGATGAGGGTCATTTCAGAAGATTGATTTCCAAAGGGGCCTCCCAAGTTCTGATAAGATTCGCTCTTGGACTTGCTGGGGTATAAGCTGATGGTTCATGATCTTAACTTCATCGAGGACGGACCAGCAGTGTTGATGCGTTGTTGGGGTATGAATTGGCTGAGCATTATCTTGATCACATTAAGCACAGTTCAAAGCAGCATTGTGAGTGCAGAAAAGGTGGTCTAAATCGATAGAACTGATGTTGTAGAAGGCATGCTTGTTAGAGAAAACATGCCTGGGCCTTGGATTATAAAGGGTTATGAGAAACTGATGGGTCCTGAAATGAAGGATTCTTTGTCCCAGTTTACAGGGAATCACATAGTTTCTAGACCATGACTAGTAAGCCAAGCTGTTAATCCAAACAATACAGACAAAATCAAAATTTTCAGGTCAATTCAATCAGGATGACTAGTAACTGCAAGTGCTTCTCAAGCAATTCGTAAAGACTCAGCTAAGTTGTCTTTATTGACACATTGAATTTGGAATTTCAATCTCATACCCTCTAGACCTCTGTATTAGAAATGGGTAGGTAGATGAGTAGCCATGGTTATCTGGTTAGAAGGTACTTTTTGTTCTTCTGGGGGAAACATTCAATTAGTTTTCCCCTGTAAAAAAAATGGAAACTTTCCATTAGCATTTTGAACACTTGTTTCTACTGTTGGGGCCTAACTTCATCTAGTACAACATCCTTTGATGCATTATCTGAATTTTACAATTTTGATGGCAGAAAGTATGAACTTGGCTGACAGTAGTTGCTGAAAGAAACTGCATCTAGTATGACACACTGATCATAAATGGCAGCCAACTGACCATATATATTGAATAAATTGAAATGAATGATAAAATGAAGAATGGAATATGCAGCTGGAGACTTTGAACCATGCTCACTTTGGGTGGATTAAAATAGCTTCTGGGGGTTGTTTGGGCTGGCTCTCATTTTGAGTTGCTTTGGATGCCTTACTTTGTTGGCATTTTTAGTGAGGATATCAAATATCATACAATTTAAAATATTATAGACATCTGACCTCCAATATTATGATCAAATTAAGATAGAACATATGAATTACCACATGACAATCCCACATCGAAATGGAGTTGGATTAACAAGGCTGAGGATGGAATATAAAAAATGAGAGACAGTTCATCTTCAACATACTTACCTGGGCGGGGTCAATGGCCGATCAAGAAGAGCCATGGCCTAGGACAGTGACCTCCATTGCACTTGGGAGGGGTACTGCCCTAAGATCTGCCCAAGTGGCAGAATCTACGTCATAATTTGTGGTAGAGGGGGTTCGCGTTCGCGCGACCCCTGCTCCAATTCAGACCTGAAATCTTTAATTTTTCACTCCATGCGTAGGGGGGTATGGATGTCGTCTTCTTGTGCATTATTAGCTTCCAGGTGTTTGATGAAAGGTCCCATATTGTTTATGGTCTCACATTGTCTATGCAGGTGTTATTCATCTGTTGTTACTGTAAGTAGTATAGAGGGAACACGAAGTGGCCAGAAGGATTTTCAGTATATGCCTGTGCCCCCTTTCTAATACCCATCTTAAATCCTATAAATATGAACCATTTTTAACTTCATTCATGAAGGTCATTTCAGAAGATTAATTTCCAAAAGGGCCACCCAAGTTCTGGAAGATTGGCTGTTGGACTTGTTGGGGTATACGCTGGTGGTTCATGATCTTAAGATTCTTAACTTCATTGTGGACAGTATTATTGATGTCACAAAGTTGGTGCATGTTGATAAGACTGATGTCATCAAGGCATTCCTTTCAGAGAAAACATGCTTTGAGTTCAGGCGTCATACACAATGATAGAATTAGGGGAAACTTACCTAGCTTATTTTAAGGCTTACGATTCTTTGATAAATGATGGGGTTCTCCTCCTTAACCAACTTAACTTCTCCTTTTGCATGTTGGTTGAGAACGTCTCCTCCTCCAAGAAACTGTATCGTCTTTGTTTCAAGCAATTTGATGAGTCTCTCAAGAGCAGCACCAACATCTTCACTTTTCATGAGCTCTTCTGCAACCTCTGCTGGGTTGCAGAAGAGCACCACAGCTCTTCTAACATATTTTAATCGTGTTTCAAGCAATTTTAAACACGATTATCCTCTCATCACCACAGCTTGACCATAGCCCATCAACAAAATTAAACAATCCTGGTAAGCTTATCTGTCCATAAGAGAAAAGCAGTGTGTGTTGTGACCACTACTATTATTCCTATTAAAGATGAATTTTCTTTCCCATATTATCTTGTATCTCTCTCTCAGTTCTGTTGAATCTTCCATGTTGTCGGGTTGGCTGTGCAATGGAACGATATCAATATCCTTAATGACATATATGAAGCCAGTAGAGAATAATAGCCTTCTAAGTTCTGAGTTGCCCCAGAGATTTGTCAGCTTCAAATCATAGATGCTAAACCTGAGATAGTTGGATTCCTTCAAAAACATCAACAATCGTTTCTCCTTCGTTGATGGTGACTGACCAGTTCTTCTCTCGTTGGCCTTTGGATACATTAGGCTTATGAACTGAGGGTGTGATGTTTGTGCTCAAGCATAGCTAAGAAGCCTGGTAGATTTGATTTACTGAGAGCCCATTGGGTTCATTGATGACCAAGGTTATTTGAGAAGAGAGATTTCCCAACAGGCCTCCAAGTATAGATAAAATTTTCTCTTGGAGATTGTCCGGGTATGAACTGGCTGGACGTGGTCTTGATCTCATTAAGCAAAGACCAAAGCAGCATCATGAATAAGGAAAAGATGGTGTTAATCAGTAGAACTGATGTTGTAGAAGGCATGGCTTTGGATTATGAAGGATTGTATGGAAATCAATTAGTTTTCCCCTGTAAAAAACATGAAAACTTTCCATTAGCATTTTGAACACTTGTTTCTATTGTAGGGGCCTAAGTTCATCTAGTTCAACATCCTTTGATGCATTCTCCGAGTTTTTCAATTATTATAGCAGAAAGTACATATGAATTTCACTGACAGTAGATGCCAAAAGAAACTGCATCTAGCATTAGACATATATAAATTGAATACAATTGTCAGCCAGACCATCATAATGTGAAGTAGTTGATTTCCATGTGCATCCCTTTCAATTCCATTCTTCTAACTTGGATTGTGATTGCGAAGGACTTTGGGCACCTCTACCTGGTTTCATGTGCCACCCTGACTCGAATAATTCTAGTATTGGATCATCATTACTGATGCATTCCTCGTCTTTGCTTACATTTTTCTCAGTTTCCACCTCAACTTCCCCCTCAATAACCATGCTCTCCTCCTTGCCATTTTTTTCATTCTCTTGGCCTCCATTTTTCTCTGTTCTTAACCCAACTTCTTTCTTCTGAAGCATGGTCTTCACAATCTCCTTAGAATCATCCTCTTTCATTTCATTCTCATATTTGGTTCCCTTCTCTAGAGCTTCCTTGTAAGTACACTTCAGAACTTCCCCTTCAGCCACTGCAGGAGACTTCACCATATGCTCACTTTCTCCCCTCGATTCAATTTGATGCACTTTGCCAACCGACGATGATCCATTATTCGGGTCAGTGCAGTTTATATCAACCATTATCTCCTTCTCTCTTGCAGCATCAGTTCCCCAGTCAGCCAGTAGAGAGAGGAAAAAATTCAACCAGGACACAACATGAGCCAACACCCAGTCTAGAAGTGGAACCCTTTGGATAACCATAGGAAGCTTGTCTGCAGCATCATCAAATCTTCCTGGTAAGGTTTCTGCAATGTGGAGCAGCTCATCAAGCTTGTTGAACACATGGGTCGATGGTGGAAAAAGCCTCTCGATCTTGTCTTCAATAGCTAGAATGCGATCATCAGCAAAGGAAAGGAGAGCCAGCCATTGGCACCGTATGGCATACACAAATGGGCAGGCTGAGGTAGCTAATGTCGCCATCTTTTTTGTCACAGATCCTATGGGTCCGTTGAAGCCTTGGACTTTCATGTAGGCGTTGTGGGACATTGCTAAGATGGAAGCTCCACATGTATGCAACGGGCGGCGTCTGCACCTCATTCCGGTTCGCGTGGTTGATTCCTGAGAAAATTGAAGCCAAATGTGCGACAAAATCTGTAATAATCCTAAAAATTTTGTTTGTGACTCCAAAAAATATTGTTACTATTTATGAAATCAACATGATTTCTAGAACTCCACGTCCTACAATATCCTACTTTAATGCTCATTGGAATTAGAAAGTTTACTGTAAAATTCTCAAAAATATTTTCTTTATTTTTTTTTATAATAAATTAAATAAGAGAATTCAAAATCCCTTCCTACCTTTTTTTCCTCCCATAATTCAATAGAAACTTTATAATATATTTCAACATTATTAAAATATAAGAGCACATTTGAACTTATTTCTTAAAACTTGTTTTTAAAAACTATTTTTTATTTTTTAATTTAAAAACAATTTTTAAAAACAAATTCAAAAAAAAAATCAAACGGGTTCATATCTTT
This sequence comes from Vitis riparia, assembly GCF_004353265.1. NCBI lineage: Eukaryota > Viridiplantae > Streptophyta > Magnoliopsida > Vitales > Vitaceae > Vitis > Vitis riparia. The sequence goes on along the minus strand of NC_048431.1, from coordinate 21,547,136 downwards.
CTTTTATTTTTAAAAATTAATGAAAATAATTCTTATTTATTTTTTAAAAATTATTTTTTATTCCACTTTATTTTTAAAAAGTATTTTTAAAAAACAATAACCAGACATTATTAAAAGAAATTTAAAACAATTTTATGTTTTTAAAAATAAAAAAAATTATTTTTAAATCATATGATTAAACAGATTCTTAATAAAACTTCACTATAATAATAAAACTATTCACATATTAAAAAAATGATATATATAATAATAATAAAGAAAGTTAGTAAGTAGTGTTCCTTATTGGGTTTCTATTTTGGTTTGCTTACCATATTGGAGTTCATTCCTAATCATAATAGAGTTTGTGTTTGTAAAGGATTAAAACTAGAGTTTCAGTGGATTTGGACTATCCCTATCTAGCCTCTATATAGATCATTTTTCGCTCACAATTTTAGATTTTTTTTTTCCAGTTAGTCTCAGGTGTTCATCGTTCAGGTGCACGGCTGCAATCGACAATGCTGATTAAAAGTACGTTTAAATTTACGCTGTGTTTATATCTATCTTCCCATCATGCATGCAATCTTGATTTTCCTACACTTTCCTGGGAAAGTAAAAAATAGAAACTAGGAGAAACGTTCTGAGAAATTACCAAAAAGATGAAAGTATTCAAAGGGTAGAAAACTCGTACCATGGACGAGAAAGATGCTCTGGAATCCATAACCTCTCTGAAAAAACAAAGCTTGAGGGTTGTTGTTATTATTATTCAATCTGGTTGACGAAAGAAAAAGAAAAAGAAAAATGATGAACCATGCATGCATGTTTATGAGAAGAAAGTAGAAAAGAATATGAGGAATGTTTTTGGGCTAAAAACATGGAGAATTTGTGGGTGTTATTGATTTTAGGGTTTGGTTCAAATTTAGTTGCAACTCTTGTTTCGTTCTGATTGAAAATCTTTTTTTTTTTTTTTTTATAAAAAAGGCTAGGATCCGGCTTATCTAGAATGGTCTCGACCTGACCCTTTTAGGACCGACCCGAACTGTCTATTTTCCGAGTTGCAGACTCGGATCACGAACTCAGACCGAGTCACGAACTCGGCTATGGCATTATTCATCTGGTGTCAACGTGAAACAATTTGGATCCTTGAAAAAGCATCGAATTTGATTCTCTGAGGGAGCATCACCTTTTCACCACAAGTTCAAAAGGTTCCAATGAGTTCTCTCAGATCTGAACTCTCACTCATTTGCAAATGTTTTTTTTTTTTTTTTTTTTCAATTTTTAGAAAATAAGTGGAAGGCAAGTTCGTGTAATATTTTTCCTATTTCAATGAAATGTTAATTCTGAGGACTTGATCTAGAGGCCTTGTTTTGGCCTGTGTTGTAATTCGAACTATGCCGAAATCGAACTTTTCGCTCGGTAAAAATCTGGCTCAATTTCGGAAGATCGTATGTGTTGTTGTTTTCTGTTCTTGTTGCCGTTGTTTGCTCGATTCGTTTTAGTGTAGTTGTTATTTTTTTTTTTTCTTAATGATTTGCTTGACGGTCTGTTTGGCTGCTTAGAAAACGGAGAAAATTGAAAGAAACCAGAATCGCTAACGTTGTTGTCGGACCCGACTTGTGGTTAAACTTTTTCTTTTCCCTTCTTGTGAATGTTTCAATGTCGGATTGGCTACTAAGAAGACGAAGGAAAAATGAAAAACAGAATTGTGAATGTTGGTGTAATTTTTTTCCTTTTTCTGATTCTCTTCACAGTGTGTTTTGTTGTTGAGAAGAAAAATGAAAGAAACGGAATTGTTAACGATGTTTGCTCGGTTTTGAAGGGTTTTTTTTTTTTTATCTTTTTTTTCTTAAGGATTTTCTTGAGACTCCATTTGGTTACTGAGAAATCAGAGGAAGCAAAGAAACAAAATTGTGATATTTATTGTCTTCTGTTGTTCCTGTTTCTCAGCAATCAAAGGAAGCCTTGATCAAATTGATGCTTTTCTTCATAAATATCTTGGTGTGTTATTGATTCTTTTCTTCCATTTTATGCTTTCTTTTGCTTAATTTGGTGGGGACTTTTAATGTTTGCTTTACTTTTATTGCACTTGGGGACATTTTGTTCTCTGGTCTTCTGCAAAATTGTGGTGATCCGTATGGATTATGGCCTAGGTTTTTTTATCTTTTCACTGTGTGCTTTTTTTTTTTGTGCAATTTATAAATTCTTGTCCGGAGAGTTCTTAAATCCTCGACAATTGTGTCTGTATATCCTGTTCATGCATAAAATGAGAATAATTCGAATTTACGATTCAATTCTGAGGAAATTTTCCATTATTTGAAACAGAAGGGTATCAAATTTAAAAGAATATTTTTGGAACTCTGAAACTAAATCATGAAATTTGGCTATTCGTTTAGTAGATTAATTACTCATTTTGCTGAGCTTTCATGGAGAGGTAACAAATTTGTTCTTAGGTCTAGTTAGTCATGCATCTTAATCTTAATGCATTTACACGAATATGGTTTGTTTGTTTTTTTTGTGTTCTCTATGATAGTCATTCATATTTTCAATTCCTAATGTATAAAAAAATATCAGTTTGTTTGCTTCAACAGCATGAAATCAAGGAAAGGGACTGAGGCAGCACCATTGGATGAGGAATATGATTGTATTATTGGGCTTCTGAATTATTTGATAACTTACATATAGATGAATCTTATTTTATAATCAATCTTTTGTTGACTGGTGGCCATCATGATAGGAAAAGGGTCATTTTCCTTCAATCTTTTTTCTTTGAATTGGTATCAGCACTGCATTAACAATCAATCCGTTTGCACAGCAAACATGATCTACTTCTCTATGATTCCAAAGGCAGCATATATGTTTGTCTTCATGAGCATGTTTTTGAGACGTATATGATTGTCTTCATGAGCATGATTTTGAAATATAGAACATATTAACTGCCCTTTAGGTTCGAGAATGGATTGTCATGCTTTTTTTTTCTTTCATGTAGGCATAACTGGAGATGGAAGATGTTTGTTCAGGTCAGTGGTCTATGGTGCTAGCCTGAGAGCAGGAAAGGCATGTCCAAGTGAGAAAATTCAGAGAGAACTTGCAGATGAGCTCAGAGAAAAAGTATAACTTTTTTTTTTTTTTTTCTTTTCCTTCGATCTAATTCAACTGATGATATTTGCACATGTTTTTAACCAATTTTTGCTTCTTGTTCAGCAATTTATTATAGTTCTAGAAAGATATTTAGTTTACATTAGACAATGTGTCAACATGTTGAACTTGCTTCAACTACTAAGCCTGATTTTCTGCAATTCTTATAATTAGCTTCATGATCAAATGATAATGGCTTAATTATTGACCAGCTTCCCAAGATTTAAAGCAAGTGAAAGTCATATTAGTTTTTCTGTTTTCATTTGTTGAACTATATTTTCTTACCTGCCTAATGAGTTCATTGGCTGCTTATACATTTCAACTGAATATATGTACTTGTGCCTTCTCTTTTTGCCTGTTGTTCATTGGTGATGTTTTCAGCATTCTTAATTTTTTTTTGGTTTTGACAGGTTGTAGATGAATTCATAAAGAGGCGAGCAGACACTGAATGGTATTAATCTTTGGGGATCTTTGCGTTCATGTTGGTCAATTTCTTGAATTTCTTTCTGTAAAGTCATTGAGGAGGGCCCATATGCTAAATTTGTAAAGAGGGTTTGCCTTTAAACAATGCTCTTACAATTCAGGATTGGGTACATGATATCAAGGACTATACTGTATAGATGAGAACTGCGGGCATATAATCAGATTGCTGAACCCTCCAATCTTGATTAATATCCATCTTCAGTCATATTTTAAGCTAGACCCTGATACTCATTCTTTGACAAGTAATTCAATCTCCATGCACTGGCAGGTTTCTTGAAGGTGATTTTGATGATTATGTTTTAAGGATGCGGCAGCCCCACATCTGGGGAGGAGAACCTGAGCTGCTCATGTCCTCACATGTCTTACAGTATGTCTTTTTCCACCCTTGTGAACTTTTTCCTCTACCACCCACTTGATTATCCATTTTGGTAAAAGACGTTTATTAGGTAATATGGTAAGCAAGAACTTTTAATACGCATGTAATGATGTTTATTTGGGGTTCCACCATCTCAAATAAGTCATAGCCCCAAGTTCTGCTGTGGGTGGTGCAATTTCATGTCTACATAATATCTCTGCACGCATGCACATGGGTATATGTTGGTGTAAGTTTTGTATTATGTGATAAGGAGCTCATAGTTCACCATGGATTCTCATGATCTGTGTGTCTAAGGTTATCTTAGAGGTCTTCCAGTAGATATTTTAGGTCAAATGAAAATAGTCTGAATTTGATAGGTTTTGCAATTATCTACTTTCTTTTTACTCCAGAGTTCAAACCAACAGCAGGAGGTTGTTCAAATATGATTGTTGTAGAATATTCAATCATATGCTGTAATTGGTTCGTAAAGAGGCAATAAACAGGAAGAAAGAATGCAAGATCAATTCATAGAAAATGGTTATGGAAGGCTTGGTGAGAAGTTTGGGGTCGGGTAGGTGGTCAAATTGGGTGGCTTTGGATGCGGTGGGCTCTGCAGGAGGGATTTTGGTGTGCTGGGATAAAAGATCCCTGGAAGTGTTGGAGACGGAGGTGGGGAATTTCTCGGTATCCTGCAGGATTAGGAATGTGGAAAATGGGCTAGTATGGATCTTTACTGGGGTATACGGGCCTTTTTCCAGGGAAGATAGAATTTGCTTGTGGGAAGAGCTAGGGGCGATCAGAGGCCTATGGGAGGACCCGTGGTGTTTAGGGGGGATTTCAATGTGCTACTGTCTCCAAGGGAAAGAAATAGACAGGGAAGGCTAACTGGTGCTATGAGAATGTTTGCCCAGACAGTTGACGACTTAGAACTTATGGATCTTCCTATGCAAGGAGGTGTTTTCACTTGGAGTGGGGGGAGGAATAACCAATCCTGGGCTAGACTAGATAGGTTTTTGGTTACGCATCAGTGGCTGGAGATGGTTAGTGGGATTGCCCAATGTAGGCTGCAGAGACCCACTTCTGACCATTTTCCTATTTTGCTGATGGGTGGGGGGTTGAGGAGGGGTCCCACCCCGTTTAGATTTGAGAACATGTGGCTGAGAGTGGAGGGCTTTAAAGGTCTTATACGGGGTGGTGGCAGGAGATTGAGGTGAGGGGAAGGGCTAGTTTCAGGCTGGCCTCGAAGCTGAAGGTTTTAAAGCATAAAATTAAAGTTTGGAATAGGGAGGAGTTTGGTAGGCTGGAAATCAACAAAAACTCTGCCCTTCAGCAAGTGGAATATTGGGATGGTGTGGAGAGCGAGAGGAGTCTGACTATGGCTGAAACTGAACAGAAAAAGGAAGCTAAGGATGCCTTCCACAAATGGGTGCTGTTGGAAGAAGTCCATTGGAGGCAGAAATCAAGGGAGTTGTGGCTCAAGGAAGGGGATAGGAACACCGGCTACTTTCATCGGATGGCTAATGCCCACCGTAGGAATAATTCCTTGGACAGGATAAAGATTAATGGGGATTGGCTGACTGAGGAGCAAGAGGTAAGGGAGGGGATTGTGAACGCTTATCAGAATTTTTTATCAGAAGAGCCAGGGTGGAGAGCGGATATTGAGGGCTGCATCTCAATCAACTAAATCCTCGGGAAGCTGAAGACTTGGAGAGGCCTTTTGCTGAGGAGGAGATCTACTGTGCACTGATGGAAATGAGGGGAGATAAAGCACCAGGCCCGGATGGATTTACAATGGCTTTTTGGCAAGAGAGCTGGGATTTGGTGAAGGAGGAAGTGGGGGATCTGTTTAAGGAATTCTTTGAACATGGGTCCTTTTCCAAATGTCTGAATTCTACCTTCCTGGTTCTTATCCCCAAGAAGGGAGGAGCTGAAGATCTGGGGGATTTTAGGCCCATTAGCTTGCTTGGGGGGTTGTATAAACTATTGGCCAAAGTCCTTGCGAATAGGCTAAAAAAGGTGCTGGATAGAGTCGTCTCAGCAGATCAAAATGCGTTTGTGAGTGGGAGACAGATTTTAGATGCGTCATTGGTGGCTAATGAGGTGATTGATTATTGGCTCAAAAGGAAAGAGAAAGGGTTGATATGCAAGTTGGACATTGAAAAAGCCTATGACAGCATCAATTGGAAGTTTTTGATGAAAGTGCTTCGGAAGATGGGTTTTGGGGTCCGATGGATGGATTGGATGTGGTGGTGTATTTCCACTGCTAAATTTTCCATCTTAATCAATGGGGAGCCTGCCGGTTTCTTCTCAAACTCAAGGGGCTGCGGCAAGGAGACCCTCTCTCTCCATATCTCTTCGTCTTGGGGATGGAGGTTCTTAGTACCCTTCTTAGACGGGCTGGTGAGGGGGATTTATTACCGGCTGTAGGCTTCGGGGAAGAGGGGCGAGGAGCTGGCTGTTTCACACCTACTTTATGCGGACGACACAATCATCTTTTGCAAAGCTGAAAGAGAGCAAGTAACCAATCTAAGTTGGATTTTGGCATGGTTTGAGGCGGCCTCGGGACTTAGAATTAATCTGGCTAAGAGTGCCCTCATTCCCGTGGGGCAAGTGGATGAGTTGGAGGAGTTGGCGGCTGAACTAGGATGCAGATTGGGGGCCTTACCCACTGTCTATTTGGGGCTGCCCCTTGGAGCGCATCATAAAACTGTTTCTTCTTGGGACGGGGTGGAAGAAAGAATGAGGAGAAGACTAGCCAAGTGGAAAAGACAATACATTTCGAAGGGAGGTAGAATTACTCTTATCAAGAGTACTTTGGCCAGCATACCCACCTATTTTCTCTCCCTTATCCGCATCCCTAGGTCCGTTTCAAAAAGGATTGAGAAAATCCAAAGAGACTTCCTTTGGGGGGGAGGTAGCTTGGAGAGGAAAGCTCACCTAATAAAGTGGAAGGTGGTCTGTAGCCCCAAGGAGGAGGGAGGTTTAGGCATCCGAAAGATTAATTTTCTGAATAGAGCCTTGTTGGGAAAATGGGTGTGGAGATATGCTTATGAGAAAGAGAACCTATGGAAAATGGTGATAGGGGTTAAGTATGGCCAAGAGGGATGTGGGTGGAGGACAAAGGAAGCTGGTGGGCCTCACGGAGTGGGATTATGGAAGGAGATCATGAAGGAAGCTGATTGGTGTTGGGAGAGCATTGATTTTAAGGTAGGAAAGGGGACCAAAGTGCTATTCTGGACGGATAAATGGTGTGGTAATGAGGCGCTGTCTCAAACCTTCCCTCAGCTTTTTACCTTGGCAGGGAATAGGAATGCCAAAGTCAGTGAAGTGTGGGACTCGAGCATGGGTCAAGGAAGCTGGAATCTGAGATTGGTTAGAGACTTCAACGATTGGGAGTTGGACCAGATAGGTAATATGTTGACTCTGCTGAGGGATTTCAGAACTTCCACTGAGGATGATACAGTGAGATGGAAAGGGGAAGGCAATGGCGTTTTGGGGCTAAGGGGGCCTACAAATTGCTGGTGGGGTCCTCAGCCTGTGCCTTCCCGAACAGACGCATTTGGTTGGATAAGGTTCCAACAAAAGTGTCTTTTTTTGCTTGGGAAGCCTCGTGGGGGAAGATCCTCACCTTGGATAAGCTTCAGAGAAGGGGTGGCAGCTCCCGAATCGATGTTTTTTGTGCGGCTGCGAAGAGGAAAATGCGGATCATATTCTAGTTCACTGTACAGTGGTTAAATCTCTTTGGGAGATTGCACTCGCTATTTTGGAGTCCAGTGGGTGTTCCCAAATTCAGTTATAGATGTGCTTCTTAGTTGGAGGGGTTCTTTTGTGGGAAAAAAAAGAAAAATACATGGAATTCCATTCCGTTGTGTATATTTTGGACGGTGTGGAAGGAAAGGAACCGGTTAGCTTTTAGGGGAGGGTCTTTAGATATTCAAAAATTCAAGAATTTTTTTGTATGTAATTTGTGGAGGTGGGCTAGGGTGTACATTGGTGAGGATTCATATTCTCTTTTAGGCTTTTTAGAGTGGCTTGCGGTCACTTGAGGGTGGGTGAGGTTGTGGCAGCCTTTCTTCTTGGGCTTTTGAGTATACTACCTGTATACATGCGGCTTCTCAGCCTTCATTAATATATTCTGATGTTTATCTATCAAAAAAAAAAATGGTTATGGTGGCTCAGGGTTAAGGAAAGAAAGAATCGACAAATAAAATATCGTGTCAGTACGATTAGGAAGGCTGGGGAACAAGGAATAGAGAATCGAATTTGAGCTTATGTACATCTTGTATATTTCTTATACACTTCAAAAAATATGATTAGGACTTGCAAAAGAATTAGATAAATACTGGGAAGCAATGATAGAGGAAACTAGCAGAAACTTTCAAATTCTGTCAAAAATGTGTAAGAATCTTTTATGCACGATGTATTTGCTCTCATTCACTACTCTGTGTCCTTTTGAATTTTGTGGTGAGTTGGCTGGACAAAATGGATTTTAATTGTTATTCAATCATTGAATCAAAATTTCTTACCAAATTTCTATAATCTAATTGGATTTGACATGATTTGGATTTCTCACTATTTGCAATGGTACACACAAAGCAGATGCATTTTCTTAAGCACCTATTCAAGTTATTTTACACATCTGAATCCCTTTTATAAACCTCTTCCTGTTAACATTTGAGTATTCTGTTTCCAGGATGCCCATCACAGTGTACATGTCAGAAAAGAACTCCAACGACCTTAAAGTATAGCGGAATATGGTCAAGAGTATGGCAAGGAAGACCCAATCTGTGTTGTATATCATGGTTATGGACATTACGATGCATTGCAGAATCCTGCCAGCACTAAACAATCCAAGTCGTAAGAATTCTATCTGCCTTGCTATGTATGTTTTATTGTGAGACTCCTTTACGTTAGAACATTACGTGCTTGTGCTTGTGTACTTCATTGATTTCCGCAAGTAAACCTGATTTCTAAAGAATGCTAGGGTCATAGTTTTTGTTACTGATTAGCTCCAGTCAAATGGAATGGGTGATTAAGGGTCCAATTTAAATTGTTCTATCAATGTAGTTCCTATCCAAGATACAATGAAACCCCATTCTCAAGACAGGAAGGGAACTCTTGAGGATTTTGATGGGAAGTGTTTCAGAAAACCCTGAGAAGCATTCCAGAAACTATGTAATTGGGAATCATTACCAAAATCCCATGACAGAAATATATCTTTTCCCACGAAATGTTTCCCAACTGTTTCTGTGACATTCATATCTTCTCAAATTCTCAACTATCTAAATTTCCTGGATTATTTTCTTGCACACATAACCTAGCTCTTATTGGATTTTACCAGGATGTCGACAAAGATAGGGTGCTTATAGTCTTTTTGTGTTTATTGGCAGGCGCAAGCAAAGATGACCGCTCGTGATTGATTGGCTTGTTTAGCTTCTTAGAGCTTCTTATACTCAGACCTTTGGCTGTCTGCGATACTAAAAATGAATGTTGTTTCTCTTGTAATAGCTAGTTTGTAATGATAGGAAAAACAGTGTATGATTGCAGATGATGAAGGCTTCTGAGTTGAATTCCTGATTGATTTCAAGAAAAATCTCATGTACAACTCTGGAATTTGGAATCTCTAGATAATGAAATTTATTTTGTTATTTCAATTAGGAAGTTAAAGATATGCAAACCCTCTGTTATCTCTTTAATCATAGCCCCTGCTTTGATGAAACTGCAATTGAACGCTCTATTCTCATTCATTTTTTTGAGAGATATGAGTGCTATTATTGAGGTATTGAACCATCTTTTATTTTTCTAAAGCAGGGTTCCTAATTAACTAGAACTGGCAATTTCAAAGACTAAACGCAAATTTAGAACCTCATTTTTGGCTCAGCCTGAACCTGGTGATCATCCTAGAATCTCAATTTTGGCTCAAATCAACTAGAAAGAAGCGAAGAAAGTGGTGCTACCAACAAGTTGAACATAAAAGAAGTTAAATAGGTTTATACAGGAAAAACAATACTATGAATGATTATCAGCATAAAACCATGGCTAGTAGTAATTTTTATCTGTACAGTATGGGCATGTTAAAACTCTTCCCCAAATGGGAAGAGCCCATATATCTTCAACTCTGATGAAACCAAAATAACTCAAAAACTCAAAAAAGGGAACACTGAATATGATATATGCTTTTTGTATATTAAAGAAGTGTGACTATTCACCATCCCTCCATACTTCCCGGAGGAGTCGATATCTCACAACATCCCTACCCCCCTTTCCCTTAGGCAGCCAACTGGGTTTTGTTGAAGTAGGAGTACCTCGGCTGTTGTCACCGATTATTGAAGTTATGGGGGAATCCAGTTCATCAAGCTCATCATCGCTAATGTGGACTTTCTAAGCAGTGATGACCCACTCCTCTGCAGACTTTGGCTTCCCACCTCCCCTATGATGCTTGCAAATGAAGCAGCTGAAGGGGGAGAATAGACTGGGGGAGTCGCAATGCATGGGAAGCTTGTGATAGACTCTTCTGCACCCTCAAGAGAGTCCTGAATTGAAGTCAAACTGAATGTATTAGCAGAAAATGCAATTTACAGAAAGGCTTGTCCTGGTTTTAAGGTTTAGGATTTAGATCAACTAAAGGGTTTAAAAGTAGGTGATGAAAGATTTGCGTTAAACAAAGGAAATTATTGGGGAAGGACCTACCTCAGAATCCAGGGTTTCAAAGATGACCTCTGGAATTGGGTCGGGACAGAACTCATCTGGGACAAAATTGTCAAGGACCCTCCCGATGATTGGTACACCAAAAGTTGGGCATACCTTCAAAGATTGAAATTTGGAAGAGTGAATAGGGAAAATAAATTTATGAACCAAGATTGTGAAATTGAAAGAACTTGAGTTACCAGGATATTACCTCTTTTCTTGTGGACCTATCAGCTAGCATTTCAAATGGAAGCATCATGAGATCACTCAATGCATTAAGGAGATGGAAGACCTTGAAGGAGGTCTCACATTTCAGCCTCTTGTCATCACCAAATTCATTTGTATCTCCAGGTGCGTCATTGTCATCAATACCAAATAGATCTGTAAGCCATCTCGACCAGTTCCCTACCTGTTTTGACAGAAAATGTAGCAAAGCTTTCAATCAAGAGAAACTAATTCATTTACAATTGGTGCAGATGTGAGATTCTTTTTGTTGATAATTAGGAAGAATCCAGAAAGAAACATCAAGGAAGAGTAACTCCAGAGAGAACTCCCATAACAGCCTTATACAGTGACTTACAATTTAAAAATGATTCTTTCAATGTAATTAAGGAACAACATTTGAAAGAAAAGGTATCCCATCCAAGTTCATACATTTCCACCTTTACTTTTTTCCTTAGGAGACTATTCAGAACACACCACAAAATATCATTATTAGGAAATCATTAAAAGTCATTTTCCCCTTAAGTCACTTCCAAGAGCACCCACCAAAGATGAGGGCAGGATAGCTCAAACGCTGAATTCTGATTATGAAAATATAAATGCCAAACAGCCAAGAAAAAGAAAGATACCAGTGAAGGTGATAATGAGAAATACACATCCTGAAACTCTAAAAAATTAAGGACATGTTGCACATAAATAAGATAAATATGAAGAGCTATCAAAATGGTTTACATAAAAAAGGGGTTCACAGAACAAGGTGTTCATTACTCACAGCATTTTTCAATTGAGCACCAGCACCAAAGCTTGATTTTCCAGCTGGAATTGGGAGAACTTTAGAATCACAGATGGGATCAGACACAGGATCTGTTGGCATCTCTTCGGCTGATTCACGAAGAATAGCATTGAACATTCCCACGTCTAATCTACTGACCAACTGTTCCATGACCTAGAAACACAACAGAAGAACTTATTTCTAACTGGTGCATTCCAGCTATACTACTGCTAAGCCAATAAAACCATATAAGTGCACATAACATGATGCAGAAGCTGAATATAACATAGGAAATGTATCAAGAGATATGGATATAAAACAGTAGATATCAGAAAACAAATATTGGCTTCCTCAAGATTACAGCTTTATTGTGATAATGGGATACTAACACAGATTTGAGACCACTTGTGGAACCCAAAAAAAAAATTCTTACATGTTAAAATTTTTTAGGAAAATAAAAACTAAAATGGAAAGTTTGCCCCCTCTAAAAAAAACTAATTATTTTTCTTTTTATTTTTTAATTCTTTTAAAACTTTTTTATATAAAATCAAAAAAAAAAATAATGTTCTTGGTACTATCGTTGTTTAATTTGATACATTTTCATAATTGATATTTCAAATTATTTAATTATTTAATAATAATAATAATAATAAATACCATTAATTACCATACAATTTATAAATAAGGATTATAATATAATATTTTTCTCACTGCCCCCCCAACAAAACTCACTGGCTCCACCACTATTTGAGACTTCATGAATTGATGCATGAACTTCCTACAGATAGCTTTTGATTCAGATCATCTTATCACTTAAAGCATTTTTTCTTTAATATCAAATATCACTCTAAAGCAATATCCCTGATTAAATGTCAGCCTCATTAGATAATTGCCATTCTATAATGAAAACAGAATCGAACAAGAATTTCTTTAAAGATATGATTGTGATGATTCTTGGATGAAAGCACTAAGTGGTAGTATTGGTTTAATGTGCCAGATTGCATTTTCACTATGTGACTCAAGATCACTGTGGTACAAACATACAAGAACACAATGTACAGATAAGTGATTGAAAATACTTAATCAAATACAAACCATCCACTGCCATTTTCACTTTCTACTTTCTGCAGAAAAACATAAGCATGACTTGGTTGTGTACTATGGTATTACCATACAAATGCAAAATGCTAGCAGTTTTGATATAACCAAACTAGAAATGTGTAAGGTAAAAAATTCAGCATTACAAAGCACAGTGAGGAAGGAAATTGTAATGCATAAACATACCAATCTAGATAGCACAGGCAAGCAGCCACACTCATGCCCTCCAGCTCGAGTAGGACAAAGCCTTTCACAGGCATCTTTGAATGCCCTCTTCCATAGTTCAATAGAAAAATTCCCCTGCTCTTGATCACCCAAAGAATGTCTCCTTCCATATGTTTTCCTTGAGTTTGAACCCCTACTTCCATCAATAATCTTTGCAGCTGTGGACTGCATGTAGGGAGTAAGGGTCTGAAAGGATGGAACAGAGGAAACCAGATTATCCATGAGGAGTAAGGACATTCTAAATCAAACTAGAACTTGCTCTTAGGCCAGAAGCAGATACAGCAACAGAAGAAAAAAGATAAGAAGAATTAGGATTTAACCTGCCACCACACAGACTCAATGATTCGGGAGAAGATCCAACCTTCAATCTTTTCCAACACAAGAATAAATGTTTGTGGGTCCTCCCAGTCATCAGAACTCTCTCTTGCATTATTTTCTTCTTTATTGTACCTGTTTCTACTTCCACCACTTCCAGTGGAAGGTCCAGCAGAAAGTGCCATTTCCGCAACAGCCTGGCTGACAATTGCTCTCAATACAATTGAATTCGACAACCAGAAAGTTAACCTGTCACAGAACACAGAAATTCAATAAAATTTGAAAAGAAACATAGAAATATTTTGATTGGGAAAAATTAGAAAGCAATTTGTCAGATGATTCAGATCATCTGACAAACATGACTTATTTTACCCCAGAAGCTTTCCCAGGCGGAACCCATTAACACTATGTCCCACTATTGTTCTTGGGTTAAACTTTACTGGGGATTTCTAGTTTCCACCATTCTGCACCCAAAGTAATATTTGGTCCACCAGAGTGAGTCTCGCTAGTATTTCTGCCAACTTTAACTTGACTTGAATTGAAGAATGTCCAGATCATATGTTAGCACGTACCTTGGAACATCATTTCCACATGCTTTAGAAACCAGAACTAATCCTGAAGCAGCAGCTCTGGCTGCACTTGCCCTCTTAGCTTGGGTCCTTGCTTTGCAAGCATGAAGATAAAATCTAGAAAGACGCCGAGCTGGAGCATGGACCTTATTTGTAGAACTTCCATGCTCAGCAACAACCGAGTAAAGGCCAATCTCAATGGCAGCAGCCTCCCTCAACTCTTCCTCAAGCATCTTAATTCTAGACTCCAGTTCAACTTTGCTGTCAGAAAAGTTATTTATTCTTTCCTTTCTTTCACTTGCTGCAAAACCTTTAGCATCTTTATGAGAATCTTCCTGAATATCAATTTCCTTTTCCTTTTCCATAAGTGGACTATGGTCCAACAACCCAAAAGGTTTAGCTCTCTCAGAAGATAACTGTACAGACTTCACATGCTTTAGTTTATGATTGGTTACCAAACTTCCCTGCATCTCAGGCACTCTCTTGTTGAACGCAAGAGTATTACTCCTTAATGCAACTTGCTTCCTGGTAACATCTTGGGTAAATTTACTAACTAATTCATTCTCTGAAGAATGTTTCTTCTTCACCAAGTTCTGTTCTCCCTGTCCATTTTCTTGCTGCTCCTTTTCCTCTTCGTCAAGATCAACATGCAAATCAGCAACAGTTGTAGGCTCCTCTTGGTCATTTTTGTTTAACCTTCGTGATTTCTCATCATCCTTTCCATTGGCTTGAGATTCTACAGTTGCTACAAGGTTAGAGCTGACACCCACCTGAATTTTTGTTCCTGAGGGTGTGACTTTGGTTGCAAGGTTGTCAATGAAATTGCTCCTACTGGATTCTTCAGTACTACTCAGAATTTTGGCACTTCTGTCAGCAAACTTCCCACGGACAATAACTGTCCGCTCAAAACTTGTGCCCTTACCAGACTCTTCATTTTTTCCTTGAAAACCAAAGGAGGAGGAAGAAGATTGAACATGATTAGTAACAGTCTCTTCTGGGCTTGACATTGAGCTTTTCTTGGAAAAATCAGAAAAAGAAACCTCATCATTTACAGGGCTCTCAAGTTTAGTCAACAAGCCTGTTGATAAAAGGGATGAACTCCAATTCAGGTGTTTGGATGCTTCAGGAACAGAATTTGCCTCTGGTTTTACAGGTGCAGGTCCCAAAGATGGGGCAGGCTCTTCATTGTTCCTTCTTAAGCTATCCTTTGCTGATCCTGATCCATTCTGCAATTTGATAGAAACTGAATAAGAAACTATATACATAATTATAAAACTTCTTTGACTTTTCTTTTCCATTTTCTTCTTCCTCCTTTTCCTTTCTTCTTCTTTTTCTTTCTTTCTTTTTTTTTTTTTCTTTTGTTTGCAATATTTCAGTAAACATCCAAAAGTATGTAACCCATTCATCCAATTTGAACTCATCACTTGAATTCTAATTCCATAAAAACCTAACAAAAACAACCAACTTGAAAGAAAGAAGAAAATGAATATCTAATGGGCATATATGACAAACTTTATGGTAATTTAAAATGAGTAAGAACAGCATAATGATGTAGAAAACATTAATGAATTTTTATTCATGCACTCAATTCAACACAGAGAAGTAAGTAAATCAAAAAAGCTCTGAAATTGAAAACATTTGGCAGTGAAAGTGAATAGAAAGTAATCAGCCAAGTACCTCTTCAGTTTGGGCCGGTGAACATCCAGTGGTCTCAAAAGCAGAAGAGGAAATGATGCGTGATGAATGTGAGGAAGCACCACCATCATCATCATCAGTAAAAGAGGCGATCTCGACTTCCTCATTATTTTCTTCGCTCATCAATTCTGAAACGGATTCACCTCCGTCCTGATCCAATGATGCCTCTTTTGATAAGCTGACCACTGGCGATGAACTGGTGCTATCCTTTGCAAATGGCTGAATTTTAAGAAAAATAACTGGCTGCACCATATTCCTATGACTCTTCTTGCAATTCAATGGAGTGCTAATGGTAATGGCTTCTTCTATAATCCCATAGTCCGCAAGGTTTATTATAGCCGATCCCAAGACTTGACCTTTCCCTGTTTTGTCCTTTCGAGGTTCATACAGATTGAACTCTAAGCAGTTCTTCTGGAAACTGTCACGCCCCCGGCTTTTTCCATCCTTGTACAAAGCAACAGGAAGCCTAAAAGACTCGCTGAATTCAATTCTCCCATTTCCAACACTACAACTAAGAAACCCAGAAGCCTGATCACCATTTTCCCATTGAAAAACCACAGATTGAACTGATCTGACGGACTGTGAGGGTGGCCAAGGTTTAATCTCCTGAACATGAACTATATAATCAACCTTAACCAAAACGCCTTTACGATTCTTCGTCCTCAGCCCAAGAACCATGGTTTCAGATATAGTACAAACACACTGATTATCTTCACTATGCAGCACCAATGCCTTCAATTATGATCTATCACAATGCCTCCAAAATCAAAAGCCCCAAAGACCCAAAAAGGCAGATTATAGAATCAGAAACAACACATAAGAATGTTCCAAATCTGAATGATTACTAATGCTTGTGGGCGTGGCCAACCCCAGCCATCACACACAAAACTCAGATAGAACCAGCCCCAAAGGGGCCAAAATCAAATCCAATCATTACCAATGGAAAACCAACCAAACCAAAGCTCAATTCCAGACCATTCAACAACCACTATAAAAACAACAAATCTGTTACCAAACTTGAGAAGGCCAGGAGGTTGCTAAGAGCTGAGAGGGCAAATGCAGCAGAGAATGCAAGGGTCCACAGCTGAGAGGTGAGAAATTATTATGTGGGTTTGCTTGTAGGTCAAATGTGAAAAAAAAATGTGGGTTCAAAGAAGGAAACTGAAGGTGAAAGGTAGGTATTATCATTCTAATTATGATGGGGAATTGGCAAAAGAAGAGGAAAAGATCCAAACGTGTCGGCTCAGCCCACGGTACTGAATTCCCTTTACAACTTTTGCAAGGAATTTGGATGAGATGTGAATGCAGAGAGATCCATCATCCCTTTCCCTCACCATTTTCTCCTTGTAGCTTTGTGCTTTGATTGATATTAACTTTAGAACTTTGGGCTAGATTCCTCACAATATTAAATATTTGCCGTCCACTTGAAATTCTTTTCATTTTTGGTATTGTCATCATTATCTTTTGAAAAAGTAAGGATAATTATTACATTAAATATAATAAAAAAATCATACATAGTATAATTTCATTTGATATAGCACTCACATCAAATAATTATAGATATGAATGGCATAATATTATTTCTTTCATAAAAAATATCCTAAAATCATAGAAAAAATAAATTTATTTCATGCTTTGAAATTTAAAAGGAAAAATTATAACAAGAAGACATAGAAATAAAAATTATATATAAAAAAAAAATGTAGCATGCCATTGTCTATAATCATTTAATAAGTGAAGTTTCCAGAATGAGACTTTTTTTTACAAAAATATTTGTACATTCATGACTTCTTCTTTTTTCAGAAAAAAAAAAAAAAAATCCAAAATCTAATCCTTGACACAAGACCAGGTCTTAATTCTTAACTTTATACTTCAACCAAAGACTTAATCAAGCCCCCTCAATAGCACCTTGTTTTAAATTGGGATTGACTCTTGTATATTTACTACTCTTATGAAAGAAAAAATGTTATAAATCAACCAAGGTGAATACCCCAATTTCATATATACTGGAATATTTCTTGTTATAACTCAACCAAGGGTGAATACCCCAATTTCATATATACTGGAATATTTCTTGTTATAACTCAACCAAGATGAATACCCTAATTTCATATATACTGGAATATTCTTGTTAAAATCAACCAAGATGAATACCCTAATTTCATCTATACTGGAATCTCCTGATTAAAAAAAATGAGTAGAAAAATAATAGCGGAAACATACCTGAATCCATTGAAAGAGAAACCTTATAGGAAGAAAACCCTTTGAGATGGTCTTCCAATTCTGGCCACTAGATTCTGTTTCAATTTCTCTCTGAGAGGATTTTCGGAAATTGGAATGCGTAGTGGTAGAATGGGGACCATAACCCTATTTATAAACTGCTAGGGCAGTTTTAATTTTATCACAATTATATTTCTGCCCCTCATAGAAATAATAATTATCTAATGGTATCTACACAATAATCTCATGACAATTATACCCTTAAGCCAATTAATCAATTATTAATTAGATCACTATATTTAGGCTTAATTAAATGATAGCACACACATTTTAATTATTTACATGTGTGGCCCAAATTATAGATTAATTACAAAAATTAATCTAACAATCTCCCACTGGGCCACATGCATATGTAATCAAATAAATGTGCTTAACCTTATGAGCTCAAAATTTGCTATCATGTCCTTAGGGTATATCCGAACAATCTCGTCCATTAACTATACTGACATAGGATCAAGGTGGTCTTTGTTACATCAATCGTTACTAGACCAATCAATGGTCACATATATCTATACAGCTAAATGACATAGATCAATCATGAGTGCATAGCATGGAAATTACATGCAATGTGATCTGTTCATGCCTATTTCCAACTGGTCCTACTTAACTTTATTGAGATCAAATCTTTAGCATAATTTAACAGAGTGCAATAAAATGAATACTTTATTTCTGCAGAACACAATCCAAATTTATAGATAAAGTCTAAACATAACATAGAGCAATATACAATGAATAATATAAACTCCCACTAAATTTGGATATCCTCAAATGAGACAACACCCATATGAGCAGTGTGCTCATGAAAGACCTTGGGTGGTAATCCCTTTGTAAGCGGATCCGCTATCATGGAGTTTGTTCCAATATGCTCTATGGATATCTGTCCACTCTGTACTTTTTCTTTTACAACTAGGAACTTGATATCAATGTATTTTGATTTTGTAGAACTCCTGTTGTTATTGGAATATAAAACTGCTGATTTACTGTCACAAAATATCTTCAGTGGTCTTTCAATACCATCCAGAACACGCAGCCCAGTGACAAAATTTCGTAGCCATATTCCTTGATTGGATGCCTCATAACATGCTACAAACTCTGCTTCCATGGTGGATGAAGTTACGAGTGTCTGTTTGGCAGACCTCCATGAAATTGCTCCACCAGCCAACAGATAAATATAGCCTGATGTGGATCTTCTGCTGTCTTGGCATCCAGCAAAGTCAGAGTCGGAATACCCAATGAACTCTAACTGATCCAATCTCCTATATGTAAGCATGTACTCTTTTGTTCTCTGTAAATATCTCATAACCCTCTTGGCTGCTCTCCAATGATCCATTCCAGGGTTACTTAGATATCTGCCTAACATGCCAACAATGTACGCAATATCCGGACGTGTACATACCTGAGCATACATTAGACTCCCCACAGCCGAAGCGTAAGGAATCTTCTGCATTTCTTGACTTTCTAAACTATTTTTAGGGCATTGATTAAGACTGAATTTGTCTCCTTTAGCGACAGGGGTATCACCTGGTTTGCTATTTTGCATGCCATACCTTTGGAGGACTTTATCAATATAGGTCCTTTGTGACAATCCTAAAATACCCCTAGAACGATCTCGGTGTATCTGGATTCCTAAGACAAAGGAGGCATCACCAAGATCTTTCATCTCAAAATGTTTTGATAAAAATCTCTTGGTGTCGTGCAATATGCTAATATCATTTGTGGCTAGCAATATGTCATCGACATATAAAACCAGGAAAATATACTTACTCCCACTGAATTTGTGATACACACATTCATCCATAAGATTTGCCTCAAAACCATATGAGACAATAATTTGATGAAACTTGAAGTACCACTGACGAGAAGCTTGCTTGAGCCCATAATGGATTTAGTTAATTTACAAACCATATTCTTTGAGTCTTCGGACACAAAATTTTCTGGTTGTACCATATAAATTGTTTCATCAATGTCACCATTGAGAAACGCTGTTTTAACATCCATTTGATGTAACTCAAGATCATAATGTGCAACTAGTGCCATGATTATCCTGAAAGAGTCCTTCGTAGAAACTGGAGAGAAGGTCTCTTTGAAGTCAATTCCTTCTTTTTGAGTAAAGCCTTTAGCTACAAGACGTGCTTTATACCTTTCTACATTACCATTTGAATCCCGCTTGGTTTTAAATATCCATTTACAACCAATGGGCTTCGTACCAACTGGTAATGGGACAAGTTCCCAAACTTTATTGTCTTGCATAGATTTGTACTCTTCATTCATGGCTTCAATCCATTTCTGAGAGTTGGAACTTTTCATGGCTTGCTGGAAGTTGATTGGATCATCTTCCATCATTCCACTTTCTACCTCATGTTCCTGGAGATATACGATATAATCGTCCGAAATTGCATTTCTCCTCTCTCTCGTGGATCTCCTTAATGGCATATTTTCTTGAGGTTGTTGAGTTTGTTCTTCAGGAGCAATGTCCTCATTTGCAATTAAGGGTTGAACAATATTGTCTGTTGGTTGAGGATCCAAATTTACTTCTTGATCAATGATAGGTAGTGAAACCTGTACATTATCAAAAGCAATAGTAGATCCCTCTTCCTCCTCAAAGACAATATTCCTAACCTGATTTCTCCCCCCTAACTCAAATCCTCAAAAAATGTTGCAGTTCCCGTCTCAAAAATTGACCTAATAGTAGGATCATAAAATTTAAAACCCCTTGATCGCTCTGCATAGCCAATAAAGTAGCTGCTAACTGTTTTAGAGTCCAATTTCTTTTCATGAGGTTTATAAGGTCTCGCTTCAGCTGGACATCCCCAAATATGAAAATGCTTTAAACTGGGCTTTCGACCCGTCCAAAGCTCATAAGGCGTTTTAGCAGCCGCTTTAGTTGGCACCCGATTTAGGATATAAGCTGCCGTTTTGAGTGCTTCACCCCAGAGTTTTTCGGGTAAAGTAGAATGACTAATCATACTCCTTACCATGTCCTTAAGGGTTCGGTTTCGTCTTTCTGCTACACCATTCATGCTAGGTGATCCTGGCATGGTGTATTGAGGGACGATCCCACATTCCTCTAGGTATTTAGCAAATGGTCCTGGACATTGTTCACCTGATCCGTCATATCTACCATAGTATTCACCACCACGGTCAGATCTGACGCTCTTTATTCTTTTGTTGAGTTGTAACTCAACTTCTGCTTTAAATGTTTTGAACACGTCCAATGATTGTGATTTCTCATGTATAAGAAATAGGTAGCCATATCTTGAATAGTCATCTATGAATGTTATAAAGTACTGTTGACCATTCCAAGATGTCGTAGGGTATGGTCCACAGATATCTGTATGAATTAATTCTAAGACGTCTGTGGCTCTATTTGCACCTAATTTCTTTGTTTTGGTCTGTTTTTCCTTTAATACACTCAAACAAATATCAAAATCTGAAAAGTCAAGTGAATCTAAAATCCCATCGGACACAAGTCGCTCAACTCTAGATTTAGAGATATGACCTAGGCGTTTGTGCCACAATGAGGCCGAATTATCTTTATTCAATTTACGTTTTGTACCTCGTGATTCCACATGCAAGGTTTCATTATAGGACGGAACAGTTTCCAACAAATATAGATTATCATAAACATTAAGTAAACCGGTTCCTACAATATTTGAATTAATAGATAATGCAAATCTATTGTTTCCAAATGAACAAGAATAACCTGATTTGTCCAAAACAGAAACTGAAATTAAATTCCGTCTGAAAGACGGTACAACGAAAGTATCTATTAAATCCAAAAAATAACCAGATTTCAATAATAATCTAAAGTGCCCTATTGCCTCCACTTCTACCGACTGACCGTCTCCGACATAGATGCATCTTTCAGCATCACTTGGTTTTCGGTAACTCAGGCAACCCTGCATAGAAACACAAATGTGAGTAGTAGCACCAGAATCTAACCACCATGTGTTTCTAGATACTGAAGCTAAATTAACTTCAGAACAGACCAAAGTAAGAATTATACCTTTCTTAACACGCCAAGCAGCATACTTGGTACATTCCTTCTTAGTATGTCCAGGCTTATTACAGAAGAAACATGTTACCTCAACTTTCTGTTTCTTTTGTTCTAGGCCATTAGAAGCAGCAACCTTATTATCCTTATTCCTTCGTTTGCCCTTATCCTTGGAAGTGCTAGCCAGATGAGCACTTTCGGTCTTGTCTTGCTTCAATCTCTCTTCCTCTTGCACACAGAATGAAATGAGCTCATTAAGAGTCCATTTATCCTTTTGACAGTTATAACTGACCTTGAATTGATTAAATTGTGCAGGAAGAGAGATGAGAACCAAATGCACGAGTAAATCATCAGATAACTCAAGTTTCAAAGCCTTAAGTTTTGAAGCAAGATGAGACATCTCCATGATGTACTCCCGAACATTACCCTTGCCTTTATACTTCATTGAAATCAAGCTTGCTAAAAGCGTGCTCGTTTCAGCCTTATCGTTTTTGGCAAAACGTTTCTGAATTTCCGCAAGGAAGTCACTGGCATTAGTAACCTCATCGGTTACCGCACCCCTGAAAGCTTCTGGAATTCCGCGCTTCATGATCATAAGACTTAGCCTATTTGAACGTTCCCACTTACCCCAATAAACCTCATTCTCTTGAGTACTTTGCTCATTGAGTTCATCGGGTTTGGGCATTCTCAAGGCTAAGTCTATATCCATGCAGCCTAAGAGAATCATCATATTCTCTTTCCAGTCCTTAAAATTAGTCCCATTTAACATAGGGACATTATTGATGTTGGCAGATATAGAAGTAGTTGATATAAAAGCTGAATCCAGAACAAAATAAAATGAATCAAATAAACCATCATGCTCACATAAAATAAGCAATTAAACACATAATCTTTAAATTTAAAAGCAAATTATGACATTTCAAGATACCTAGCACAACATTAATATCAAGTCTTTGGACAGTAATATTAACTGTAAGTGGTACTCTTGTTGTAGTGATCAAACATTGATGATAAGTTATGTCAAATAATAAATCTATCTTTGGATTGATTTATTATTCACATTAAGTTACCTTTATAATCATCACATATTTATCATCACAGGTATGTATGCAATTTGACCAAATATTAACTTTCCTTTGGGCCAGTCAATACCCGCATGAATCACATACACACAAATATCTAACACCCCGAACAGACTAATCTACACGAAAGATGTCACTTTGGTGATTTTCCGCTTTAATTAGCCTATTTAAAATGTTAGATCAATAACTTAAATATTAATATCATAAAATGCTATTAAATAATAATAATAATAATAATAGTAATAAAAAAAAAAATTTATCAACTCAATATTTCATAAATCTTAATCCATTGACATATATATATATATTAAAATAATAACTCAAAAATTAATCAAGGAGTTGGCTCTGATACCACTTGTTATAAATCAACCAAGGTGAATACCCCAATTTCATATATACTGGAATATTTCTTGTTATAACTCAACCAAGGGTGAATACCCCAATTTCATATATACTGGAATATTTCTTGTTATAACTCAACCAAGATGAATACCCTAATTTCATATATACTGGAATATTCTTGTTAAAATCAACCAAGATGAATACCCTAATTTCATCTATACTGGAATCTCCTGATTAAAAAAATGAGTAGAAAAATAATAGCGGAAACATACCTGAATCCATTGAAAGAGAAACCTTATAGGAAGAAAACCCTTTGAGATGGTCTTCCAATTCTGGCCACTAGATTCTGTTTCAATTTCTCTCTGAGAGGATTTTCGGAAATTGGAATGCGTAGTGGTAGAATGGGGACCATAACCCTATTTATAAACTGCTAGGGCAGTTTTAATTTTATCACAATTATATTTCTGCCCCTCATAGAAATAATAATTATCTAATGGTATCTACACAATAATCTCATGACAATTATACCCTTAAGCCAATTAATCAATTATTAATTAGATCACTATATTTAGGCTTAATTAAATGATAGCACACACATTTTAATTATTTACATGTGTGGCCCAAATTATAGATTAATTACAAAAATTAATCTAACAAAAAAATATTAAAAAATGTTAAATAAGTTTTGTTTTTTTATGGTTTGTATATTTTTCTCTTCGAATTTAAATTTTAATAATTTATTAGGTATGACAATGAGATAGTTTTTTTTTTCTCATTCCACATTGCCCTTGATAGAATGAATTTAAAATTTAAATAAATTGATTTGAGAGTTTGAGATTTTTTTTTTTAAATTTGGAATGGGTTCAAGACGGATTGGAGTATTGTTTTGTCATCCTTATATAATAAAATGCTTTTCAATAAATAAATTATAAAAAATGATAATATTTTAATTATTTATAAAATACATTAATTTTAATGTGATTAAAAAAAATTAAATAATCTTTTAAAAACTTTTCAAAAAAAAGTTAAACCCAATAAGGCTGGGTTTGGGAAATCCATGTACTCGTCCCACCCCGCTCACTTCATTTAATTTTTTTAATAAGACAAAAAATTATTTTCCTATTGAAATGGAGGCAATTCATTTTAAACTGATGTCATTACCATATTTGAATAAACCCTAGAATAAAATAAACTAATTCTTTGTCACATACGGAAAGAGTGATATAATTATTCTTTATTTACATATGATTAGTACGCCCAATAATATTCAATCAGTCAAAATTATGAATGAATGTTTAATATTGAGTTGGTGAATGATGTGAAGTGGGATCTAAATTTGTAGATGAATGTGGCTTATAACTAATCTTTTTGTAGCTATTTGATGAACATGGGCTGCACCAAGGTTGAACTGTCCACGTCTACCTTTTAAAACTAATATTTTTATTGGTAAAGATCTTAGTCCCAAACATCATAAATAAAGTCTTTTGACCTTTTGGTAATAAAATTTTGAGTGTGATCTAAGAAAAGAAAACTTTTCTATCGTTTGAAAAGAGATGTTACTGAACAAACAACGACGTCGTTTTATTTTACTTAGGGAAAGACAAACGACGTCGTGAAGTAGTCTATTAGAAGATATTAGAATAAACGGCGCCGTTTTAACGAAGTAAGGAACTTGGTTGTTTTGAGAAAGTGACTCAGCTTTTGCAAACCCCAATTGAAAAGACGACGTCGTTTGCTTAAAAGCAGGAAAACCGAAAACGAAAAAGAAAAAAACGGAAAGGGATTAAGGGCCTGTTTGGTAGAGCCTCAAAATGGCAATCTTACCTTTTTGAAAAGGCCAAATGTTTGAGAGGACTTTTCGGTCAGTTTCACTGTGGTAGACGGAGCAGGTACGAGTACCCTTCATTCAATGGGTTTGAATTTCTCCGATTCTTGGTGAATGGGATTTGCTGGTCTTTCTCGCGGAAAATTTTGTCAACCATTGGTTAGCCGATATGATTGATTTCGTTTAGAGTGATGGGAGATTCTAGAATACATTGGTAGGGTTGGTTGTATGCCTTATTTGTTATAAAAATTTATAATATTATCTAACCATTGGTTTCTAATTTTAGCTTTTATGAATAAAATAAAATAGAAAATAAATAGAATTTGTTTTCATTAATTTTTAAAAATAAAATAAAATATAAAAAAATTAAAAAAAAAAAACATAAAAAGTAAATAAAATATAATATAGTACCATTTTTCACAATTCAATACTGAAAATCTTTAAATATGACTTTTTTTAAATTACATTGTTTTTCTTAATTTCTTTTAATTTCTCTAGAATTTTTTATTAAGTAAATAAATTTTATATCAACATTTGATACATAAAATTTATTAAATTTTAAAAATAATTTAAGAATAAACAAATAATTTTTTTCTTTTCTTTTCTTTTTCTCTCTTCTGTCTCCATAACATCCACACTCACTCCATATGTTGTCGTCACCTTCATTCATCATGGTGACTACAAATGGCGTCACTATCAAGGTCATTGCCAATGATCATCCCCTCTCCTATCATCTACCTCTCTTTTTCCTTTTCTCTCTTTCTTTCCCTCTCTCTCTCTCTTCATCTCCCTTTTTCCCGTCACCAACATTGTTTCCCCATCGCTCATAGCACCACCATTTCCCCACCACTCATAGCAACGCCACATACAACCACTTTCCTATTGGCATATTAGATATAAGCAACAAAAGTAATACTAATTTTTCAAAAAGAATTGATCTTTAGGGTTAAAGTATTAACATTTAGGTTTGGATGTTCACAAATCTTAAATTCCAAGTGTTGAAGATAACCTTGAAATTATTGAAAGTCTCATAAACCTACGATTTTTTGTCCAATGACTCAACTTTGCTCTTGGTACATTTCTAATGAGGAGAAAAGAAAGGTGGAAATTATGACTCTCTTTCTCTTTGAATGGTGGAAGACAAAAGTGTTGAAAACCCTAACCCCTATGAGATATTTATAAGTTCCTAATTGGACTTAAATGACTTGAGTTCATATGGGCTTAGACCACTTAATTTAGCATAACTTAGGTCTATTAATTAATCAATTAGTCTTATCCAAAGACTTTATTCATTTACCCTTGTGCAACCTTATATAATTATTAAAACACTCTTATACATAAAAGTGAACCTAGAGTCCATCTGACTCTCATAACTCATGTTAACAAAGTATATAAACTCACAACAGGGACTATTGGGACCAATAAGAGTACCGGTTCCCTCAAAATCCAATTTTGAAGTTGATTCAATATCCCACTACAAATAATCGACTAAATTCTAGTATTCTATGTAAAAAAACAACAAGACACTATATGCTTGAGCTGGTGACCTGCTATCCATTGCATTTAGTCTCCTGCATGAATGAGTGTTTGTAGTCTAATAAGGTGAAAGTTAACAATTTTTTAAAACTACCTCTATTATCCTTGAATTACATATCATTCTATCGTATATTCAACTAACATATCTTAGCTCTCAAAGGACCTCTATCAACTTCCACTTAAATAACTATTATAACCATAGTTTCCATGAATACACCTTCTTAAAATCACCCAATGAGACGTTATGTCTCAATCCCATGAGATATCATGGTGTTTCTATTAAAAATACATATTGCTACAAGCTTTCATCAATAGTGACCTAATTTATAGGAGGAATATATGATTAGCTTACAATCTCACCTGTAGGTCAAAGTCACTGGTAACTTTAGTACAAACTTAATATTCTTTCAAAGTTAAGGGACAACATAATGAAGTAGCTTAGTGAAGTCGTGATTGCTTGATAGCCTTAAGGCATGACACACCATAAGTTTTGTCCAATGTATAACTAAACACACTAATGCACTCACCATGGGAAATTCATCTCGATAGTTATGACCAATCATCCTTCCAATTAGAAGGTAGTGCACTATAACCTTTAATGGGTTACCTAAACCCATGGACCAATTGTGAACAAGTCATCTATTTGTAAGGAATTTATGACTTAGATCTTTCTATGTAACTCTTAATACACCTAAGTTACATACAATGCAAAAGATACAAGCAAGAATACTCATAAAGAATGCATGGAATAAGGATAGATAAAAGTAAAATCGGAATTATATCATGTCATATTTTTAAGGGCTTTATCTTAACATTCCTTACCACTCCACCATCGACCACCACTAACGGCATCACCCACCTCCATCCACCTCTTTTCCTTATTTCCTCCTCTCTCTCTCTCTCTCTCTCTCTCTCTCTCTCTCTCTCTCTCTATTTATATCTCTCCCTTCTCATTTCCACTTCCATCTTCATCAAACCCACTATGTTGATGTTCCTCCCTTAATCCCTCTACGTTGCAACGACCACAAACATTGTCGCCACTCACAACCACTACCATTCTTCAACTTAGCTACCATTCATTCTTTCATTCCTAAGGCTTTCAATGAGAGTAAACATATTGCCTTGATCTTTAAACTACCTATTTACTTTTGGTATTAGGCTTAAGCCTGTGGATATTTTGCTTTACTTTTAATTCTGATTTGTTTGGATGTAGGTTTACATTGTTGCTTTGGATTATTCAAATTTGGGTTATGGTTCGGTTATTTTGGGTTATACTTTTTGGTTACCTTATTTAGGCTTGATGTATTTTGACTAGGGATCGGTTCAATTAATTTTTATAGATCTTGATTTGAGTTTAGGCCTAGTTAAGTTACCTTTTAATTTACTTGGGCTTTGATTCTCCATTTAGTTTGATTTAGGCTTATTGATATGTGGATTTTGTTGTTAGGCTTTAACTTGTTTTATTTTGATTTAGGCTTGTGTACTTGTTTGGATATTGCTTTGGGCTTGGACTTTGAATTATTTTTCTATGCTTAGAAATTTTCTTTTTGCATAGCATGATGGCTAGAGGAAGAGGCATAGCAAATGTGTAGTAAGTTGGTTGAAAGCAGTTGGTGTGGTTGAAGACCAGGCTGCTAGACGCATGGAGGAGTTAAGATTGTGAGCCAAACTTGGAAGACAACTCTCTAGGGTTTCAGTGGGACTCCTTGTATATATTTTATTTCTTTGGGAGACTTCATTTATTGTATATTTTGGTAAGGGGAGTTTTCTTGCATGTCTGAATTTTTTTTTTTAAATGAGATATTTTTATTAATAAATAAAACCATTTTCTTAAAAATAATTTTAGAATTATTTTTTTCCTCAAAATAAAATTGGTAAAACCTTATTTTTAATAAAATTGAAAAATATTTTTTAAAATAAAATGGAAAAAGTAATAAATTGAGATTTTAATTTTTCTTTTATAACTTGAATATATAATTTTTATAATTTTTTTTATACATTGAAACTTTTTTTAAATAAATAATAAATTTGAAATTATTTTTATAGAATCAAAATAATTTGCAAAATTCTTTTAATGAAAACGACAAACCTTTATTAAAACCAAACAAAGATAAAATCAGATTTTTAATAAATCTTTTTTTTTATAAAATTAAAATAAAAAAAATCAATTTTTGGTAAATAAAAAGAATTGAGGTATCTTTGTAAATAATTTTATAAAAAAAATCATTTTCCTATTAAAAATCATTTTTACTAATAAAATGGAGTGAAACATCCTTTGTAAAAAATCATTATTTTCCTGACAAAAACAAATTAAATAATATTCTCATTAATAAAATAAAATTTTCTTGATAATAATTGAATCAAATCATTTTAAATTATTTTGAATTTAGTTTTTCATAAACGTGTTTTTTTTTGTTTGATTTTTTGTAAATATGTTTTTTTTAATCAAAATAAATGATGAATTCAACTTTTCAAAGATTAGGAATGCACGCAAAAAAATGCCCGGTTGACGAATATGTACGCAAGCAACTCATTCTTCTTAACCAACTCCAACAATTTCAAATTTTCCTCCCTTTCTTGACTCATCTTTCTTTCCATCATCCTTATTTGTAACTGCACCAGATTTGGTAGATCAACTCCTGTCTAATGCCTTTTCACTCATGCAAGTTTGCACCGTGACTATTAACAGTGCATCACCCCAAAAAACAAGAATATATGAATGGGAGGCCAGCAAACATTCCCCGATTGTTTTTTTGTTGCAGCGTTGTCGAATCTTGGATGGGCCGACGGCATATCAGAAAGTTTAATTTTGTTTTGACATGAATGCAGGCCGAATCCGGCAATTCGCAATGATATCACCGACCTACACATGGCTCCGTTATTCTTCGTATGGATCAACTTTTTAATATTCTAATTAATTATTGAAATTTTTATGACCATATTCAATAAAAACAATGCTTTTTATTTATTAAGCTTTTCGAATGTCAAATTGTAATCTTTTAGGCTATCTTCAGGTACAGGATAGGATCAGATCAAATCGGATATGTATCTCTTACATTTCAATATTTTTTATTTTTAAAAAAATATAAAATTTCTTTTACATTTAATAAAATTAATTTTATAAATATTTTTTTTATAAATTATTTTATAATAATCAGTTTGATCTGTTTTATCAAGAAGGTCTACGAATCAGATCCGTATAATATCAAATCATGTGATTATTATTTAGGATTAACAATTAATTTGATTTAATTAACTATTATTACAAATCAAGTAAAAATTGTTTATTAGGATTCAAATTCTCTCTCCCGCTAAAACCAAGTAACATTTTTGTTGCTCATTGATCGGGAGTTTGAATTTGAAACATTTACACATCATTACCGTTCTTAAGACATTTTATTTGATAGATCTTGTTTTTGCTAATGTTTTGAACAATAATATATACTCAAAATTTTAAAAATGTTAATTATTCTTATTTAAATAATAAAAAAATTTCTTTAAATTATTTTTGTTAGAATTTTTCTTAACTTTTTATTAAAAATAATTTGTTTTCAAATTTTAGGTTGTTTGTTTTCCTATTTTTTTCATAATTGATTGTAATTTTTTTATTGAATAGAGTAATACTTGATTTTTATTTACTTTTTAATGTTTAATAAAAATAAAATATTATAAAAATAAACATCTAAATACTTAACATTATTAAGCTATATTTAAATTAGTAAAAAAATTATTTTTGTAAATTAAAGCAATAAATTTTATGAAATTATATTATTTTAAATATAAATTCGATCATTATCAAATTTTATAAAAATTATATTATTAACTCTTATTCTTTGAAAATATATTACCAAATGTAAAAAATATATATATATCTATAAGTATCCCTTTATATACTTTTTATTTTTCATTTTTAAAAACAAAACATAAAAATAAACTTTTTAAGGATTATACTAAAAATATATTTGTTTAAAAATCAATTAAAAAATCAAAAGCTTGTTTGATCATGTTTTTTAAAAACCGATGAAAACAACTCTTACTTGTTTTCTATTTCATTTTGTTTCCAAAAAACAATCATAAAACCGTATTAGAAAATTTTAAAAAACAATTTTTTATTTTTAAAAATAGAAAACTACTTTTAAATCACATGACTAAAAAGGCTTTTACTATTTTAAATTTTTATGAATATACAAGTAAATTTATATTTTTATACAAGAGTTTTTATTTTTAAAAATAGAATTCAAGCAATATAACCAAACGTAGCCAAAATGATGTTAAAAAAAAATCCAATAATGGCTAAAAAAAGCACTAGGCTAAGAATGATTAGAATTTTTTTTATAAAGATTATAATTCAGGAATTAATAACAAAAATTAAATTCTAGTTGAAAATAATTGATAAAACTTTTATGGTATAGAAGTTAAAAATGGAATAAAAATTTATAAATTTAAGAATTAATTGGTTAAAATGAATAAAATAATTTTCATATTTGTAAATTTAGCATCTTTCATGTTTTTATTTGAAAAATAATTTATTTTTGATATAAATATCCTTAATTATTCAAATATTTACATATAGTTATAAAAGACGGAATTACTTTTACAAGAAAAGAATGAGAATATTTTTGTCAAAATAAAATTAAAAAAAAGGGTAAAAAATTGGATTTGAAAAATTAGACTTTTAATGATCCTTTTAATCAAATAACTCTAAATTTAAATACCAACAACAATTTTTATTTCATTAATACCAATCAAATATAGAAAAGGCCTTTTTTTTGTTATTTCTGTTTCCTTTATATTTTATTTATAATAATTATATGTTATAAATATTAATGTTATAAATTTATTTCTAATACAAGTAATTATCACTAACAATTTTTTGTTAGAGCGTCAATATTAAGATTCCGAAGTTTCCTTTTCTTATAGTTTCCTTCCAGCCAAACGCAATATAAATTAAGAATCTGAAAAATCGAAGGCATTTTGGGCATGCAGCATAAGCTTCCTAGTTCTTAACGATAACTTCGACCCTGTCGTGTCTCTATATATATATTATACGATCACTCCCCGCTTCTTCTTTAATATCACTCTCCGGCGAGATCATCCATGTTTTCTGCCAACTAAGCTCACCATCCATTCTCATAATGATGGTATTCAGCAACGCCGGCACCGGATTCCTGGCCGGAAAACAGGTGTTCCCGATCGACTACGCAGCAGAAGTGTCTCAGAAGCTCGTGGATGCTTCACACCGCAACGATCTGAAGTCGGCGTTGGACTGCATCGCCGATCCTTTCGTCGACGTCAGCTTCATCGGAACTGTGTACTTGAGGGCCAGGAAGACGGAGGTTGTTCTCCACGACGAGAGTCCGCACGAAGTTCGCGTGGAGTTCGAGGAGTTCAAGACCGAGGTAACCGCTCTGTTTCTCGCTGCACATGCTGGAAACGTTGCGCTCGTCAGGAAATTGCTGGTAATTTTGGCTTTAACTTTCTCGCCTTGTTTCTGGAATTAGAGTCTGTTTGGTTGCTGAGAGAACAGAGGAAACAGAAACTCGAAGGTTTAGAATCGTGCGTTTTCTGCTGTTTTGGTTTGTTTGAACTGAAAAGGTAACTGTTATTGGTTTAGTCTTCTCTCAGCCTCAAAGAATGAAAAGTCTTTTGAGTTTTGAATTTTTAAATCCTTATGTTTTATTCTATTTTCTCTGCAACCAAACAAAGTGTTAGAAACCAAAAGGTCATCCGTACTCTCGTTTCCTAACATTCTTGGCTATTGATTTGTTTGAATCTACTTTCTCACATTCATTTTTTTTTTTAATTTCCGTTCTTGAATTTTTCAAATTTGACATTACGATACACTGAAGCAAATTCGGTGCATTTTAATTGCATTTTCGGCTTCTCGTCTTTCTTGCATTTGTTCGCTTATTTTTGGCATTTCTTCTAAGCTTTTAGGAATTTGTTTGGAAGAAATCAAATTTGTAAAGCGGTCATCGGATTGTTTGAATTTGTGTCTCTTGAATTTTTTCCTCTCCCCCGTCTTCAATTCTATAATAATTTATGACTCCAGACTCCCTTAGGAATGTTTGACTTGCGATATAAATCTATTCTTTTCAAATCAGATTTATAGGATTCAAACGCTGATACCGACTATGGACTTTTTTTTTTTTATGGCGCATGATACTGTGCCATGGGCATGTTAACAAATGTTGTACTTATTGACTCAATAAAGCATATACTATTACATCAATTTTTGGGGTAGGGTTATGAATTTTTGCTTGAATATGTCAGTATAAATATCATTAATTGTATCAAACAAAAAGCAAAAGTCATGTGGGTGAAGTGGACATATTTTGATTAAAACAAATTAGAAAACCAGGTGTGAAACCCATTCAAGCTCTCCACCATGAAAACATTAATGGCAAATGATAAAGAAATCATGAAAACTTATTTAACAGGTATTGCTGTAATACCGGAGAGATACCCATCGAAAACAATCAAATTGTGTCATATTTACATTTAATCTCATTAATATCTGTTATCCGGTGCCTTAGTATCATCCTTTGCATCAAGTCATACCCCAATTTTAATCTTTATATCTTTCATTTAATGATTTAGATTTTTTATGCACTTTCAATGGTAATGGTGGAGATGGAAAGTTTGTGGGTAAAAAACTATAAAAAAAAAATAAAAAGATTAAAAAAATCAAGCTTTCCTCTGAAATTGAAATAAATTTTGGTTCCATCTTTTTATCTTCCATATTTGATTGCAATGTCAGTGTTTGCGCATCATCAGTTGCAAGTCTACGGAAGTTCTTCAATAAAGCCATTTTATGCACCAAGAAAGAGTCTTTAACAGGTCTACAGATTAGTGAGAGCAGATGCATAAAGTCTCTCAACCTTCCCAACATGTAGCATAATGGATGCATTTTTCACCTGACACAGCCTGAGATTCGTACTCCGCTTTAATGGATTCACATTCAGGTCCTGATGGATAAAAATCACTTTACCTGAAGAATTTTCCTTTTTCAGATGATGAGTAAAAAGTGATCTGTATTATGAATATGTGATTTAGTGTAAAATTAAGAGCGATAAGATATTATTAAGCCATATATTCCTTATTACTGAGCTTTGGCATTTTGGGATCATAGAGTGTTGGAGCTAATGTGAACCAAAAGCTATTTCGAGGCTATGCGACGACAGCAGCCGTGAGGGAGGGCCATCTGGAGATATTGCAGACACTTATCAATGCAGGGGCGTCTCAGCCGGCATGCGAGGAGGCTTTACTGGAGGCAAGCTATCTTGGGCGGGCCAGACCTGCCGAGTTGCTCATGGGTTCTGAGATGATCCGCCCATATGCTGCTGTGCATGCTCTTGTCACCGCTTGCTGCAGAGGGTTTGTGGATGTTGTGGACACGCTCATCAAGGTGAATTCCTGTTAATATTTTCTAATGCATTGGGTCTTTTTCAGTCCTTTGCATAGAGACATGTGATAAAGAGGGAATAGCTCCGACAGGGGCAGGAAAAGTGGGACCATATGCATGGTTTGCCTGTTTCCTAATTGTTTAAGCTTTTGCGGCACAGTTCTGACTCTTCCCATCTCTTTATTCCATCATTTGTTCATGGTGATTGGTTAGCTTTCCCCCACAAATTACTTAGCCAAGGAGTGCATATGACTATAAACCCAAACAGTTTCTAACTGTAAAAACTGCTGGAGTTATGTTATTGAATGAAGGAGAATGTTGAAACAGGATTATCTTAACTAGTTTGCATTTATCTTAACTATGGGTGTGATGAGCACAGATTCATTTTCCTGTTGCTCTTCTGTTTGGAACCTAAACGAAATATCTCCAGGATCATTATTTTGCAACTGTTGCTTTAAATTTTGGTGCAGAGTCATATAGTCCTATCACTGGCATTCTTTATCCTGCAGCCCATCAATTTCGCTGGTCTTTGGCAGGGGAAATTAATTTGGTCCTTCCAGAACTGGTCCTTCTCTGTCTACCAAAATTTTAATTTTGAAAATAAATAGTATTTTCTCTTCATTCCTTAGAATTCTTTGAATCATTCATACTTTCAAGCAAACATTTTTCTGATATTTCTTTCAGCATCGATAAAATGGGTCCACTATAAACCTTTAGCCGTCCTTCTAAATTCTCAGGCCCAAGGCAACCTTTTTCATTAAAAAATTCAGAAATCCCATTTACCTTAACCCAATATCAAAACCATCCGATTAAAAAAATCTTCTTTAAACATGATAACTAATTGGTTTCCTACCATGTGCTGGCTCCCACATTGAATGCAGACTCCCTTGATTCTTGATAGAAGGGAGCTCCTTGTGAGACATCAACATTTCCTTTAGTAAGTATTGTTCTATGGATGGAATAAACTGAGATATAAGCTCTTTAATAACACTAATTCTCTTGACTGGTGGCAGTGTGGAGTTGATGCCAATGCAACTGATAGGATGCTGCTTCAGTCTTCCAAGCCTTTCATGCACACCAATGTTAACTGTAATGCGCTTGCTGTTGCCATTGTTAGTAGACAGGTCTCTGTTGTTCGATTGCTATTACAGGTAAACATTCTTGTGCAAGATCACCCAAATCACTTAGGAAAAATATTTCTCTTCAGGGACACTGTCATATAATGTGATGACACTCGAGTGTTTTTACAAAACTGGACAAATAATGACATGCTGTGTGAGGAAAAGTAGCTTTGTAAATACTCATGAGATGACAGTATAGCCACATCGTAAGAGAAGGCAGGAGTACATAATTCAATCCAATCACTTGTTCATGATTGAAATAAACAAAATTCAGTTTTTTCCTTGTGATGTAGTGTGACACTACTTCCTTAGTTTGAGTTGGAAACCAGTGGTGTGGTTTTTGCTCATCACTCCGGATCAATAATGTAGTTTATGGTACTAGAAAAGTATACAACAAATGGTAGGCAGAAATTTGCATGCAATTCATGTTAAGCATAAGAGAATAGAAGATAGTCTTTTACATCGACATTATACAGTCTCTGTAGGATGTCATTTTCTGGAATGTTGTCAAGCGATATTCCTTACTAATTCCATAGTCTGTTTTGGCTTCATATGATACGTGGAACCATAATTGTATGCTTAATGGGGAGCCTTTTGTGTCCAAATATTAGGCAAATGGGATCCTTAAGGCTATGTTTGGTTCCCAATAAAATTTGGGAGAGAATATGAGAGAAAGAAAATAGAGATGAAAAGTAGAAAGAAAGAAAAATTGAAGATAAATAACATATAGATTTAAAGTTAATAAATTATTTTTTGTACTACTTAAAACTCATTTAACTTATTTTAATTCTTTTAGATAAAGATTAAATAATTTAAAAATGCATGAGTTTCTAACTAATTTTAATTATTATTTTTTTTCGTATTTTTCATAGTGATACCAAACATGAGAAAATAAATTTCCTTAGCATTTTTTTCTTTTCTTAATACTTTATGGGAACCAAACGTAATCTAAATGTCACACCCAAACATAAATTATGTTTGAGGCAATTCAGCACGCTCTCAATTGATATAGTCCCCCTATACTTGCTGCATATGCATATGATATGACTGCATCAACTGGTTAGATAGATTGTTTCTTAATCATTTAGACAAGCATTCTTCTAATAACATTATCACACAATTGCTCTCTAATATGCATCACCCTTTGACAATGGTAAGGCTGGCGTCAGAGTTGACATCAAAGTTAGACTTGGAGCCTGGTCATGGGACACAGCTACAGGAGAAGAATTTCGGGTAGGAGTGGGATTGGCAGAGCCCTACTCAATCACCTGGTGTGCAGTGGAGTATTTTGAAGCCAGCGGTGCTATCTTGCGCATGCTCTTGCAACACCACTCTGTTAACAACCATCACTTAGGGAGGACCCTTGTGCACCATGCCATCCTATGTGGCAATCCAGGAGCACTTGATGTGCTATTGAATTGTGGTGCAGATGTAGAATTGCCGGTGAAAACAACATCAAAAACAGAGTTACGCCCTATACATTTGGCTGCACAGTTTGGATTGGCTAAAATTCTTCAATGTCTGATCAATGCTGGCTGCAATCTCAACTCTCCAACAGCATCTGGAGAATCTGCACTGATGATCTGCACAAGATACAAACATGAGGAGTGTCTTAGAGTTTTGGCCGCAGCTGGTGCTGACTTTGGTTTAGTCAATGCAGCTGGGCAATGCGCCTGCTCGATTGCAAGCTCAATTCGGTGGACTCTTGGCTTTAGACAAGCAGTGTTAGATGTAATTCATGCTGGGAGCACTGTTGCATCAAGCAATACCTCAATATTTTCTCCTCTAATCTTTGCAACTCAAGCAAATGATGCTGTGGCCCTGAAAAAACTCATTGAGCGGCCAGATATCGATCTTGACGAACAGGATCAAAATGGATTATCAGCAGCCATGATTGCAGCTGCAGGGGGTCAAGTGGATGCCTTCCGGATACTTGTTTATGCTGGAGCTAATATAAAGCTGCAGAACAAATACGGTGAGACAGCACTTACGCTATTAGAGGCTAACCATAATGCCGATCTATTTGAAAAGGTGATCCTTGAATATGCGCTTGAAAGAGGAAACCATCGTTCTGCTGGATTTTACCCTTTACATTGTGCAGCACGCTGTGGAGACTTAGATTTGGCTCGGACATTAGCCAACAGAGGTTATGACATCAACTTTGCTGATACTGATGGATATACTCCACTCATGTTAGCAGCAAGGGGAGGCCATGGCAGCATGTGTGAGTTCTTGATCTCATGCGGGGCAATATGCAACATTAAGAATGAGAGACATGAGACAGCGCTCGTGCTTGCTAGGAAAAATGGATTTGGGAACGGCGCAGAGTGTGTGATACTTGATGAGCTTGCCCGAACGCTTGTGCTAGATGGGGCTCCTGTGAAGAAGCACACAAAGAGAGGCAAAGGAACTC
Organism: Vitis riparia; assembly: GCF_004353265.1. Lineage (NCBI taxonomy): Eukaryota > Viridiplantae > Streptophyta > Magnoliopsida > Vitales > Vitaceae > Vitis > Vitis riparia. Next base: position 21,509,606 of record NC_048431.1, on the reverse strand, counting down.
CCCACAGTAAAGTACTGAAAATGGTGGATGGAATTGGGGTGTTGAGGTGGGGGAAGTCAAGCAAGAGGAATGTGATCTGCAGGGGGGCCGAGCTCGGGCCCAGCACATCATTTCGGTGGAACCGGAGAAGAAAGCTTGACGCTGATGAGCCAGGACTGTTCCATGTAATGACCACAAAGAACAAGGAGGTGCATTTTGTATGTGAAGGTGGAATTGAAGTTGCTGAATTGTGGGTGAGGGGCATCAAGCTTGTGACAAGGGAAGCCATTTTCGGAAAGAAACAGAACGATATGTGAGTATAGCATGAGAATTCTTCATTCTCTTTGCAGATTTATGTAAAGTTGTCTGAGGGAATACTTCATCTCAATGTATTCTTCTTCCCAGTGTTTCCTTTTTCAAAGCTGATAATGTATATTACACTCGAGAAAAAAGTGGGGCATCAACATTTGAGATCAATGTTAGAATTGCCAGATAATTTTAATGTTAACAATTCATATGCATTGAAAATAAAACTAGATGCTACATTGCCCTTCAAAAGTTGACAAAATAGTTTGGGAACTAAAGTTGAATTCATTGTATGTTTTACTTTGCATTCAAGTTTGGACTACAAGAAAATTTTAACTGAATTGAAAAGTTTCATTATGAAGTTTTTACCTAGTCACATTGTTTGCGATTTAGCAAATTCTTTTATACTATTATAACATTCTTATACACGTAATCAAATTTGGAGCACATTAAAGTTTATATTTTTTTTTATCTTAAACCATTTCAAAGATAAGGAAAACCCTTCCGGATTTTCAATATTCAAATTGGGTTTGGGTTAGGCTTTTTTCAATTTAAACTCAATTTGGGTTGAGCTTAAGGTAAGGTTCAGACAACTCAAGCCTAACCCAAATTTTTAATGTTTTTATAATATTTATAATACATTTTATCATCTATAATAATATTCATTTTCATTTTCTATTTTTAAGAAAAAAATATCAAATTGTATTATATCATATTTTTTTTTAAAATATATAAATTTATGTTTATTCTTTTATTGCTATTTTAAAATTTTGTCCTATTTATTATTTAAATTTTCATATAAATGTAATAAAATAATATCATATATAGATTTTGAATATACTGACTAACTAAAGTTTAATTCCATTAACTTGAATATAACTTAAACAATCCAAACTCAACTCAGACTTAAAAAAATGAGGTGAGTTTGAGTTGTTTGAGTACCTCGTGTTAGAATTCAGATTTATTGTTTTTTAATTCTGATTAGACTCGAATTAGTCATCAACCCAATTAACTCACCCAAGTTGTAACCTTAATCTAAATAGAAAAAGTTAATTTAGCTTTTATGAATTTCCACCTTTTAAAATTTATAATAATAATACTAACTATGTTAAAAAATAATTATATATGTCATAAAAACCAGGATAAATGGAATATATATATGAGAAAAGTGTTCTTTGAGAGGAATTAAGAAAATGGAAAAGAGCTTTTCTTATTGGAGATATCATTTGTACAAAAGATGAGAGGCAGTTTATAGTCTTACAAATGATCTCCATTTAATACTCATCTCATTAAATGAATTTCAATGGTATCCATTCACCGCCTTATTATCTTATTTATAACAGTATAAATATTTTCAATATCAAATTTCTTTTTCCCTCTACTGCGAAGCGGTCAAATAACGAGCAACTGTCAGAAGAACCCTTGTAAAACCCTAATTTAGTTGTTGGTTTTTTTTTTTTTTGGGCCCTCTCCATATGTTTCATTGATTCTTCGATGGCGAAGCTTCCAATTCTACAATTCGAGGAGAAGATCATCGATACCGTGGAACAAAACTCAGTGGTAGTAATAATCGGAGAGACCGGTTCCGGAAAGAGCACTCAGCTTTCTCAGATTTTGTACCGGCGGGGCTACACCGATTCCGGCAACGTCGCTGTCACTCAGCCCCGGCGAGTCGCCGCAGTTTCCGTGGCAAGGTAATTATACTACTGTGAATGATTTGGTATTTTTTTTTATTTGAAGAAGAGGGCATTTGTCTTCTGGGGTATCCTGGGCATTTTCTGCTCCTTTCTCTCGTTTTTTTTCTCGGGAAACAAACAAGGGGTGTTGGTCCATGGATGAATTATGATGCTGGGGAAAAGGTGAGGGAAGGAAAAAAATACCAGAATTCAGAATATCTTAGAATATTTTGTTTCTTTTGTCTTTTTGTAATTTCTTTTGTTTTATTTATTTTTGTGTGTTTGGGTGTTAGAGGAAATGAGGCATGCATTTAATGAGGCTAATGTAATTACTTGGCTTAGTTAGTTGAGTAATTTGAATTTCGGAAAAGAATGAAGGACATAACTACAAATTGCCTCTTCTTTGAAAGAATTTTCCTTTGTTTTCTCAGAAATCAAATGTAGGGCAAGGTCAGTTAGGTTCAAGCAGACTATTTGATTTCTGGTAAACATAAACAAAGAGAAAAAGTAAATGGAAGAGCGCCCTCCATCAATCTAAGTCTCCTTTGACAGAGAAGAAATCCTAGGAGAAGAAAAATAACAATTTTAGAATTTTGAAATGGTTTGGTTATGGTTTTAAAAGGTTCAGCACAACTTCTTTAGGAGCGCAGCCTTGTGAACAGGAAAATGCATTTGGTTGAGAGGTCAACCATTTGTTCTGACAAGTCAAAGGGGGAGTTGGATATTAGAAGCAAAATAGTAGGCAACTATTTGTTTCAACAAGGCTTTTGAGTTTACTGTTAAGCAAGATAGTTTGCAGAAATTATTATGGCATTAGGATCCTATTGGCTCTCAACAAAGTTTTTGTGGTTTACGGTTAAGTTTGGGTAGGAATAGGGGGTTGTTGTTCTAGGGGGAGGAGGGGCTTGTGGGATGGTTCATGGAAAACTATTATGAGAGGTTGAGATCAGTATTTCAATGGGTAATTGTGAAAGATTAAGTTTTGGCTTGATGGTTGGTGTAGAGGGCTTCCTTGAATGCTCAATACTTAGATTTTTCGTTATTGAAATTAGTCATAATGCTTAGGTTGCAGACAAATACAAAATTTCTGAGGAGCTTTAATCATTGGGAGTTGAAATTGAATCATTTCTGCATAGGATTTGGTGTATGATACTTTGTGGAGGGATTGGGGTTAGAATGTGTGGAAGATTGTAAAAAATGGTTGTTTCTTAGGAAATTCTTTTTGTGATCGAATATGGTCAGGTCATTCTGTCAAGAAGGTTTGTGGGTTCAGTGCCCCATCTAAGGTTTGGTTTTCTACTAAGAACTAGTACAAGAGAAGATTCTAACAATAGATCAACTAATGAGAAGGGGGTGGACCCTTGTGAATTGCCTTTGCAAGCAAATAGAAGAATCAATCGTTTTCTTGCCCATTTTGAGTTGTGTATTGCTCATGTTTGCCATTCTTCTTGTTTAGGGTATTGTTGGTTTTGACTCACCAAAAGAGAAGAGAAAGAATAGATTAGAAGGTGCCTAACAAAAAAGGGGTGCAACCCAAGTATGTCCAAAGGTCCAAAAGACAAAAGAAAGCAAAATTCAAATTAAGCCACCTTTCTTATCCCAAACTATATATAAAATCAATGAAGGAAATATTAGGAAACCCACCCTACCCCAACTCTTCCTGACACCTTAGGCGACACATAAATAATGTCGAGCTCTTTGAACCCAAATCTTTTTAGCAAGTAAGGAAAATGACTCACTTGACAATATAGACTTCTAGTAAGATTTTTTGGAGAACAACTCCTTAGAAACCTTCTAAACCAAATTTTCCTATGAACCACTTAAAAGGAGTCAACAAACACAACAAGGACTCCACCATAGCCAACTTTTAGTCCGAGAAATCTTTTCTAAAACTAGGATTCCATCGTCCATCCCAATAATCCACCACCAAAGTGCTTTAAGTGTTGCTAAATTATAAATGGGAATCTCTCTTTCAAAGGGCTCTCCCCAGAACATGTCAGTTCAAAATCCAGTCCAATGATTGTGCACTATAACAATGCACATCCTTGACAAGAACTCCTCCCACCTCCTCTTCATGGTCTTCCACAAACTTAACCGTAGGGCTCTCTACCATTCTAAAGCTCCATCCCCTTTCCAATTCCCAATACTTCTACCTTTCTCCATAAATTTTCATGATCTGTTGCAAATCTTCACAACCCTTCCATAGTAAAGACTTATATAGCACCCTAAAACTTCTAACTCCCAAGCCCGTCACAACCTTTCTAAAACATATTGTCACCCACCTCACTAAATGGATCCGTATATCAGTAGCTCCTTTGCATATGAATTCCTTTTGAATCTTCTCTAACTTGTGTTACATCTTCCTCAGAATGACAAAAGCTGATAAAAAGTGAGTTTGATTACTAGACCAAGTGCTCTTCAACAAGGTGAGTCTACCATCCTTGGACAAAAGCCATCTTTTACCAAAAGCCAATCTAGGCTTAAATTTCTCTTCCTTAGAGGTCCAGGTAGAAGAAGACTGGAATGAATCCAAGTCTGTAATTTGAAGCTTGCTTACTTTGCATCTTATACAAGAGGCCAACAATTCCACCTCTTCTACCCTCCCAACAATGATAGGCTCACTTTTCTCTGAATTAATCCTCAGACTGAAATTGCTTCAAATCACAACAAGATCGATCTAATGTGCATTAACTGAAGGTATCTGCATCACCAAACAAAAGAGACTCATCCATGAAAGGTGAAAAATCTCTGTCCTCTCATGCCTTTGGCCTCCACTCTAAAGCCATTGATGAAACTCCATCTATTGCCCTAGAGATAAAACAGCTCAAGGCCTTCAGCGCGAGAATAATCAGGTATGAAGAGAGTGGATCTCCTTGCCTCAAGCATCTAGAGATTTGGAAGAAACCAGTGGGAGTCCAATTTACCAAAACTGAGAAGGCAAGCCATAGAGATACAGAATCTGATTGAACCTGCCCATTTCTGTCAAAACCTCATATCACTTAAAAATGAAAGCAAGAAAAAAAAGAAAAAAAAAGAAAGAAAAAACTCAATTCACATGGTCATAAGCTTTCTCAACATATAATTTGTAACTACCCCTAGCCTTAAGTTTTTTGATCTAGAGTCAATAGGCTCGTTAGAAACAGGAGCATCATTGAAAATCTGTCTACCTTCCATAAAAGTATTCTGATGCTTTGAAACCACCTTACCAATGACTTTCTTAAGCCTATTTTCCAAGAGCTTGTATAAATTGCCCCTAATGTTATTTGCCCAAACCTCCTTAGGGATCAAGACATGGAAAGTGACATTCAAACTCCTCTCAAATGTTTCCCCCCCACCCAAAAAAAAAAAAAAAAACTATGTGAGCCTTGAAGCATAGTAAAACACCTGGATGACACTTTATCTAGTTGATATGGTAGTTTTGCTAGCAAGGATAGAAAGATGATGTGGTGGATTGCTCCTTCATACTTGTCTTGGTGTGTATGGAAAGAGCTGAATTGTTTAAGCATTTGAAGGCTTGGAGCATGTACTTGAGATTACGGGTCAGATAAAATGACATTGTTAGATTGCTTAGATAGCAAGGGTAGTGGCTGAAAATGGCTTTGTGATTATTGTATGTTCTTACTCTCTTTTGTTTTTTATTTTTATTTATTTATTTTTTTATAGTTCTATTGCTTTTGTATCTTTTTGTATATTCTTTTGTACTATGATTGCAATACCAAACACCACCCCTTTCCCCTTTGCTGGGCTCCTTTACAAACATTTATTATTTGCCTAACAATAAGGGGAAAATTAATAAAGGAATCTTGACCTGTAATCTAGTTTCAAGCTTTTATTTCTTTTCTTATGACTTATTTGCAGACTAGGGAATCAATGTGGATTTATGCTTGATGATTTAGCCGGGATTAGATAGTTATGTTTGTTCTTGAGATAGTGTGATGACATAAAAACATTGAGCTATTCAGATGGTAGATATTAACACACTGGTAAAAATTTGTCAAAGGGAATACTCAAGATTTGTTTACCATGCATATTCTACATAATTGAGACTGTGATGGTGTCTATGGCAGAGAAAGGAAATCATCTTTTAATCTGCACATTAGTGTTCTGCATGGATTATAGAAGTGTATATGTTCTGCATGGATTATAGAAGTGTATGTCTTATTCGGTGGTACATTGGTTCATTGGTGAAGCATATATCTCCTATGCTGAATCGTTCTCATCCATTTGTTTTTTCCTCTCTTCCTTTTTTTGTTCCACACAGGCGGGTAGCACAGGAACTGGGTGTTCAGCTTGGTGAGGAAGTGGGTTATGCCATTCGATTTGAAGATAGAACTTCAGAAAGAACACGTATTAAGTAAGTAATATGATTTACTAACTGATAGAACTAGAATTTAGTTTTATTGGTTTGGCCAACTCTTTTGGTCCCTAACCATAGGGTTGTGGACTGCTCAGATACCTTACGGATGGAGTCCTCCTTCGTGAAAGTCTTTCTAACCCTGATCTCAGTCAGTATTCTGTAATTATATTGGATGAAGCTCATGAAAGAAGTCTAAACACGTAAGTATAATTAAAATTTTAGAAAATTTTCTGAATTTTGTAACTTTGATGCATGTATGCTTTTATTAAAATCATTTTATGTATGAAGCTTGATTCATTGTTTTACCATCTGCATATAATGCACCTCATTTTTTGGAAATATCCATGGTCAGGGACATATTATTGGGACTGATGAAAAGATTGGTTAAAATGCGTGCCTCCAATTTGAAGGTTCTAATCACTTCCGCCACTCTTGATGGTAGCAAAGTATCAAGATTTTTCTCAAACTGCCCCATACTTACCGTCCCAGGGAAATTATTCCCTGTTGAAATATTGTACAGCGCTGAGCTTCCTAAAAGCTATATCGAGTCTTCTTTGAAAACAGCTATTGGTACGTTTTGAACTTGGGTTTACAGTATGCAGAACTTTTGTGATTTATGGAATGCATATAGACATGCATTTCATTATTATGTGTATAAAATAGTTTCAAGTATTACACCATGTATCATATTGGTGGATGGTATTTGAATTTTCAGACACCACCACAGAAACTTCTTGACAATAATGGGTGTGGTGGGGTACTGATTTGAATTTGTATTTTTATTATCACTAGCATTGTGAAATTGATTTATAAGCATATCTAGACTGACATAGTTGACTCTTCTTGTCATGCTCTTGCTGCATGCTTTTGTTTTGTTTTGTTGTTTTTTCCTTTTTAGTGATAGGTACTTATGCTTCATGCTTTGAGTTTCTAAATATTGCAACTTCATGGAGATAATAATGTCCTAACAATCAATATTGCTGCCAAATATTTCTTTTTTGGTTTAGACTTTCAAGGATTTGTCTGTATGTACGTACTAATAATTGGTTCTAATAGATATACATGTTCGGGAACCAGAAGGTGATGTTTTAATATTCATGACTGGGCAGGTGAGTAATTTGTTTTATAAGGTCTACTATATATTAACTTCTTGTTTGCAATCACAATACCTAATATTTATGCTTTTAGTATGATGTTCATGTTGATTAAAATTTTTATCTGAGGCCCTTTTTTAGGATGATATAGAGAAGTTGGTAGTGAAGTTGGAGGAGAGAGTCCGAAGCTTGGAGGAAGGTTCTTGTATGGATGCCATAATCCTTCCCCTTCATGGTTCTTTACCACCCGAATTGCAGGCAAGTTTTTTTGTTCTCATTTTTCTTCCTGAATAACACCCATCAAACCAAATATACCCTACTTTTTGTTTTGTCACAGTTAAGATGTCCATTACTTTAAGGTTGTTTCAAATTAGATAACTCTAACTTGTCATCTGTATCATGTGACTGAAATGTTTTGTCTTTCCCAAGGTTTCCTTCTTCAGCATATGCTTCAGATCTATATGACTATGACAGTTTGTAGTTGATATCCACCATTTCCTCAAGTTCTGTGAAATGATGTTACTTTTTTTGGAAGGTCTAAACACTTTTTATGATTGTTTATCAATTAGTTAGGTAATTACAAATGGGTGCAGTCCTTTGGCATGTAGCTTGTGGGAGGTCGAAAGTAAATATGCACAAAGTGAAGTTCTGATTGAAATGGAACTTGTTTTGGAGTTGAAGAAATAATGGGCTCTTTTCCAGCATAAATGAGAACTTTATTGTCTTTTTGTAAAGGACAAAATGAAATGACACAAAAAACATATCTTGTAAGACATTTTTCAAAAGCTGTTTTAAGAAGCATTTGTAGAAAACAATAAAATACTCTTCTGTCTTTTTGTGCATTTTCAATGGTGTAATGTTTCTGAAAAGACCATTTTCATTTATACTACCATACAAACCCAAAAATTTTAAATTCTCCACTCTTTTCATTGTTTATTTTGGCTATCGCCTCCTGTAACTGGGATCTTGCTTGTCTTGATAATGGTGAGTTTGATAATATATCTGTTGGTCTTCAAGCATCTTGATTTTCTTTCATTCCTTTCCTGCATCAGCATTATTATTGTTATCTGTTTCTATTTTCAGCTGCAGATTATGCTACCTTTAAGCTTTCTGAACCTTGCATATGATGCTTCATGTTTGCTCTTCCTCTACAGGTCCGTGTATTCAGTCCTCCACCTCCAAATTGCAGGCGATTTATTGTTGCCACAAACATAGCTGAAACTTCATTGACTGTTGATGGTGTTGTGTAAGGGGACTTGACTCTTTCATAAAAGTGTATTTGGGTGATTACAGTTAGTTCTAGCATGATTTATTTATTTTCTAAGTGATGTTTGTTTCATGCTCATGCTTTTCTTCTCATTCTTTTTTTTTTTTCTTTGTTTTTTCTGTTGCATTCGCATAATGTCTTATTTTCGGTGAAGGATCTGTTAGCCAGCATAAAGTCCTTACGCATGGAGAAAATATTAGGAGCCTCATTAGATATGTTTTTTTAAATCAGTTTACTGGACGAGGGCTCGGGTTTTATTGGAATTATCATGAGATCATACAAGTTCTATGGCAGCAATGTTTCAGAATTTTGTTTTCTCAATGTTTTCGATGAAGTATAACTGCTGGAGCCTTCTTATCCAGTCACTGAGCTCTGCGGATGGCCGCATATTGATTTTTGTCCTTTAATTTGAAGAAGCCTTGAAACCATGAGACAGATTCAGGGCTCATCCTGCATCACATGAAGGAAAATTTTGGATTTGGGAAAGGAGTGGAAATTTTTTTTTGGAATAGTTGGTTGATTAATTTCCCAACAGAGTTTAGCCAGCAATCTAGTAAATAATTGAAGAGTAGAAAACAAAGTGCAGAGAGAATCACATGTGAATTAAACTAGTGAATTGTTAAATTGGGTGTTATAGAACTGGTCTATTACATCAATTTATGCAATGCTTACCCTTTTTTCTGTTCATACTTTTGGCTTTATTTTTTATATTTTTTATTTTAATTTTACTTTCTATTTTTGTCTCAGCATTCTATCAAGATATTTTTATGAAATTACAAAATTACATTACATTCTCTTTCTTCCTGCTCTAAGTTCACTAATGAATACCGAGTAGATTTTCTTATCCCTTATTTGAGTTCATGGTGAATAATTTTCTCATGTTCTTAAACTGCATATAAATGATAGGTATGTTATTGATTCTGGTTATGTGAAGCAGCGGCAATACAACCCATTAACTGGCATGTATTCCCTTGATGTTGTTCAAATTAGCAAGTAAATTATCTTCAACTTTTGCTGCTTGCAGCATTCATTTAGCATTGTAATTTATTTATGTGGAACGTTTATTTTCTTTGCAATTCTAATGGACTGGGTTTGGGTAATTGCAGGGTACAAGCCAATCAACGTGCAGGAAGAGCCGGAAGAACACGTCCTGGGAAGTGCTACCGGTTATACCCATCTATGGTTTACCATGATGACTTCCTGGATGTAACAGTTCCTGAAATACAGCGATCTTCTCTTGCTGGAAGTGTTCTTTATTTGAAATCATTAGATCTCCCTGATATTGATATTCTCAAATTTGATTTTCTTGATTCCCCTTCCTGTAAGACAGCATTTCGTCCTGCATTTTCTTCTCTATGATTCATTTATTACCTACTCCCCCAACCTGCCAAACAAGATTTGAGATAGTGACAATATGAATGGCTTTGCTGCAGCTGAGTCTCTACAAGATGCTTTAAGGCAATTATATCTCATTGATGCTATTGATGAAAATGGATCAATTACAAGTGTTGGACAAACAATGGCTGGTATTAGATTCTGTCCAATTTACTAACTGTTACTATGTTTATGTCAAGTGTGTATTGCCATCACCCTAAAATTGCACACATTTTAATAAATTTGAGTTACCATCACCATTATTATAATGTAAATTATTATAATAAGATCTCACCATCATTATAATAATGCTTTAAAAATTGTAAATTTATTGTTATTGATGAAAGTGAAATTGCAACTATTAGGTGAATGTGTTGGAGAGTGCAATGTACATTGTGAACCCGAATCTTATAAGTTTGAGCTTTTAGGAAAATTGGTAGTTCAACATGGTATCATAGTCTTGTTTGGTGGGATGTCATGTGTTTGAACCTCATCACTATATATTTATTTCATCAATTTATTAAGCTCACATGTAAGAAAAAGAGGCTACACATGAGGGAAGGTGTTGGAAATTACAACATACATTGTGAACCCAAATCCTTCAATCTGAAGTTTTTAGGAAAACTGATAGTTCAACATAATGATATATCTTATTCTAGATCTCTCTATCTCTCTCTTACACACACACACATGCATGCAAGCACACATAGACATGTATAGTAGTGCTGAACTCTATTCAACTTGGCTCAACTAGCGTTAAATCTCAACTACTAGTGATCAGCCATAAAATCATATGCCATCATGCCTTTTCTCACCATCTCAATCTACCTTCCTTTTTCCTTCATCTTGTCCTTGCATTGCCTCTTACTAGGAGTGCATTTAGGGATTTTTGTGACTAGACCATTTAGACAACTCTTTCTCATTTTGTCTTCAATTGATGCCACTTTTAGCTTTCCACAAAGCTATTGAATTCTTGTTCTCTAATTGTATTGCCTCCCATCTATCTCAACATCATCATTTTGTCCCTACATGTTTATGGATTGACCCGCATCATATTCTATTAAAGCATAGGTGATTTTGGTAGATACTTTGTAAAATTTTCTGTTTGTCTTGATAGGTATTTTACGAGGACTCAATATAAAGAAGTGCTAGAAAATGCTTTAAAGGCTATGGAGGCTTATGTCTTAAGGCTCACCTCAAGGGAAGACTATGCAAATTAGCCTTGAGGCTATAGCCTTAGTATACGGTAATTGAGGCTTAAGCCTCATCTTAGGAGACTTTCAACCTTTAGGTTAGGTTATAGCCTCAAAGCTATCAAAGCTTAAGCCTCAAATATTCAAGGGGTTTTAATGGGTTTAAGGTCCATTTTTATATTTTAAGGATAAAATTTAGCAATAAGGTAAATTAATGATTAAGTTAATGTTCAAATAGAACAAGTTGACATTAGTTACTTAGGGATGTTAAGTGCTTCAGAGTACAGTTTTCAAATGCTTTATTTGGCTTGTTGTGTATAGCATATAAATATATTTCTCTCATAGATGATGTCTATTTTGGAAAATTTCTAAGGTTCAGATGATCGTTTTCCAGGATCACCAAGTATTTCTCTAATATTTTGCAGAGCTTCCACTGGAATCTTCACTCTCAAGGATGTTAATGGAGGCAAATGAGTGTGGTTGCTTGTCCCAGGCTTTGACTGTTGCTGCTATGTTGTCAGCAGAAACAACATTGCTTCCTGGTCGAAGGTTTTGATGCACATGTTTGCTTTTTTCTTTTATTTTCCTTCTGTTTCATTTTTGTCACACTTTATATTTCATAGTAGTAGTAGTAGCAGTAGTAGTAGAGTAGTAGCAGCAGCAGCAGCAGTGATTGATGTATATGTCCACTGCATATGCTTGCTTTTTCTTTCATTTTGTTTTTCGTTTCATTTTTGCACATTATATTTCATGGTAGTAATAGTAGTAGAACATCATATTTCAAAATAGTAATAGCAGTAGTACTACATTATATTTCGAAGTAGTATTAGTAGATTTCACTCATCAGTAGTTGTTGTAGTAGTAGTATAGTAGTTTATATTTAGCAGCAGTAGTAGTGCACACTATACTTTCTTTTAGCTTTCACTGATATGATATTTGCAAATGGTTGATAAAAAGTTCGTATCATTTAGTAGTTCCTGATGAAAACATTTGCAGTACAAGTTGAAAATAAATCATTGTTGTTGCATTCCCTGATTACTCCTCCTAAACCTGAAAATTTGAAAGAGAAAACCTGAATTTTTTTTTTCTTTCCCGTATGTTGTTCTCTGCATATGCACCTTCACCTTTTTGTTCTATTTTTTTGTTAAGTGAGAGTAATGTATTACGAAAAAGACGTTAAGATAGCGATTTAAGATGTATAGGAAAAGGGAGACTCACCCCCTTACAACTGAAACAAAAATTGACCAGACAAGATGTACAAAAAACCAATGTTTTCAGAACAGGATTGGTCAACGAACCGGAAAAGTTATCGGTTCACGGTTCACTGGTTGGACCGGTGGTTGAACCGCGGTCGAACTGGTGATGTCATAAGTATTTAATTTATATATTATTAAAATTATAAAAAAATTAAAATATATATGAATAAATTAAAAATCAATAATATTATTTTATATCTTTGATATTATCAAATTAAATCATATTAATATTTTAAATTTTATTAAATGAAATATGTATAATATTTAAATGTAAATATATTAAAAATGAAAATTTAAACTAATTTTATAATTTTTAAAAATATTATATTATTTTTATTTAATATTATAAAAATGTTAAAATCTAATATATATTGTTTTATTTGGCATATTAGATAACAAAATGCATGTAGCCGAGTGGTGTCTTAGGCCGATGGTAGAACCCAAGGTCCAAGGTTCAAGCCCTCTTGGTGGAGGCTTGTTATATTTTTTTCATTGATAATTAGTTAGCAATCCCATATCGAATTCTGAGAGGAAACAGGATGCAAAGGATGCCTATAAAAGCCATCCTCACTTAAGGCAAAGGCATCACCTGGGCTCAAGACTCGGCCCATAAAATTGTGGGGATGGGTGTGGGCTTTGTCATAATAAGACAAGGCCTGGCATGGGCTTTAGCCCAAAACATTTAAACCCAATGGAACCCTTCCATGTTTGCAAAATAAGGGGGTTAACTTGAACTGTTCGGTTCGTTTAGAACCATCCGGTTCCACGGGGTCACTGGTCCAACTGCTAGTTTAGGCGGTTCGATACCGGTCCAATACCTAGATGGTCTAATAGAGCAAACTGGACCGGAAATGCGACTGGTCGATGATTGAACATGTTGGACTGGCCGGTCCGGTCCGGTTTTTAAAACATTGCAAAAAAACAACCCCTCCCTCATCGGGACCCTACCTAATAAGTGAAATTAATTAGCGTCGAAGGATCATATTTTATAAACAATTTAGACTCCGAGCAAAACAAATATGCAAAAACAGCTTTCAACTTTTGCAAGGATAGCACACCATCATCAAAGGCAATGTTGTTCCTTGTCTTCCAAATTGACCAAAACAAGCATAATGGGCTCGCATTCCAAACTACCCTACTCTTCTTACCCACAAAAGCCCCTTTCCACCCCAAGAGGGTTTCCCTAACCAAGGAAGGAAACACCCAATGCACTGCAAATAGAGTAAAGAACAACTTCCACACTTCCCTTGTTTTTTTGCAATGGAGAAGAAGATGGTCAATGGACTCCTCATGCACTTGGCACAAATAACATCTATTTGCTAAGGCCCACCCCCTCTTCTGAACTTGGTCCAAGGTTAGAACTTTTCCCCAAGTCACTTCCCAAGCAAAAAAACTTACTTTTGGTTGCATACTTGAGTTCCATATTATCTTCATTGGGAAGCACCCTGTTGAATCCGACTCTAAGGCTTTGTAAAAAGCCTTTACCGAAAATGTGCCATCCTTAGATTCCCCCCACCTCACCCTATCCTTCACATCTACAATCACATTCTTCCCACTTAAACACAATAACAGGTTTTCCACCTCATCCATTTCCCAATAATTAAAAGGCCTAGAGAAACAAGGGCTCTAACTCCCCCCCTTTTCCTCACTTTCTGAAGCAATCCAAACATCTTCCACCAAGGCCTCTTTGAAGGTGGCTATGGCAAATAAGGCGGGAAAAGAATCACATAAAGGTGCAGCTCCACACCACTTATCCTTCCAAAAACTCACTCTCTGCCTATTTCCTACCATAAAAGAAAATCTAAAGCTAACAAGGTGTCTCAGCTTCCTAATTGCTTTCCACAGGCCTGCACCATACCCCTCCCTAACTTCTTGAGAACACCAACCTCCACGTTCCTCTCCATATTTCCCCCTTATTACTTGATTCCAAAAAGCCTCTTTTTCATTTGCATAGCGCCAACTCCATTTGCCAATGAGCAAGGCTTTTCACCCCAGGCCTTCTTTTCTCTTGTCTAGACATACTGTCGACCATCTAACCAAATGAGTTTTTTTCTCAAAGACCCCACCTCCCCACAGAAAATCCCTCTAAATCTGCTCCAATCTCATTATAACCACTCTAGGTAGATGGAGGATAAACATAAGATAAATTGGCAAACTAGAAAGCGTGCTTCGTATCAAGGTGATTCTCCTTCCCTTGGAGATATATTGACACTTCCACATAGCCAATCTCTTGTGGAATCTTTCCTCAATACCATCCTAAGCTGCCATAGAATTAAAGCGAGCACCCAACGACATTCCCAAATAAGTAGACGACAAGCTTCCCACTTGATATCTGAGTTCCATAACCAAGTCTTCCACATTCTCCACCTTTCCCACCAGGATCAACTCACTTTTATCCATATTAACTCTCAAACCAGAGATTGCCTCAAACCACATTAGCAACCACCGCAAAAACATCATTTGCTCCTCTCGCGAGTCGCGCCTCATAGAAAATCAACGTATCATCCGCAAATAACAGATGGGAAACCTTGACCCCTTCACCCCCATCTACCCCACACTTTGCAAGTTGATAAGAAGCCTCCACAAACTGCCATTCCTAGAAGATAGTTGAGAGCTTCCATTGCTATCACAAACAAGTAGGGCGATAGTGGGTCTTCCTGCCTTAGGCCCCTAGAGCTTTGGAAGAAACCGAATGGGGTTCCATTGACCAAAACAGAAAAGCTAGTTGTGGATAAACACCATTTGATCCACCTTAACCACTTCTCCCCAAACCCCGTTTTTTCCATAACTGAAAGTAAAAAAGATCACTCAACATGGTCATAAGCTTTCTCAATGTCCAGTTTGCACGGAATCGCCCCTTCATTGCTCTTCAAAATCGAGTCCATGTCTTCATTGGCAATGAGCACTGCATCCATAATTTGTCTTCCTTCCACAAATGCATTTTGGGCCTTAGAAATCACCTTAGGTAACACCCTCTTCAACCTATTGGCCAACAACTTAGTCAACCACTTGTACAACCCCCCTACCAAGCTTATTGGTATGAAATCTCTTAAGTCCTCTGCCACCCCCCCTTTCTTCAGGAGCAGCACTAGAAAGGTTGAATTCAAACTCCGCACAAAACAACCAGAATCATAGAAATCCCTAAAAAAATTCATTACCTCAAACTTCAAAAAATCCCATTAGAACTGCCAAAACGCCATGGAGAACCCATCTGGGCCTGGAGCTTTGTCCCCACAAAAACCCGATAGAGCCTCAACCACTTGTTCTATGCTTTCTTGCTACTCCACTAGGATTCAAAAGCCTAAATGATGTCACCTAATCGTGCCGATAAGCCAATAAAATTGTTCATCTAATTATACACATAAAATGGTCTTAAAATCTTTTTCAAATGCTGAAAGTAGTGAGTATCTAAAGTCAATTATCAACTTCAAAAAGACTAAAATATAACATCTCCATGTGGGGTTATGCCTTTATGCTTGTCATGGTAAGAATGAGCAGCTCCTACTTAGGCCTCCTTGTCAAATAACTTGACCACTGGCCGGGCTTTATTCATTACCACATGAACTTAACTATATGAGCTTGGATGATTTCTTGACACTGATTTGAAGGTATGATTCCATCTCCATGATCTCTTAAGTCGAGTTAGACTGTGACTAGAGTTTAGTGTTACCAAGTTATTGTTTCTCCTTGTAGATATGGGTTTTATTTTGCAGGGTTTTAGATAAACATTAAGTTCAGATTAGTTGCAACTGAGTTATTAGAATTGAAGTGCCATATGGACATTTTATCGGTTCCATCTACATCTCTGAACTGCTCCGTAGCCCTGGTTGATATGGTCTTATCTATGCTTGCAGCAAGAGCACTGAGAAGAAAAGGAAACACACTCCAACAGACCTTCCTGATGGTTCTGGCTGGGGTGATCACATCCAGTTGCTACAGATCTTTGAGCAGTGGGATCAAACAGACTATGATCCAAATTGGTGCAAAGATCATGGTTTGCAGGTGACTTTCTTTATCATGTTTCAGATATATGTGTGTGTGTGTCAATCTAAATTACTCAGGAGTTTAGCTCTTTGGTGAGGTCACAAATATCATAATTTTATGGCATTATATAGGGCCAAGCCTTCTATGGACTTCATGTTTTTTTATTCATCTATGCATTTTGGGTATTAATTGTTTCTCCTGAGCAATGGGGCAGAGAAAAGTGTCTGATTAGTGTGCATATCCTGTTTCAGTTATTTTTCTAAGTTCTTCTTGTGCAATGAATGCATGGCACAAATTTGCACTAAACTGTACACAAAAATCTAGAAATATTTAATATATATAACATTTGTGTAACTTATTGGTTGTAGGTGCGAGGAATGATGTTTGTCAAAGATGTTCGGAAACAGTTGTCTCAGATAATGCAGAAAATGGCTAGAGGTTAGTTTGAATAGTATTGAGAAGCAGTAGGAGCTTATAGGCGAATCATTTTTATTTTCTTTTTCTCATATGATACCATCTTGGTGGCATCTTGGGGATTTTTCTTTCACTATACTATCTGCTGTCACTGATATTGATTCTCTTTGAACATTTCTACTTTTTGGTATTTGGTTTTTTTTATTTCCAATTATTTCAGAAAACATTTTCTTTTCATGAAGATTTTGTAAAAAGGATATTAGTTGTTGGTTGGAAATGCTTGCTAATCTATGTACCTTTTCTTTCTAAAGTAGAATTGGGTGCGTGTGTATAGAAGGTAGAGAGGAAGGTGTCCAATCTAAAAGATGCATCCAATCTGGTGAAAAGATGCTAAAAGCTACATTAGAAAACTTGGTAACTATTGGGTTGTCCAAAAATTTCAATGAAGGAATAATGTGAATCCATAAATTGGGAATTTCAAGATCGCAGATGTATTGAACATAGATTGCAGATTGGATCCGCATCTGCTCTTAGGAGTTAGGAAAAGAATCCTTGATACAGAGTGGCACCCATAGGGGCCAGATCTTGTCCTACAGGTTGCATTAACTTCCTAAGTGAGATGAACATGGTACATATTTAACAACACCTTCCTCATTCTAAGTATGAGTTTTCATATTTGCCATTTGGTTCTTTGCAGTGTTTCTTCCATCTTGGTTGTTACTATACTTTTTGGATGTTAATGGTGTTATCCATAGTCATAAATTATGTTGTATCTGAATAACAGGGTCGTTAGATGTACGAGCCAAAGAAAGATGGAAAGAAAGCCAACAGGACTACAAGAATTTGAGGAAGGCTTTGTGTGCAGGCTATGCAGGTCAGCTCGCTGAGAGAATGATTCATCATAATGGCTATAGAACTTTAGGATTGAAGTCCCAACTGGTTCAGGTAGCAACCTTGAAGTTTTATCTGTGTTTGTTTGTAGGGGCATGCGTTTAAGGTTAATTTCCATGATTTGATTCCATTTCTTGCATGGTTCGGTTTTAATCTGAAATGACAGTTTAAATCCTTTGTTTAAGGAAATAAAGTATAAAAAGTAATATTATATTTGAATTTGGATTAGCCTGAATGGTAAATTCATGTGAATCTAAAACTGGCTTCCTGTATTTGTACTTAACATCTTGAGATGAATTTTTATTATCTCTTGTGTTTCTGAAGCACCCTCTAAAAGTAAATTGTTTTCTATTTAGGTGCATCCATCTTCTGTGCTGAGAGCAGATGAAGATGGAATGCTCCCAAACTATGTTTTGTACCACGAGCTCGTTGTTACCACACGTCCTTACATGCGCAATGTGTGTGCAGTAGAGATGTCATGGGTCATGCCCATTTTGAAGAAACTTGAGAACCTAAATATCAACAAACTCAGGTAAATCGTTCTTATCAGAAGAAACATTTCCAAGGAGAAAACACATAGTTCCACTCTTTGTTTAAAGCTGCATATGATCCTTGTCATGTGTTGTGAATATCAAGCCTTTTTGTTTATGTGAAATAGTGGTGGGTCCAATCAAGTTGAAGACAGGACTGAGGAGAAATCCTCGGACTCTCCAAAGAAATCTGTTGATGTTGCCAGGCCTCCTAATGACGCTGAAAGTAGAATACAGGCAGCAAGGGATCGTTTTATGGCCCGTAAAGCAAAGAGATAGCTCATCCGTCAAGTTCTAATCGATCATGGGATTGGCATAATGGCTGGTGAATTCTCTTTTTGTGTTTGCTGTAGTATTAACTGTTGTTTTTGAGATCTGGGTCTAGTAACACTTTTTGAATTCCATTCTTAATGTCAATTCCATCTTGGTTTTTCCTTGATTGCAGTTCTTATGCTCAACAGACCATGGGGGACAAAGATTCAGAATACATCCTGTGAAGGCAAGTTCAATGCGTGCTTCAGTTACTTTTGGCCTCCTAGCAGTGATTTCATCTGTGCCACTTGCAGTGTTGGCCTATTTCTTATTAACCGCTTAAGTTTTTTAGATGTGATATCACACACGCACGAACTCTTTCAGAAATAGTCTTTTTTTTTTTTTTCAAACAGAAGGAAAATTCCTGCTCCTCCACCAGGGTTTCTGCTCGTTGCAGAAAAGTCCCTGCTGCTGCCGCCCAATGGAGTCGGGAGTATGTTCCTGTTCTGGCATGGCTGATCATCCTCGCTCCATCGCTCTATACGAGAATGTATCTTATGAATGGAATATTAAACTTTTATATGACTGCTATTCATTCATTACATCTTCCCACTGGTGATCTAGACTGGAATGTTACACATCACAAGCCATAGCTCTTAATGTTTTGATTCGTTGTTTTAATGGAAGTTTAAAAATTTTCCATCCATCGTAAAATTGATGAAACTGTAGCTGGCTTTGCCCCTCTTCCTGGACTTTTTCTGTTGTATGTCTTTGTAATTGATATGCACTAATACTCCTATTTGACACTATCTTGGTTGCTTAGCAGGTTGTAATATCCACATCTAAGCAGACAAATGCAGCCTTCTTGGGGGTTCATATCAGAGTTGGGAGTTGTGTGGGTAAGAACTTCAAACTCAGACCCATTCACAGCTTGAAACCTCAAGACATTTACTGTGTCATATAGGTTGTTGGTTGTGGCTGCTTTCTAGGATTGCAAGGTCCAAGAACAGTGCATAATCCCCTACCTTCTGATTGATTGTGAACAGCATTGAAAGCATGCTACACCCACCTGTGATGGTGGTGATATGTGTGCCTTTTCCCTAATTATTCTGGCCTGACTCATCACTATCAGATGGCTATCCGCCTGTTATTATTTTTTTTTTTTTAAGTCATATGTATTTGGTAGATATTTGAGTTGCAGTCAAGACAGGTTGTGCTTTTTTTTTTTTTTTTCATGTTTTTTTAAAACCCAAAACTCTTCATTGTAAATTTATAAAATTAAAAAGGTGAATCCAAATGGTACCTTATGGTTAGTTAGCCAAGCAGCCAGAGAAGAGAGGAGAGGATAGGGTTTGTTATTTGTTTTGCAGTCCAATAAGATGAAGATAAAGGTGTCCCAAAAATTAAGGAAATGGGGTTGGTGATGGGAGAGCCAGAAGTGTGGCTGGCTTGATTTAATTTCCAATCTTCCTCCCTTCCCTTCTTACGCATTCCCACAACCTAACCCAATCTTCTACTCACCCAACAACTACTTGGACCAACAAATTTGACAAAATAATAATTTAACATTGTTTATACATATATTAAAATATCATAATCAATTACCATAATAAACATTTAATAATAATTCTTTATTGTTAAAAATAATATTTGATTAAAAGGGATGAAATGACATCTATATTTTAAAAAAAATATATATTTTTGCATTAAAAATTGCACATAATCTCATTTTCATATTTTATTTATGAATTTTTTGTTCAAAAAATGTTTGATGTGGGATAGAGATTAAAAAATTAATAAAAAATAATTTTGTCCAAAAATGATCATATTTCATATTTAAAAGTTAAGAGGTGGTTATTTTGAATTTCCATTTTCAATGCCTTTTTAATCAAATAATTATAATAATTTTTTCTTACCCTTTATTTTATATAGTTAAGATAAAATATTTTTAAAATAATAATTTGGTAAAACCTAATTAATAAAAATTAAAAAAAATAATAATCTATTTTTCCAAATGTTTAAAAACATCTTGAATGTAACAAAACTAATTAAATCTATGAAATAGAAAATTTTCTTTATTTTTTTACTTTAAAATTAACCCATAAATATATTATTACTTTTACTTTTGAAAAACATATATATATATATAATAAAAAGAAAAGTATATTATTATAATGGGCATAGTCAACGGTTTCAACGGCCTGCCATACCAAACACATTGTTCTATGTTTAAAAATCTACTTCCGATTAAGCCCTTCTCTATTTTCAGATTTTCCCCGTGCTTTTTACTTAAGAAAAGGTAGAATAGGGGTGGCATTAGAAGTACGAGTAAGGATAAAACGGTCAAACAAAAAATCCAAACGACTTGAAAGTTCAAAAGAGGTGAGTTAAAAGCTTTGAAAACACCGCCTCTTCTCACACCTACGTCACCAGACAGAGAGGGAGAGATTCGGGGAAGGGAATGGGTTCCTCGTCTGGAGTAGTATTGGAGGAAATACCTTCCGTCGATTTGATGACGGAGCTTCTCCGCCGCATGAAGTGCTCCTCCAAGCCTGACAAGCGTCTCATTCTCGTCGGTATACACTCGTATCATAGCTTTTTTTTTTTTTTTTTTGAAATTTTAATATCTGTTCTTTTTGTTCCGAGGAAATGATTTTTTTTTTTCTCGTATCTGAGATTTAGGAAAATTTTGTGTTGAGATAAATGAAGGTATCGGTTGCATTCTTATTCTTTGGAATCTGTTTTGGACGGGATTTATTTGGCGGTTTACTTGAGAAAGACCTCTGTGTTTTTTTGTGTATAACGTCCATGGTTTGGCTTTGATGATTTGTAAGGGTTTCGTTTCTTTGGGCTGTGTCTTAGGTTCTTGACCTCTGTTTTGGTTGATTTTGATGTTTAAAGCATGCAGCACTCAAATTTTGAGGTGGTTTCTTTCTTTCTGGGTTTCTTTATTTTAATTAATTAATTAATTTATTTATTTTTAATTAAAAAAAAAAGTGGAGAAAAAGGGCTTAGCGAAAGCAAGTAGCTGCATTGGGGTTAGTTGAGTGAAGGGTTTTGTGTCATTGCTTTCTAAATGATGAGAACTTTTAGATTCAGATAATTTTAATTTCTGTCTCTTTTCCCACGAGTGGAGCCTTAAATTCTGCTTACGGACACTGGGTTTAAAATTTTTGGGATCTGATTTTTGTAGCTGGATGTAATAAATTTCTGGTTCTAAAGTATTGAAGTGCCCAAGTTGTGGGCTTTCTCTCTATCCATGCAGTGATGGGCCTGATGACTGAACTGCGTGTTCAGTTTACTTGTTGGCTTTGATACAGGGTTCAAAATTTGGCCCGAGTTGGATATTTTGTTGACTCATGAACAAACTTGGTTGAATTGAAGATAAATGAGTAGCCTAGGAGTGAATCCCATGGAAACTTTGAGACAACTCCAAGATCATGTTGAGACTAAGCTATTTGGGTAATTGGTAATGGAAAAAAAGTAATATTGGAGTAGAAATGGTGGAGAAGTCAAAACCCACGAAAACGAAAAATATAGAGAGTTTAGACCCTTGCATCTTCATCCCTATTTGCATTTTCATCCTTATGTATCTTCATAAAGATATTTTGTCTTTGGTCTAAACACTCTTCAAAAATGGATATTGTGTAGAGAAATAGGGAGTTGTGGGCTTAGAGGAGAAATGGGTATCTTGGAGAGATAGGTGTTTGACCGATGGATGGGGGTTATGGGTATCTAACAGAATTGGGGATTTGGGTTTTAAATAATGGGTATTGGTTTTTAAGTAGATAATAAATATTTGGTGGATATTTGTTTTTTAAAAAGTTTGATGAAAATTAGAATGATAAAAAATGAATAATGAATATTGGGTTTATATCAAATAAATAAGAAGTGAATATTTATATAAAAATTAAAATTAATGAATATATTTGATAAGAAAAGTGATATTTATTTTTTTAAAAGATGAATCATGGTTTTATTTTTTTAATAATTGAAAATATTTTTTAAAAAATCAATATATTTAATTTAAACATTTTTTTATAAAAAATAAATTTACCTTTTATTATTTTCATCTTCAATAAGAAACATTTACTATCAAGTTATTAAATTAAAATATTTTTATGGATTTTTAATATTATTATAAATCATCCCGAAATATGTTTTTATTACAATTTGAATAATTTTAATATAATGGAAGTTTATTTTATTAATTTTTTTACTATACTTATTTGTATTTATTTTTATAATAATTTTCATAATTTTTTTAAATTGTTTGGAGTTCTCAAATTAGAATTTTTTTCGTATCACCTGATACCGATCGAGATACCGAGAGTGATGTGCCTTGGGACCTCTCGAGTCAGTGACCAATACTGCGACTTTGAACCATGCTTTGATATGAAATGTTGTTAATGTATTTAATCAATGAAATTCCTAAGATAAGTGGAGTACGGCAAGTTATTGCTATGTTAGCCAGTTGTGATTGTACCGAAGGTGGGCTGTTGAGTGTTTCTGCCACTTTGAGTCATTTGCATTAAGAGAGGAACTGCCATTCAGAAACAACAGTGTTACATTTTTATTGTTGATGCAGTTACTTCCTAGAGCCTTCTATGATACTGTTATAAACCATGTGCTGGGCATAATTTGTGGTGTTGTGCACACATTATGATGGTCATATCACATATGGCTACATCTATATGCTGCCAGATGAGCGGCTCCATGTCAGCCATGAACATGTTACACTTATTGACCAGCAGCTCTTTTTCCCAACCCAATTCAGGAGACAATGCAATTTTCTATTCATTGGCATCTTTTTGTCATGCCTGGGCTCATTTAATCTGCTATAAATTGCAAGAAGTGCTACACTTGTTAATGAATCATTTTATTTAAAGTGTACAGCCACAAGGCATGACTTTTTCATGTTGGACCTACATATATTTGTAGGTAATTCCATGTTGCACTAAGCTCATTGTTCTAAAATTCTGCTAAAAATCCAAACATATTGTTGTATATTCAAATTGGTTTGTGAACTGTCTATTTCATACTTTTGGGCTGTTTAGCACTAAGACATTCCCATTGGACCACCTTGTAGTCTAGTTCAATGTAGATGAATTGAAATGCACAAGAAAAATGGGGTGTTGACCATTATTATGCTTAGGTTTCTGTTCAAAGTATTATCATAAAAAAATCTAGCCCTAGATGTGAAATGCGGTCACTGAAATCTCATTTTGGGGTAGGGTACTAAATTCTTGGGGTTTTCATGGAAAAAGTCTTAGGCCTTGTCTGGTGTGCTGTTTGGAAGGTTTAAAAGAAGTTTTCCCATAATAAAAGCTCTTTCACAAGATTTTTGGTTATGTCCTTAAGAAGTCCTTTTAGTTTAAGACATTAGGACTTAAAAAATCTTTCAGTGGAAGTTACAATAAAGTAGCTTTTGGAACAAGGGTTTAATTAAAAAAAAAATTACATATTTATCTATGAACTTATAAATTTATAAAATGACACCCAACATCCACAAATATTTTTCTAGGAAACTCTTCTCTGTACAGGTACTTTCAAAAAGGGGTTTATTAGAATTTACAGCTATGCCTCCCTTGTCAGAAATGGTTACAGCTACTCCAAATGAGGCCAGTGTTGAGAATGCACCTAGGAAACATTTTGGAAATTTTTTTGCAGCTGTAGGTTTTAATTTCAAACATGGAAGCTCATGCCCTACAACTTCTAATTCTTCCATTGTATTTCCTATTGGTTTCCTATGTCTTCTTCTAGTCTTTCTTTTTTTTTTTTTGCCAAAGTTTTTCATTAAGCTTCTTTGTAGGTTTCCTATAATATTTTCAATTTTGTCATCTCTAGGCAGTTGTGGTCTAAGGCACAAGGTTAAGCACCAATAAACTATATAATTTCTCAAATTGACATTTGTTACCTTATGTGCAATTTGAGATTTCTTCCAGCTTGGCTGTAATCTTGTGTCATGGAAGCCCTGGAACCTGCGAAATGGGAGAGAGTCTCTATGCCCTTGCTCCAATAAATGGAATGTACAAAATATTGAATCTTGCAATGGCCTTCAAGTGGGTCTAAATATGCATGAAATATGCACTCTAATAAATTCAAGGCATCAAAATATGCCCAATGGATTTTGGTCATAGGAAGCCTCTCTTTCTTTCTCTCTCTCTGAAAGGATTTTTTCTTCTTTTTTTTTTTTCCCTTCTTTTTTTGGTTACTTCTGCAATTTTAGTTAACTGAACTTCCTATAAGTTTGAGGAGGTGGCTGATTTAAAATTTTCTTAATTATGAGGTATTTGATGAATGGCAGGTCCACCTGGATCTGGGAAGGGCACACAGTCACCCATTATTAAGGATGAGTACTGCTTGTGCCACTTGGCCACTGGTGATATGCTGAGAGCAGCTGTTGCTGCTAAAACTCCTCTAGGAATTAAAGCTAAAGAAGCTATGGATAAGGTAATATATATTAACTTCTTATTGCCCAACTAATTATTGTTGTGTGCTTTGTTCTTCTCTGGGCACATTTTTGCCATGACTTCTTCATCAGTTGTTCTCATTGAATCTGTTTTGCTATCACAGGGAGAACTTGTAACTGATGACTTGGTTGTTGGAATAATTGATGAAGCAATGAAGAAGCCCTCATGTCAGAAAGGTTTCATTCTTGATGGGTTTCCAAGGACTGTTGTCCAAGCAGAAAAGGTTTCTTTCACCTACTATATCACTTTGATGCTATCTGTTCTCTTTCTCTTTTTGGTTTCAATCCTCTTTTGTTGACTTTCTAATCATGTCACTTTTTACTTGCTACAGCTAGATGAAATGCTTGCAAAGCAGGGAAATAAAATTGATAAGGTGCTTAACTTTGCAATTGACGATGCCATATTGGAGGAGAGGATCACTGGACGTTGGATCCACCCCTCAAGTGGTCGGACATACCACACAAAGTTTGCACCTCCCAAAGTTTCAGGTGTTGATGATGTAAGTACATGCGAGTTAAAATTTTTATGAGGTTTTTTGCTGCTGATAGATGTTAAAATTTAAGTTAGGTTAGTGAAATAGCTAATTTTGTAGTTGACATGCCTTGCCTGCTAAGTTAATTGGTGTAATTATTAACACATGATATGCTGTCTCCTCTTTGTGCATATTTCTATGTCATTAAAATAACAATCACATTTTCATAATTTGAGGATGATCGTGTATAAGTTTCAGAAAGTAATATGAAGCTATCATGCCTGTTCCTTCATCAAGGTTTCTTTCCCTTTTTTCCAGAGTCTGTTTAAATTTATAAATAGTAGAAAATGATAGAAAGGACCTGAGCAAGTTTGTCCAGTACGCACACACGAAAAATAAACAAATCTAATTCACTTACCCAGTCAAATACCGACTCTCATATCACAGATTAATGATATCCAAATCTATACAGTTGTTTCTTTTCCTTTCCCTTGTAATAAAGTAAGATTTTCCTGTGTAGAGAATAAGGAGTAGCTCCTCAAGTAAGGGAATCTAGTATATTCTAAGAAAGGTATTTGTTTTTTAATGCAAATCTTTCTAGCTAGTTAAAGAAAGCCTATGATATTTGTTTTTTAATTCATTAAGAATGTATTACCAATCAAATCAGAATTACCAAAACAACATTCTTTGAGCTATGATTTCCAAATATATGTTTCTTTTTCTTCTTGATGTGGTGCAATATAATAAAATGAAGAAGTTGTTAAGACGATTTTTTTTTTTTTTTAATAAGTAAAGAAGTTGTTAAGACAATTGTATCCCATAATTAAAATTATTGGTTCTCAGTTCCCTCAACAAAGGCCAAATGCTTGTGATGCCAAAATGCAATAAGGATGGTGACCCAATGTGACAATGAAGATCTATTTGTCAGTGCATGCTGTTTGACCTACTATACACAAGAAGGAAAAACAAATAAAGCCACACAAATTCCCACTTCCTCCTTTCCTTTCTATTGCCAAAACTGAGGCTCTCAGGGTGGCTGTTCTTGAGCTTGAGGTTTTTTAAAATGTGAATAGCCTTATCCAGAAGCCTGATCTAATATATTTGGTAGTTGGGGTCAACTAACGCTGGATTTATAGGATTAACATCTTAAAATCTTAATATGCTTCTGAACATAAGATGTCATATTATAAATGTGATAATGAATTTGCAGAGTTCATATATGGAAGATTGATTCTTTTTATATATGATTACCTTATTGTTTTTGAGTTTGGGAGGGAGAGGATCTATGCTTACAAATTTATGTACCTTCTCTTCTTGCAACAAAGGTTACTGGAGAGCCACTGATTCAACGAAAAGATGATACTCCTGAAGTTCTGAAGTCAAGGCTGGAGGCTTTTCACAGGCAAACTGAACCAGTAAGCTTTTCTTATAATTTGGTCAGGTTGACATTTTTATTTTCCTTTTATTGGGGGTTGAGGGGGGTCTGAGGAAGAAATTGAAGGTCGTCATGCTGTTCTAGATTTTGTTCTAGGTGATGGTGTATATAGTTCTTGAGAGGGTTGGAATGCAGGTGTTCCTGATCCTAGCTGGTTTTATTTATCTTTTAGCTTTTGGATTCTTTTCTTTTTCATCTTTTTTTTTTTCCTTCTAGGATTAAGAATAATTTCTATTTATGCATTAATCATCCATTGAACTGCTACATCATGTGGTTGTTTTTATCAGGAGTCTGCTAAAGGTCCATCATGCTGTTCTAGATCTTGCTCTAGGTGCTAGTGTATATAGTTCTTGAGAGAATTGAAGTGCAGAGTTAAGTTGCGTGAAAATGGTGTTCCTAGTCCGAGCTGGCTATCATTTTTAACTTCTGAACTCCTCGTTTGTTTTGTTTGTTTGTTTGTCCTTTTTTGGAGTTTGTAAGTTTCTTCTAGGGTAAGAAAAATATTCTATGTATGCATTTTGTCATTCATGAACTGCTACTTAATGCAGTTGCTTTTATTAGTAGTCTGCTACAAGTAACAAAATAGAGCATGGGATTTTGGGGTAATCTGGGTTTAGGTTTTCTTTGATCAATAACTTGGGGATTAGAACATATATTCTGTTTGGTCATTCTCATCATGAACCTTTAGCTGCCATATCCTTGATGATCTCAATAGTGTCATGCTTCATGTCAATCAACATTGGTCTCTTTTTTAGGTGATCACCATGGCATAATCATGGCTTTGGAAATTGGAATTTGGTCAAATTTACATTTAATAATTGAAGCATGTCTAGACATCCTAATATTCAAGGTCCATACATTTCTTCTTCTTATGCTTCGTCAGGTAGGACTCTAGAAAAAGCTTGAAAGTTTTCAGAATAGTTCCCAAAAGCCGTAACTAAAGTACAGCTTGGCTCTGAGCACTCCCATGAAATTAGAATTCTTAGTTTAAGTTGGTTCTCATCATCTAGTTCTAGGTCACCATTGTAAACAGTCATTGCAGCACTACTCATTCTTAGTTCTTGTGGTCTGGAAAGCATTGTGCCTTCTTGCTTTTGGTTGTCAAATATTCTAAGTTGGCTTATGTTTGACCTGCAGGTTATTGATTATTATGCCAAAAAGAATGTCCTTGCCCAGCTTCATGCCGAGAAACCCCCAAAAGAGGTCTCTGCTGAGGTTCAGAAAGCTCTCTCTTAGTAAGAATGGATCAATACATTGTGTGTCGTGCTAGTTTTTCATATGTGATCCGATGCATTGTCGGCTGATCCTTTGGTTTTCTCTTACATTTCATCCTTAGACTTTGAGCTGCAACTTGTCCAGCCATCCCAATCGTGTGGCTTTGTTGCAAAAATAAAGGTTCACAGAATATGAGAATTTTTGTCTTATATTTTGTCACAGAATATGAGTTTCTGACTTTATTACAATATCGAAATTATAATAAAGTTGATATTTATCTCAAGAATTGGCAATTTTCTTTTGTTATTGTTGTTATTTTGAGATGTGCAGCTTCTCATGACATGATAAGCTTAGTAAATGCAGTGTGCTCTTTGATCATGGAAATGGCCCAAACCCATCGCCCCTTGTTTTTTTTTATCCCAAAATTTTGCGTTGAAAGTTGCTAGTGAAAATTCTAACGAGCCCAAAACAACAATCCAAAATTGATGGGTTTGGTTGAAATTAATTGTTTCTATATTAGGACTTAATTCCTATATAATTGTAGATGCGTACGCTTTAAGAATAATTATGTTGGATATCAGAGAGATTAATTTTTGTGTTTGAATTGGTAGGGGAGCTCTCTGAAGAGAGGACCCTCCAAAAATTAGCGTATGCTGCTTTCAGCGGCGGGCACACGGTATTCTTTAGTAAAAGGCGAAAGAATAGTTCGCTATGTGCTCACCGCGCAGCTGCGTGAGGAGGGATAAGATGCCAGCTGCTTACTTATGGGAATCCTAAACAGACCTCTTTTCTATATTCATCCGATGTGGGACTAGAGTAAAATGAAACTGCTAGCCCTCTGAAATTTCTCCTCCAATTTCATCCTTCACTTCGAGCTACAACTTTTCCTGCCATCCCAATCTTATGCTTTGTTACGAAATAAACGTCCACATGATATGAGAATTTTGGTCATAAAATTTGGGAATTGCTTTCCCTTAGAGCTGCAACTTGTTCAACGAATTCCCAACTTTCTGACATTATTACAAGATCAAAATTATAATATCTTTGATATTTTTCTCAAGAATTGGCAATTTTCTATTATTGTTGTTTTGAGATGTGCAGCTTCTAAAGACATGATAAGCCATACTGAATGCGGTGTGCTCTTTGATCATGGGAATGGCCCAAAACCATCGCCCCTTGTTTCTTTTATCCCAAAAATTTGCATGGGAAGTTGTGGGTGAAAATTCTAACACCGAGCCCAGAACAAAACAATCCAAAATTGGTGGGGGTTTGGTTGAAACTAATATTTTCTGTATTAGGACTTGATTCCTGTAGATGTGTATATTTTAAGATTTTTTTCATTTTACGTTTTATAAGGCTCTAAGGCTCTTATTAATGAGTTATTTATTTTTATCATATTTTTAATAAATTATTTTAAATCTTCTTTTAAGTAATGTAACTAACTTATTCCTTAGTTGTGTTAATATCATCTTAATTTGTTCGAGAAAACATGTAGGTTATGTTTGGTTCTTGAAGAGTAATATGGGCAAAAATTATTAAAAAAATTTATTTTCTTGTGTAAGGTTGTATTATGAAAAATAAAATCAAATAAATCAAATATGGTTAAAATTAATTCAAATTTTATGTATTTTCAATTCATTTAATATTATAATAAAAATCAAATATGATTTAAAATTTATAAATTTATAAATTATTATTGAAGGATTAAAATAAGTAAAATAAATTTGAAATAATAAATAAAAGTAATTTATTAATTCCTTTTTATGCTTTTTTTCCTTAATTTTTTTCTTTCAAAACCTAACATAGCAAAAATATATTAAACAATTATATATATAATAGCAGAACAATTTATTTTACTATTTGTCATATTGTATGTTGATTTGTAATTTTTGTCATATCATGTTAAGTTCTAATTTTCTACTCTTGGAAAACGAAGGCTTAAAGAACTTAAAATTCTGGTGTAGGAATTGATTGGAGAGCTCTTCGAAGAGAAGACCCTCCCCCTCCAAAATTTGGTGTATGCTGCTTTCTGCATCGAGCACAAGATATTTTATAGTAGAAGGCTATCAATAGCTTACAACGTGCTCACCTGCTTATTTATCGGAATCCTAAGAGGCCTCTCTCCTATACTCATCCGATGTGGGACTAGAGTCTCCTTATCCTAAATCCAATTCCTGCTAAGTTTATCGTTATACAATAGGTTTTAGAGGTTTTTGTGCTACTATGTTTAAATAAATTTAAGGGAGCGTTTGGCATTGCTTCTCTTCAAAGCATTTTTATTGAAAGTTTTGTTTTTAGAAATGTTTTGGGAAAGTCACCCTATCACAAGTTTTTTTTCATGGAGCATAATTTTTAATTATTTAAATATTTTTAAAATTTTAACATACAGATTTTATTTTATTTTAAAAAAAACACTTTTTAAATTGGAACTAAAAAATTGAATTTAAAGACATATTTGATAACTCCTTTTGAAAACATTTTATGATGAACAAGTTTTGAAAATTTTTCTATAGTATAAAAGTCTGTTTGAAGTTGTAATATTTTTAATTTGTTTCTATATTTTTAAATATATTTCAAAAATAATTTTGATATCTAATTTTTATATTTATATAATTATTTTTTAAAACAATTAAGAAACAAGTGAAAATAACTTTAAAATAGTTGCTAAAAACATCCCATTTCCTATTTTTAAAAATAAAAAATAAAAAATAGTTTTTTTGATTGTCAGTATACCCATTTTCTTTTTTTCTTTGTTATAGTGAGAATTTTTTGTTTTGGATAATAGAAAAATGTTTTCGATAGCATTCATGCTAGCAAAGTTTATTATTGTTTAAAGGAAATGTTAGGTCTTGCGTTGGTTTTTTTATTCAAGCATTAGGCCTGTGGAGTTAAAATAGTAATAATACCACTCTTGTTTGTGGCTTTAGATTTGGAGGTATGCATGTGGCAGTGGAGAAAATGTCAGTAAGGGATTGGTGGAGGTGGAGAAGATGACACACCCTGCATTACCAAGAAACATTTTCTTTTATGATAATCAAAGAAAAATAAAATACTAATAAAGAATTTTTTATTATTGATCTTAATTTTAAAAATTAAATAAAATTCAAATTAATTAGAAATTTATATATATTTAGATTATTTCATCTCTTATAAAAAAATAAAAATAAGAAAAATGAATTTAAAGTAATTTATTAAATTAACTTTTTTTTCTTTTCTATATCATCTTTCCTTATATTTTTCTCTCAAAATTTCCCAAACATTAGATAGAATGGTAAGTCTAAATGACTAAGAGAATTCTTTGGTGAATCAGCCGTTGGCCAGCGGTTTTGTTGCTGAAAGATTGAAGGCGTAGTTGGTTTTGGCAATACTATTGCTAAATTCACTCAAGAATCTGATCTGTTTTTTCATTCAGGTTTCCACTTCAATTTTTTTCCATGAATTGTTTCTTATCAAGAAGATTAATACTATAGGCGATGTTGATGGGATTTTAAAACAGATTTTTCATTGTATCAAAATTTTATGATTGAACATTTGGGCGGAGATGATACTGGAAGATTGATATTGTAAATTTGTAATTGCTCGACTTCTACTGTAAGCTGGTCGTTGATTCATTTCTTGTGTTGGATTGGTGATTGGGATTTTGAGAGCAGCAGTGAAGGATGAAGTTGAGTCCAAGAGAGGTGGACAAACTGCTTCTTCACAATGCTGGGTTTCTTGCTCAGAAGCGTCTTGCTTCTGGGCTAAGGCTCAATTACACTGAAGCCGTAGCCCTCATTGCCTCACAGGTGGGTCACATATCTCTTTCTCGTGTACCTTCTCAATCTTTTGATTTTCCGCCACGAGTTTTTAAATCATTGTTTTCATGATTTTCACATCAATTTGGTTCTGGGTTGTATTCATGGTCCTAGTGTTGCATAGTCAGTGTTCGATCGTTGATCGATGTAGAAAGCTTCCTTGTATTGTAAATTCTGATACTGTGTGTTTCTTCCCTCAAAGCATTTTTTTTTTTTATATATATTTTCTTTTTCTTTTTTGGGTTGATGCAATGGAGTAAACTTCTGATTTCATACTTCAAATCATTCCTAAGAAAGTGGTGCCTTGTATAAGTTTGTGTTTGTTTTTCTCCAAATTTTTATCTTAGTATGATTTACTATGACCTTAGATACACAAAACAGAATAGCGAAGAAGATTCTTATAGTTAATCCTGAAATTTGGGATAAGGCCTTTTTCCTTCTAGCATATATCCATTCACACAGAGGCTGCAATTTTTTTTTAATGTAAGAGTTACTTGGGAAAAAGACAATTCTAATGTTCCTTAGGTATTTTTTGTATGATTATAGATTTTGGCTTTTGTTCGTGAGGGTGAGAAGACTGTGGCGGAATTGATGGACATAGGGAAACAACTTTTGGGAAGGTATGATGTAGCTCGAGCTCATTGTTTTTTTCCTCTAAAATTATTTTCTGCATTGAACACAATGAGGAATTAACTTGGAAATCACACAGTGATGCCAAGAGGTGTCAGATTTAAAGCTGAAACTGCTTCGAAAGCTAATATAAGCACTTAGCTTCAAAATGAATTTGAAGGCTGTTTCAGAGTGGGTTAAGAGTAAAGAGATAAATAGGGATAAAAGTGTTGGGTTTCTTATGTGGGTCTCGAGTCATTTATCTTGTTGCATGATTTTTCAACTGAACATTAAGGTCCACCTAAATCACTAAGCAATATTGGATCTCAAAATATTTTTTGGTAGCACCAAATGGGTTGCTTAAAAATGGTGACTGATTGTCCGAACTGTTAAGTACTGATGAAATAGAGAATATAGACACAATAAAGTTTCATTGAGTTCAATTGAGTAGAATCTGAGATCTGTAAGTATAATAACAATTCCCCTTCTATTTTGTTCTGCATATCAGGCCCTATACTGTGATTATTTGTTTAACTTAATGCTTCTCTGTTCAGGGTTGTTTTCTGCATTTTTTTTTTCTTCTAACAAACAGAAAAAAGGAACAGAATTTCTAACTTACAAAGTAGAAATTTTATTTCTTGGTTAACAGGAGACAAGTTCTTCCAGCTGTTCCACACCTCTTGCATACTGTACAGGTAATAAGCCCATGTTGTAGTTAATAATGAAACATCCTTCTCAACTGACCAATAATCGTCATTAAATTGTTCCATATTTTTTATCTAGTGTAGCTAACGATTTATCTTGGCAAGTTAATGTTGGAATGTTTAGTACATGAAAATTCTCTTTTATGTTTTCCTTTTTCAATGAACAGGAACCAGAAAGCCTTCTCCCAACTACTGGGATCATCTTTATAGATCAATCTATTTTTTCTTTTGGTATAAATATTACTTCATCTGGAGACTTTGTTTTCACTGTCCAGACAAGTTTTTCTCCTTTTGGGGTTTGGAGGTCTTATCTGCTTGCCTACTAGTTTTATACTGCATGTAAGATTAAACAATATGTTCTCAACTTAGGAAAACAAAGTTCTTAAATCACTATTCTTCTGAAAAGCTTGAGACCAAATACATGCTGTTGAATTTTAGTCAAACATGTCATCATTTTACTTACTGAAACTTTATTTTTCTTGAATGTTTTGAGTTCATATTTAGGTTGAGGGAACATTTCATGATGGGACAAAGTTAATAACAGTTCATGATGCCATTGCCAGTGAAAATGGAAATCTGGATTTAGCTTTACATGGTTCTTTTCTTCCAGGTAAAGGGGTTGCACTAGTTTATGAAGTTTGGTGATTCTTTCAAAAGGGATTTGTTCAATCTATGTTGTGTACTTCTGAAATCTTTTTGTCAAAGCAAGGAACTATTGCCAATGAACAACCCATTCAAATGCCCTATTTTTCTATAAATGCTAATGGAGTGAATGTTAACCAGAGTTTATATGAATTTATATCTCATTAGTTTTTCTTTTGTGGGCATTGATGGAAGAAAGTAACTTCTGCAGTTCCTTCAGTAGACAAGTTTCCTGACATGGAAGATGATAGAATTCCTGGTGAAATAAGATATGGAGGTGGAACTATTATGCTCAACTCTTGCAGGAAAGCAATAGTCCTCAGAGTCACCAACACTGGAGACAGGCCGATTCAGGTGGGTTCTTTTAATTTGTCAATTCTTTTTTGTAGCATTTGCTTCTTTTTCCGTTTTTGAATAATCTGCTTTAAGCAATGCTACCTTATATTTGGTTTATTCGCAAGTAGGAAGTATATAGTTAACTACGACTAAGAAGATGAAGCGTTAATTGTGAAATGGGGCTAAGAAGAATGCTTTGCATATTTTTTTATCAATACAACTGGATGTGAGCCAGTTAGAAGCAGTGTTAATTTCTTTTGATTATTCTGACTTTAGCTTTCCTTCTGGAGTTCTCCCAAAAAATTTGATTCTTCCACTAGCTAAAGTGAGTTTTAATTGTTTTTTCTTTTTTTTTTTTTTACATGCTGAATCTTGTTGTATATATAGTCTTTTTGTTATTGGACTTTGTTTTTGGTGCATGGAAATTGAACCAGAAAGCTCGTCATGCCTATCCCAACTCCTCACCACCTGAGCCGGGCATTGGGGGCAACCATGCTAAATATTTTTTTTTTTTTTTTGATCAGAAACAAAGAAGATTAAATTAATAAAAGAACAAATACAAGAGAGAAAAAAGAGACAAAAGAAAGAGAAAAAAACCAAGGGAAGGATGAGAGGTCCTTCCTACACAAATACCAAGGAAAACACCCAACAATAGAACTCTAAAAAACAAAGAAACCCCAACAAACTTCAAACTCTTGAAACGCAAACCCCAATCCAATTGAGTTGTAGAATGCTTAGAGGAACTCCTCTAAAAGCTTCAGTACAAGAAGCCCAAAGAGAAGAATAAAACCGGATCAAATCCCAAACCATCTCTTCCGTTCTCTCTTTATCCTCAAAGATCCTGTTGTTTCTTTCTTGCCACACCATCCAAATCAAAGTAAGGCAAGCAATTTGCCAAAGTGTCTTGCCTCTTAATGAGTTCCCAAGCCTTTAAAAGAAATAACCAACATGTCCTCAAGCTCCTTGGAGGGACCCAAATCATACCTACTAGATTGAACAACCTGTGCCAAAGTCCAATGGTAACGGGACAATGAAGAAAAAGGTGATCAACCGACTCTCCATTTCCTTTGCAAAGAATGCACCATTGAGGACAAAGGGCTTTGTAGGGTCTTCTCAATTGCAACTTGTCATTAGTGTTTACCTTCCCATGTGCTACTAACCAAGCGAGAGCCTTAACCTTCGAAGGGACTTTGAGCTCCATAAAAACTTGGCCGGAAGGAACGTAAAGACTTGAAACTCTTGACAAGGTATAGAAAAAAGATTTCACTGAAAACGAGCCTGACGAAGACAAAGACCACGCTCTTGAGTCTGATGAAGAAGGGGAAAGAAGCACAGAATTAAGGGAGGACATTAATCTCTGAAGGAGATCAATTTCTGAATCCGTTAGATTGCGGCGAAAGTTAAAATTCCAAGACAATGGTAAGGAATTGTCAAGAACATTTGAAACAGTGAGGTTTTTCACAGAAACAACTCTATAGAGATCAGCAAATTGAGAACACAAAGTTTGGTTTCCCCACCAAAGGTCTTCCCAAAACCGAATTCTCTCCCCATTGCCCACCACTAGGCGGACAAAAGGGGAGAACTCCTGGAAAACTTGAGCAATAGCCTTCCAAGGACATCTGTGAGACCATCTAACCACCATGTTGGCGTCCCATCCATTAGGATGTGTCCCATATATACTCGCAATAACCTTATGCCAAAGACCGCTCCTTTCCCTAGGGAACCTCCAAAGCCATTTCCCTAAGAGGGCAATATTTCTCATAGAAGTCTTCCCAAAGCCCAACCCTCCCATCTCCTTTGGTCTACTAACAACCTCCCATCTGATTAGGTGATCTTTCTTCCCTTCCCCGGCCCCGGACCAAAGAAAATCCCTTTGCATCTTCTCAATCTTTGAAGCTATAGATACAGGGATTTTAAAAAGGGAGAGGAAGTAGCTAGGGATGTGAGACAGACAAGACTGAATTAAGTAATCCTCCCTCCCAAAGACAAATAGGCATTTTTCCACCCATCCAGCCTCCTCGAAATTCTCTCAATCACTGGATCCCAAAAGCCTATTGTCTTTGGATCCCAAAAGCCAAAGGGAGGCCTAAATAAGACAAAGGCCACTCTGACACTCTGCACTCCAAAACCAAAGCCAAACTAGACAACACCTCCTGCCTAATGTTAATACCTGAAATGGAGCTTTTTTCTAAGTTGATTTTTAAACCAGATACTTGCCCAAAAACCAAAAGATAATCTTAAGGTTTGAAGAAGGTCCAAAGAGGCTTTAGAGAAAAATATGGTATCATCAGCAAACTGTAACAAGGACACTCTAGTCCTATCCCTCCCCACTAGGAAACCCTCAGTTAACCCAGTTTCCTCAGCTCTAATCATCAACCTACTTAGAACATCTGCTACTAGAGTAAAAAGGAAAGGAGAAAGAGGATCTCCCTGTCTCAAACCTCTAGAGGCCTTAACCAACCCTTTGCATTCCATTAACTAGGATAGCAAAACTAGAAGAAGATAAACAACCCCTCATCCACAATCTCCATTTCTGGCTGAACCCCTTCCTTTGAAGCACATGATCTAAAAAGCCCCAATCCACATGATCATAGGCCTTCTCAAAATCAATTTTGAAGACTACCCCTTCCTCCCCTGACCTTTTTCTCATCCACCACTTCATTGGCTATCAATACAGCATCCAAAATTTGTCTCCTTCCACAAAGGCTCCTTGAGAGCCAAAGATTGTTTCATGAAGAACTTTGCGTAAACGCCCTGATAAGACCTTAACAATTATCTTATATAAACTTGTAACAAACTAATAGGTCTATAATCTGAGATTTAAAAGTTTGGCTTCTCTTTGGCACCATAGCAATGAATGTCGCATTTGTACTTTGATTTATTACCCCCTTAGTGTGGAACTCAAAAAACACCCTCATTAGATCCTCTTTTATCACATCCCAACACTCTTGATAAACTGCTATAGTAAAGCCATCAGGGCCAGGGGCCTTTTCCTTATTCAATTGGAAAACAGCCATTCGCACCTCCTCTTCAGAAAATGGTCTATCCAACCAACTTGCACTCTCTTCAGAAATAGGGGCCCAATCAATCCCTTCAATCTTCCAAGATTCACCTTCGGGTTTGGCATAGAGATTCCCAAAGAAATTTACAATCTCCTCAGAAATAATCTCAATGTTATTTAAAGTCTCCCCCCTCTCAGAAATCAGAGACTTTATGAACTTCTTGCTTCTTCTTCTAGTGGCCACTCTGTGAAAAAACTTAGAGTTGCAATCCCCTTCTTTAATCCACTTAACCCTAGATTTTTGTCTCCATTGAACCTCTTCCTTCAATAACAAATCCTCTAGCTCCTTCCTTCTTAAGGTCCTTTCCGAAACCAGATCAAGATTTAAATTCCCTTCTTGTTCAATTCGATCAATTCTGTCTAAGTCCGTAAGAATGAGCTTTTTCCTCTCTCTTAAATCTCCAAAGACCACTACATTCCACTCTTTCAACTTTGATTTAATAAACTTTAATTTCCTCATAAACTTGTAACCTTCCCAACCTTCAACCGTACACTCTTGCCACCAATCTCTAAACTTCTCTTTAAACTCAGGATGGAGCAACCACATATTCTCAAACCTAAAAGGAGTCGGCCCCCATTTTAAAGGATTAGTTTCCAAACAAATTGGGCTATGGTCAGAGGTCCATCTAGGAAGGGCCTCTTGAATACTTTGAGAGAAAAAAGAATCCCACTCAGAAGAGAACAAAAACCTATCTAACCTCTTGCAAATAGGATCGACTTGCATGTTTGACCATGTAAAAGCCGCATTCCTAAGAGGGGGATCCAACAAACCACTTTCCCTTATAAACTCGTCAAAACACCTCATGTTGACTGTTAACCTAGAGTCACCCATCTTCTCAGATATCCTCCTGATCACATTAAAATCCCCTCCTACACACCACCTTGGGAAAGTCAGACCATGCAAGTCTTGAAGCTCCATCCAAAAGTCCTTCCTCCACATAGCCTTATTCGGGCCATACACTGAGGTTAACCAAAAAAACCTTTCCTCATCAGAGTTCAATTTTACAGTAACAGAGAAAGATCCTAACACCTTCTCTGAACACTTGAACTTAATCGAATCCCACAATATCACAATCCCCCCCGACGCCCCACAAGCAGGAAGAGCAACCCAATCCAGACTTTTACCTTTCCAAACA
Organism: Vitis riparia; assembly: GCF_004353265.1. Classification (NCBI taxonomy): domain Eukaryota; kingdom Viridiplantae; phylum Streptophyta; class Magnoliopsida; order Vitales; family Vitaceae; genus Vitis; species Vitis riparia. Next base: position 21,471,156 of record NC_048431.1, on the reverse strand, counting down.
CTACTCACAAACCTCCTATCCCAAATTTCACGCTTTGTTTCCTGAAGCATCACCACATCTATGTTTTGAGTACTTAAAAACCTTCTCACAGTCCTCCTTTTCTTCCTAGATCCTAAACCTCTTGTATTCCAACTTAAGATCTTCATGAAAACAAAAACAACCCAACACAACTCACACCCAGAACTAATCCTCTCCTCGAGTTCCAGAGTCCTTTTTCTTCTTTCTTCTGGAATAAACCTTGTCCTCAGAGAAAGCACTCTTGTTCTCTCCTTCCACACCTTTTTCATTATCCCTGACAATTCTAACCCTCAAACTCTCCAGAACCGACTGAACCTTGACCATCTTCCGAGGCGTAAGCCCCTCAACCTGAAAACCTTCCAACGGGAGGGTGGAAGGTTCTAGCACTGGGAACGAGGCCTCACCTGAGACACCATGCACCTCAGGGTTGCTAAGAGTTTCCCTAAGGAGAGGTTGGTCTTTAAATTTACGGTTAGAGGTTTCTAAGGGAACTACCACACCTTCCGAACAGGACGCACCACCACGATGGTTATTATACACCACAGGAGAGATAAAAACTGAACCACGCTGAACGGCGTAGCTTGACTCCAACGGAATCGAAGAAAAAGACCGACAGCGAGAAGGATGAACCAAAGAAACAGAGGTTTCGGGAATAAGATTTGGCTCAAAAGCCCCAGACAGAGGAAGATCTCGCTCAGATACAGCTGAGAAAGGGGTACGCACCTCATTGAACAAATCGCATTGCAAAATCCCCTCTTCTCCCTCTGCCTCGCCGGTAGAAACTTTGGATGTTTCAAAACCAGTGGAGAGATGGCTCTTTCTGGAGTGAGATTTGCCCCGAGAAGCATCTCGATTTGTCTCCAGTGAGCCACCTCCTTCTAAGGTTCGCTTCGGGGTAGAAGACGCCTCCTCAAATCTCGGCGGCCCACTTCTTGCTCTGTGCCTTACGGAGACTGAAGATCCTTTCGGCTTTGCCGACACTTGGAGAAGAGCTTCCGACATTTTATTCTTTGCAGTGAGCCCTGGTCTTAGGAGCTTTGAAGACGAAGATGCATCTGGGCCGCCATTAGAGGTTTCTTTATGGGCTGGACCCGCTAGGGGCCCAAAATCTTTCACCCCAAATTGGGCCCATTCACAACAGGCTTCAAAGGCGTCTGAAGTTGGCCCGATATTGCTTCCCGCCATTGGGCCCGTCATCCACCTTCCCTTTCCTTTCTCCCCCTTAGCCGATTTTGAATCTGAAGAACGAAAATAGGAACGATGACGAGGCATCCAGCTATGGCTCTCAAAGGTCCTGTCAATACCTCGTAGCCCCTCAGCATTCTGTGGCTTCTGAAAGACGCAACCCCCGGCTGACCTCAGCTCGTCCTTGCTGCGATTCGACTCAGGCCTGATAGAGTCTTCTCCGTCATCTTCTCCGGTGACTGTAACTGCAACCATGTATGTACACTCTCCATCTTCTACCTCTAATAGCGCTGGAAGCACGACATATGGAAGCATCTCCACCCACAATGTTACCTTCGTCAGATCAACAAGCTTTAAAGATTTCCTCGCCACCTTCGTTACCCTCCCCCACTGCTGCAAAATGTGTCCCAACTGCACCTCATCCCATAGGTGGAAAGGGAGACCTCTTAGTTCCAACCACCCCCGTCTAAATTTTCCATTAACGACTGAATTCTCTTTTGGCGACCATCTCCTCAGAGCGATAACCTCTCCTCTCGCAGTGAAGCTCCCTTGATCATGAATCCACTGAGCTTTCCTTGCAGATTCCACAAAAAAACACCCTTTGTAAGCAGAAATGGGTGTTACAGACACCATTCCTTTTATCTCCACTCTTCTCGCTATAGCTTTTCCAACCTCATACCAGTCTCGTATTTTCCTTTTACTTTCACAAACCACAGCTCTTGCCCATTTTCCAACTGGCATCTCTGCACCATTCCTCGTTCCTTTCTCTGCAACCACATCAGCATAGGACCGCTCACCTCTATACATTCCTTTGCACTCATGAGGCTTTTTTTGCTTCTCCTTCGAATCTCTTTCAGCTTGAACAGAGAACTCTTGGACTGAAACAATCACCTTCCTCAGATTTTCCCACCCACAGCCATTAACACCTCTTGGAACAACTAAGACCAAAGGTTTTCTCTTTGCAACATATTCTGTGATTTTCATATATCTCCCTCTGCTATTAAAACATATCTCCATCAGATGAGTCCTAGTCTTGCCCCTCATTTTTCGAACGAAACCCCTGGAAGCCTCCAAATCCACAGCTTTCTCTAACTGCTCCACTAACCAACCCGTCTCCTCCTCTCCAAAACCTAAAGAAACCACAAAACCTCGGCTTCTCTCTGTTATTGTAATCCACTTTCCTCCATTGCAGTCTTCAGACTTCACCTGGAAAACCTTTCTCTCCACTACAACCGACTGATTACAAATCATCTTTTCCAAACAAGATTCAAAACACTATAGAGTGTTGAAACTCAGACCCTCACCGAAAGCCAAAAATCTTGCATTTTCCAAACTCAACCAAAATCCAAAACTCAGACTTCACCATGCTCTTTTTTTGAGCCAGCTAATAAAATCAAACAATCCTAATGCCAAGCAATATTGATAGGTATGTTTAAGAGTTCATCCTGATACATCAGGCATCTAGTCTACATTTGTAGACCCTGATGCCAAGCAATTTTGATTATTGTGAGTGAAAACACCATGCTAAATATTACATCTCATGATTAATTATTTTTCTTTTTGCTCCAAAATAAGTTTTTATTTTCTGTCGTGTCATTACATGTAAAGGCCTTTGAGGTTTTTTCTTGTACATTAATTTTGTTTTGAATACTAAAATTGAACCGAAATAACATAATATTTTTTTCATTGGTGGAATACCTTTTCTGCTGTTTTCCTGTACAACTTTATTGAGACGGTAGCAGTGAATTTTTTAGTCATTCAGCCTTGTTTCTGTATTCAGGTTGGTAGTCACTATCACTTCATCGAGGTGAACCCTGCCTTGGTCTTTGATCGAAGGAAAGCACATGGCATGCGGCTCAATATACCAGCAGGGACAGCTACACGATTTGAGGTTGAGATGTAACCTCTATAGATTTATTATTTTCACCATGTCTGTATAAAGGGCTGATTGTTCTGGATTAATGCAGTTGAAATGATTGCTCTTCATTTTCATCTCCTCTTAGTACAAAGATATTCTTCCAAGTTGCTGTCAATTGATTCTGACATATGTCTTAGTTGAAGATGACTAGACTAGGGGTAAAATATAGATTGATGCTCTAGAATGTAAAGGTTGGTAAGAGGTATAGAGATAAAATATTTGGAAAGTAATGTAAAAATGTAGGAACAGTGCATGTTGTTAGCCAGGAAATACCCTGCATGAATAATAAGTTTATTCTAAAAAATTGTTTTGCTTTGCCAGCCAGGGGAAACAAAAAGAGTCTCACTTGTAAGGATTGGAGGTAAGCAAGTGATCAGAGGAGGAAATTGCATTATCGACGGTCCTGTCGATGATACTAATATCACAGCAGTGATGGAATCCGAAAGCATGGTGGGATTTGGGCATTCAGAAGAAGCAGATGTCAGGTCTTGAATTTCTGGCAGAGCCTTTTTGTACTGCTTGTTTTCAACTTCAGTTTCTAAATCTCAAATCAATCCATCAAAACCTTACATTTCAACCTTTTTCACCATTCAGCTCTATCTAGTACATCTTCCTTTATTTTTCCACCTGTTCCTTGGTAGGAAATAACTTTGTTTTCCGGTCACTAGAAGTTGAGATTTTATTTTATTTTTTATTTGAGTATGCCTAGGCCACCAGAAAAGTGGTTAAGGATAAAAGCTAGTGTCTTACCTCAGCCCAGAACTGATTTTGCAGTGAAGGTGTCATTGGAGAAGATCCTGATTTAGCAATAAGAATGTCTCATGAGGCATATGCTAACATGTATGGCCCCACCACTGGTGACAAAATTCGGCTTGGTGACACTGAATTATATGCTGAAATTGAAAGTGATTTTGCTGTCTATGGTGATGAATGTGTATTTGGAGGGGGAAAAGTTATAAGGGATGGAATGGGGCAGGCTTGTATGTATGCAGCAGCTGAATGTGTGGATACTGTCATCACAAATGCTGTGGTCATTGACTACACTGGAATTTTCAAGGCAGATATTGGTATCAAAGATGGTCTTATTGTTTCTCTTGGAAAAGCAGGCAACCCAGATATTATGCATGGTGCACACATGATCATTGGGGTAGTTTCCATCTGACTATGCAATGGAAGTAGTGGAGATATGATTTCAAATCGTGCTAATGGGCACTGCTTGTACTTCCTTTTTCTTTTAAATCAGGTTAGCACCGAGGTCATCGCTGGAGAAGGAATGATTGTGACTGCAGGGGCCATAGACTGCCATGTGCACTTTATATGCCCTCAATTGGCCTATGAAGCCATATCAAGTGGTGAGATTTCTGCATGACTGGAAGTACCTTGCCTGTGAAGTGTTGATTTTGTCATTAACATGTTAGAATGTATTGCAATTGCTTGTCATGTCTTGATCGTGAATTTATTCTATTTATAATGTCCAAAATATTTGTGTTTGATGAAATTTCTTGTGAACTATCGAAGTCATTTATTTTATATCAAAGCAATTATTTTGCACTTGTTTTACACAAAACAAGAAATAGGTACCAGTATTCACCTCTGCTTCTTGTTTGACACAGCAAGAGCAGTTCCATGCTATCTAAGTGCTACCATAAGATCCACAACTCAATATGACCATGGTGCTTCATGCAAACTAAGTGATGTTTAGCCTGAATCAGAACTGTATGGAAGGTTAATTTTTTCACTGGAGACTATGCTGACAAATATTGCTATCCAAATAAACAAGCAACACGGGGAGTAGTAGTGTGTTGTTGGATACCAATCCAAGGAGAATTATTTGCACCAACTCTTGAATCTTCTTCAGTTTATTGTTATGAGCAATTGACAATTGGACAAAGTGTACACACACAAAAATATTTTGTACATCTTTCAAATATTTCCTAGGTTATTAAAAGGCCTATATGGTCATGATGATGGCATCTCTTCTTGCTGTCAAGGCTGAAGGACATGAAGATCAGAGAGGTGTTGTACATCAGATTAGACATACCTCAAGTCTTCAATCATGAGTCAACAGATTAGTATCCATGTAAGCCATAGGGACTACTGTGGGGATAACTGGTGCTTTCAAAATGGATGTTCCCTGTAATAGCAATTTGGAGAAACTGAAAGTCCTTATGGTTGAGGAATATGATGTATCTAGTAGCTAAAAGTTTACATTACCCGATTGTAATAGCTATTGTAGTTAAATCCTATCAAAGCCTTTTCTTTTTATATTTCTTAAATCCCTGGTGACTGTAGTCCCATAGTTATTTAGCTTCAAGTTTAGCACCTAATTTTAGTTTCTTTTTGGGTTTTGGGTCTTCATAATACTAATAAATTCCTCACATTGGATTAAAGGAACCCTATGAGTCTGTTCATAGTAGTTAAGGCAGCAACTAGTGACTAAGAACTTTTATGTATTTGATTGTAGCAGAATCTGGATGATATGGTGGATCATTTTTCATTGTGCTGGTTAAACCATTTTCCCTTCCCTTTTTATCATCTTCATTTTCTTTTTCCATAAATATATGTAGGCATCACAACATTAGTGGGCGGTGGAACGGGACCTGCTGATGGAACTCGTGCAACTACTTGTACACCAGCAGCCTCACATATGAAATTTATGCTGCAATCAACTGATGACCTGCCACTGAATTTTGGTTTCACAGGAAAAGTGTGCTTCATTATTTGCAACTTATAGTTTCTTTGTTTGTTTTATAGCTTTCACATGGTCAAGATGCTGAAGCACACATTTGGATCTGTTGAAGGACTTCCAATTATATAATGTCTAGGTAGTTGCAATTCTGAAGTCTCCTCTCTTGTTAAGTAACAAATCTTTGTTGATTTAGGGGAACAGTGCCAAACCAGACGGGCTACATGAAATAATTAGGGCTGGAGCAATGGGTCTGAAGCTGCATGAGGACTGGGGAACTACTCCTGCTGCAATAGATAATTGTTTGACTGTTGCAGAACAATATGACATCCAGGTTATTTTATTTTATTTATTTATTTATTTAAACTTTTATGTTACTTGCAGTTGTAGCTAGTTTTCTTACTTTCTGTTACAGGTTAATATCCACACTGACACCTTGAACGAGTCTGGCTTTGTGGAACATACAATTGCTGCGTTTAAAGATAGAACTATTCATACTTACCACAGGTACAAGTTGCATCCCCTCCACAGTTGTTTTGTACAAAAGAAAAGACGAAAAAAAAAGAGATGAAAGGAATGGATTCTATTCCAATCATAAATCGGTCCTCTACTTATTAACTAATTACACTCCAATACTCCCTCTTAAGTTGATGCTTGTATATTAAAAAATCACACATGCCCTACTTGCCTAACACCCAGTGAAACACATGAACTCTCACTCCCTTAGTAAGAATATCCACTAGATGATCCCTGATTTTCATAAGCGGAGGACACATCTCACCCAACTTGAGTCTTATTTGCTCAGTGTCAATCTATCTTACTGTGTTTCCTCTTGCCATAGCAAACCAGGTTATTTGCTATGATTATGAAGCTTTACTGTCATAGTATAAACTCATGGGTAGAAGGGAACCCAAGTGCAAGTGTAGCTTGTCTTCTACACCTAGTTCTTCCAGAAAATCTTCAGCCAAATAAGCCCACTGATAACTATGGGTTGTCACTCTGGACTTTAGTTCTGCATTGGACCTTCCTACTATTTAGTATTTTCTGCTTTGCAAGTTACAAGATTGTCACCAACAAAGGTTTGATAGAATTCAGTTCTCATCATTCCATTTCTACTTTGCAATTTTCAAATGCCAATATCATCATTACAGAATACCTTTGTCAGGAAGTACCTCAATATCTTTTATGCAGCCTTTAGATGGTGAGAAGGTGGTGAATGCATATGTTGATTAACAACACTGATTGCGGAAGTATTATTGGGTTTATTAAGAGACAATCTGATTGCATACGTAATATTTGGTCCATTAAGAGACAATGGAACAATCTTTCTGCAAGTTTCTCTTACATACTTGAATATGTCATAGAAGTTCATCCTTCCATTGCCCTTTTGGTAATTTACCTCAATTTGGGTATCTTCTTGCTCACATCCTATCATATTGGTTTTTTCCTTTTTAGTCAGTCTAACAAATTTTCTCTAGCAGTCGAAAATAACTTGCTTAAACCAAGCAATTTCAATTTCAATAAAGTATGTTACATGACTTGAATCATTGATTTCAATCTGTTTTCTTACATAATTTATATTTAATTATAAGTCCATTTTTTTTATTCACCAGAATTTTCTTACTTTTGCATTTAAGTTTGACCATATGTGGCCTCTGAAGGGTTAAACACAAATGTTTGGTACTTTACCTCCTTGAGTGACTCCTAGGTTCCTGCTTCTCTGAACCCTAGGATCATATCCTTGATTGAATCTGTAGTAATGATGTTGTTTCTCACTGCCTCAATCATGGTTCTCCTGTGCCTCCCTGTTTTAATTTTGTGAACTTGAAGGTCAATCATGTCATTCCTCCATATGGTTGTATTCATTGCTCTCCCTACGCTTAGTTGAACCATATTAGATAGCATTCCCCTATATTATCCTCAATTGATGAAACCTCTAGGCTTATATTCTAAATAAGTGCAGAGCACACCAAGGGTCAAACGAGTTAAAGTGATTCATGAGGGCAAATGATCATGTTTCCTTGATTAGCAACTTGAACTGTTGTGTGAGCATGTGTTTTTTTTTTTTTGTTTTATTTGAGTAGAAGATGCCTCAAGCACTCTGTTTGGCAGACCCTGACTCATTGAGAACTAGAGCTGTTTGCTAAATGGTGACATTGATAATGGAGAGCCCTCTTCTGGGGGGGGTTCATGGACATTTGGTTTTCATGCTGCCATTTCTTGAATAGTGATTTTGACTGCCCTTTCTTTTTTGATAGGCAAACAAGAGAATATGTTAAAAGCGCCAAAAGAACAAGCGTGCTAGAGTACATGGGATGCATATAATGGGCACCAAGAGGCAAAACAAAAGAGGGAAAGCAAAAAACTACTCTCCCTCAATAGAAACCCAACCAATCTACAAAATTGATTAAAGACATAGAGCCTTCTTGAAACATATGATCACAGCTCTTGAATAAGAAATTCCTATTGCTTATCTTTCATGTTCCAAAAGCAGTTTCCATGTTCTTAAAAAGGTATTACAAATCCTCTCTTTCATCTCTTGGCCTACCATTCTTGGTTACAGATCTTGGAGCTCCTCATAGGGCTTCTTTTTTCATTTCTCATTCCTAGGTGTTTTTAGACACTTCACACTTTTCTTTAGTTATATCTCTGGTAAGTGTCTTGAGAAGAATTATCTCCCGATTTTGGATAGTTTTCCCTTACAAGTATTGGAATTTTTTTTCACCATTTCATGGTGATTTTGCTTGATCTCAAAACCCTGGAATTCTTGTGGAGAAGATAACACTTTGGGGTCTGTTTTCTCTTCCTGACAATTCTTTGTGCTGGAAAATGAGTACATGTTGTTTTGGATAGCTTGTGGAAGTTGGTGCTAACCTAATATATGACACCAATGCCTTAAGGTCCTAGTCTCTTGATGGTTTGTGACCTTGAGGGTCATAGTTCTATTGATGGTTGCAACCTTTTTGCTGGCCTTTGTTGGCTTCCTCCAGTTGTTGCATCTTGATAGCTTGCCATTATCAGTTGAATTGTCACCTTGGTCATCTAGCGTTGGCTGCAGTGAGGTGGTTATTTTATGTCATCTGTGGTTTGATATCTTTGTCCTTCTGTGGTAAAAAGTAGCTTTTTTTTTTTTTTTTGCCTAGCCTAAGTCTTTTTCTGACCTTTCACTGTCCTTTGTCAAATTTTTCTGAGTTGTGAACTTGTTTCACTTTTCAGTTTACAACTTTTATGGTAAATATGGCTTTTCTCATTTTCTGAAAATAGGATAGATTCTATAGCCTTTTACTTTTTGGTTTCTTTTTGTCAGACTTTTGATGCATATGTCGGTATCTTTTTGTGCAGTGAAGGTGCTGGTGGTGGTCATGCTCCAGATATCATCAGAGTATGTGGTGTGAAAAATGTTCTACCCTCATCCACAAACCCAACACGGCCTTTCACTTCCAATACCATAGATGAGCACCTTGACATGCTGGTATGAAAAGATTATTTATTTATTTTTTTTGATAAGCAAGCACATATATTAAAGAAGGCTTAAAAGCCGCAAAGCATATAGGGAGTATACGAGACGGCTATGGCCTCACAAACAAAAAACAAAACAACCCAACCCTTAATTGGAGGCTAACCACTCTAAGAATCCTATTAGGGAATTCGACTCCATATCAATGTACACTTTAGCCCAACCCCAAATATTGTACACAAACGAAGTTTTTAACTTCTGAAATGCTAACACTCCCCCTTTAAAAGCTAGCCTATTCCTCTCCTTCCATATTATCCAAAAAATGTATAGCGGAATGGACTTCCACAATTTTTTCCTTTTTCTCCCCACAAAAGAGCCCTTCCAGTTACATAGATACTCCTTTACAGATTCTGGAAAGACCCACTGTACACCACACAACACAAGAATGATATCCCACAACCCTTTTACCACTGTACAATGAATTAAAATATGATTGATCGTTTCCTCTTCACACCCACACAAGAAACATCAGTTAGGGAATTGCCACCCTCTTCTCTACAGCCTATCCAAAGTGAGGGCCTTCCCCCAAGCAGCTTCCCAAGCAAAAAAAGCAATTTTTGTTGGAACTTTGTCCACCCAAACATTGCTATGAGGGAAATCAGCTCCTTCAGTATTTGCCAACACACTATACGCTTTCTTGACTTTAAACAGCCCGTCCTCTCCTTCCTTCCAAAACACCGAGTCTTCCTCCAAAGTTACTCTATATTCCCTCAACTCAACTAACAGATTGCCCACCATACCCAACTCCCAATCATTAAAGTCCCTTAACAGCCTTAAATTCCACCCTCCTTGACCCAAATTCTGATCCCAATATTCCTCCACTGTGACATTCCTTTGGGTAGCCATGGAAAAGAGGTCCGGGAAGCCTTGGGACAACACATTATTCCCGCACCAAGGATCTGTCCAAAACCTTGTTTTATTGCCTTTTCCCACCTTGAACACCATATTTTCCCAACACCAAGCGGACTCCTTCAAGATCTCCTTCCAAACACCCCATTTGCCTTCCTTGTCCTCCACCCAAACTCCTCTTGCCCATACTTTGCCTCAAGCACTTTTTTCCAAAGCTCCTCTTTAGCACGCGCAAATCTCCAAATCCATTTGCCTAGAAGAGCTTTGTTCAAACAAACAAGCTTCCTTAACCCCAACCTTCCCTTTTTTTTATCCGCGCACACCACCTCCCATTTGACTAAGTGTGCTTTGTTCCCCCCATTGGCTTCTCCCCACAAAAAGTCTCTTTGAAGCTTTTCAAGCCTTCTTGCCACTGATTTAGGCATACGGAATAACGGCATTTGATACAAGGGAATGCTGGCCAGCGTACTCTTTATAAGAGTGATTCTCCCTTCTTTGGACAAATATTGGCGTTTCCAAAGGGCAAGCCTCCTCCTCACTTTCTCCTCCACCCCATCCCACGCGGAAAAGGCCCTATTAGACGCCCCAAGGGGCAACCCCAAATAAACAGCAGGCAGTTGTCCCACCCTACACCCTATTTCAACAGCCATCTCATGCACCCCTTCCACCTTACCTACCGGAATGACCATACTTTATTCCAGATTAATCTTTAACCCTGAGGCTGTTTCAAACCAAAAGAGGATCTAGCTCAAATACGTCAAAAACTCTTTTTTTGCCTCGCAAAATACGATTGTATCATCCGCAAACAGTAAATGAGAAATATTGACAGCTTGCCCTCTTCTTCTCCATATCCTACAGCCATAGATGAACCCCCCTTCAATGGCCCTCGTGATTAGCACACTTAGAACTTCCATTCCCATGACAAATAAGTAGGAGGAAAGAGGGTCCCCTTGCCTTAGCCCTTTTGAACTTGAAAAGAACCCAGCTGGTACCCCATTCACCAGCACTGAGAACTTGGCAGTGGAGATACAACTCCACATCCATCCTATCCATTTTGGCCCAAATCCCATCTTTTGCATGACCTTTAGCAAAAATTGCCAATTGATGCTATCATACGCCTTCTCAATGTCCAATTTACAAATTAAGCCTTTCTCTCCCCTCTTTTGCCAAGAATCTATTACCTCATTTGCGATTAGGGAGCCGTTAAGAATCTGTCTCCCCTTAATAAAAGCATTCTGATCAGAAGAAACCACCTTTCCTATGACTTTTTTAAGCCTGTTGGCCAGCACCTTAGCCAATAATTTATACAATCCCCCAAGCAAACTGATAGGCCTATAGTCACCCAAGTCCTCCACCCCCCCTTTCTTCGGTAACAAGACCAAAAATGTATGATTTAGGCTCTTAATGAAGGAGTTCTGTTCATGGAACTCCTTGAACATATCCAAGACGTCCTCCTTGACAATCTCCCAACAACTTTGCCAAAAGGCCATCGTGAATCCGTCCGGACCCGGGGCTTTGTCCCCATTCATCCCCATTAAGGCTGCATAGATTTCTTCCTTAGAAAATGGAAGCTCAAGGGCTTCCGCTTCTGATTGGCTGATCTGCTTCAGCAAAAGACCCCCTATATCCGCCTTCCAACCCGAGTTTTCAAAGAGAAGCTGCTGGTATGCATTTGCAATTCCTTCCCTCACTTCTTGTTCCTCTGTAATCCTCACCCCATTTATTTTAATTTTATCCAGGGCATTGACTCTCCTACGGGCATTGGCCATACGGTGGAAAAACCCCGTGTTCCTATCCCCTTCCCTTAGCCATAATTCCCTTGATAGCTGTCTCTAGTGCACTTCTTCCATCGACACCCACTTTGCATAGTTCTCCTTGGCTTCCTTTTTGTGACCTAATTCCTCCTCTGTTAAGCTTCTCTCTTCTTCCACTAAATCCCAACGCTCCACCTGCTGATGAGCTTCAACTTTGTTTCTCTCCAATCTTCCAAAAACCTCCTTGTTCCAAATTTTTAAATTTTGTTTCAATCCCTTCAGTTTAGCAGCTAACCTGTAGCTCGGCCTGCCTCTAACCACTATCCCTTGCCACCACCCCTCTATCAGGTCTTTGAACCTCTCAACTTTGAGCCACATATTTTCAAATTTGAAAGGGGAAGGACCTCTCCTTAGCCCTCCCCCCTCAAGCAGAATCGGGAAGTGATCCGATGTTGGGTGGGACAGTCTTCTTTGATGAACCCTACTGTATTGGTCTAGCCAACTGGGAGTCACTAGGAACCTATCCAACCTGGCCCACGATTGATTATTGAGCCCCCCACTCCAAGTAAAAGATCCCCCTTGCAATGGGACATCAACTAGCCCTAAGTCATCTATGATCTGGGCAAACCTTCTCATAGCTGAGGTAATCCTCCCATTTCTACTTCTTTCAGATTGGTACAGAATTGTATTGAAATCGCCTCCTAAACACCAAGGCTCCTCCCACAATCCTCTAATTGCCCCAAACTCTTCCCACAAGCACTCCCTTTCTTCTCCGGAGAAAGGACCATAGACCCCCGTGAACACCCAGGTTCCTCCATCTCCCACATTCCTGAATCTACAGGAGATGGAAAATTGGCCCTCTTCCACCCCCAAAATCTCCAGCGATCTTTTGTCCCAACAAATCAAGACACCCCCTGCCGTCCCCATAGCATTCAACACCCTCCAGTCAAGAAATCTCCCTGACCCTAAACTCCTCACCACCTATTTAGACATAACTTGCATCTTTGTCTCTTGAATACAAAACAAGTCCACCTTTTGATTTCTGATAACTGACTTGATTACTTTCCTCTTGGATCTATCATTCACTCCCCTCACATTCCAACTCAAAATTCTTAAATTCATTGGACAACTGCACTCTGGTTCCCTCTACCCTGGGTAGGGCCTTTCTTCTTAGTATCCCTCTCATAATTAACAGAGCACTCCAGTCTCTTGAGCTCTCTTTCAAACCTTAAAGTCTCCAACAGACCTTTACCTACTATCTTCTCCCTCATTTTCCTGATTTTGCCCAAGAAACTTAGGATTTCCTTCTCCAATCCTTCCGTTGAGAAACCTAGAAAGTGACTAAATTTAACCAAACTATTCTCCTCCCAATTAAACTGTTCTTCCTTCCTACCCTATTGGAATTCAGTTTGGCCTATAGTCCACCCCAAATTTCTTTCCAAAGGGTCGACATTGTTGACCTCAACCAAGTCCCAATAGTCATCCCCTCTCCCTATATGTTCTTCTGCACTTGGTCTTTGTGACCCACTTGCATTCTGAAATCCCTCCCTTCGCACCCCAGAATGGTCGTAAAACTCCCTCTCCGGAGTCCGACCAAAACAAAAGAAGTTAGAAGAGGAAGACCCTTGTGCCCTAAAACCCCCCAGATTCATAGCTAAACCATACCTCGCGTCTTCTTCCTCTAGCATCCTTTCTGCTCTTGGATGGTTTAGATCCGGCTGCTGTCTTCTCCCCATTTCTTCTTCTCTGAATCTGACGAATTCTCTCTCTAGGTTGTCGTCCTTATTATGACCGTTGGAGGTAGAGAGACAGGCTTTTAAAAGGAGCCCATTGTCCATGAGATGGGCCTAGGACGAAATGGCCTTCCCCTTATGAAGATAGCCTAGTCCAAAGCCTGCAACCCGCCCCGAGCTTCTGGGCTGCCGCGGCCCAAGCAGAACCCCCTTTGAGGCTTCACTTCCTAATGGCAACGAGGGCCAATTAGCTCAATTCAACTCCCGGCCTGGAACCGCGGGCCCAGTCTTCGAGCCGGGCCCCTGCAACAAGCCCACTTGTGCCTAGAAGCCCATCGCAGTGAAGCCCACGTCCTGCGTCAACCGTCCAGTCCCATCCTCTGACTGACGCTGCGCCTTGAACCCCGCACACGCCATCTCCTCCACTCACGACCCGGTGCGTGCATCTTCATCACCTCTGACCTCCCCTCTTGGACGACTCCATAGGCTGCGCTTCCTCTCCTCTTCTTGCCTTAACGACGGCACCGCCTCCCACCATAGGGTTAGGATATAGGTCATCTCTTCAACCCCTATCTCCATCGAGCCAGGGAGATTCTTGCCGTCCGATCTAACCAATATCCTAGCCCACTGCAAGTCCTCCATGCTCTCCATCTGTGGGTCAACGTCTAAAAACCCACCGCACGCATCTCCCACCCTTCTCAACACCGACGGGACCCATAGCGAGATTAGGAGCCCCAATATCCTCACCCACACTTCCTTTCTTGCCTCACCTTCTTCTAAACAACCCGATCTTGGATTCCAACGCTCCAGGTCCAATTGAACTCCTCCCACCGCCTTATTACCAGAGAGGAGAACCCGCCTTGCTTCTTCCGCAAACTCTAATTCCAGTAATACTCGTCCTTTTCCCAGACTTGCCACCCCCATCTTGCCTTTCAATCCCCAGGCCTTTGCCATTTCCCAACCCAAGCTTTCTAGATCTTCCCCTTTTGCATTGCTAAGGATCCAACTTCCAATCAGGCAATGCTCCAGCCTGCTAAGGTTTCTACTTAACTCCTCCCGTTCCACCTCCACTCGAAGGTTATTAGACCCCTTATTCCACCAACCCTTCACCGTGTTCGCAAACGATCTTCCCTTCACCATATCCAGACACAACCTTCCCAATACCCTCACTTCTTCTTCTTGTTCCTTTTTGTCAATACTGATATCCATCTTGCGAAGAGCCTCCACCATCGCTATCCATCCCCCCTTATCCCCTTTGCCCTTTGGGATACATATGCTATATCTCTTCATCTCCAAATCGACGACCCCTAATCGCAGAAAGCAACCCGCCCTGTTAGCATCACGCACCAGGGAGAAGCTTCTCCCCTTCTCCTTCCAGCCCTTTTCCCATCTTCCTTCTTTCGCATCCTCGATGCACTGATGTAAGCCTTCCATGAACAGCCCTACGCTATTCAACCCCATTCGCACCCAAGACGACACCCCTTTCTTACTTTTCGTTATGATTATTAGGGTTTTTCCTCCCCTCTCCACCATTTCCAGCTCAAAGGTCTTGGACTCTACCCCGAAACCGCTCGTCTTCCTTTTCCTCCGATTCTCCGCGCGACGAACACTCTCACCGCTGGCAGCCTCTCTCGCTCTCTCGCTCTCTCTCATTCCTAAACCCTAATTTCTTTTAACTCACTTCTTGTAAATCCTAATACCTGTTGTAAATCATGGCAGTGAAGAAAGAAATCCAGTCGACCATTGCTGGTATGAAAAGATTATGAAGATAAGTGGTAACTTTTTGGACAGTTGACTTGTAAATTGATCTGATTACATGCAGATGGTATGCCATCACCTTGATAAGGACATTCCAGAAGATGTAGCCTTTGCTGAATCGCGAATAAGAGCTGAAACAATTGCTGCCGAAGACATTTTGCATGATATGGGGGCAATTAGCATTATAGCTTCTGATTCACAGGCAATGGGTCGCATCGGAGAGGTTTGTGAACCCACATTTGCTTTTTCTTAATGAAATTGATGCTTGCGATACATTTTATTCTCATGAATCCTTACTGATTGATTTAATATGTCTAATTACCATTTTGTGTTCCTAGCTACTGTTGATGTTAGATGTTTGAAAATGCTGTCAGTGAAACATAAGAACATAGGGTCACCTGATAACTACTCTATGAAACTATGTTATTGATTACCTATGATAGCTTGATGTTGACGTCAAAGCAGTTAAGTAATCAATGAGGCTGCCTCTGTTAATGGGAAAAAGTAGACCAGGAAAATGGTTTAGAAAATTCAGTCATGTTTTGTCTTATAGTTCAAGAGAACTTTACTTGCTGAGAAATTTGATAATTGCTAAGGTGAATGGCTTCTTTTACAATATTTCGTGCGAACAGGTGGCTATCCGCACTGTATTCTTCTCATCCTTTGAGTCTTTTACAATGTAGCATTTAAGATCAATGTCATGATGAAATGTAGCTCTTGAACCTGCATTGGTAGACCTTCAATCCTAGGTTTATTTTTCTGTTGAAACAAATGGAGCTTAACGTTAATTATGTTTGAATAGAAAATAGGCTTTGGTGGTTATTTTCTAAATTTATATTACTTCTAGTCTTTTATAGTTATTTTATTTTAAGATTTTTGGCTGAATGTTAAAGTTTGGTTTTGGAATTGGTATCATTTCATGAAGCATAAAGCAGAAAGATTAAATCCCATGTAAGGCTTAAACTTTTGCCAAATCATTCTCTCCAGAGGTAGAATCAATTTGTGGAATATATTGAGATTTTAAAGTAGTTTACAAATGTGAATCTGGAGTTTCTTGTTAGTTAATTTTATGCTTGGCGGTGGGGTTGGGTGGACAAAGAATAGAGGGGAAAGGGAATAGGCAAAAAAAAAAGGGATTATCCTTTCAATAAAGCCTTTGTTTTGCAATACTGTAATCATTTGCAGAACAAAAGATTTATTTGATGATGTTATCAACACAATTGTTATGAAAAATTGATGGGATGTGGATACAAGTGTTTGCAGAATGCATAATGATGAGCAAAAGCACTCTTTCTAACATTTATTCTTATTATCTTCATTTGAAATTTTTTAGAGTACCTTTTCTTAATGATGTTCATATCTGAGAGCTTAGGCTTTATTGAGATGCTATTTGTTCCACTAGGTGATAATTAGAACCTGGCAAACTGCTCACAAGATGAAGTTACAAAGAGGATCACTTGATGCTAGTGGAGTGGATAACGACAACCTCCGAATTAAACGATACATTGCAAAATATACTATAAATCCTGCAATAGCTAATGGGTTTTCACGATTTGTTGGCTCCATTGAGGTATTTTAGCTCTAACTTTGTTACAAGTTCTGTTCCAACTTGACCTGACGAAAGGATAAATCATTAGATTTATTGAGCTAAAAGAAATTAATTTCAAGTATGGATATTATTTCATGGACAACAATTATATTCTGAACAGAGAAGTGTATCTGTCAGACATGCATTGGATGGAATCTATCGTTCTGTCTTCTGCCCAGGATAACTTAAACATAAAATCCTGTTCACAATCTTTTTTTTGGTAGGTTCATCCTGTTCACAATCATGTTATCACTATTAGGCATTTTGCTTGTTTGTTCCTCTTGCCATCTGAAAGACATGTCATGTGTCAAGGTGGTCTTGGGCTGTTTTCCCCAACTGGTCTGTGTGGCATGGCCTAGTCATTTGCAGAGTTAGGTTGCGTACATGCTTGCAGGCGTGGCCTTTTCAAAGGAGCAAATGTCCAGGTGCAGCAAACAGGCAGTGAAAAATAAGATTATCATATAATGATATTTATAATGTTAGGTCAGGAATGGACTTACTAATGCTTTTAGGATTGAACTTGTGAATGTAATCCAAGGCCCAAGGTTGGCCCAGGCCTTGCTTTAGTGGTGTAAAAAGGTTCAGTTTGGTCAGTCTTGGTAGAAAAATTGGCTGAACCAACATGGTCAATTCATGCTTTAATCAACCCAAACCAAGCTTGTTGAGGTTGGTTTAGTTTGGTTTAGATGCAGAGGTTGGATGCATTCTAATTTGGGTCTTAATAGGTTTTTAAATTTTTTTTGAAACTCACCTCCCTATGCCCTGCTCCCCGGATGCAGGCCTATCACATTTGGATTTGGAATTCAAGCCCAAAATATAATGGATGTATCTAAAAGTCGGTTGAGGTCATAGCTCAATAACAGTGAACTACTTTAATAAAGTCCACATAGTATATGTAGCAATGAATGTAAATAAACTTGTACAATATCAAGCAATTGTAGATTACAAGAAATACAAATTTTGGAGTATGGGTTCAGTTTGGTTCTATCAGTTGAGCTAGGAAACTGAAAAACCAAACTAAGCTGGTTTCCATAATTCCAAAAATGAGCTGAGCTTCATTTCATGATTATTGAAGGCTGAACTACTTTTATTGGTTCTGGTTGGGTTGGATTGGTTTTATCAGTTTTTGATTTTCCACTTACACCTTTGCTTTGCTTAGGCCATTTGAGGCAGTCTTCACATAAGAGGGAGCCTGATGTGCCCTGTCCATGGCTGCTGCTAGTCTTATAAAATAGTTTCAGTTGTCCAAAAGTGTTGACTCTTGGCACCGGAGTTGCCACAGGTGGCACTTATGAAGTTGTGGCTGTTGACCCCATGGCTAAGTTGTAATTCTGAAAAAATATGCAAAGTATTTAATTTAATTTTTTTTTTTTTTTTTGGGAGACTCTTGAAGTTAGAGAACAGTGTGCAGACAAGAGCATTCTTGCTTTGATTTTAAGTCAAATCTCCTGATGTACACTTGACCTCTCCCAAGCTCACATGAACTTCAGTTCATCTCACTGTTGGAGAAATTAGTTTTTATTATAGCTCAACAAGAGGCAAAATTAGATTTAAGACATAAGCCTAGGCCGCCTTCCCTATTTGATCATCATTTTTCAGAATATTTGTTGTGGTCAGTGTCCTTACCATAGAAGTTTTATGAACGGATTCTGTTCCTCTGTATTCAGTAACCAGTCACGTGCAATCTCACAAATTAGTGATGGCTCCAAATTAGTAAACGGTTATGTCCTCTGATACAGATGATTTTCTTTTGCCTACATTTGGATTAACATGAGGTAACCATCAGATGATGTGTCATGAGCTTTTCTTGATACTGACTTAAGATGTATTTGGTCAACTGAATTTAGTGGACAGCATAATGAAGAGTAGTTGACTATGAGGTAGAACATTTGCATGATGACAAAAGCATCGGTTCTCAGTAGCCTATAATAGGTAAACCCTCTTAAAAGAAATGGAATATGTACTAAAGGCCATGTCTACATGAAAACCTATCAAAAGTGAGTAAAACTAGAACAGTGTGGAAAAATGTCCTTTCTTTTCACTTCTGTTTCAGGCTGACTCGGTTTTGACACCAGGCCAACGTCTGGCCCTTGAGACTGTCCCATAATGGCTTTTCCTTTTTCTTTTCATAAGCCAATCTTCTCAGGTGGTTTTGAATGTTGGATGTAGGAAACAAGACAAACAAAAAATGTTTCAATAAAATCATGAGAAATGCTGATATAGCATACAGTCCAGCTGCTTGTGTGTGTTTACAGAGATCATACTCTGGTTCCACCCTTGAGTTACATTACCAAAATTGTTTACTCATCCTTGATGTTGTATCTTGTGTTTCCACAGGTGGGGAAGGTGGCTGATCTTGTTCTCTGGAATCCATCTTTCTTTGGGGCAAAACCAGAAATGGTGATAAAAGGTGGTGTAATTGCATGGGCTAACATGGGTGATCCAAATGCTAGCATCCCTACACCTGAACCGGTAAATTATTTTTATTAATGAATTTATAACATACTGAGAAGGGAAAAGAAAGTGGAAACACCCTGTTTACATTGTTCATGAGCAAATTGCAATTTAATGAATGCCTGTGCCAGTGTTCATGATTCCAAACTGGATCCCAACACACAGATTATTGTAATCTGTATGCATCAAAAATAAGTCCAGAAATTGGATGGTTTAGAATCACCTTATGTGTTGAAGTGAAATTCAGGGGCTTTCCACTCAGATGAATAAAGAACATAAGAGAAATATGAATGGATCACTTTCCCTGTTTATTAAAACATGATCTGATGCAGGTGATGATGAGACCCATGTTTGGAGCATTTGGCAAGGCTGGAAGTGCCAACTCTATTGCTTTTGTCAGCAAGGCATGAACATCTCTCTCTCTCTCTCTCTCTCTCTCTCTAATAATAATAATAGTAGTTCAACAACAATAGTATTAATATACATAAACAGCTTTTTTTTTATGACTTTTTAACATCTCTCTCTCTCTCTATTTCTAATAATAATTCAACAACAATAGGAATAATAATAAATAAACTTTTTTTCCCTTTCATCAACAGGTTGCTGCAGAATGTGGAATAAAAACCCATTATGGACTCACAAAGAGGGTGGAAGCTGTTGGCAATGTGAGGAGACTAACCAAACTTGATATGAAGCTCAATGATGCTCTTCCTGTGATCACGGTGGATCCAGAGACATACACAGTGACAGCAGATGGTGTGACTCTAAGCTGCCCTGCTGCCACCACAGTTCCCCTTTCTCGGAATTACTTCCTCTTTTAGGCAACATTATAACTCATTGGGGCATTTACTTTGCTGGTTTTCTGGAACTAAAGAATTCACAAAATTGAAATAATCAATGACCCTACCGAAAAGATAATAAAAGTATCATTTTCAGAATCATGGTTGGCATGCTGAATATGCCAAATGGATGTGTTCTGATCTTTTATCTGCTAGTGTTTCTTATTAGATTATTGATGCCTTCTTGGTGAATATTTTCATTTGATCTTTCTCACTTGTATGAACACATGAAATTATCTATATATAGAGTCAAGCATAAAACTGAGTAGCATGTCCCTCTCCAATTATACCTCTTTTTCAACATGCGGTTGCAGGTAAGAGAGATTGTAACAAATGGCCTTGCAATGGATATCAGTTAGTAAAAAATTATGAAATTCTCAAATTTTGATTTTATGATGTGATCTTCCACTAGGATCTCTGTTGTAAAAAATTAGACTAGAGAATATTTCATATATGATCCAGAATCATTTGTAGAGGATGATAAAAATTTTCCAGTGTGCTCCATCCTGTGATGCATTGTGCCCCATTATTGTCTGTCACAGTGCTTGAAACCCATGTGTTATAGCATGGATTCTTTCAGATGTTGTAGTTTCTGATCGCCAGCTTGGGACTCTGATTTTACTTCCTCAGTTTTGCTGCTGCTCCTGCCAGTCTGCTGGACGCACCAGCATGGCACTGGTATGAAAACACTCCTATTTTGTTAGTTTTCTAATAGAACAAGGTTAAATAAGGGGAGAGAGGCAACTCTTAGGCAGAGAAAAATCTTCAAGAAATGAATATACTACCTTTTGCACTAAGAACCAAAGATATTTCTATGCTTTTTTTATTCGCTGGATAGATCTTAGGAGTTCTTGCATGACCATGATTGTGCTCTTGATGGATATCTAGCCATGATGGATAAGTCCCATGTCTCAATTTTCTCCCACTGTCCCACACCATGCTATCATTAGGCTTTTCATGATACTGTTTGGCTTCCATGAATTGTTTTTTTCCTTGGCGAGTAGCAATCACCCTTCATTGATTCATTGTAAGTTTGTACTAATTTTGTCTAAGTACAGTATATGAGATTAAAAATTGTTGGGGCAGCTGCAAGTGCATGTTCATATGAAAAGTTTGAGTTCATCATAACATGAGTACAAAAGCCATGTGGAGCTGTTGGCAGCATTACTTCAAGCTCAAAAATGAACAGTTTAGGCTCATGCATGAGAAAAGAAGTCATGGGTATGGATTGTGATTCTGGTCTCATAAGATCATGTGCTTGGATTCTTTCTTTTGTTTATTTGTTGTGGATGAGAACAAACGGGAGCTTTGTTGAATATTTAATTATGGACGGATTGCAATATACATGTGCCTCAATTCTTCACTTTTTTCAAGGGTCTTGGATGTAGCTGGTTTCCAATCTTATCTATCATATGACATTGGAAAAAAAAATCCACC
Organism: Vitis riparia; assembly: GCF_004353265.1. NCBI lineage: Eukaryota > Viridiplantae > Streptophyta > Magnoliopsida > Vitales > Vitaceae > Vitis > Vitis riparia. The sequence continues at coordinate 21,449,420 of NC_048431.1, read as the reverse complement.
TGTCTTCAATTTTTTTTTTGTCATCCTCTCACCATCTATTGATGTGATAACTGAATGATTAGAATTTAAGGGCTTGTTTGGGGACATTTTTCAAAATAGTTCTCAAAAAATCATTTTTATTATATTTTAAAATAATTTTTATTTATAATTATCCTTCATATTTTAATAATTATTTTATTTTTTTAAGACAATTCTTAAAAAATAAGTGAAAATAACTTATAACAATTAAAATACGTAGCTTTCTTCAAAGTGGGGTGGGTTTAGGTAGCAATTTTAAGCATCTTGAGTTGATTGTATGGTTTGATCTCATCTGAGTGACGTCTTAGTGTTTTCTGTTTAGTGGAGAGAAGGACAATAACGAAAATGCTTTTTCATCATAAAAGTAATCACCACTTTCATTGTCACAACTCAGGGCTCTCTCAACCTCAAAAATATTGTGGAACACACAACTTACGAGGTTTTTGCTCCACAGGATCATGTCTGATTGCAGTCTAGACTAATCAAGAATAATCCAAAGAGGAAAAAAGTATGAAAATATCCTTATCACCATTATTGAGATATTGTCTATATTTTACATGGCCGACAATTCAAATGATTAAAAAAAACAGACAAATTGATGTTAATGGTGAAGTTTGTAAAGCCCCATAGGATCCAAAAGAAAAAGAAAAAACCATGGTTTGATTAGATAAAGATATTTATGCCATAAACTTTTCCACTCAAAAGAAAATTGACAATTGTGTATGTTGAATCGGGTTTTGATCATCTCATCTTAAAATCAATTTATGTTTAGTAAGAGTGGACCAAATCTTTTATGACATTCAACATCATATCTGGTCGGATCTGTTCTAAAAACCATTATTTGGGTGACTCATCCTTAAGTTTAAGAACAACATTGTTGCACCCTAATAATCCTTCCCCCAATATGATACTTCTATGACTCGAATACCAATAATTTGATAAGATTTTAACCATTTCCTCTGAAAATCAATTACTATTTAGTAAGAATATACTAAATTTTTTGTAGTATTTAACATCACACTCTACAAGTTTGACCTAAGAACCATGATTTAGGTGATCCATATCCGATCTTAAGAGTAATATTGTTGCACCCTTGATAAGACGCTTATTACTAATCTTTTTCCAAGATGTTGCTACATTCAAAGTTTTGGTGTCCAAATGTGTATGGACAAGAGAAAAAAATGAAAAATAATAATAAATAACTAAATAAATAGACATGTGATGAATGTGAGATAGATGAGGCATGTAATAGGATCCAACGCGTATATTGAAAAACTTGTACAATTTTATGAAGATGTGCATTTTGAATGTTTCATTTAAAAACAAAATAAAGAATATGGAGATGTATGGTAATTAAAGTGTCACGTTCAACAAAATTCCAAGTGTGGAGTGATCAAAGAAAGAAAGATGCTTTTATTCCTCAAATGCATTGAAAATAATTGAGTAAACCTTCCTTTCAAATTCAACAAACAGTCCAATAATGGGATCTATTGATTAGGAAAAAGAGAAAACAAACAAACTTTTATTATGATCTAACAACCCTCTTTATTATATTCACATTTCTAAGCTCCACTAGCCTCAATTACATACAAATTACATGTACATATGAAAAAAGTTTTTGGTAAAGTATAGGTTTTTTTTTTTTTTAATATTTACTGAACTTATAAGTTATTTTAAAAAAAAATATATATATATATATATATATATTATTAAAACCTAAATAATATTGCTTTTTTAGAAGAAAACTTTTCATTCCAACTATAAAATAGTTTTAAAATTATTATATTACATCTTTTTCATATTTTTGATATTGTTTTTTCATTCTCATATTTCTTTTACAACTGTCAAAGATTCTCGTGAGATAAAATCGATTGAAGAAAAGAATAGAAGCTTTAAAGGGTAAATATACAAATGAAATACCAAAATTTGATTGGAACTAATAATGGTTGTAATTGGGTATTTGATAAACCAACTTAATAGTTTAAGGTGACTTAATAACTTAATTTAAGTCATTGAATAAATTAAGTATGTTTGGTGATTTAATAACTTAGTTTAAGTCATTAACTAAATTAAGTATATTTGGTAAAATTAAATTAACGGTACGACTTAAAAGTAAACAATAATTTTAAATAATAAGTAAAAATAATTAACTTATTTTTAAGTGCACATCTTTATTTTATTTTTTACATTCATTTGCTCTAATTACTTCAACGATCTCTTTTACTACTTTATCACTTCTATTGTCACTCAACATCTTTTGTCCTAATTATAATTTATAAAAATAAATATATTAATTTAATAATTTAAAATATATTTTAAGTTAATTTTATATACTTAAAAATAAAAATTAAATAATAAGTTTTAAGTTAATAATTTAAATATAATTTAATTTAAAATCAATTTAAATTATTAAATAATAAATATTAAGTTTTATCGAATAAATAACCAGTATAATATATAATAAATACTAAGATGATCGTAGTTTGTACGTGCTGGCTGTCTTATCATAGACTAAACCGATTGACCATGTGGTCCGACTTGATGACTATCTTATCTACCATGTAGCCGAACTGATTTTTGGCCATGTTTCTCATGCTCTAGACTTAATGGTAGGTAGAATATGTTTTGAAGAATGTCCTTCAACTTCAGTCAGACTTAGGAGCAAAAGAAACATGTAACACATTGGCTTCACCACTTTTCTAAAGCCGTGGGCGGATTGCCTTTATAGTGAAATAGTATCAATGCTGGTCATCTTTTGTGTGTTTGTTTTGTTATTATATTGAATTTATCTTTTGAAAAGACAAGTTCGGTTGTTACACTAACCATTTTTATTAAATATAAGTTCAATTTTCATATTATTGGATTATGTTTGGATTAAGATCATTAATTCTAATTGAATTTGAATTGGACCAAGTCAAAATTTAGGCAAACAACAGTTAACTCGGGTCTAATTTAATATTTTTATAATATTTATAATTTATATTATCATGTATAATAATATTTATTTTATTTAGTTTCCTTTTCATTTTTTTTAAATCTAATTATAATTATAATTATAACTTTTATTTGGTAAAAAATATATATGAATTTATTTTTACCTTTTTGTTATCATATTAATTTTTTAACCCATTGTACAAATTTAAATTTAATATGAATATTAAAAGAAATTAAAAACATTGTAAATGAATTTTGAATTTTTTCGATTATGTGCAATTTAAATTTAGTATAAATATATAATCAATTTTAAAAACATTATTGAAGGATTTTGAATAATAAGAATTCATTCAATCCATATCTAATATGAATAATTTGAGTTTCGAAAAATAAGATTGGGTCGAAGTTAAATTAAGTACGGATTGAACTTGGGGCGCTCACACTACACCTACCTTGCCCAAATTACATCCCAAAAATGGCCTAGGCATCCATCTTGATCCACCACTATCATTATGAAAAACACACCAGTGTTGGTCACCCACTTTTCAAATTGGTCCACCCTATTTATGGCCAAATCCCAACCTAAGGAATTTTAGGCCTTTAAGGAAACAGAAATGAATATCTGCATTTAGACCCCACCCATGACCCAACTTCAGTCATTCAAAATGGGATTAATTTGCATTTATAAACCACCAACTCCATCAATTCAAGTCCATTAATTCTATATACAATCAAGTACTATGTATGTACTTTATATTATCATATTGTGACAACTAATGTACTTAGGGTAGCTTATCGGTGTTGTAAAAAAAAAAGGAAAGAGGAAAAAGGTCCAATACTTCGTGTCATAATTTGAAATCGTTTACACAAAATTTTTTTTTTCTTTTTTTGAATCTAACAAGAAATCCATTAAAGATGAGTTTTTTTTTAAATGCCAAAAAAAAAAGTCAATTTATGGAAAAAATAAATAAATAATTTAAAAATCGGATTGAAGGAACGAAAAGTTAATAATTTTAATAATGTAGATGTAAGATATTAGATTTGAAATATTGAAGGAGGTTTTGAGAAAGAAATTACATTTTTTTCATAATATAATCAAACATGAGAAAATTATTTAAAAAAAAAAAGAAAAAGAAATTCTTGACTCCATTTTGATTCCTCTATTTTTTTAAAAAAAAAATAATGAGTCGGGTTCTAATTTTATTATAATTTTTATTTCCATTAAAATTTAAAAGAAATAATTTGATTGGTATAACCCATGTTGTCCTTTTGAACCAAAAATAACCCTAATGAAAAGAGAACATTTTATCAAACTTATGTATCATTTTTCATAACACTTTTAAAATAAAAATTAATTTAATAATGGTAAAAAAAGAAAGGAAGAATTACCGTTAAGGGTAGGCCGGGGAAAAAAATTATAGTGAAGGGTAGGATGAAATTATGATAATTCCTCCAAATGTCAAGACTACCCTTAATAAGTGAAAAGTACACAGCAAAGAAAAAAGAGTTTTCTTTAACCTACTTGCAGCTTGTCGGTGTTGTAGAAAAAAAAAATGGAAAGAGGAAAAAGGTCCAACACTTCAGGTCATGATCTGAAATCGTTTACACAAAACTTTTTTTTTTTTTTTTTGAATCTAACAAGAAATCCATTAAAGATGATTTTTTTTTAAATGCCAAAAAAAAAACGTCAATTTATGGAAAAAATAAATAAATAATTTAAAAATCGGATTGAAGGAACGAAAAGTTAATAATTTTAACAATGTAAATGTAAGATATTAGATTTGAAATATTGAAGGAGGTTTTGAGAAAGAAATTACATTTTTTTCATAATATAATCAAACATGAGAAAATTATTTTTTTAAAAAAAAAGAAATTCTTAACTCGATTTTGATTCCTCTATTTTTTTTTTTAAATAATGAGTCGGGTTCTAATTTTATTATAATTTTTATTTCCATTAAAATTTAAAAGAAATAATTTGATTGGTATAACCCATGTTGTCCTTTTGAACAAAAAATAACCCTAATGAAAAGAGAACATTTTATCCAACTTATGTATCATTTTTCATAACACTTTTAAAATAAAAATTAATTTAATAATGGTAAAAAAAGAAAGGGAGAATTACCGTTAAGGGTAGGTTGGGGAAAAAAATTATAGTGAAGGGTAGGATGAAATTATGATAATTCCTCCAAATGTCTTATTTTGTTTAAATGTCAAGACTACCCTTAATAAGTGAAAAGCACATAGCAAAGAAAAAAGAGTTTTCTTTAACCTACCTGCAACTTGTCGGTGTTGTAGAAAAAAAAATGGAAAAAGGAAAAAGGTCTAACACTTCAGGTCATGATCTGAAATTGTTTACACAAAACTTGTTTTTTTTTTTTTTTTTGAATCTAACAAGAAATCCATTAAAGATGAGTTTTTTTTTTAAATGCCAAAAAAAAAAAAAACCGTCAGTTTATGGAAAAAATAAATAAATAATTTAAAAATCGGATTGAAGGAACGAAAAGTTAATAATTTTAACAATGTAGATGTAAGATATTAGATTTGAAATATTGAAGGAGGTTTTGAGAAAAAATTACATATTTTGTATAAAATGTTATTTAAATTTATTATTTTGAATTTTTTTAATATTATTTTGGTCATATTGAAGATGTGTTTTTATTTTTAATTTATTTTTCGGGTGGGTTGTTTGATACGATTATTATTGATTTCCATTGAAAAGTTTTGCACTTTAGTTTTGTTGTTAAGACTTGTTCGACATGGCAGAAGAAAAATTTTTCTCAGTTGTTTCATGCTTATTTGAAACCACTTTGTTTGGATATTTATGAACATATTTGGATTTTCATTGAAAACTAAAAACTGTAATCATTGAAACATATTTTATATAAGAAAGAACAATATCTGTTGTATATTAGATATATATATGCCAAAAAACCCACAACTACCCAGTTTCATGAGAAATTTGAAATTTTCAAAATTTTACTTTGTCGTAATGTATCGTAATGTTATTGTATTTATATTGTAATTATAGTGTATTTTTATTGTACATTTATATTTTTATATAAAAAAAAACTTACAACTGCCCAGTTTCATAAAAAATTTGAAATTTTCAAAATTTTACCTTATTTTGGATTACCATCAACAACTTCATGTATTGAAATTATAATAATGTATTTTTGTTGTCTTTTTATAATTTTGGCTTGTAAGGATGCTTTATGATAGGAATATAACATGATAGTCTAGAAATGTTAGTTTAGTAAAAAAACGAATTCAATATTTTGTTATTTTGGTATATTGTAATATATCATAATGTTAATATTTTTTCATTGTAACTATATTACATTTGTATTATACTTATACTTTATAATTATCGAGAAAGAAGATGCAGTTTTTAATTGGTAAATGAACTTGAGAAATTAAGGGTGAATTGATCTAATAAAAATATAAGACCTTAATAAGAATTATCAAATCTACCTATCAGTAATATTTTTTCTAACCCTACAGTAATTCTCCCAAAAAGGAAAAGTCTACTTTATTTTAATTTTATTTTTATATTAAATAATTGTTTTAGGTCTTTATTTAATAAAAAGCAAAAGCTGAGTTGTCATTTCTAAAGGCCTTGACTGACACCCACGCTTCTCACGCTATTTTAAAAACAAACAAACAAACAAGCAAATGAAGTTACGAAAGTAAATAAAATAATCATAACATAAAAATGGACTTAAATTGTAATGTATATAAAGATAGATTTTTTATCAATATAAAATTATACGCACATGTTTTTGAATCCAAGGTGGGAGCAATGGACTGATTTGAGGGTCCACCCTAGCCTCCCTGGCCTCGCATCTACCAGATAGTCATCCACTGTATTCGTGACAGTTGACTCTTTAATTACCCATTTCAAATGAAAAAAAAAGGCTATCATGGTCACGCGCAAAGAGTAGTGCGTCCCCACCACCTCCTCCACCATTGGGTTTTTGTCTCACGTGCTGTCGGTGCGCGTGAGAATTTTATGATTTATCCCAGTACACGGAAAAGATGGAAGAAACAATCATACTCCACCCTGGTTTTTTGTACAGCCAAGGCAATTTCATCATCTGCAAGAATATAAATAATGGGGTGCCTCCTCCTTGTATTGTAAGAAAAATTGCCTTGGTAGAATCCTTTCTCTGTCTCCTTTCGTCAAAACTCTGCGTTTCATTGCACCGTCATTTGACTGTACAACCATGCTCGGAGCTCAGCGCATAGCACCTGTCAAGTCCGGTGTCGTGTGGCGAGCTCCGGCTCAGTTGGAGAGTAATGGAAGAGCCAGAAGAAGCTGGGTTCCAGGACACCGGTCGCCGGTGGCGGGAGCTCGGCCAATTCGGGCGGTGATCAGCAGTGAGGACAAGACTGTGGAAGGTGGTGCAAAGGCAGTGGAGAGCAAAGACGGTAATGTGTTGTTGTCGTCGTCGTCGTCTTCTTCTGCGAAGGGGATTGATGTGAGAGCGGTGATCACAATAAGGAAGAAGATGAAGGAGAAAATCACTGAGAAGATTGAGGACCAGTGGGAAGGTTTCATGAATGGGATAGGGCAAGGGATCTCGATTCAGCTCGTCAGTGAAGAGATCGATCCTGGTTTGTTTCAGAGCTTTTTTGCTTTTATGGGTTTGAAGGATTTTATTAGCTAAAAGAGTGATCTGGCTTCTTACTTATTTGGTTTTTGGCCTTTTGGGTACCTGAGAATATTCAGCCTAGCATATTGTACTGTGCTGGGATTCCTTCCGGTTTTTGCAAAATGTGAAAGCTGAAGAATTTTCACAGTATATGGTTTGTTTTAAAGAGGAATGTTTGATTTTTTTTCAGCATTCTGTTTTGCTATTGGGATTGTTTGAAGCTGTTTTCGGTTCTTATTCTTTCATTCTTTTGAAAATTGTAAGAGAGATTGGTTGATTTTTTTTTTCTTTTAGTTACCATGTCAGGGAAGAGTGTGGAGTCTTTTGTACGAGGATGGTTGCCAAAGCCATCAAACCTTCCGTATATAGTTGAATATGCAGCAGACTTCACTGTCCCGTTAGACTTTGGATCCCCTGGAGCTGTTCTGATATCCAATCTTCATGGCAAGGAGTTCCACTTAATGGAGATTGTTATTCATGGCTTTGATGAAGGACCCATATTCTTTCCTGCAAATTCTTGGATACATTCGCGGAAGGATAATCCTGAAAGCAGAATCATTTTCAGAAATCAGGTAAAAACATCTATAACTTTAGCTTTTAGTACTCCTGTTGAGTTTTCCAGGCATGGTTTGCTTAGGCAATGCACTCACTGGTTGTGTGCAGGCTTATTTACCATCACAAACACCACCTGGCCTCAAAGATCTCCGGCGTGAAGACTTACTGAGTCTCCGTGGCAATAGAAAAGGGGAGAGAAAGCCACATGATAGAATCTATGATTACGCTCCTTATAATGACTTGGGGAATCCTGACAAGAGCGAGGATCTCGCTAGGCCTGTGCTAGCTGGTGAGGAAAGGCCATATCCCAGGCGCTGTAGAACTGGACGACCTCCAACCAGAACAGGTATATTGCAATTTAGTATCTGTTTAGCAGATAGAAAAATCGTCTGGAAAAAAATTTGTTCTTATCCTCAGCTTGTCTCCATGAGAAGCAGGAGGAAAATTTACCTTTGATCTTCCATTATATATGGGGCAAAAATAATCTCTTTGTAAAACTTTTCCTTTGAAATGGCTAGTGGCTATCTTCTGTTTGTTTCTTTTTTTCCTTTCTATTGCTACGTTTTTAATCCTTAATCACCTCTTCATTGCATTGACTGGAATCTGAACAGATCCATTGTGTGAGAGTAGAGTAGAAAAGCCCCATCCTGTGTATGTACCTCGGGATGAAACTTTTGAGGAGATTAAACAGAACACTTTCTCTGCTGGAAGGTTGAAAGCTCTGCTCCACAATCTGATACCATCTATCGCTGCTACATTGTCAAGTTCAGACATTCCCTTCAAGTGTTTTTCCGATATTGACAAGCTATATAATGATGGTGTTCTCCTGAAGGATGAAGAAGATCAAAAAATGTCTGGAAATGTGTTCCCCTCCAATATGATGAAACAAGTATTGAGTGTTGGCCAAAAGTTGTTGAAGTATGAAGTACCAGCTATTATCTCAAGTATGCGCCCTGTTTCTCTTCCTTTCTTGTTTTAATTCAGTGGAATGATGTAGAATGAGGCTCTCTTACTATGTGGTTTTGATCACAAAAATTTGGAAAAGTAAATTTGAGTATTCACCCATCATTTTTCTGCATCTCATGTGATTTCTACTTTCAGGGGATAGATTTGCATGGTTGCGGGATAATGAGTTTGCACGCCAAACTTTGGCTGGGGTCAACCCAGTGAATATCGAGATTCTGAAGGTATCATCTAAAATAGGCATATTTCCACTGCTCTATGAAACCTTCTTTTGTCAAGTATTCATTAGGAATTCTTAAATTGGGTTGTAATTTACAGGGATTTCCAATTGTAAGCAAACTAGATCCTGCAGTTTATGGCCCTCCGGAGTCGGCAATCACAAAAGAATTGATACAGCAAGAACTGAGTGGAATAACTGTTGAAGAGGTATCAATATTTCTAAATGCATTATGAATATGTTAACACATTCTCTATATTTCTACTTGCATTATGAAAATGGTTTTGCATCCTCTCCACTATAAAACTTAACCATTCATTTCCTAGACATTCATAGGAGGGCATTCCCATTATTTTGGCACTTGACTCAACTTCTCACTTCTTGCCTTGCCATCAAAATGACCAAACTGTCATTGTTATTGGTTTTCAATCTAAGTATCCTTATTACAACAAAGGGTTTTGAGTACAATTCAGCAGTTAACCAAGCATTTTCCATTGATATTTCCCTTCTCTCTCCAACATTTCCTCTTCAAAACATCCAACTGGTCACTGTAAAGAAACATACAAGTGTGAAATTTTGGTTGAAAAAGAGCATTCTTCTTCTCTTCCCCCAACAATGAAACACAGGCACTTGGCCCAGTACACACATAACTATTTTTTAACTCTGCCTATCTGATAATTAATTATACAGGCTATTGAGGACAAGAGATTGTTTATACTTGATTACCACGATATACTTTTACCATTTATTGGGAAGATGAACACCTTACCAGAGAGGCAAGCATATGCGTCTAGAACGGTTTTCTTCTATACACGGACCGGCTTTTTGAGGCCAATTGCTATTGAGCTCTCACTTCCTCCAACACCTTCTTCACCTGGTAAGAAGCGTGTTTACACCCATGGACATGATGCTACAACCCATTGGATTTGGAAGCAAGCAAAAGCTCATGTTTGCTCGAATGATGCTGGTGTTCATCAACTAGTGAATCACTGGTAAGACAGATAACTATGGTTTCTAATGAAACTTCCAAATTTTCATTTTGGATCAACTTTGAGCCATTTAGCTTTTCACTGCAGAGTTTTCTTATTTTGAATGTGAAATTGTCCCGTGTTCAACCAAGTATTGATAGTTTTATGACTTTGGTTTAATTTTGACCTAGACTGGAAGTGTTGAAACTTGAAACTGAAATTTGAAACCTTTTTAAGAAGAAAACATGGGATCATGCACACACATTTGACTGCTTGTCTAGTAAAAGAAGGATTTGTACTCATCTAATGTGTTGATGATTTGAGATTTTCAGGTTGAGGACTCATGCTTGCATGGAGCCTTATATAATTGCCACTCATAGGCAGCTTAGTGCAATGCACCCCATTAACAAGCTGCTCCACCCTCATTTGCGCTACACATTAGAAATAAATGCACTAGCACGACAAAGTTTAATAAATGGAGGGGGAATTATTGAGGCTTGTTTCAGCCCGGGAAAGTATGCCATGGAGCTAAGCTCTGCTGCATACAAGAGTATGTGGCAATTTGACATGGAGGCACTGCCAGCAGATTTAATTCGGAGGTAAGGATTCTTAGCCATTCCAATGTCTTCAAATCGTTAATTTTCAAGCCCCAATTTCAGTTTGCTTATCTACCTAGTTCAAGGGATACACCACTTTCCAACTTCATCTTTAAGATCACTGTGGGCCTTCTTGTATGAGTAAATCTACCAGGTTTTGATTGTACTCATGATTAAATTTTCAGGGGCATGGCGGTGGAGGATCCTTCAATGCCATGTGGTGTTAAACTCTTGATTGAAGACTACCCTTATGCTGCAGATGGGCTCCTAATATGGTCTGCCATAAAAGAATGGGTAGAATCGTATGTTGATCACTTCTATTCTGAGCCTAACACTGTCACATCTGATTTGGAGCTCCAAGCCTGGTGGAACGAGATCAAAAATGAGGGTCACTATGACAAGTGTAATGAGTCCTGGTGGCCTAAGCTCAACACTAAAGAGGACTTATCTGGCATACTTACTACAATGATATGGATAGCTTCAGGTCAACATGCTGCAATAAACTTTGGGCAATACCCCTTTGGAGGATATGTGCCTAACCGTCCTACCCTCATGAGAAAACTCATCCCTCATGAAGATGATTCTGCCTATGAGAAGTTTCTTCTAAACCCACAGTCTACTTTCCTCTCATCTTTGCCAACGCAACTTCAGGCCACCAAAGTGATGGCTGTTCAGGACACCCTGTCCACTCACTCCCCAGATGAAGAGTATCTGGGTCAAACACACCATCTGCACAGCCACTGGATCAAGGATCCTGAAGTCTTGGACATGTTCAAGAAGTTCTCTGCTAAACTAGAGGAGATAGAGGAGATCATAAAAGGAAGAAATAAGAATATTCACCTTAAAAACAGAAATGGTGCCGGCATCCCTCCATATGAACTGCTTCTTCCCTCATCAGGTCCAGGGGTAACTGGCCGTGGTATTCCCAACAGCATTTCTATCTGATGGCATGAGCTGGTTTGTAAGTTCCGTCTTGTTGATTATAGATTTAGTGATATTCAGTACATGCAAATCACTTTGTTGAACACTTGTAACTAGCAAACATCATTTTTACTGATCATAAATGACCCAATGTTCATTGGAGTGTGTCATGGCTACCATAAGGTTTGGTATTCAGATAGAAAAGATTTATAATGAGTTAGGAATAAGAAACATGCAATCTGGATCAAGATTATATGATAAGGGCCTGTGGATTGCATATGCAATTGGTGCAACATATTTTCCCTGCTTCATTACAGTGTATTTATTAGTATTTGGAGTAGTTTTAATGCATTTTAGAGCAATTTTTGCTTTCATTGCTGACTTTTATTTTTTCTCCCCAGAAAAGAGATTTGATTCCAGTTGCAGGAGTTCGAAGATAATAATACTTACCTTAATGCAAAGCAGCTTTGATTCATTTAGTAGAAGATTTAAATACAGACTAATGAGCTGAGCCCCTGGAATCTATAAGAAGGCAAAACAAAGTTAATTCAGTAAATACCCATTGAACCAAGGTAAGCAAAAGAATAAATCCCAATGGACATGTATCTTGGTCAAAATTTATGAAATGAATTAAGATAATTCAATGAAAGAACGTAAGAAATTTAAGGGAAAAGAAAACGGTGTTCAGGTTCATAATTTCTGATCTCTAATACCCACCAGCTGTCACTCAAGGGCATGGAGTCTAAATCTTCAGTCTTTTGGGGCCCAAAACAAGGGCTGGTGTGATATCCCATTTCGCTGGGAGACATCTTAACGCTAGTAAGAGGCTGACTCTTCTAATTTTTACTACCTATTTTAAAGCCACGAAAAAATATGTCATCAGAGCCATTCCTTAGCCAAACATATGCTGAGGTTTGCTGCCTAGTCCATGGGTCACGAGACTCACGTCAAGGCCTTCTCACCCACGAAAAGGGGCAACTCATTTAAACATATTTTCAAGCCGTAAAGTTTGGTGAGTCCAATAAGTTCAAAAAATAAAAAACCGACAAACTCGTCCTATTGATTCGATTTTCGATAATAAAAAAAGTTACCTTGTCAATTTGGTTTTAGATTTTTTTTTGTTTTTGTTTTCTTACCAATAAAAATAGAATCAAACTGATATTTTAACTTATATATAATTATTTAATATATAATAAAAAAAATTATTTTTAATTTTATTAAAGTAATTTATTATTTTTATATTATAGTCAAATTAATTCTAAATGCATTAAATATATTTTTAATATCAAATCCAAATTGATGTCAATTAATTTTAAAAACAAATTAGACTTAGAAACTAATGTAAACTCAAATTAATAGGTTTGGACTCAAAACAAACACAAATCTCCAACAGCACCAAGGACTAAAAGAGGTTATTAAATTGGGTTGAAATCAATTCATGAAAGCCAAACCAAACTGAGCTCAAAAGGCTTAATTTGGTTTGATTTTTCACTCCAAATCTAGTCTGTTCGATTTTTAGTATGTATAAAATTGACTATATCGATTTGATTCATTTTTTACCCAAAAACTGGCTGAGTCAACCTTATTAACACCCCTAAAGGGAACAATGGACACATTCATCTTGGTTCTCTTATTGCAGATGTGTACTCATAAATGAATGACATTACAAATACAATACAACAAATAGGAATCATAACTTGGAACAGCCACTTCTTGATGATGCAAGCTTGATTAAGTCCTTTCTCAACACCTTACCAGTAGCATTCTTCGGAATTGAATTAATGAAGGATACCCGTCTAATTTTCTTGTACGGGGCCACCTGCAACCAATTTTTCATGAAATCCTTGTTAAATTTGAGAAAAACCATGACGATTTTTCTAGAAGTTCTAATCCATGCATGTGCTACCGGTTATGAGGTACCACTGAATAGCAGGCAATGGGGATTGGATAAAATTACCTGTTTGGCAATGAAATCCATGATCTCTGATTCATCAATGGTGCTTTGGGGGCGCTTCACCACAAATGCCATGGGTACTTGACCAGCTTGCGCATCAGGGTACCTGCCAAATTTATCACCATCCATAACATTGTTATGCTTATAATGCAATGAAAACACTAGCATAAACCAAACAGCAAAGTGGTTCAAGTCCATAATACTTACGGAATCACAGCTGCTTCTACAGTATCCGGATGCGAGTGAAGCAGATGTTCCAACTCTGCAGGGGCAACCTAATATATAGCATGGTTATTCAGTTAAAAGACTTCTAAGGCAACAAATTGGGACACTGTCAAACACAATCTACAAAGTACAGGGATACCTGGTAGCCTTTGTATTTGATCAATTCCTTAATCCTATCCACAACATATATGAAGCCGTCTCTGTCAAAATGACAAATATCTCCTGTTCTTAACCATCCCTCAGAATCCAGAATTTCAGCTGTTGCTTCTTCATTGCCAACATAACCTACTCAAAAAATCACAAACAACCCATCAAACTCCTAGGTTCAGACTGATGAAATTTCACCAATTACTGATGACTGATCAACACTGGTGCAAATGAGAAATGGCATTTACCCTTCATAATGGATGGACCTCTAACCCAAAGCTCCCCTGTCCTCAAGGGAGGCAATGCAATGCCAGTATCAGGATCAACAATCTTAGCTTGGCAATATGGGATAAGACGCCCTGATGCGCCTAGTCTTTGGCTTTCTTCCAGACCTACTGTTCTAGAGATTCCCCCTGTTGTTTCAGTCAACCCATAGGCCTTAAAGAAACATATGGATGGAAATTAATTTCATTAGCATCCCATCACAAATAGCAACCAAAATGAAAAATTATTAGTTTTTTTGCATCTGAATAAACAATTTAACGTCTTTTTGGAAGATATAATATTAAAAAAAAGAAGAAGTTAAAGTATCAAAAAGTGAGAACCACGTGAATCGTACGTGAGCGCTGATTCTTGGTTACCAACTGAAATGTAACGTGGAAATGCATACCTGCGTCACCTGCACGTTCGGAAACCGCTTCGTGAACCTCTCGATCACCGCCGTACTAACCGGAGCTCCTCCACAGAGCACCGCTTCCAATGACCTCAAATCACAACCGTCCACTAAATCGCCGCCGTTTGCCATCATCACAATCACCGGCGGCGCCACAGCCAAGTGCGTAACCCTAAACTCCTGAACAGCCGACATCAACGACCGCACATTCAATCTCTCTATCGCTACCACGCTCTGCCCTAACGCCACCGCCCTCATACAAAGTCCACATCCGTACACATGAAAGTAAGGTACCGTACACATCGTCACCGTCGGCGACGCCCTCTCCTGTCGAAGCACATTCGCTCCCGCCACCGCGGATATCCAGTTCCGGTGAGTCAGCACCACGCCCTTCACCCGCCCCGTTGTCCCCGAAGAGTAAAGAATCATTGCAGGATCGGACTGCGAAACGCGAACTCGGCGGAGATTCCCAGTCCCAACTGTCATCATCGAGTGAAACTCCGGCGAGTCGAGAACCACGGTCGAGAATTTCAGGGATGGAACCTTGTGAGCGGTAGAAGAAGTCGCGAAGGCAATGACCGGCTTGCATAGCTCGATTTGGCGGGAAATCTCGGACTCAGTACTCGCCGGATTCGAAGGAGAGACGATGACGCCGAGGGAGAAGAGAGCGAAGTAGAGAACCGGCACATGAAGCGAATTTGGGGAGATGACCAAGGCAGAGTCGCCTCTGGTGAGGCCAAGCCGGCGTTGGAGCGAGGCGGCTAGGGTTTCGGAGAAGCGGACAAGCTGTGAAAAGGAAATGCTGCGGCCGGTGGTGGCGTCGATGAAGGCGGCGGCGGTTTCTGGCGCGGAGGAGGTAGAAAGGTGGGAAAAAACGTAGTCAGAGAGGGAGATAGGAGCGGTTTCCGGGGGGAGGGGAGGGTGGGGGCGGAGGCTGTGGTAGATCATGGTTTTGGAGCAGAAGCCGGTATTTGGATAAATAGAAGAAGAATGGTTAGGGTTTAGGTCGGCCATTGGAGCAATGAACGACGGCGTTTCGAGGTGGTGGCTCTGTGAGTATACCGTTGAAAGAGGGAGGGATTTGGGCGAGTAAAGAGGTTGACGACTGACAATTGACAATTAGACTATGGTGGGCCGTTCCTCGCAGCGGCTGGCCAACCAAAATTGGCCGGTTTGAACCACAAAATATACCTTTTAAAGAATCAAGTTCATAGTACTGCAATATCTTTTTAAAGCACCCCCACAGATCAGAGTGTCCTAAAGAATCAATTAATTCATTAACTTAATAACTTATTAAATATATTAATAAAGTAATTTAATATTATAATTTAAATAAATTAATTTAATAACTTAAATATAATTTAACTTAATTTATTTTAAATTATTAAATATTAAGTATCAAGTTTTATGGGACATCTTTAAGCGCCTTTAAACTATTATCATTTTTCATTTATAAGTCGACATGATAATAAAGAATTCATTTAATTTGTCTCTATTATTATAAATCAAAGTATAATTAGAAAAATACAACTAAATTACAAAGTCATGAAAGTTAACTTATAGTTATAATTGCACTTGACTAGGCACAAAAATGAAACTAAATGAGAAATAAAAGTATAAACCATGAAATTTGTCCAATATTTATTTTATATTGATTTTAAGTTTAATTTTATTCTTATATAATAAATTTAATTACATTAGAATTTTTTATCCCACTCATATCCTTTGAATCTTAGCTTTTATTTTATTTTTTTACTTTTATCTTCTTTTCTTTTTATTTCTTCCTTTATTTTTCTTTTCTTTTTCTTCTTTTTCCTTTTTTTTTTTCTTCCCCTTTCTCTCCTTATTTTTCTCTCTCCTCCCACCTAACCATCCCCACCGCATTTCTTCTACCCACCAACCCCCACGCCCCGCCCTGTCTCTCTCTCTCTTCCTTCCTTTCCTTTTCATGCCCATTTTTCCACACCACATACCCATTGGCATCACAACATCCCCATGCACCACTGTCGGCTGCTAGCAGCCACTTCTAGTGACCACCCCCCTCCTCTTAAGTCTTACCTCACTCTCATTTTCTCTCTTCCCCTTCCCCTCACCTCCGCTACCACTCCTTTATCACATTTCACCCATCCATGGTTTGGTAAGTTTTTTTTTTTTTAATTTTATTTTTACATTCATTGGTATTGATTATTAGGCTTGTATGGATTAATTTTTATTATTTGTAAATTTTGGATTGAATTTGGGTGATTTGGGTATCATTGTGGATCTTGTTTATCAATTCATATTCATGATATGAGTTTTATGTTGGTTTGGATTTTATTTAGATTCCTCAATTATTAAATTTTGGGCTTACATTTTGACATGAAATATTTAATCTAAGCCTAATTGAATTTATTTTTGATTTGTTATATTTGGAGTTGCATAATTTGACATGAAATATTGCATGTTTTATTTAATAATTTGAACCCATTTTTGTTGGTGGGCTTGGTATTTTGGGTTAATAATTTGACTTTAAAATATATAAAAATAATTTATTAATTTTTTTTTTCTTCTATATATCTTTTTATTTTCTTTCATAATTTTTTTTTTACTTTCTCCCTATTTTCTTTCCTTTGAATTGATTATGATTAACCATCTTATAACAATAACCTATTTAACCACACTTATTTAAATTTTGATTTTTGAATAAATTTAAATTTTAAATTTTGATTTTGAATAAATTTATAAATATATTAGATTGAGAGTTTAATTAACTTACAAAAGACTTAACTCGACTTTATTATTAAACATGTTGCATGACGTGTTACATGTTTAATAAGACAAATATTTGAATTAATGTTTTTAACCTTTTATTAGTGTTGTGTTTAATATGACCCATCAACATGAATCATGACCCCAAACCCCTAGAGCATGTACAACCGTTTCAACTGGCTCCGCAGCCAAGTCCCATTTCCTAGACTAAACCATAACATGTATAGATTGTGACATGAGGCCTTCATATTTGAAAACACCATTGTAAACAAAATTCCCATCTTCTAATCTTGAATTTTCACATAAGTTAAGTGATAATAGGAATGAAATAAATAAAATCAATCTCTAATAAGAAGAATTTTGATTCCTTCTATCTAAGTTATTTTTAAAATATTTTTTAAAAAAAATGAAAAAAAAAAAACCAAAAACTTATTTAGATAAGTTGTTTTTAAAAATAGTTTTTTATTTTGATTTTTTCAGAAAATTATAAATTCAATTTATGTAATATAAAATAAATTTAATTTAGATGTTATTAGAAATAAACATAATTTTGTAATTACAAATAAATTAAAAATAAATATTTTTAATAAACTATGAATGTTAATATTGTAATAAAATCATAAATTATACTTATTTTATATATATAATAAAAATATGGATATTAACATCCTCATAAAAGTACAATTGATTTATTTTAGGGTTTATTACACTTTACCCCTAACCTATAAAATGTTTTGCACATTGCCCTTTTGAATTCAAAATCGAGTAATGTACCCTTCATCCTTTATAATTGTATGCAATGTGCATTTTATTAGAGATGACATTGATTTTTTGGACGGAAAGGCACGTGCTCTAAGCATAACTGAGGTCAAAATGGTCATTTTTCTTAATCTACAACGCTCTACTTTTCGGTCGACCAATCGTTTCTTCCCTTGTTGCCACTGATGAAGCCCCAAGCAGAAGCTCTCTTTCCCCATTCTTCCTTTCCTTTGAAGCCCTAAAATCTCAATCCTACAAAGCCGCTACCAAAAACCCCACATAATTTCTCCTTGTCCATGGGGTGGAAAATTGCAAAATCACCAAATAATTTCTCTAATCTTAAAATCCCCAAATTTCTCCTAAAATTTCCCCAAATTTTCTTGAAGATCAAAACAAAACCCTAACCCTCTTTCCCTACATTCCTAAACCAATTAAGAATTGGAAGTCAAAAAATTACCGTTGAACTTCATGTCTTCTATTCAATGTCAACCTTGCATTAGCTTCCTTGGAGCATGAGGGCTTCAGTTTAGGGCTTCACAAAGCAACAGGGGAAGAAGCAATTGGTGGGGGTGAAGAGACGGAGAGATTAGAGTTGCAAATTAAGGCTAAAATTGAATGACCATTTTACTCTCATTTATTAAGAAAATGACCATTTTGCCCTTGGTCACATGGAAAGCACGTCTTTTCGTCCAAATAAAAAATAAATCTCTAAAAAAAATGCACATTGCATGCAATTACAAAGGATGAAGGGTATATTGCTCGATTTTGAATTTAATATGGCAATATGCAAAACACTTTATAAGTTGAGAGGCTAAAGTGTAATAAACCATTTATTTTATTAAAAATATATTATAATAATTAATAATTGTTAATATTATTTTATTTTAAAGAAATTTAAAAATTATTAAATTCATTAATAATTTCAATACAAAGTCTCGCTTAATTTGAAATTCCTTTCTCTAATAAAGAAATTGAATAACTATAATTCTATAGAGAAAAAAACAATAATAATTTTAAACTAATTTTTGTTTATAAATTTTTTGTTTTTATTGGATCATTACTTGAATTAAAATTATTTTTAAAAATTACTAAACTTGTTAACGAATCTAACCTATTAGGTTTTACTTAATTTGAAGTTTATTTATGATCATAATTATATAGAAAAAATTAGCAAAGTAATTCAAAATGAATTTAGGTTTTTAAGTTTCTAATATTACTTTGACTAGTTTTGAGTTCCATAACTTTTAAATAGTAATCAAATCGACTTTTGAGTTTTGGATTATTTTTAAAAATTAATAATTTAGTATCAAGTGTTGCTTGATCTAGAATATATTTGCTTAATAAAAAACTTTAAAATTTAAAAATAAATTTATAATAACATATACAATTCAAAGAAAGATTATATTTGAAGCTTTTTCATATTGATATTGGGTGGTGAAGAGAGAATAAAATATGAAAGATATTGTGTTATACTTTATTTTTTTTATATATAATTTTTATCTTATTTTTCTCATTTCTTTATATTTTATTTTTAAAAAAATTGATAAAAATAATTTATATTTATTTTCTAAAAATTATTTTCCATTTCATTTAAAAATAAAAAACTATTTTAAAGAACAACAATTAAACATTGGTTTTAAATCACATTGGTTTTAAGTCGCTTCAGTTTTAAATCACATCGTCCAACAAGCTTTTATTATTTGGCAAAAAAATCTCAAAAAATATTTTTTTAAATGAAAGTAAAAAAGTATTTTAAACTACGCGTATAATATCATTATTAATTAATCTATTTTTTCATTCTCATTTTTATTGTTATTTTAACATTAAAATGAAAATAAATAATCATTTCAATATTACATTTTTGTGCATTCAAACATAATAATTGAAATCACTAAATTTGTTTTTATTTAAGAAAAATTCGAAATGGAAATAAAACATTTATTCACATTTCCTATTTTCATGTGCTAAACAACGCATGATAGTGGCCAATAAAAAATGACACCTTGCAACAAAAAAAAAGAAAAAATCGCCTAAACAATATCCCATTTTTTAAAAATCTTGGATAGCTTTTCTTTTTTTTTTTAAATATCCAAGTCTTTTTTATATATTTTTTATTTAATAATCCAAATTTAGTTATGTATATAAATATTGGAAGTTTAGAATAATGATAAAAACTATATACCACATAAGGGTTTACTTTCTCAAACAATCGGTTGATTGGAAAATTTCATCTACACGGGGTTAAGCTGGTGTACTATTTGTTAGTAATTAATCATATGTCCTAGAAGGAATTCCAAGTGTCACAGTTTGCGTGTTTTTAGAATTGGGTTTAGGTGGGGCTTAACCCCCTCTGCAGCCATGATGACGAGTGGTGGGTATGAAATGGGCCAAGTGTAGAAGAGAGTCGAGTCACTTTCAGTATGAGAATTGTTCAAGAAGGTGTGTGCCCAACAAGCTTTGAACATTCTCGCATACTCACCTGACTCTATTGCTCCCATTTGTGTGATAGTTGTACTTTGACCTGTCTTTCTACTTCTAATCAAACAGCTTCCAGTGGAAGCTCCTCTCTCCAGAGTGCTGCTCTATAAAAACCCATTCACATAACATGGTCACAACTCAAGCAGCCAAATATACTCAAAGCAAGCCCTCTGCATTGTGAAACCCCCCAACAACCCTTCTACTCTTTCCAATATCCCAACCCAAAGCATGTTTTCTCTAAGTGGTATGCCTTCAACTGCCTCAGTTTTATCAACATACACCACCTTTGCTGCATCAGCAATGCTGGTCCGGACTGTGGTGAGTGAAGTTGAGACCATGGCCAACCAGCTCATACCCCAACAACTCCGAGAGAAGATCGTTTCCAAACTTGGAGGCCTTCTTGGTAGTCACTCTTCTGAAATGGTCCTTGTCATTCAAGAGTTCAATGGGCTCTCTGTAAATCAAATTTATCAGGCTTCTGAACTCTATTTGCGCACCAAAATCACCCCCTCGGTCGGCCGGCTTAATGTTTCCAAAGGCCTGCGAGAGAAGAACCTCTCAGTCACTGTCAGCAAAGGAGAAATGGTTGTGGATGTTTTTGAAGGAATCGAACTCAGATGGCAATTGATTTGTACTGAAACCCAGAAACCATCTTTTGACTATGACAGCGGTTCCATGGCGACTGAGAAGTCGGAACAGAGGTCAATTGAGCTCATTTTTCACAAGAAATACAAGGAGGTGGTCTTGAGCACATACCTGCCATATGTAATAGAAAGATCAAGAGCCATAAAAGAAGAAAACAAGGTGGTGAAGCTATGCTCACTAGGAAATTTCTCTGAAGATTACGATGGCCCTTGGGGATCAATCAATCTCAGCCATCCATGCACCTTTGACACATTAGCAATGGATCCAACGCTCAAGAAGGAACTGATTGCTGACTTGGACAGATTTGTGAGGAGAAGAGAGTTCTACCAGAAAGTGGGGAAGGCATGGAAACGAGGGTACTTGTTGTATGGCCCTCCAGGCACAGGGAAGTCGAGTTTGATTGCAGCCATGGCTAACTATCTCAAATTCAACATCTATGATTTGGAGCTTACAAGTCTCTGGAACAATTCAGACCTGAGAAGCCTGTTGGTCTCTACAGCAAATCGATCCATACTTGTCATCGAGGACATCGACTGTTCTGTTGAGTTGCAGAACCGACAAAATGGATCAGACAACAACACTGACAGCCAGGTAAGTTCCTAGGTGTAGCCTCTTTTTCTTGCAACGAACAAGACCGTTTATAACGCCCAAAAACTATTTTAGTCATCAATATAAGGTCTATTTCGCTTATGAAAAATAAACAATTTAGTGAATGAGTGAAATTCCAATAGAAAATGAAGTACAAGAACTTACTCCTATATCCTGTTAGTTCCCCCCTTAATTCATAGTACATTTAGGTTGAATAGCATACATGGATTCAAAAGCTTAATTGCTGTCTTCATCTACTTGCTTTTCCTGTAATGAATGTAAAAATCAGCATACCAACAGACGAGTAATTTAAAGCAATAAGCATACACATTAGTAAAAATAGAAGCAACCAAAATTTCATAGGCTTACACCATCATTCTCTCTTATTGACAGTTAACTCTATCTGGGTTGCTTAATTTCATTGATGGACTATGGTCAAGCTGTGGTGATGAGAGGATCATCGTGTTCACAACAAATCATAAAGAAAGGCTAGACCCTGCATTGTTGAGACCAGGGCGCATGGACATGCATATCCACATGTCCTACTGCACTCCCTCCGGATTCAAAATCCTAGCTGCCAACTACCTCAACATCAACACTCACCCTCTGTTTACTAAAATTGAGAAACTGATGACTGAGGTGGAGGTAACCCCAGCAGAGATTGCAGAAGAACTCTTGAAATGCGAAGAAGTCGATGTTGCTCTTGAAGGAATGATCAAATTCCTGGAAAGGAAGAAGATGCAGGTGGAACATGATGAAAAATCTAATGAGGGAGTAAAAGAAGTTGATGAACAAGAAGTGAGCAACGGGATTAAAGGAGATAAGATGGGTGTTAAGAGAAATAAAATGAAGAAGACAAGAAGGGCAAAGGGTAGGCACTGAAGATTGAATGATGAAAGCTGATATACAATCCCATGTCTTCTTTCCATTTTGTATGTAACCTATATCTCTATGTTTCAGTAATTGAACTAGTATCCAATAAATCAGCAGAACAAATGTCACCCAATTCAGACTACACTCTTTGCAGATAACAGCTCCTTTTAATTCCTTGAGCAACAGAATATGAATCAGGCAGAAAGGACACAAGCATTTTATCAAACAGTAAAAGGGCAGTTTAAGGCGCACATACCTCACAAGCATAATTTCAGAACTGAATTAGGGCAGGGGTCGCGCGAACGCGAACCCCCTCTACCACAAATTATGACGTAGACTCTGCCACTTGGGCAGATCTTAGGGCAGTGCCCCTCCCAAGTGCAATGGAGGTCACTGTCCTAGGCCATGACCCTTCTTGATCGGCCATAGACCCCGTCCAGGTAAGTATGTTGACTGAGAATCGTCTCTTTAAATTTATACCGCTCTATCACCTTATTACTCTGACTCCTTGCCGATGTGGGACTCCACAGCTAGTCCCCACGCCCTCAATTATGAAAAATTCAATCATACATTATTTTACAAGCATATGAGACCCCTATGATACACGTACTCTAATTTGGCAATATTTTTTTTATTATTATTAAAGTAGTTTGGGATTTTAGTAATTTCTCCATTTAAAAAAAATTATTTTATTTTCCCCATTTTCTTGGTACAAAATGTGAGATTATTCCTCTAAACTCAATCCAATTTCATTCTATCTCAAATTACATTATTGTTTATTTACTTTATCCTTATCAATTTAGTAATATACATAATATTTTTAATTCAAACATATCTATATAACAAGAATAATTTGTCAAATGGGATCAAGTGCTCTCACTCTCTATTCCATTTTGCCAAGCCAAGATATTTTGTTATCAAACATTAATATCCAAAACTTATGATTAATTTGTGGTATATTTTGATGATAGTATCTCAAAATATGTCTAATATTTGCTGCATCTGTAGTAAATTTTAAGTGAAAGAGGTGGCTATTAACTCCATAAGCTTTGTATTGGTGGTAAAATAAATAAATAAATAAAAGAAAAAAATTTTAAATTTATTTGGGAGTAATTTTGAAAGGACTAAAAATATTTTCTAATGGTTGCACATTTTTTTTTATCAATTAAATATTTGATAAATATTTTAAAATCACTTAAAAGTGATTTGTGATTATGAATGGTAACTTAAAATAGTTTCTTAATTATCATTTTGTGGATAATTGTTCCAAAAATTATTTTTTAGTTATATAATATATTACCAAAAACATTAATTTATATTTAAACTAATATTATGTTTGATAATGATTTAAAAAAAATAAATAAATTTTCTAACACAAATTTTTGTTGAGATTATTCCTCTAAACTCCTTAAAAATGATTCTATTAGAAGTGCTCCTAACAAAAGTTTTTGTTGATTAAAATCATTCTCAAAACTATTTTAAGATGCTATTTTTTTTCTCTTTAATATAAATAATCTTAATTCAACTTAACTTTAAATAACACCCGGCAAAGTATTAGATTGTATTTTTTTTTTCTTTTTTGTCTTAAATCTTAAAACTAGTTGTTTTAAAACTCAAGTCATTTTTAAAATTATTTACTTTCTTAAATTATCATTTTTTTACAAGATAATTTTATTTTTATCTTAAATTTTGAAGAGATCTACTTTTAAGACTTAAGTCTAAAAACAAGAACGACTAGAACAAGTATGCTGCAAGCTATTCAAAGACGGCCATGTGGTTGTCGCCGAGTATGGAATGGGTCAAAGTTTTGAAGACAGCACAATCACCTTGGTTATAAGAATTGCTCAACAAGCTGTGAACATTATGTTACATGCTCATCTTTCCACAACAACTTAAGCAGACTGGTATGCGTGGTTTGACTTGTAATCAAACTGATTGCACTGGAATAGGCTCCTTTCCTTGAGTGGTGTTCTATAGTCTATAGAAGAATTTGGCCAGAAACCAAACAAACCAAGCAAACCAATAGGCTCAAACAGACCATCAACTCCCCAGTTTTATTTATTTCCAATCTTTCATATCTGAATCCCAAGCATACTTTCTCCAACAAGTAAGCATTCAAAAACATCTGTTTTATATATCAACATATCAGCAATCCTGCTTAGGACGGTGCTGAATGAAGTTCATAGCATGACCAACCAGTTCATATCCCAACAACTACAGGAGAGAATCTTGTCCAAAATTGGAGGCATTCTTGGAAAATTAGTCTTCTTCTCAAAAGCCTCTTGTCATCTATGAATTCAATGGCTACGCCATTAATAAAATCTATGACGTTTTTGAAATTAATCTACCTGCCAGAAAACTCAGTCTGACAGTTGAGAGGCTCAAGGTCTCCCAAGCTCCACAAGACAAGAACCTGTGAATCACCCCCAACGAAGGCAACAAGGTTATTGACATCTTTGAAGGAATCAAACTCAAGTGAGAAAGCTTTTGTACAGAAAAGCAGTTGAATGAATATGTTGAGTGTGAAATTAAGTTGATTGAGCTGAATTTCTCCAAGACAAACATGGACAAGCTATTGAGCTCTTACTTGCCATATGTACTAGAGAGATCAAAAGCCATTAGAGAAGAAAACAAGGTGTTAAAGCTCCATTCATATGGTGTCATGGGAATCAAACAACCACCATCAATCAGACTTTTGAAACATTGATGATGGATTCCAAGCTTAAGGACTTATTAAATGACTTGGACTGATTATTTGAGAGAAGGAAGTTTTATAAAAGAGTTGGAAAGGCATGGAAAAGAGGGTATTTGTTGTGTGCAATCATGAGCTGTTTCCTGAGATCGATAAGTTGTTAATGGTAGTGGAGGTGACCCCAATGGAGATTGTAGAAAAGCTCATGAAAAGTGAAGAAGCTGATATCACTTGTTGAGTTCCTCCAAGTATTATGTAAAGATGATAGGAAATGGATCGAATGGTGCAGAGAAGGAAAATCAATTAATGAACATGGAAACGAATGTTAGGTCAAGAAGGTTTAAACTTGAAAAAAAAAAAATTAAAGCTAACCAAACCCAGAACACAACAAATAGAATACTTTAAAAGATGGAGTAGGGCACTTATCAGATTGTTTGGCCGAGGTGTGACAAAGCACTGTCCTTAAAGTAGATCATCCCTCCTCAGGGGATATATCTTGGTGCAATAAGGAACCGACATCCTATCCCCAGGATTCAACAGCTAATAAACCTTGCCTGAGGTCTACACCGTTGACAAGGGGCAATACAACTTGAACAATTTGAAGTTCCTCCAGATGAGGTATGGGATAAAGGAACTGTAATTAGGATGCAGCAGTGTTTGGGTATTACAGCAGAGTAGGATGCTGCAGTGGTAATGGTGAACATGGGACTGCATTAGCAAAAGAGTCTGCAATGTTGCAGTAGCTGCTGTAGATGAGCACAGGGTGTTGCAGCGGCAATAGTGAACAAGGAGGGATTGGTTGCAGGGGATACTTGCATACCCAGATTCTTAATTACTTGTCTTCATCTATTTGTTTTTCCTATGATGAAAGTAAAAAATCAACATACCAAGATATGAGTAATTTAAAGCAATAAGCATATACATTAGTAAAAATAGAAGCAGCCATTCATAGACTTACACCATTATTCTCTCTTATCGACAATTAACTCTATCTGGGTTGCTTAATTTCATTGATGGACTATGGTCAAGCTGTGGTGATGAGAGGATAATGGTGTTTACAACAAATCACAAAAGGGCTAGACCCTGTATTCTTGAGACCAGGGCACATGGACATGCAAATCCACATGTCCTACTGCACTCCCTCTGGATTTAAAATTCTAGCTGCCAACTACCTCAACATCAACAGTCACCCTCTGTATACTAAAATTGAGAAACTGATGATTGAGGTGGGGGTAACCCAGCAGAGATTGCAGAAGAGCTCTAGAAATGCAAGGAAGTCAATGTTGCTCTTGAAGGAATTATCAAATTCCTGGAAAGGAAGAAGATGCAGGTGGAACATGACGAAAAATCTATGTAGTAAAAGAGGTTGATGAACAAGAAAAAGTGAGCAAGGGGATCAAAGGAGACAAGATGGGTGTTAAGAGAAAGAAAATGAAGAAGACAATAAGGGCAAAGGGCAGACACTGAAGATTGAAAGATGAAAGCTGATATATAATCCCATGTCTTCTACCCACTTTGCATGTACCCTATATCTCTATGTTTCAGTAATTATATCAGCAGAACAAATGTCACTCAATTTAGATAACATTCTTTGCAGATAATAGCTCTTAAATTTCTCTCAACCTTTTATAGTCAAATGCAAAGCATATTTTCCCTGACAAGTATGCTTTCAGCACCAACCGTTCTGTCAACATACACCACTTTTGCTGCATCAGCAATGCTGGTGCAGACCATGCTCAGTGAAATTCAGACTGCAATCACCCAGATCATACCTCTAAAACCAGGAGAAAATCTTGTCCAAGATTGGAAGCCTTCTTGGTAATCCCTCTTCTCAAATTACACGTCTTTCATGAGTACGGTGGGTACACAGTCAATCAAATGTACAAGGCTAGTGAAATCTTCCTGCACACAAAAATCCCTCCATCAGTTCAAAAGCTTAAGGTTTTCCAAGCTCCAGAAGGTAAAAACCTTTCAATTGCCATTGGTGAAGGTGAAAAGGCTATTGACATATTTGAAGGAATTCAGGTCAAATGGGAAATGGTTTATACCAAGAAGCAGTCCAATGAAGCCATAGATTATGAATCAAGATCAATAGAGCTCAGTTTTCCGAAGAAAAACATGAAAAAGATACTGAGCTCTTACTTGCCATTTGTGGTAGATAGATCAGAAGCCTTCATAGAAGAAAACAAGGTGCTGAAGCTCTATTCATACTGTGGGTCATGGGAATCAACCAACCTCAACCATCCATCAACTTTTGAAACACTGGCAATGGATTCAAAGCTCAAGCAGGACTTGATAAATGACTTGGATCAATTTTTCAAAAGAAAGAAGCACTATAAAAGAGTTGGAAGGGCATGGAAATGAGGATATTTGTTGTACCTCCAGGCACTGGAAAGTCAAGCTTGATTGCAGCCATGGCCAACTATCTGAAGTTTCACATCTACAACTTAGAGCTCACCAGTCTCCGTTGCAACTCAAGAGTTTAGAAGACTGTTAGTCTCAATTAGGAACCAATCAATACCTGTGATTGAAGATATTGACTGCAGCAGTGAGCTGCAGGGCCAACAAGCTGAAGGACATAATCTAAATGACAGCCAGGTGAGTTTCTAAGGATTCAAATTCATGAAGCCCTAAATTTTTATAATATCATAGCAATAATTACATTTCCCCTGATTTTTTTCTTCTTCCTGTAAATTCTCACTTTCCAAAAACTAATAATCCCTATGTAACAAGAACAGAGTACAAATGCATAATTTGGAGGAAGAACATACATATAAGTAGACATACCAGTTTTTTCCCCTTCATAAACTGTTTATTTTTGTTATTGACAGTTGATGTTATCTGAATTGCTTAATTCCATTGATGGTTGTGGTCAAGCTGTGGTGATAAGCAGATAATCGTGCTCAACAACTATCACAAAGAAAGGCTAGACCCTGGATTGTTGAGACCAGGGTGCATGGACATTCATATCCACATGTCCTAACGCACTCCTTTTGGATTTAAGACACTTGCTTCCAACTACCTAGGCATAAAAGATCACAGGTTGTTTCCCGAAATTGAAAAGCTGATAGTGGAGGTAGAGGTGATCCCAGCAGCCATTGCAGAAGAGCTCATGAAAAGTGAAGAAGCTGGCATTGCCCTTGGAAGACTTATTGTGTTCCTCAAAAGGGTAAAGACAGTACGAAATGAAGCAACTGATGGAGAAGATACAAACGAAAAGGGAAATGAAAGCCCCAGTAATTGATCAAGTAAGAAGAGACCCAAAAGAAATAAGCTGACAGCAAGGAAACAAAAAAGGAAGGTAAGGAGTTTGTTAAGTAGATGATAGGTAAGAACCAAATACCAAATTGAAAAGCTATTAGTGTAATAGTACTCCATAAATTGAGGCTTTTGTTAATTGTCTTTGAGAACTATGTAAATAATGGCCCTGTACTTATTAGTACCCAATAAAATTAAACTTCAATGATTAGCATGGCTCTGATCAGTCAAGTGAACACTGTTTACCGCTTTACACAAAGTTTCGGAAGACATTAAATTGAAGAATAAGCATATTCTACTCCAACGTCCTACTAGGCTTACCAGGTTTACTCCAGCCGCCCTGGACAACATTACAATACAAAAGTAGTCTGTTGAATCTGTCATGAATATATTAAATATCAAAGCCTTTATCAGTATCAAATTGATTATTTCAATGTTACTGTGGCAATTAGAAAAACGGAATAAGAAAGCCATCCCAATACCACCCATTTGCAACAACACGTGGGTAATTGCATCAGAAAAGTCAAAATCATTTCACTAAATGTTTCTGTTAAACCATTTGTCAAACATGTGACATGCATACAGAAACATCCTCGACACAAGGACAACTTAGAACCAAAATCAAACTTCAAATTAACCACAAAAAATCCTTCATTCCACATTTTCACCTCAATTTAAGATTGCAGCTAATGATATATACCTGCTGATAATTTACAAAACTACGATACATTAATTTGTTACTTAAATAATTATAACAAGCCAAGGTAGGTGAACTAAGCGAACACAGAGAGTAAAGCCAAAGCTAATTCATGACTAAGCGCAAATTAATAAACAATTTGAGAACTTAATTGGGTCAGGGGTCGCGCGCACGCGAACCCCCTCTACCACAAATTATGACGTAGACTCTGCCACTTGGGCAGATCTTAGGGCAGTGCCCCTCCTAAGTGCAATGGAGGCCACTGTCCTAGGCCATGACCCTTATTGATCGGCCATCGACCCCGTCCAGGTAAGTATGTTGAATGTGAACCGTCTCTTTGAATTTATACCGCTCTATCACCTTATTTCTCTGACTCCTTGCCGATGTGGGACTCCACAGCTAGTCTCCACGCCCTCAATTTTCGAATTTGCAGTGTTTTTTTTAGCTTATTTTTTCAAATGAACCATGTAACATAATTATGAAAAATTCAATCATACATTATTTTACATGCATATGAGACCCCTATGATACACGTACTCTAATTTGGCAATTTTTTTTTTTTTTGTTATTATTAAAGTAGTTTGGAATTTAAGTAATTTTTCTCTTAGGTTATGTTTGGTTCCGAAAAATCTAAGAGAAAATGTAAGGGAAAGAAAATATGAAGAAAAATAAAAAAAATAAATTAAAAGTTGATAAATTATTTTTATTTGTTACTTCAAACTTATTTTATTTATTTTAACTCATTGATATAAAGATTAAATAATTTAAACTTACAAAATTTTAATTGATTTTAATTATATGTGATTTTCTTTTATATTTTTCATTGGACAACTAAACATGAAAAAATCATTTTTTTTATATTGTTTTTCTTTTCTTAATATCTTTTGGGAACCAAATACAACCTTAGGATATGTTTGATTCCAAAAAAATTGAGGGAAAATATAAGGGAAAAAAAATACAAACGAAAAGTAAAGGAAAATAAAAAAAGAGTTGAAGAAAATAAAAAATATATTAAAAATCAAAAAATTATTTTTATTTGTTGCTTCAAACTTATTTTACTTATTTTTACTCATCAATATAAAAATTAAATAACTTTAAAATACACAAGTTTCTAACTAGTTTTTATTATATATGATTTTCTTTTCTATTTTTTATAAAACAATCAATTACGAGAAAATCATTTTCCTTAATATTTTTTTCTTAGTATTTTCCAAAAACCAAACAATTGTTGTAAACTCTAAGCACAAAGCAATTCAGAAAAATATCTGAAAAATTAATGTTATTGAATTCAAAACAAGTTGTTGGCTTATATAAGCCTTATAAAGAGATAAAATTGGAAACAAACAACCCACGTTTTACAAGTCCTAATAACGTGGTAAATGGCTAAGGAAATGGTCAGAGTTTACCTACATTTCCTAAATAATAGGATTTATTAACTGAATGAACTTTTGACAACTTCAATTATAACTCTAACAACCCCAACAATTCCTCCCCTAAACTGATTACAGTAATGCTTTCAGTTTACTTGTGGTACCACACACACACCTATTGACTCATGGAGCTTCAAGAACACATCCAGCTTAAGTGGTTTTGTCATAATGTCTGCAACTTGTTCTTGAGTAACACAATGCTTCAGCTCAACAACTCCAACTTTGGTCAAATCAAGCAGGAAATGAAACCTTACATCAATGTGTTTGTTGCGTCCATGCATGATTGGGTTCTTGGATAGCTTAATGGTAGAACTGTTGTCACATAACACAATGGTACACTTGCCTTGAGAATGACCAAGCTTCTCCAATACTCTCCTCATCCACACCCCTTGACAAGCACAAGAGGCAGCTGCCACAAATTCTACTTCAGTAGTAGACAACGCAACTACAAGCTGTTTTTTTTGGACCAAGACACAACTCCTTCACTGAGTAGAAACACATAACCAAAAGTGTTTTTCCTGTCATCTACATTTCCTGCATAATCACTATTTGTATATGCCATCAACTCTCCATTACCCTCCTTTCGATAAAAGACTGTCAAATCCACAGTACCTTTCATGTATCTTAACACCATTTTCGTAGCTTGCAAATGCAACTCGGTTGGACTTGCCATGAATCTGCTAATAAGAGACACCACATACGTCAAGTCCGACCTTGTTGTAGTTAGATACATAAGACTTCCAACCAATTGTTTGTACATGGTAGCATTGACCTTGGCTCCTTCTTCATCCTTCATTAATCTAACGCCAGGAACAATGGGATTCTTCACACTATTACTCTTCTCCATCCTAAACCTCTCCAAAACTTCTTTTGCATACTTTCTTTGACTAATATAAATGCCTTCAGGATTTTGTAAAACCTCCACACCGAGAAAATATTTCATTTTTCTCAAATCAGTCATATCAAATTCAAGTTTCATAGAATTCTTTAACTTAACAAACATACTCTCATCATTACCAGTAAAAATTAGATCATCAACATATAAGCTAACAATCAAAATTTTACCTCCATCTCCTGTTTTTATGAATAAGGTGTGTTCACAACTGTACTTCTCAAATCCTTATTTGACAAAATATGCTTCAATCCGATTGTACCATGCACAAGGGGCTTGTTTAAGGCCATACAATGCCTTCTTCAATTTGTACACCTTATACTCTTCATCTTTCTTCTCATAACCATGTGGTTGTTCAACAAACATTGCTTCATTTTAGCTCTCCATGCAAGAAAGTGCTTTTGACTTCAAGCTGATACGCACTCCAACTATTTCGAGTTGCTAAAGCAATTACCATTTGAATCGTATCCCACCTAGCCACAGACACAAACACCTCAATATAATCTATGCCATGCTACTATGCATACCCTTTCGCCACCAATTGAGCCTTACACTTGTCAACCTCGCCATTTTCGTTTTGAAAACCCACTTTACTCCAATCTTCTTCATTCTTTTAGGCAAATCTATCAGCGCCCAAGTCCCATTTCTTTCAATCACTTCTATCTCCAAGTCCATTGTAGCTCTCCACTTGGAACTCTGAACAGCTTCTTCAAAGGTAGTCGGATTTGCAGTTGAGGTAAACATAATCAAATTGTTGTGCTCAACTTCTTCTTCTGAAAATTCTCCTCCACTCACATAATCTTCCATCCAGAACGGTACTCTTCCGTTCCTCCCTTCTAGTGAGATTTCTTTAGATGTTGGAGAATTCTCTCCACGTGACTCACTTGAAGATAAGCTAACCTCTCCTCCTTCTCCTACTACCACCTCTTTTTCAGATTCTTCTTCACTTTGATCATGTTCACTTCCTTCTTCATTACTATCTCCCCACTCGAGGATATCAAGTCTTGCTTCTTCATTACTTCTCCCACAATCCTAACACTCATTTTCTTCAAAAACCACATCTCTACTTACAACTATCTTCTTAGACGCTGGATCATATAGTCTATATGCTTTAGACTCTTCACTCATCCCTAGCAGCACACACTGAAAACTCTTATCATCCAGCTTCTTTATCTTATTGTCTGACACATGAACATGACCAATGCATCCAAAAACCCGAAAATAATCAACATTGGGTTTGACACCACTCCAAGCCTCTTCAGGAGTCATATCTTTCACTACCAATGCAAGACTTCTATTAAGCACATGCACTGTCCAATTTACTGCTTCTGGCCAGAAATTCTTTGGAACTTGCTTATTCGATAACATACTTCTAACCATGTTCATGATTGTCCTGTTCTTGCGCTCAGCTACTCCATTTTGTTGGGGAGTGTAGGCTGTAGTGAGCTGCTTGCTAATACCA
This sequence comes from Vitis riparia, assembly GCF_004353265.1. NCBI lineage: Eukaryota > Viridiplantae > Streptophyta > Magnoliopsida > Vitales > Vitaceae > Vitis > Vitis riparia. Next base: position 21,416,075 of record NC_048431.1, on the reverse strand, counting down.
TTAGCTTTGCAAAAGACATTGAACTCATGAGAGGTGAACTTTCCACCCCTATTTGTGCACAGACAATGAATAAAAGCTCTGTCCCTTTCTCAACAAGGTTTTTATCATTCTTGAAGTTAGTAAAAGCTTCAGATTTTTCAATAATAAAATATATCCACACCTTACGATTGTAATCATCAATAAAGCTTATGAAATACCTCTTCTTACTATTGGAAACAAGTTTGATGGTTCTACAGATGTCAGCATGTACCAGCTGCAGTCTTTGTGATGCTCTCCATAAACTTCTTTTTGGAATTGCATCTCTGTGTTGCTTTCCCACTATGCAATCCGTGCATATTTTGGATGGTGCCTTCAACTGTGATAACCCTCTCACCATTTGCTTATATTGCAATGTTCTCAGACCCTTGAAACTTAGACGTCCATATTTGTAGTGCCAAAGGTGAATGTTGTCTTCAAGAATTGTTTGGAAGCAAGTGAGAGCTTTCGACAGAATTTTTGCAAGCAATATGAACATCATGTTTGCAGACATTGTTGTTTGCATAATAAGCCTGTAGACCCCCATTCAGGGTCTGCTTTGCTGCAGCCAAGATTGACAGGTGTCGCCACCTTAGGTGGCCATGTGTCACTCCGAGATGGGCTGTGGTGGAAACAAAGTAGTGGTTTTGAGAACCACTAGAGGAGGGACACTTGGAGGAAGGTTCTAGAAGGAGGAGCTTATTTGATTTTTTCTATTAGGACGTTGCCAGCTGCATGTGAGGAGGAGGAGTGAAGGCTGGCAGCTGCAGGTTAGTGGAGGAGGTGTTTGTGGTTGCAGAGATGGTTAGAGGGGCAAATCTGGGAGAGAAAAAGAGTGATGGCTGTTGCTGCAGGTAGGTTGTTTTAGAAAAGGCTGCAGGGATCTTTTGCTGCAAGGGGACCTTTGGTTTGGTGATTTTGGGTGAGGAGTTTTTGAGCAGAGGAGATTTTGGGGAGGAGCTTCAGGGGGGAGAGGATGGGTTTTTGATAGTGAGGAGCAGCAAATTGTGAGAGGCTGGTCTGGGAGATATTTTCGGGCAGTGAGAGAGAGAACCGGAGGAGGAGAATATGGAGGTTTGAGGCTACAGAGGAGAGGGTTTCAGATGGCTGTTTGACGGAGATTCTGGGCGTGTTTTGGCTAGTTGGAGCTTAGAGGAGGATAACCAGAGAGAAACTTTTCTTTTTCTGGGTTTCTGGAGGCTGTTGAGAGAGCAGAGAACATTGTGGGTAGTTTTGAGAGACTGGAGAGGGGGCTGTTGCAGAAGGTGCTGAGGGAAGGCATTTTCGTGGAGGTTTTACAAAGATACGCAGAGGACACACCTGGGAAGAGGAAGACTCAGGTACCATTTCTATAGTTATGTTTATTTTTTCCATGTTCATGCCCTTTTCATGGTGATATCTGAATGTCAAGTGCGATTCTATCTTGGTGTTTGAATGTATTTGCTTGGATTTCACTTGACCCATCTTTGAATTCTAACCTGTTTTGTGTCCTCTGTTTTGAGATCTCTAATGAGATGTTGGCATTCCCACCTCTGTTTTTGTTTTAAAACTTACTTGAAAAATCGTTTTGACCCCCTCCTACATTTGAGCTCATTGATGGACATGTGAAATGAAGCTTGTATGGATTCATTTGGTCCCCATTGTCTGTGTTCTGCTTTGGTCATCTTCCCCTGTTCCTGGCACTCATCCATGGCATGCACCTGATTCATCATCTCCGCGTGAAGAAGATATATGAGAGCTGTCAGTGGGTCATTCTGGGTCTATTCTATCTCAGTGTGTTCTTGCTGTTTGAGAGTCTCCAATTTCGGGTTCATTTGATGGTCTCTGAATAGCTGGCATCGTTGATGGAACCATTGTGGTATGAGATGGCAATTTGATAATAATAAATGAAAATTTTGTGGGGAAGATGATATGCGATCAAGGGAAATGTCCTTAGTAACACCACTTTGATTGTCACCGCCCGTCAAACTAATGAGAAAGCTTCCCATCTACTGACTGACTCACCGGAATCTCACTCTATTCGCCGGAAACTGCCGACCCATTTCGCCGGAGACTCACCATCATGGGCGTTGACTTCTGGGCGGCCAAGCACCTCACTGCTGTCCAAGCTGCTCACCTCACCATTCTCCATCAGATTCAAAATGATTCGGATGTTGCCCCGCTGGGTAAAGCAAGCACATGGCACGAAAAGCATGGCCATGCATGGACCCCCCATGAGACTATTTTTAAAACCTATTACCCCTCATGTCCATCACCATTCTCATCCATTATCTTTCATACCCATTATTTTCTTCATTACCCATCAAACCATCCGTCAAACCCATTTTTCTCACTCTAAGACATTTTCATATCCATTATCCTTTTCCTCACCACCCCACCTTCATTATCTCATACCCGTGCATATCACCAATCCTTCCAATACCCATTTCACCCGCATGTCTTCATTAAAGAACCCATCCAACTCATCTCATCTTGTATCTTCACGCCCACAGTCCACATTTGTGCCATTACATAACCTTCCCCTCACCTTTGTATGGCCACATGCATGACCATGCATGGTTATGCTACTCTCCATGCTCATCCTCCATGTTGTGCGCACTCATCTCTCACGCCTGCTCATGAGAATCATACACCTTCATAGTCTTGTATAGAACTACATCAAACTGAGTGAGCTCGAGAAAAATCACAAGTTGAATGATCTCTTTGATGCATTTGGACTACGTTCAAGTTGTTATCTTCGTCAAAAGTGTGAGTAGTGCTGTAGATTCCACCATGGCAACTATACGGATGATAGACATTGCAGTTAACTTCACAGATAGCATGTTCCAAGGAATCTACAAGGGCAAGCAGTGCCACGTGTCTGATATTGTAGCAGTGTTGAGCAGAGCTTGGAGTCTTGGTGTTGATAGAATTATTAACCAGTGGTTTTGATGTGGCGCCACCTGTCGCTGCATTGTTGCCAGGTGCCGCTGTCCTAGGAGAATTGCCAGGTGTTCCTCAGACGACGCCAGCAATGGGTTAACATGTTTTCTCTTGAGGCATGCGCTTTTCAATTTCTTAGACAATGACTTCAGCTCCGCCATGTGGCAATGGGACCACCTGTTGAATGTCCAGGTCAGCACTGGTTACACCCCTGAGAATCCTAGTACAACGGCTACATCGGGCTCGTTTCGAAGCGCAGATCAGCCAGGTCGGGTATACAGATTCGCTAATTAGCTCCTTAGATTATTTCGACCGCGGATTGGATTTCTAATTCATGAAGCCAAGCACCCAGTAGTGCGACGGCGGCGACATAGCTATGACGAACAATTTGTGGGAGATCTCTGAGGACGGTAATGGAAAAGTGAAGACGAAAAACTGAGCAATGGGTATCTCCTGTTAGAGAAAAGCTCAGCATCGTTGTTGCCAAAGGTAAATGTCTGATTGTGCAACAGGGAGACTCTCAAGCAGTCTCTTGCAAAGATATCCAATGAATCAGAGAAGGTATTCGCACCCAGCTTGAATAGACCCACTTCAGACGTTGTCATTGTGACCTCAAATATCGAAGTGCTTGCTTCATATCCCGTATATTCTTGTATTCTCTAAACTGTGGTCTGGTTTCAGTAATACTGGGCCTCGGAGATGTGAGTTTGGTCCGCATGTAGCTGAAGTTAATTGTTTCCTTCAAGAGCATGATGAGCCTGCTTGCAACGTCAACTCTCATGAAGACGATGAGGATGCGCCACCGACCACTCATCCCGAGGTCTCTTTGCTTCATATGTTGTCCAGAGATTCCCATGTCGTCAGACTGATATTTGTCAACGTCAAGAATGATATTCCCATGGCATCCTTCTCCACCACTATTATTGGGATGTCAGTAAAGTGCAGGATGAATGGTTTTGCAAATGAAGAGAAAGCCTGAAAGGTTTTTTTTTTGGCTTGTTGGAGAAACCAGTTATTCAATTCCCTGACGTTAGAAAGCTACCTTGTGGGATATGCCTTGAAAATTATCCTTATGATAGAATAAATTATGCTGCTTGTGGTCACCCTTTCTGTGGTACATGCAGGGCGGATTATATTAGTGCAACAACTACTGATGGTTCTGGATGCTTGATGTTGCGCTATCCTGACTCAACCTGTGGTGCTGCATTGAAAGAAAGAATTGCCGCCAGAGATGGCTCCTCACGACGACAGACCCGACGTTGTCGAGAAGGCCATGGTTACCGAAGCCGAGAAGCGTCCCATCGCCACCATCGTCATCATCATCGCTATGCAGACTGAGGCGTTTCCGCAAGTGGGCAGGTTCCAGCTGACGGAGAATCTCGACTCTGTGTTCCCAAGAGGAATTCCTTGGATACCTATTCTCGTCTTTGATCAGTATGGAACTGGTTTAAGGAAGGCCCTCAGCACCTAATCTTTTAAAGGAGTTTAACCAAAAGTCAAAGACAAACCCACTTTGATCAGGGTGACTGCAACCATTGGTTATGGATCCCCAAGCAAGTCAAATTCATAGAGTGTATACATAAGTGCACTGGATCCTAAGAATGTAGATTGCCTTGATATTCATGGGAAGCAAAAACAGCAGAAGCAGACCTCCACCTTCTTTGATTTCTGTGAAATCCAAAAAGGCCTCTTGTTATGTAACGATGTTGCTGTTCATGGTCTTGACATCCCTGATGTGGACTGGCTGCGTCAAAAGGTGAGTAAGGTAAAATCAGACTGTGGGACCCACTCTTGCATGGCATGCATGGCCACCTCTGGACCATATGCCACCTACTGTTCCATCACCTTTGTTTTTTAAAATGATTTCTCAAATCCCATTTTTGTAAATATCTTTCTCTTATTCTGATTTTCTAATCACCCCAATTTTCTCATTCTTTTTTTTCATCCTTAGAATTTTTAGGATCACCCAAGAGTCTCCATTTTAATAAAATTTGGCCGCCATTTTTCTTTTCGGCGAGCCACTCCCGAATTTTTCATGATTTTAAAATGATTTAAAATAAACATGAATTTAAATTCTGTAATTCCGAGTGATGGAGTTTACGGAATTAATTCATGCAAAATAAACGGGCTTTGGTGGGGCCCAACATCAAATAAATTCTCTTTAAAATAAAATTGAGTGAAATGACACATGTGTTATTGATGACTTTGTATCCAGTTTAGTGACATGTATGTTATATCTTGTGATCATTGTTCTGTACTAATCTCATTTTCATGATAGCGCGTTGTTGTTTGCTGCTAAGGTACGCATTTCCTCTCACTTTGTCCATCTCTCATGCATGCTTTGATTCTCGGTGTGTAATCATGTTGATATTCATTGATTTTCTCATTGATTTCCATGTTAGCTTCATCTCATTAGTAGAGACCCGACTTTAGGGACTTAGAGGGGTGTTACGGTCTTTACCGTACCTTCCCGATAAGTAACCTGACCCCCGAACCTGATCCGGTTTTTCACAGACCGCCTTTTCCAAAATAAGGAGTCACACTTAGGGTTTTTCTTTCTTATTTTGTTTACCCTTTAAAAATAAAACAAAAATAAGTGGCGACTCCAAGTCATTTTTCAAACTTTTCTAAAATTAATTTTTCACAAATAAAAATCGAGTTCGCCATCGAGTGGGAAACGCACGAGCAAGAAAATGCGGGGTCCACAAAGCCCTTTCTTGGGATGATAGACTCTACATACTACATGTTATTTTTTAACTCAGGTATATAGAAAACATCAGTGATTACCTAAGTAACTCTAGCAATTTGCAACCTAATGTTACTATTTCCCAACACAACCATCTTGGAGTTATTCCCGAGCTTCACAGATTGCCGGAATTCCTCATCAAGATCCGAGAACCACTCCTTGTTTGCACACATATTATTGTTACACCCTGAGTTAAGGAACCAGACATTTTCTCTCCTTGATTGATTAAGTTCCACATATGACATCAACAACATTTCTTCTTTCTCCTCAAGCTCAGCATAATTCGCTTCCTTCTCCCATTTAGGACACTCATATTGAAAGTGCCATAATTGATGACACTTATAACACTCAACTATAGCTTTGTTGGATGTTTGTCTGCCTCTTCCTTGAAAAGCTCCACGAGTTCGATCGCCTCCTCTTCCACCAATTCTATCATCGTAAGTCACCTTTAATGCTTGCTCATATCCTCCATGCCTATTCATTCTCTACTCATGCACCAGTAAGCTGCTCTGCAACTCATCAATGGTTAAGATGTCTAAGTTATTAGACTCTTCAACCGAACACACAACGTAGTCGAACCTTGAGGTCATTGATCTCAAGATATTTTCAATGATCACCATTTGTTGCATGTTTTCACCATGAATCTTCATCTTGTTTGCTATGATGAGTGTTCAAGTGAAGTATGCATCAACACTCTCACCCTCTTTTATCTATAGAACCTCAAACTCTTTCCGAAAAGCTTGGAGTTGTGATCTTTTGACTCTTGTGGAACCCTGGTACTTCTGCTTCATAGAGTCCCAAACGTGCTTGGCAATGTCTCTGTTGAGGGTCGTCTCCATAATGGTTCGATCAATGGTTTCTGGTCTGCAATTGATTTTTGTTGTGCTTTAGTAAGCTCCACTCCTTCTGCTGCAGCAGGGATTCTATTCTCCACCAAACTCCAATACTCCTTTGAATGAAGAAAATTTTCCATAAGTATGGACCAATGATCGTAATGGCATCAAACTTAGGAATTGCAGGTTGAATGAAATTATTTTCAACTGCCATACTTCGATTCTCTCTCTTCTCACTCTGTCTTTTCTTAAGAAACTGCGGTTTCTTTTCTCTCACAATCAGGCCCCATGATGGGGCTTTGATACCAAATTGTTGTAAACTCTAAGCAAAGCAATTCAGAAAAATATTTGAAAAAATTAATGTTATCAAATTCAAAACAAATTGTTGGCTTATATAAGCATTACAAAGAGATAAAATTGGAAACAAACAACCCACTTTTTACATGTCCTAATAACATGGTAAATGGCTAAGGAAATTGTCAGACTCTACCTACATGTCCTAAATAATAGGATTTATTAATTAAATGAACTTCTCACAACTTCAACTATAACTCTAACAACCTCAACAACAAAGCCTTAAACACAATTATTTTCTTGTCCTCATTTTCTTGGTACAAAATGTGAGATGATTTTGAAAGTTTGTTTGAAATTAATTTTTGAAAGGACTAAAAATATTTTCCAATGTTGAAAAACATTTTTTCTAAAAATTAATTATTTGATAAAGATTTGAAAATTAATTTTAAGAATTTAAAAATCACCTAAAAATTATTTTTTTAGTTATATAATACATTGCCAAAAATACTAATTTATGTCAAACTAAATTCTCCTTTAAAAGTGATTCTACCAGCAACAATAATGAAAACTAAATTTTATGATACATTTAGGAATGAATATTTTCGAATTCAATAGTTGAAACAATTTTTAAGAAAATTTTCCAAAAAAAAAATTTGAAAAGTATGTTTGAAAATCTTAAATATTTTTATCATGTTTTCTATGTTTTCAAATATTCATTAAAAAAACTTTTATATATAATATTTTAATTTCAATCGTTCTTTGTATAATAATTATTTTTTAAAATAACACTTATAAAATAAGTGAAAATAATTTAAAAAAATATATTTTCAAAAAATATCTTATTTTTAGAACGAATTATCAAAAAATTTGTTTTTTATCAAAAAATTATTGAATATGTTTTCTGAGCGTAGAATTTTATTTTTTTTAATAATAGAAAGTTGTTTTGAAAAATAAATATAATAGAAAGTTATTTTGAAAAATAGTTTCCAAATGGTAACTCACTTTTTCTTCAATATAACATAAATTTAAAGGGTGCAATTGGTACGTGGGAATAGAAATTGAAATAAGATGGGAAATAGACATGAATCATGGTTCTTAAAATAAAATTGAAACCTTCAAATTATACACTTGATTAAAAGTAAGGAAAGTTAGAAATATAAATTTTAAAATAAAATATTGCAAAATTTTAAAAATAAAAAATAAAAGCTTTCAAGTTATACACATGATTATTTGAAAAATGAAAGTCACTTAACAAAAAAAAATGTGGCCATATGTGGAATAAAAGAGTTAAAATACTTATATTTATAAATATTATTGTAAAAAAAAAAGTAAAAAAGAATTACATTAGCAATTTTCAATACAAACTAAATGAAATAAGTTGTTTGGAAATCCTCCATACATTATGCTTAATATTATAATATTTACTTTATCAAAAGTATTTCGAACATGTTTAGTAAAACTTAATATTTATTAATTAATGATTTAAATAATTTTTAAATTACATTTTCCATATTTCTTCCCTGTATCCACAACATGTGACCAAGACAAATTATATACCAAGACAGATTTGAATTGTTGATGATGGTGAAGAGAAAGCATGTCTCATTTCCTAGACAAAACCATGATATGCATATAGATTCAAAGATGAGGCCATCATAGTTGAAAACACTACTGTAAACATAATTCTCATCTTCTGATCTTGAATTTTCTTACATCTTCCATCAAATCCTTACTGCAATGGGAAAGATCTTCACGAGAAGAATTTGAAGTTCTTGGCATTAAGGATGATCTGTCTTAGGGCACCGATGGGAGCTAAAATCATCAATAAAACACCCAGCACAATGCAGATCTGAAATTGCACATATTCAAACAAAAGCCTGTTAATAAACAAAAGAGAGACAGAGGCTAAGCCTTCGGATATTGCAGTTTGGAGTTAATTAACATACCCAATTTGCAAACCATGATAAGCTAAACCTTCTGGGTTTGTAAATAGCAAGCCACATGATACAAGGGAGCTGCACAAATCCAAGATTTAAGATATTAGCGTGTTCTATTGTGAAGGATATTTAATAGCCTAATATGATGCCTGTAACATGGATGTGGGGGGATTTATTCCTTACAAAGTATGTTGTTGGGGCAAAAGCCAATCCTCCCAAGAATCCAAGGAGACTGCCGAAGAAAGGGATCAGTATACCGACGAACATAGTAAAACCTGCAATCAAGGAAGATATATAAGAACATGAAAATAGGCTGATGAAGCTTTGTCATAACTCGTCCAAATAAAAGAAGAGCATCAACCACCCACCAACATATAGGGTGCGGGTAATAAGACGAAGCATGAAAGATGGTCTGAATTTCAGATTCTTCACCAACAATGTCTCCAACATGTCAAACACTGGCATCGCATAGATCTGCAGTTCCCGCAAACTTATGAGGAAATGAAGATTCAATGAAATAAAAACATATCATTTGGAAAGATTTCGATTTCAACCTGGTAGCTTCCAATAACGTGGATGACAACAAACATATTGGCTCCTGCTATAAGCCATCGTGGTTTCTCCAGGGTGATGAGGATGTTATCAGCAACGCTGTTCCCAAACATCCAGTATCCAATCAGAGCAACAGGGAAGTAGCAAAGGGCAACAACAATATAAGCAAAAATCACCCCTTTCCACATGGGTCCCTTGGAAGGCTTCTCAGGGGTGGAAGGAATTGTTGCTTGGATCTCCAACACCACGTTGTGACCAGCATAGGCAAATGCTACATCACCCAAGGCGCTAAAGAAGGTGAAGACTCTTCCAGTTGTGGTCGAAGCTGTGTATGAATACTGCACATCTGGTTGGACACCCTTATGAACCGAAGCTGTCCAAGCAATAGTTGAGTAACTGCAGATTGAAAGGTAAGAAAATCAATCTTACAGCATGGAGATTGTCACAGAAAGCTCACAAGAGATAGGAATAGATAAGACTTACGTTAAGGACATGACTGCGGCAGCAAATGAGACACCACTGATGGAGTTGAAATTGGGCAAATGGGAGAGAACAAAGTGACAAGAAGCAAAAATCATGATGAAATAGGTTGTCTTGATGGGTTTGCAGTCAGGACAGACTGTGTTATGGAACTTCTGCAAGGATTTGCCTCCGGTGATCATGTAGACAATGTCCACACCCACTTCTACAATCACCTGTTGAGGCACCACAATCCAAAGGCCAAGCTTTTCGCCGAAGGCATGCTGCCCTAACTCATGGTATCTGTCAAACCTCTTCCCAGGAACCATTTCATGCATCTCAACCATTTGCCATAGAGTGTACAATGTGATGATCCATGACAGAACAAGAATGACCACCCCAGGACCCCTAAATTTCCAAGAAAAACAACTGTTATCAGAGCTTTTGAAGATCGAGAATAGATAACAATCCCTTGAATACTACCCACATACCGAAAATCCCTTAAATGACCAAAAACATAAAGAGGAGACAAAAATCTCTGTAAACAGAATCAAAACCCAGTTTCAGGACAATAAAGCGTTTGTATTCAAAGTAAACGCTGTAGGAGTTTCATTTTTAGGAATGAAAGAAACATGAAACATACCATCCAAGCCCTGCCATGGCGTAAGGGAGACTGAGGACGCCAGCCCCAACCATGGCGGTCACATTATGGAATGCAGAGTACCACCATTTCGCGTTCCTGGAGGACGTGATCGGAAGCCAATCATTAATTTCCTTGTCTCTAGCATCCTTCTCCTGCTGATCATCAAGCCCCATTTTTCCCAACAAATTGAAGAAACTGGCCAAGGATTTTTTGGAGGGCTTTGAGGAGTGATGATTTGTTTCAGCCTAAAACAACGAAATATATAGAGATCAAAGGGAATGAAGAAAAGGTAATGGGAAAATAACAGTTGGGATGGAAGCTGTAACGTTGCTTCCATTTATAACAGAAATTTGAAAGTATTGGATGCGCTGTGATGCTTCGGTTGTTAAATTACCAAAAAAGGCCTGATTTTTCTACGTTTACTCTTTAGACTCTTTACACATTCGACAAATCGGTGGGAGTATCCAGGGTCTAAATGTCCATTCATCTTTGAGTACTGGCTTCCGCGGCATCATTTTTTCCACTGATTGTTTTAAAAAAAATATTAATTTTGTAATTAATGATATTTTTGGAATACTATTAATATTTTATTTTATATAAATCTTTTCCTTTCTTTATTTTCTATTTTTTTTAAAATAAAAAATTACCATATTTTTTATATTTTCTATATATATATACCAAGAGTTTCTCAAAAATAAAAAAGGAATTAAAATAATTTGATTGATAAAGTCTCTTATCAGATATGTTATTTCTTATTTTAGTCTCTAAATATGTTAATAAATAAAAGTATATACATAGCATGAGTTTTGTGAAAAACAAAAAAGGAATGAGAGAAGTTGAATCGGTGTTTTGATGAAAATATAAGTAAAGATATATTTTGAATATATGGTAAGAATAAAAGTACTAAAATAAATTCTTTCAATTGTATTAAAAAATAAATACGCATTCAAAATATCAAATATTCATGACTAAAAAGTCAAGAATCATGTTCAAATTACCAAATCTTTTCGGAATAAGCATACATTCAATCCCCCAAGAGCACAACTCACTTCCAAGCTGTAAATCTTTAAGATTTTCCCTTCACACCCGAAAAATAGAGAATATTAAACTTTTATCTTTTTTTTTTCTCTCTCTCTCTCTTTTTTTTTTTTTAAAAAAAAAAATTGTTGTTGTGGAAGGATATTTATATTAAATTTGAGTTAAAGTAAAGGTAGGATTTCTAATTTTCAAAAAAAAGAAAAAAAAACCTTAAAAATCGAGTCCAATAAGGGAAGTGATTTTTTAAATCATTAATACAAGAGAATTTTATATTAAAAAATAATTTTAAATTCTGATAAAAATAAGAGTCTATTTGTAGCGATTTTAGAAAGAATTTTTATCTTTTCTAACATTTAAAAATTTTTATTTTTCAAATATTAGTAAAATTAAAAATACTTATAAGAAAATAATTTATATATAATAACACTAAAAATAATTTATTATCTATTAAATGATTTTTTAAGAAATATTATAAATAACTCTTTAATTTTTAAATTTTGTCAAATATCTAATTTTTTTTAAATATTTTTTATAATATAAGGATTTTCTGAAGCCCGGATTTTCTAATCTTTTTAATTTTATCGAAGGATAACTCCTTTAAGACATTTTTACCCATTTTATTTTGTTTCCCTCCAAAAGCATCATCATTCTACTTATTTTGTTGTCCCATCGTAACTTTAATTCCAACATTGTCCTTTCACAACATGTTTTTTAGTAACCTCAAACTTTCCTTATTTCTCATCTTTTTTTTTTTTATAGACAAAGAGAACCATTAGATTAAAAACACACCAGAAAATAGGGGGCACTCCCTATGTACACAGGCTGTATACAAAGAAGGCCCAAAACATGGCAACAAAAGAAAGATAAAGTCTAATAAGGATTAGTTAAACAACAACCCTATCACCCAACAAATACCGAAAAGAGAGATAGTCCAAGTCCAAGTCCACAAATTGTTGAGACCACTCAAGCAGGAATCGAAGAAAGAGTTTCCTCAAGCTCGTATTTGACATCTCTTCCTCTTGGAAGGTTCTTCGAGTTCGCTCTCCCCAAATACACCAAAACAAACAAATAGGCGCCATTTTCCAAACAACACTCATTTTCTTCCCCATGCCTTTCATTTTCCATTCAAGAAGCACATTTCTCACGGATTCCGGGAGCACCCACACCACCCCAAACGAAGAAAACAACAAATTCCAAAGATCCCTTGTCTTACCACAATGAATTAGGATGTGGTTCGTCGTTTCCTCATTTTCTTTGCACAGGTTGCATCTATTAACCATAGACCAACCCTTCCTCATTAGCATATCTATAGTGGAAATTTTACCCCAAACTGCTTCCCAAGCAAAAAAACGAGTTCTTAAAAGGGCATACGAACCCCAAACCTCATTTTCTGGAAATAAAGGGCTATTGTCTTCCTTCAAAGACCTATAATAAGAATTTACCTTAAACTTTCATTTCCTCTCAATTTTCCAAACCAGAGAATCTTCCCCTTCTTGCACCCTTACTGTAGAAATGTAACCCAAAAAGCGGTTCACCTCCTCCAACTCCCAATCTTGAAAGGGTCTTCTAAAGTGCACCTCCCAACCCCCGCCTCCACCTTCTTGTCTTCCCCACGGATCAACCACTACTGCAAAATTATTAGCTATAATTCTAAACAGCAAAGGAAAGAAATCTTTTAGCTTAGAGTCTCCTACCCACATATCCCACCAAAATCTGGTTCTTCTTCCATTTCCAATTCGAATCCTAGTTCTAAGAAAGAATTCCTCCCAACCCTTCCTAATGTCTTTCCAAAGGCTCGTCCCATAAGACTTTCTCACCTCTCTAGTGGTCCACCCACCTTGCACCTCCCCAAATTTACCAACAATGACTCTTCTCCAAAAACTCTCCCTTTCTATAGGAAATCTCCGTAGCCATTTTCCGAGCAAAGCATGATTGAAATCCTTCAAGTACCTTAACCCCAACCCTCCATGCCTCTTATCTTTGCAAATAACCACCCATCTTACCAAGTGGATCTTCCTTCTTTCCTCCATATCTCCCCACAAGAACTCCCTTTGAATTTTTTCCAATCTGAGTCTCACTTTCCTTGGGATAACAAAAAGAGACATGAAGTAGATAGGGAGATTTGAGAGTGTGCTCTTTATGAGGGTAAGACGACCTCCCTTAGAGAGATATTGTTTTTTCCACATAGCCAACTTTCTCTTGAATCTTTCTTCTACCCCATCCCAAACTCTACACGACTTGTGGGATGCTCCAAGGGGTAGGCCTAGATAATTCGTAGGGAGATTCCCAACTTTACACCCGAAAACTGCAGCAGCTCTATCCACCTCTTCCATTCTCCCAATTGGAATAATTTCACTTTCTGCAAATTAATTTTTAGGCCCGAGACTACTTCAAAACATATTACAACCCACTTCCAAAAAATCAATTGATTCCTATCATCCTCACAAAAAAGGAGAGTGTCATCAGAAAACAACAGGTGGGAGACTGACACCCCTTCTCCACGTCTTCCCGATGCCTTGAAGCTCCTAATAAAACCATTCTCCTCAGCTCTTGAAATTAAACTACTGAGCGCTTCCATGATCAGCACAAACAAATAATGTGAGAGTGGATCACCCTGCCTAAGGCCTCTAAACGTTGAGAAGAAATCTGTGGGAGTACCATTCACTAAAACTGTCATTCTCACAGTCGATATGCAACAAAAAAATCCATTTACGCCATTTTGGACCAAAACCCATCTTCTCCAAGACTGACATAAGGAACCTCCAGTTTACGTGGTTATAAGCCTTTTCAATGTCCAATTTGCACACTAAGCCTGTCCCAACACTTCTCTTCCTTGAGTCTATCACCTCATTAGCCACCAAAACAGCGTCCAAAATCTACCTCCCTTCCACAAAAGCATTCTGACTATTCGAAACCAATTTTCCCATTACTCCTTTCAACCTATTTGCTAGAACTTTAGCAATAATTTTATAAAGACTCCCCACTAAACTAATTGGTCTATAATATTGCACATCACTAGCCTCCTCTTTCTTCGGGATAAACACTAAGAAGGTTGCATTATGGCTTCGAAAAATCGCATTCTGCGAGTGGAGCTCCTCAAAGACCTACATCACTTCCCCCCCAACAACAGGCCAACAGGACTTCCAGAAAGCCAGCGTAAAGCCATCCGGCCCTGGCGCCTTGTCTCCCCCCCAGATCTAAGAGAGCTCTGAGCACCTCCTCGATCGAGAATTGCCTCTCCAAAATATCATTATCCAAGGAATCAAGAGTATTAAAAAGACCAGACTCCATTTCTGGTCTTCTCACTATGGGGTCCTCAAACATGGCCTTAAAGTAAGACCCAATCCATTCTTTAAGCTCCTCCTCTTTACTCAGCCTAATATCCCTAACTGTTAGGCTACTGATAAAGTTTTCCCTTCTCCTTGCATTAGCCATCCGGTGGAAGAACTTGGTATTGCTATCTCTCTCCTTTAGCCAAAGGGTCCTTGACTTCTGCCTCTAGGAGATTTCTTCGAGGATGGCACAATGATTAAATTCGTCTATGGCTGCCCCTGACTCCTCCTATCTTCCTCAGAGAGAGAGCCAAGTCTTTCTAAATTGTCCCAATATTTTATTTCTCATCTTATGAACATCAATTATGTTTTTAATTTGCTTTCTTTTTCTCTCTTCATGACACATTCAAGAATTTTATTTCTCATCTCATACCTCAAAATGCTCTATCCATTTCTAAAATAAATTTGGAGGAACTTGCTATTTAAAACATATTTACTTTGCATTAAATATAATATTTTTTTTAAAACATATTTAAAAATATTAAAAACAAGTTGAAAACATTTTAAATTTCTAAACATACTTCTATTTTATAAAATATCAAATAATAATTTTTATAAACTATTTTTCAAAACAGTTACGAAATAAGTTGCAAATTATAATGATTTGAACTAAATTGTATTTAAGTTTTTTTTTTTATCTACAAATTTCAATTATAATATTTATCTATTTGATCTCATATTTGAAATCCAATAAAAAAACCCAATTTAAAAAAACTCTATTCAAATTCCCAGAAAGAGAGAGATATGTTATTTCTGATTGATGAAGTCTCTTATCACAAATAATTTGATTGATAAAGTCTCTTATCAAATATGTTATTTATGATTTTAGTCTCTCTCTCTATATATTTTCATATATATGGTAATAAATAAAAGTATATACATAGCATGAGTTTTTGTGAAAAACAAAAAAGGAATGAGAGAAGTTGAATAGGTGTTTATATTTTTAGGGAGCTAATATTTTTTTTAAATATATGGTAAGAATAAAAGTACTAAAATAAATTCTTTCAATTCTATAAAAAATAAATACGCATTTAAAATATCAAATATTCATGACTAGAAAATCAAGAATCATATTCAAATTACCAAATCTTATCGGAATAAGCCTATATTCAATCCCACAAGAGTACAACTCACTTCTACATTGTAAATCTTCAATATTTTCCCTTCACACCCGATGAATTTGTCCCTTGAAAAGACTATCACCGGTACTAAAATAAGAGTATGAAATAGTTAAATTTGTTAGGGTGATAATGGAACAAACCTGCAGTAATTCAAAGAAAAAAACAAGAAAAATTTGAATGGAAGTAAAAAGAGATTCGTTTGTTTGGAGGCTTGCAAATTGCAATGTCCTAAAGACATAATTTTGGCACCCTGTTCTTGATTACAACAATAAAGGGTGTCTGTCTTTCAGGATACAACTCTCTTAACTAATATAAAAAAGACAATCTCCTATTTATATACTTGCAAACCAAGTGTTGCGTCCCCTCCAAAGATTGTGTCTCCTTCATTAGACATGTTCTTTTCATTCACCAATTTTCCAATAATCCCCCACATGACTGAAAGGACTTAGCACATTATTAGAGAAACAGATGAGAATGCATCAGGTAAGGTGTATTTTGGACTTGAACCTACCTTAGTGAATATCCATCGGATTTGCTCGACGACAAAGTGAACTTAAGTCTTGAACTTGTCCGCCTTAGTAGCAGTCAAGACAATAGATATCACACATAACTCATTTAAACACATTTTGGTTTATACGGTTGTGTTCATTTTGGTCCTGAATAGATCCTAACTTCATGAGAGCTTTAGAGAATGAAGCCTTCACATTCTCATAGAAGCGATCCCACTTCTACTCTCATATAGGTAACATCAGTTAAAAGTATTATGCTATACTTTTCTTAGTATAAGATACCAATGACATTAAATGTATAACATACCCTAACCTTCCGTAGACAACACACTTATTTACATATATAGGAATGAGAATAGTGTGTTTTTCTAGCATGATCAACTTTTGCTAGTTGGCCTATTAAACCTAGATCTTGGGATCTCCGGTCAACTAGGTTAGGTTTCCGCCTGAGTCGATCATGTTATAGGATTTAAACCCATTCATCTCGTAGTAACTACAACTTGCTCTCTAGACAGTCCCTTTGTAAGTGGATCTGCTATATTATCTTTTGACTTTACAAAGTCGACAGTGATCACTCCATTCGAGAGCAACTGTTTGATTGTATTATGTCTGCGTCTTATATGCCTTCATTTACCATTATAAACGGCATTTTTAGCCCTTGCTAATGCTGATTGGCTATCACAATGAATACATATGGCCGTTATAGGCTTTGGCCACATTGGAATGTCTTCCAGAAAATTTCGAAGCCATTCATCTTCCTTTCCCGTCTTATCTAATGCTATGACCTTTGATTCCATGGTCGATCGTGCTATACACGTTTGTTTGGAAGACCTCCATGATATTGTTGCTCCACCTAAAGTGAATATATATCCACTTGTTGATTTATATTCCAAACTGTCAGAAATCCAATTGACATCACTAAATCCTTCAATAACAGATGAATACCTTGTGTAATGCAATCCATGCTCAATAGTATGCTTAAGGTATCTTAGTACCCTAACAAGAGCAAACCAATGCTTTTTGGCTGGTTTATTAGTGTATCTTACTAGTCTATTTACAGAATAGGCAATATCAGGTCTAGTACAATTTGTAATGTACATCAGACTTCCAATCACCCTAGAATACTCTAGTTGCGATACACTATCACCCATATTCTTTTTCAATTTACAGTTTGGATCAAAAAGTGTAGCACATGGTTTGCTATCATAATGACCAAACCTTTTGAGCACACTTTCTACACAATGGGATTAGGTAAGAACTTATCCTTCATGATTTTTCTTAACTCTAATACCAAGAATCACATCAACAAGACCTAAGTCTTTCATGTCAAATTTTGATCTTAACATTTTCTTGGTAGAATTCATAATGTTCTTGTTTGTTCCCATTATGAGCATGTCATCTACATATAGACATACTATGACATGTGAGTTATTAATGCTCTTAACATACACACATTTGTCACACTCATTTATCTTGAAACCATTAGATAACATGGTGTGATCAAATTTTTCATGCCATTGTTTGGGTGCTTGCTTTAACCCATAAAGAGACTTAATAAGTCTACAAACTTTATTTTCTTGTCCCTTTACCATAAACCCTTCAGGTTGTTCCATATAAATTTCTTCATCTAAATCTCCATTTAGAAAGGTTGTCTTAACATCCATTTGATGAATTTCAAAATTATGGATGGCAGCTATAGCAATTAACATCCTAATGGATGTAATTCTTGTTACAGGAGAGTAAGTGTCAAAGAAATTTAAACCCTCCTTTTGTCGATATCCTTTAGCTAATAGGCATGCTTTGTACTTGTCAATAGTACCATCAATTCATAGCTTTCTTTTAAATATCCATTTGCAACCAATTGGTTTATTTCCCAAAGGAAGATTAACCAATTCCCAAGTATGATTTTGCATAATGGAATTTATTTCATCATTTACTACTTCTTGCCAATAAGGAGCTTCTGGTGTTGACATAGCTTCTTTATATGTTTGAGGTTCCGCTTCTATCAAGAACGTGATAAAATCAGGTCCAAAAGACGTGCTAGTTCTAGCTCTTTTGCTTCTCCTAGGTTCAACATCATCCCTTTGTTCATGTTGAGTTCTAGGCAAGCTATCATCAATTTTCCTTTTGATGATTTCATTGTGTCTTTCTTTGAAAGGAAATATCTCTTCAAAGAATTCAACATCTATGGATTCCATAATGATATTATTATTAATATCATGAACTTCATATTTGATCACTAGGAATCGATATGCTGAACTATTTGAAGCATATCCAATGAAGACATAATCAATTGTCTTTGGTCCGAGTTTTGTCCGTTTAGGTAACGGAACTTGCACATTTACAAGACACTCCCACACTTTCAGCTTTTTATAGGAAGATAGTTTTCCTTTTCACAACTTATAAGGAGACTTTGATGCTTTCTTATGAGGTATTCTATTTAAAATGGTATTAGTTGTAAGCAATGCTTCCCCCCCACATGTAGTGGGGTAACCCCGAACTATTTAACATAGAATTAACCATATCCTTAAGTGTTCAGTTCTTTCTTTCAGCAATATCGTTTTGTTGTGGTGTATATGGTGTTGTAGTTTGATGCACTATACCATGCAATGCACAAAATTCAGAGAGAGCTGTAGACTCATACTCTCGTCTTCTATCAGACCTTAGCATTTTCAAAGTCTTATTCTTCTGATTTTCAACCTCATTCGTATGTCTTAAAGACATCAATGGTTTCATCTTTGCTATGTAATAAATAAACATAGCAAAATCTGCTATAGTCATCAATAATAGTTATAAAATATTTTATGACACCTCTAGTTGGAGTCATTTTCAAATCACAAAGATCACTATGAACTAATTCAAGTAGTTCACTAGATCTTTCAATTGATTTAAATGGCTTTCTTGCAAACTTTGATTCAACACATATTTCACACTTATGTGTTTTATTAATATTAGATTTAGGCAATAAACCTAAGTTTGTCATCTTATACATGGAACGATAATTAACATGTCCCAACCAACAATGCCATAATTCACAAGACTCAACAATGTAAGCAAAAGACATAAAGCTTTTATTGATAGTTGAAGCAATTACATTGTCATTGAATACATTGAGTTTGAACAAGCCCTCACTTATGCATCCCTTTCCCACAAAGGTTCCACCCTTAGTCAACGCATGTTTGTCACTCTCAAATATAAGTTTAAATCCCTTCTTATTAAGAAGAGAAGCATATACAAGGTTCTTCCTAATTTCAAGTACAAAGAGGGCATCCATTAAGGTGAGTTTCTTCCTTGAAGTGAGATTTAGAACCACATCATCCTTGCCTTCCACCATAGATGAAGAAACATAGCTCATGTAGAGTTTTTCTCCACTTTCAATCTTCTGGAAATTCACAAAGGAATTTCTATTACCACAAATGTGTCGAGTGACTCTAGAATCAATCCTCCAATCCTTAGAGTCCATCACAACATTTGACTCTAAGATTACAACAACAAAATTTTTAGATTCTGCCATGTTTGCTTGACTGATTTTTCAATTTCTTTTAGGTTTCTTCTCATCATTTTTGTACCATCAATCCTTGGCACGATGGCTGGATTTTCCACAATCCCAACAAGTCTCTTTGATCTTCTTATTATCAAGCTTGTTGTTGGTAGGTTTCTTCCTCTTTCCATTGTTGAAGGGAAGTTTTCTCTTCTTGGAGCACTTTCCTTCCACAATATGGGCCTTAGCTTCCATGAATGACTTATCAACAGATTTGTCATTCTTTCTGTTGTCTTCTTCAATCCTAAGCCTTACTATTAAATCCTCCATTGACAATTCCTTACGTTTATGTTTCAAATAGTTCTTAAAGTCTTTCCATGAAGGAGGCAACTATTCAATGATGGAAGCAACTTGAAATGCTTCATTGATCATCATTCCCTTAGCATGGATTTTATTGATGAGGATTTGAAGTTCTTCAATTTCATTAATAACAGTAACAGAATCAATCATTTTGAAATCTAAAAACTTACCAACAATGAATTTCTTTGTTCCAACATCTTCAGTCTTGTACTTCTTCTCAAGTGCCTCCCATAACCCTCTTGTTGTAGTGAATGAAGAGTAGACATTGTAGAGGGAGTCAACCAAGCCATTGCGAATGTAGTTTCTGCATAAGAAGTCTGAATGCTTCTAGGCCTCTATAGCATTGAATGTCTCATTTGTTGGTTGTTCTGATGTTTTGGGGCATTCCTCTTTCAGGACATGAACAAGGTTGAGGGTGGTGAGATAAAAGAGCATTTTTTTGTTGCCACCTTTTAAAGTCATCTCCATTGAATTTATTTGGTTTTTCATGGTGTGTTTCTGCCTTAATAGGAACAGGAACTTTAGTGTTTGGTAAGGTAAAGTCTGACTTGAATGTTTGTTCCATGATCACTAAACAAAATTTTGTCTTTAGATTGTTAGGGTGATGATGGAACAATCCTGCAGTAATTCAAAGAAGAAATAAGAAAAGTTCGAATGGAAGTAAAAAGAGATTCATTTGTTTAGAGGCTCGCAAATTGCAATGTCCTAAAGACAGAATTTTGACACCATGTTCTTGATTGCAACATTAAATGGTGTTTGTCTTTCAGATACAACTCTCTTAACTGATATAAAGAGGGCAATCTCCTATTTATATTCTTGCAAATCAAGTGTTGTGTCCCCTCCAAAGGTTGTCTCATTCATTAGACATGTTCTTTTCATTCACCAATTTTCCAACAAAATTTCTCGAGAAAAATAGAGAATATTAAAACTTTTTTTTCTTTTTTTCCCTCTCAATTTTTTTTTTCAAAAAAGTTGTTGTGGAAGGATATTTATATTAAAAAAGCAAGAACCTAGATTTTGAGTTAAAGTAAAGATAGGATTTCTAATTTTCAAAAAGAAAGAAAAAAAACCTTAAAAATCTAATTTGAGTCCAATAAGGGAAGTGATATTTTGAACCATTAATATAAGAGAATTTTACATTAAAAAATAATTTTAAATTCCTATAAAAATAAGAGTATGTTTGTGGTGATTTTAGAAAGTATTTTTAACTTTTTTAACACTTAAAAATTTTTATTTTTTAAGTATTAGTAAAATTAAAAACACTTACAAGAACAACTGACAAACACACTCTAAAATAATTTATATATAATAACACTAAAAATAATTTATTATCTATTAAATGCATTTTTAAGAAATATTATAAATAATTCTTTAATTTTTAAATTTTGTCAAATATGTAATTTTTTTTAAAATGTTTTTTCATATTATAAGGATTTTTTAATCTTTTTAATTTTATCAAAGGATGACTTCTTTTAGACATTTTTACCCCTTTTATTTTGTTTCCCTCCGAAAGCATTATCATTTTAATTTTGTTTTCCCATCATAACTTTAATCCCAACATAGTCCCTTTCACAGCATATTTTTTTAACTCTTAGTGTAACCTCAAACTTTCCTCATTTCTCATCTCATGAACATCAATTATGTTTTTAATTTGCTTTAACTCTATTCATGACACATTCAAGAATTTTATTTCTCATCTCATACCTCATGATGCTCTATCCATTCCTAAAATAAATTTGGAGGCACTTGTTATTTAAAACGTATTTATTTTGCATTAAATATAATAATAATTTTTAAAATATATTTAAAAATATTAAAAACAAGTTAAAAATATTTTAAATTTCTAAACATACTTTTATTTTATAAAATATTAAATAATAATTTTTTAAAACTATTTTTTAAAACAGTTACAAAATAAGCCGTAAATCAAAACAGTTGCGAAATAAGTGGTAAATTATAATGATTTGAATTAAATTGTATTTAAGTTTTTTTTATCTACAAATTTTAAATATTATAAAAAAAACCCAATTTAAAAAAACTCTATTGGGGGTGGGAAACGGTGGTCCAGAGAGGGCATTTCCGTCATAATTCCGAAAGAAGAAGGGCAAAAGATGAATTTAGAAAAAAAGGCAAAGAAACTCACACACCAGAACACGTGTATAAATACTCAGCTGAAGCAAAATTTTCCCGCCAAATTCTCTGCAAAACCCTAGATCCGCCATGGAGGAGGAGATCATGTTGGAGTTTAAAAAGATAGGATTTTCGTTCCACAAAGAGGAAGAAGAAGAAGTGCTGAAGAAATGTGAGCTCTGTTTTCTCCATTTTCGCCCTGAATCTCATGCTTATTTTCCAAAAACTGTTGTAATGTTCTCTTGGGTATCATCTTCTTGTTCAGGTCTCACGTTTTGTATAAATTACAAGCTCAGCCCGTCCGATCTGGTTTCGAGCTGGGAAGTTTACTATCTCAACAGGTAAGTTCACTATTTTTTTTATTAATTTTAATTATATTCAATTTTCATTGGTATTTTTTATATTACAACCAAACATAAGAAAATCTTTTCCAGGAACCAAACATAACATGAGAGTTTTTGTATCCTATATAAAAGTTACTACTATATTCTGATTTAAAAACAGGAAGAGTATCCAAACAAGCACTAAGCTAATTGGCTTCTGTTTCCTTCAATTTCTTTGCAATCAATAGGCTCTTAACTCATCTTTTTGGTTATTGGAGAGAATTAGATATGGAAAAAATATTTGAAATTGATTGAGACTTAAGAATGGCTTCTTAGTAACGGATTTAATGTCATGGAGTTGGGTCTTACAAATGAGAATTGGAGTTGGAACTGGAGGCTACAATTCCAAGTCTGTAGTTTGGTTGCTTTAAATATAGATAGGTTTTGGATTGCATTTGAATTTCAGAAGCCCCAAGTACAAGATTGATCCTGTAGGACAAGAATAAAATACTTGAATTCCCCATAATTGGACTCCAAATTGAATCTAACACTCTGTAACCAACAAAGCCTAAGCATTTTTTTCTCTTGTTCCTGAGAACCAAATTGACGGTTAAAGGCAGTGAAAAGGCACTGAAATTTCTATATGCTTTACTCTTATCTGAAATATAATTTTGCCACAGGCAACTCGACGAATCAGTTGTTGGAAATGCTCTGATGGATGGGTTTTTACTGCACCTCCAAACTGAGCAGAAAGAAGCAGTTATTAAAGAGGAACCCCATTTGCATATCTATTCAAGTAACGATGTTGATATGTGAGTACTGTACACAGTTTCTAACTTCTCCTCTGTTTATTTATTTATGTTTTATTTTCTTATTTATTTCACATGGCGTGTGGATGCACAAATGGGGCTAAGGCAGTTAGGTTGGATTGAGTTCATACCACTTGGGGCTCATATTGCAATTACTTGGCACATTGCTTCATAGTTCCAACAGACACCTGGAAGAGGATTTTGCTTCTCTTGAACCTATTATATTTCATATATGGTTTTTATGGAAGCTTCAATGGGTTGAACTAGAAACAAAGGAGACATGGAACACATCTCTGTCGATCAACTCTCAGACCCACTTCCTTTCCCCCTTCCTCTTTCTCTCTTTATCCCAATGTTGTTACTATTTGGGTAGTGGTGGACTTCACATGTAGCATGTATGGTTCCATACTGTTTGTTACCTAACTGGAGATTACCTAGATTGTATTACCTGAGTGGTTATGGTAGCATGAAATGAAATAAACTATATTATCTTTGTTAGAGTTTATGTTGTTATTTAGATGGCAGAATCAAGTCCCCACTGTTCCTTTGTTTGCTGTTAACTTTTTGGTCTGAATTTTGCAGTTAATATCAACAACACTTCTTTAGTTCTTATAATGTGAATCACTGGAGAAAAACTTTTCTGTAGGATTTTAAGTGATGAACATGAAGAGATAAAAGAAGATATCCTTGGTACTCCTTCAGACAGATCTGGAAGGCACCATGCTGATCCCTTTGATTCAGCCCAGCGAACAAATGGGAACAGCTCCTCTTATGGAAAACCATCAAACCATGTGACACCATTCGGCAAACGAACAAGCAAGTTTGTAGTGCAATTAACAGTCAATAACCCACCCAGTGCAGAGAATGGAAAAAATGAGAATAAGTTTGAGAATGTTGATGATGATATTATTAGGAGAGTACAACCCAGCAAACGATGTTCCTTGCTAGTTCATGGATCACGGCCTGAACCAGGTTGCAGGTTCATGTATGACAGGATTGAAGACAGGGTATGTGATGCTTCTTATAGCAGAGAATGGATCTAGGTCAACACCATATATATGTGTGTAACGCTAACTTATAATTTTGGTGATTTAGTTTAACTCTCTCGAAAACCGTATCAAAAAACATACGACAGCGCTTGTTGCCACTGGACTGTATGAGGAACCAACAGATCCTACAGTTGCTTCACAGGTAATTTTTTTTTATCGCATTATTTCTCTCTATGGTGTCACTAAGTATTGAAGGTCATAATGTCATTTTGCAACTTTGTTTAAAGTATAGCTTGTAGGCCTTTACATTTTCATGTTTTTATTTAAGATTTGCATGTCAATTGAAGCTGCACATCATGGCATCTGATGGAATCTAATGTTTCAGAAAAGTGTATTTGCAACTGGCATGATCTGTTGTGATGGAGAAGGTCGTTTGAATGAGAAGTCTATCTTGTTGCAAAGCAGGTAGAGAAACCTGCTCTTTCTCTTTATACCGTCCAATAATTCAGTCTACTTCTAGGGGTCAGGATCATAGGAAGATCCTCTCCCTGATGCATCAACCATATCAGCAGATTCATGATCAGGTGGATTTAGAAATGCATGAAATTGTCAACAACATGAAAATAAACTCTTACACATTTAGAGTACTTGACTATATCAATTTTTGAGCAGCAGGAGGAAATGATGTATCTCATAAATGTAAGTCAGATGTATTAAACAATGTGGTCAAAGTTTCCTCTTGACTAGACTGAAAAATGGGGCCTAGATGTGCCTGTTCTTAGGCACATCGATTTTATTTGATCAAGTAATTATGATGAGCTTCATAGATAGAATTGTAGGGCCATACCACATTATGTCTGACATTGCATAAAGCATTCTGGAAGTGCTGCTTACATTCCCTGGTATGAGTAATATGTTTAGCTTTGATGTTATGTACGGGTTTCATAAATTATGTCTGACATTGCATGAAGCAGTCTGGAAGTGCTGCTTACATTGTCAGCTATGAGTAATATGTTTAGCTTTGATGTTATGTATGGGTTTCATAAATCTAAGTTTCTGCAGTGTTCAGCATTCTGGAGGGCAACGGGTACGTCTTGACCTATCAAAATTGAATCAGTTTTCCATATTTCCAGGCCAGGTACGAAAAAAAATGAACTATCATGTTTGTTGATTTATGTTGGAAGTCCTTGTTAGGATTGGATACAAACCTAAAAGGATTGAATTTCTACAGGTGGTGGGCATAGAGGGGCACAATCCCAGTGGACACTGTTTGATTGCATCAAAAATATTAGATTCTATTCCTGTTTCTGCTCCTACTGATGTGGATTTGCATCCTGCAAAGAAGCAGGCTCGGGATGAAGAGTTCCAGTCTGCTGATTTATCCCACAAGCTAGCAGAGCTATCATTGGTGTGCATGCTTCTTTCTAATTGGATAAAATGCAGGCTAAGGATATAGCACAAGTTGTTTTAATGCCTAATTTTTATTGGTTTCTATACCTCATGTATATCATTTTTATTAAATGGTATTAGCATTACTAGTACAGATACAATTAAAGATGTGAGCATTTGGAAAACCTAAGAGTAGCCTCATGGAGTGATGGATTAAGGAAAAGTGATTCGGATAATTTAGACATAATCTGGGAAAACTCATGCCATCATTAATGGAACAGAAAGTTGAAGGGTCTAAAAAGGGGATAAGAAGGTTTGAGAAGTCGTGGATAGAATTAGCAGTAGAGAGTTACTGACTTTTACTGAATGGAAAGGCAAAAGTGGGTTCAGATGTTTGTTCCCAAATGTTTGAACTGGGGCAGTTTCCATGGTACAAAACAAGATATTTCATTTTTCTTTTTCTTTTTCTTTTTTTTTGATACTTTTAGCATGTATTATAAACACCAGGTTTTATGTGCAAGTTGCATGTTCTCATAGCTGTATTCATGATTCCTAACTCAAAAGTTTAGTTGATAGGGGAATAGTATGTGCAACAATGGTTCCTCATTAGGAAACTATGCGACCTCTTTATAGTTGATATATTTACTTTTTTATTTTTTTATTTTTGGAATTTTAACAGATGGTTGCAGCAGGCCCTTTTACCACAACTGACAACTTATTGTTTGAGCCTCTAACAGAGCTTCTAGCATATGCAAGAAGAAAGATGCCTCAGTTGCTTATACTGGTTAGAAGCCAATGTTCTCATTTCAATACTGTCATCAAACATTTTTGTGTGTTTAATTAGAATAAAGAAGTTGCATTTGTTTACTAATTGAACATTTTGTCAGCTGGGACCATTTGTTGATTCTGAACATCCAGAGATTAGGAAAGGAACAGTGGACAGGAGCTTTGATGAAATATTTCATCTGGAAATTCTCAGAAGGGTATCTACTCACACAATGGTTTAATTGTTTTAGCAATTTTTTTTTTTATGTTTCCATGCTTCATCCTCCTTTTTCTTAATATCTTTTTTCCTGTTTTCTATATTCTCTTTTCCAGTTACAAGATTATGTGGAATATATGGGTTCTGCAGCTCGTGTAATTCTTGTGCCATCTATACGAGATGCTAACCATGACTTTGTTTTTCCTCAGGTGATTTTGTTGCTGAATTAAAATAATAATAATAGTAAAGTGTCCCACTTATTCAATTGGCTGACATGAGATTTAACTCCATATGCTTTTATCCTTTCTGCAGCCTGCTTTTAGTATTCATCCACCCGATCTCAAACATCAGGTATTTATGGTTCTTAAGGTTTGCAGAACACATTCTTTGTGGTAATGAAGCAGCTACTGATAATTTCCTCCATATGCAGTCACACCTTTTTAATGAATGTTCCCTGTTCTTATGCAGATAACCAGTCTCACAAATCCAGGGATGTTTGATGCAAATGAGGTTAACACCAACAAACTTTGCTGACAATTTGAGATTATTCATTATTTTATCCATTTATATGTTGTCTGTGCATCTTGTCACTTTTTAAACGTAGTAATGAAATAAAAATTTCATTTTACAATTGCACTTGCCCTTTTTAGAGGGGAGAACCAATGAGCTGGCTTTAGAGTCCATTTGGGAGTGTGAGATCACTTTTAGAAATCCAAACAGTCGCTTGGAGTATTTTTGGACTAACGCATGGTAGATGTTCTTTTTCAAAAATCACTATTTTCAAAACATTTTTTTCATTGGTATCCAAACACTGACCAAATCTCCATAAAATTGTTCTGATAAAAGTGCTCCTCACAATAGCACTACAGGCTAAAATCATTTTTACAAAAATTATTCCCAAATGGTCCTTAATCGGACTAGCAATACTATGGCAGTTCATCTCTATGTGTGTATGAACGAGAATTTGTGTGAGACACAAAATAGACATTCACATACACAAACAAAATAGACATTTTTACAAAAATTATTCCCAAATGGTCCTTAATCTGACTAGCAATACTATGGCAGTTCATCTCTATGTGTGTATAAACAAGAATTAGTGTGAGACACACAAAATAGACATTAACATACACAAACCAAATGCAAGGTTTCAATGCTTTTGCTGATCATTCGGTCCTTACAATTTCACGTGCACTCTTTAAGGAGCATTTTCCATTGTTTTGGATTTCAGGTCAAGGTCGGGTGCTGCACAGTTGATGTTATCAAACAGCTCAGTGGAGAAATGATTTCACGAAATCCTACAGATGGGTCATCCAGGGATCGCATGACTACCATTGCAAACCATATTCTCAGCCAGCGCAGGCATGTTGTAGTTATTCATCTTGTTGGAAAATTTTCACTTGATCCTAGTAGGTTTAAAAAACTAAAAGTATTTTATTTATTTATTTTTGTTTTACACTTTTTGGAAACAGTTTCTATCCTTTATATCCACTGGCGGAAGGCATTCCTCTGGATTTCTCACTTGCTCCAGAAGCTCTTGAGGTCTCTACTATTCCCGATGTTCTCATCCTCCCATCAGATTTGGCTTCTTTTGTAAAGGTAAAGATCAAGCCATTTACCTCCATACCAAATCAAATGTGCCAGAAGATGTGGCAACACATTCAAAAATACATGTACTGCACTGATGATAAATGGATTTAAGTTTATGCAATTCGAGATGATTATAGGAAAACAATTCTTCTGCATCTAAGATCAATCCTTCATTTGCCTCTGGGCACAGGTTCTATCCCTGGGTGGAAGAAATGAAGGGGAAGAGCTAGTGAAGTGCATTTGTGTGAATCCAGGAAGACTGGCCAAGGGTGAAGGTGGGGGTCACTTTGTGGAGCTTAACTACCAAGGGAGTCCAGACAAAACGAGTGCTTCAGTCATCCGCATATAGCCCTTAAACTGCAGTGTGCATTAAAGTGATCCAGGAGCTGTCCTAGAAGATAATAGTTCACGATCCAGAAGAGTTTATCGGATTGACCATTGTTCAAAAAACTCCACACCCTGCAATAGACCATATTGGTCACATGTGCTTCGATTCGGACTTCAGATGATTACAATGAGATAGGGCATATGAGATTGGTGATGATATCAGGGGGGTTTACCCCGACTGTTCTTTTGCTCATGCAAATAATAATTCCTGTCATCAGTTGTATGTTTAACCTAGCCGGTGTACCAATGCAAGTTTTATTTTGTATTCAGCAATTTCTACAATTATCCACCAGAGGAGCATTCTAACACCTTCTCAGTGGGACAGCTGGGGAGGCATGTCACTATTTGTTTATTATATTTACATCTCGGTGTATCTATTCTATATATATATATATATATATATATATATATATATATATATATATATATATATTAGTAAATTTGATGGAATATGTTCCCAAACATATATTGATACATACGGGGATGTGCCCTATCACTATAAACGAATACTGGGTAGTGTTTTCTTAACAAGATTTTATATCTCACCATTTTTACTTTACATAGAAAATATTTTCCTGTACTTCATGAGTGTATCTTCCAATATAATGCCATTGCTACGGATACATGTATTGACAGCATCACCCTTGATTTTCGAGTTTGGATTCAAAACACCTTAATTACAGAGTTTACAGAGTGTATGGTACAAGAGTTGAAAGCCTTAAATCTCCAGTATGAAAAACCTGCAATAATTCTAACTTACTTTCTTCTGCAACTTTTGACCTCTTGTTCTAATCAGCTCCATCCAAAGATTCAGAACCCACAACATGCTACCCAAGATTGCAGCCACCACAACAATCATCCAAGAAATCCACACCAACCTTGGAATCACATTATCAGCTACCCCACTTGAAAAAAAGGCCCCAATCTCATACAAAAACAATGGTCCTAGAATCCCTCTAACTGTAGAATAGAAAGCACAAAAGGGGGGAGACAAGAATTCATAGAATTTGGAAGCAGCGGGCACATCCTCTTTCCGGGCATTGGCTAGGGTCCGTATATTTTGACAAGGACTCGTAGCTTCTGCAAGAACTAGAAGCCCCAGAATCGCCAAAGCTCCATGATTGACCATGTATCGGCATGTTATGAAGACATAGAGGGTTCCTAAATGGTGGCTGATGAAGAGGACATCATTGGGAAAGAACAGCAGGTAGTGCAGAAGGTCCACCAGGAAGTACGCAATGCTGAATTCTAGTACAAAATTTTGAGAAGTAGAGTTTGCAGAAGCGAAACTCCGTGGAGTTTCAGTATCTAGTATTGCATGGATGGCCATGAAAACAGCAGGACTGCCATGGGCCAAAGAGATGAGGCAGCTGGAAGCCTCCAGCCGTTGTTTTTGACCCCAGTTGCGGAAAACTCCGACGTAACCAAAGATATAGACAAGGAGAAAAACCATGAGGAACACAGGAAGGGTTGGGCTGTAAAAACAAACGGTTTCCATGAAGCACCAAAGAGAGAGAGACAGTACTCACAATTGAATCAGGAAGTAGCAAATTATTGGAACTTTAGTATCTTGAGAGGCAGAGAAACATGCTGAGGGCCCCTGTGACGTTTAGGGGCATTTGGAGTTGGGATATGAGAGAGTTGGAGTTGCAAGTTGCAATGGAGATAAAAGAGAAGGCACATGACACTTCAAACATTAGGGATATACCAGACTCCCACCTTTATTATTCGTCATATGCTGCTTTTTGGGATATTCGGATCAGAGGGTCCTGCAAGTTGAAACTTGCAAACCGAAGCTTATCTATTAATAATTGATATACAAACTTTTGCTATAACAAGTTTCACATTCCTTTTGCCATACGAAATCTGTGCTGAGAGTGAGACAAAGACATCTATTCTATTTTTTTTTTTAAATAAAACTACTTGCGTTTTATTAAAAAGGTAAATACTATATTACTATTACACAAATATTGAAAAATAAGAAAATAATAAAAAAAATTGAAACACAGAAGAAAGTACTTATGTAAAAACATGCTTGGAAGAATTTAGCTAGAAACATTCCATTTCTTTCGACGATTAGATGCAAGGAAAAGCCAAAATTTCAAGTTAGTCAATTTCCCACTTGAGAGATTTTCCGTGCCATTAAATTTTCCACAATGCCAGAAGCAGCCTGAAAAATAGGCTGCATTCTACACTGTTTGGTTTCGTTAAACATGCCTGAAATTCTATGAAACTTACCTCACTAGTCCTTTTATTGTTTACAATGAGCAAAAAAACGAAAGAAAAAATGGGGGAAAACTGCCTAAAACACGGCTATACTTAATTAAGCCATGAAATACAGTACCACTGCCACTAGTCCTCTGAATCTCAGATGCTTCATTTGGACTTCAACCAAGTGAGATAGATTGCTGACCTACATCACCATTCCTCCATCGATAGTGAACACCTGCGATAGAAATCATTGACCTAACTAAGCAACTAGGTTGGTTGAAACAGGAGTGAAAAGGCAAAGTTGTGACACAGGCTTGGCCCCATATGAGCCACACTTTTTAACCAATGAGTTGCAGAAACATGTGATTTTGTGTCAGCATACAATGGAGCCAAGACCATGAGGTTTGTCAGTTGGAACTTGCAGCCAAAGAAAAAAAGGAAGAAATATGAAAATGAAATAGAATCTGGAACCTGTCCAGTAATGTAACTGGCTGCAGGATCGAGGGCCAAAAACTCCACCAGTCCAGCAACTTCTTCTGGTTGGCCATACCTTCCTGAATTCACAATAAGGATAATAACGATTATTAACTATGTGATCTACTTATCACATATTTCTCAACTATTTCAGGCAGTCCACAACTTTATGATAATAATTTAAAATTAATGATCATTATTCTGGGGCCTTAGCTCCACTGCCCTCATCCAACTTTTTCAATTATAAACCTGAACCAATTTTGTCATTAAGTAATAAAGATTACAATGATAGTATTAGTGTGTAATGCCTTGAGCCTAAGCATATTTTTTTCCAAATCTACTTATTCCATATTTTGTGAAGATTTCAGGATACCTTTGGTGGAGCTACTGCTTAAACAACAAGAGAAATTTTATACTTTTTCTAGAGCCTTGACATGGGTGAAAACCCTACATCTGATTCATCACAAAATAATCATCTTATTAAACCTTCTGATTCATGGACCACTAAAATTGGCAAGACTTGGTACCACCTTAAGCAAATTGCAATGGCATAGAAAAATTTACTTGTAAGATGGAAGCAAATATTAACAGAAGAAAAATTGAAACAAAATGCCCAAGAAAATAAATAAAACTTCTTTATCTCTCACCTAAGGGGATGGTTTCCAAGATTTTCTTCTCAATTTCTTCCCCAAGCTTAGCAGTCATATCTGATGCAATGAACCCAGGGGCAACAGCATTAACCTGAAAGAAAATGCATTGATAAGAACTGATTTTCATCTACTAGCATTAGCAGCATCTTGCAGTGTATGTAACTACTGGAGCAAAAAAAAGGGAAAATGATTCCCGGAAACTGACATTAATGTTTCTGCCAGCATACTCCTTTGCAACAGTCTTTGTAAGGCCAATTACTCCTGCCTTTGCAGCGCTGTAATTAGCTTGCCCAACATTGCCAACCAGACCAACAACTGATGCTATATTAATTATCCTTCCCTGTGAATTCGGCAGGACCAAGCCAGAGGATTGGATTAGAGAAAAGATATCAAAATATCCACATAAATCAAAATCTCCCCCTCCAAGTGTATTAAAAAATAATACAATATTCAAAACTTTTCTTTTCTTTCTTTTGGTAAGAAAATTGTTAGCTATTAAAGATTTGATAGCATCTGGAACTTTTAATATTTAACATGTACCTAAAAGAATACATTTAAAAGGCAGGCCAGGGATACAAAGTGTGTGTGCATGTTAGCCAAGCCAATTGGGAGTTAGGTAAATAATCCAATCAAAATGATGCATTGGAGATAAACCCACAATTTCTGTGTGCTTCTTTGGAGATATTATGGAGCTACACCACTTGTATGATTGAAATTATTGTATATAACAAGGGTAGTTTCATTACATGACAAACTAAACTCCAAGTTCAAGATGCTAATCCAAGAAAGGAAGGAGGCTCAACCCTCAGCTCAAATGGTTGATTTCCAATTGACAAAGTTACAAACCAGTCAGATTAACAGAACCCAAGAATAATAAAAAAATAGAACTTTGAGATGGGAGTACAGGTTACCTTTCTCTTCTTCATCATAATTTTAGCTGCTGCCTGAAAAAGACATACAGCATCATTTACAAAAAAGAAAATTCAACCATATGCTTATGTAAATTGTCAGGTCTTCAAAAAACATACACACCTGTGTGCAGAGGAATACACCTGTGAGATTCAAATTAATGACCTCCTGCCATTGTGGTGTCTTCATTCTCATCAACAACCCATCCCGAGTAATTCCTGAAACCATAGTAGATCAGTTAGTGGACAAAGTTTGAAACTAGTAAGCTACAAAAAAAAGGAGGTCAAGTTTCAACAACCTGCATTGTTTATCAATATATCAACTGTTCCCCATGCATCAAC
The DNA here is from genome assembly GCF_004353265.1 of Vitis riparia. Lineage (NCBI taxonomy): Eukaryota > Viridiplantae > Streptophyta > Magnoliopsida > Vitales > Vitaceae > Vitis > Vitis riparia. Next base: position 21,382,649 of record NC_048431.1, on the reverse strand, counting down.
TGCCTGTAGATATGAAAAAAAAATTCGTGAAGTGCACCACAATCAGCATATGACATTAAACAAAATCAGCAGATGGAACATTTGCTCACAGCTTTAATCATTGCTTCCACATCAGCCTCTTTTGAAACGTCTCCTCCAAAAGTAATAGCTTGACCACCACATGCCTCGATCTGAAAGGAAGAGTTGAATAAACTATCAATAATGGTTTTTATTTTGCAATTTGAGTAGCCTAAACATCACTACCTAAATAACCATAAGAAATGAAATAACAGATACAGAGAGTAAATAGAACCCAAAATCACAAAGGCAACCAGGTGGTTAATTTAATGAAGGCATTGCAATAAACAGACAACTCTTGAATAGGAACTAAAAAGCACAACTCCAAATTAAACAATGAATCACCATAAACAAGTTGTTTCCAGGAGGAATGCAAGACATCAGACACAGACATCATACATGAATCACCATAACCAAGAGCAAACACTTTCATGCAGTCACAGTGTACCATCAGAAATCACCAAATGTAAAAATTGAACAATCAAACATAAGAAACTTCTCATTTTTGGCCATCTGCTTGGCCCCTAGATTCCTTACAACCAAAAGACAATAGCAACACGCAAGCATGGATATGCATATTGAGATACATACTTTTATATTATCAAATTTCTAATTCATTAAAATTAAAAAAGGCGGAAGCTTTAATGAAAGTTTGAGATTAGAAGAAGACATCACACTTTGTATTTGTAGTGTCACAACAGCCAGAAGAGCACGAGACTTACAGCTTTTAAGAAATAAGATGATTCTGGAAGATTAAAAAAGATCACTTTACATGCACTCAAGGTCTGTGTTTTCAGGATAACTTTCATATTTCCAGAAAGAAATAATAAACTCATATGTTTACTTTTTCAATCTTTTAACATAGCAATAGAATCTCCCAGAGAGGATGCCTGTCAAGTGGGGTGATCATCTTTCCATGATAGGGACAACAAGGTCTTATTCCTCCCTTAAATCTATACATGGGAAAGAATAAAACCAAGATAGGAGTAGAATTGAAAAACAGCATGGTAGTGGCATTTAATACTTATATATGTCACTTGAGTAACCAGTATTGCCATGAATCAAGTAGAATCTATGACAAATTTATTATGTGGAAATTCAAGTGTTCTTCCAAGGATATATTCAATGATCAACATCAAGGGCAGAGAAGCAGTATGCAATAGAAGTTGTTAATTACCATTTAAAGAAAATCACCCTGGAAAAATATTAAATGCCTAGCACCAGAGGAAAATTTTGGACAAGGATATTTAAATGGATGATATCATTCACCTCCTTGGAAACTTCTTCAGCTTCCCTTGATGACCTAGCATAGTTAACCAAGACCTGCAATAGAACAATTAATACCATGATTATCATTGGAAGATCAAAAAGAAAATGTGAAACAACTCCATTATTCACAAGGACATTTTCTGTGTAGTTTGAACAGGAATTGTGCATGGCAGTTTACAGAGCACTACACTGCATGTATGCACAATCTAGTAAAAGAAATAATTTTTTTTCTCAAAATCAGCAGAGATATAGTGATTTCCTTCGATGTGAACATTTAGGAAAAAAAAAATCTGGAAAAATTCTGATATGGTACCTACTGCTCTTTCATCTTTTCCAATTAATTACTAACAAGACAAGGAAAAAAATTCAGGTAAAAAATTTATTCATGGCAGCAGAAAACAACAAATGTGAAAATAAGTGATCAATGGCCATCCCAAATTCCTAAAATTATTGTGAGCTAAAGGAAGTGAACTAAGACCTTACAACCAGCTTTCCCCAAGGCCAATGCAATTGCTTTTCCGATTCCTCTAGAAGCTCCAGTCACAACAACAACAGGGGCTTCCACGGTTTGTGCTGCTTCAGCACTTGCTTGTTCAACAGTGGCAACCTGAGCTCTTACACCTGCATGTGCCATGCCATCAATGAGATCTGCATTATTGAATAAGATGGTGACTGAATAAACAGAAAGCAAATATCCTGTAACCATGATTGCATTCTTCAAAATGTTTTCTGCTAATGTTTCTAAGCATCATGCACACCCAAACATAAATGCTAACATGTTTGCTCTAACAACACATTAAATAAAGGAAAAACACCAAAATATCTCAAGTCATCATGATTGTTAAAGGAGTATTGCTAGATTCACTGAAAAGTCTCTCTGAAATGCATCCCCGTGAGAACACTGGAAATAGAGGCCCTTGATTTTGTAAAAATTACTAACCATGCAAATGTCTGTAGGGTATCAGACCGACAAACATGTTTTGTTCACAAATGATTTTCTTTGCTAAAATTAACTCATCTCAACCCAACTCAAAAATGCTATATATCCAACAACTTGGGTCAGCTATATGAACCCTGTTTCACTATTCAGCTCTATTTCCAGTCGGATCCTCAACCAATCCTTGACAATTACACCTAGTCTCTCCACCTCATACACATCCTATTTGGCCTCCTCGTTTTTCACCTTCAGTTTGACCAAGGAAATCACCAAAAAAAAAAAAAAAAAATTAAAATTATAGTAACATTCCCCACAACAATCCTTCAGATTCCTTCCCCTAATTATGATAGAGGATTACTCCAAAAATCCCCAATTTATCCCAAAATTTAAAAGAAAACTATTTTCACCACATATCTCCAAATTCACAGAATCACAGTTGAGTATAAAAAAATATATTGTTCATAAGTTCAGAATATTTCTCGAATGACATCATATTTTTCGGAGTATTTAGCATCCACTGTCTTCCGACAATCAAATTCGCCATTCGATTTTCTCTATATTTACCTGACATTACCAGAATTCCAGCCATTCAATGTCAAACAATTCCAGAATCACAAGTTCATCACTAAGACTACACAACCAACTCGCCTCCAATTGCCATGCCAAACACAAATCACCGATTTAATATCCAGACAATATCAAATTCACCATTAAATCATTAACATCCACAATGAGAATACAAACACCAACATCAACCGCATATAAAAAGAACGTAAAAATAATAACTAAAAGCTTCGAACAAAAGTGGATACCGGAAGAAGCAAACGAACTCCTCGATCTGCACTGAAGGCCAATCGAAGCTCGGAGCTGAGCGGATCCAATTCCGCCAGAAACCGGAGAGCAATGCTGAAAGGTTGCAACTCGTCGATCGGCGGAACCTCCAGGCTTCGCGACAACTCCTCCGGTGGATTTGAACGTGATGACGGCGGATCCGGCAGCAGCAGCCATGAGAGCGACGGCGAGGATCCCGAGCGATAAATTTGAAGAAAGGGAGCCAAAAGTGAAGAGTGTTTTGAGAAATGAAGAAAAACGCTTTGGGTTTTTATAAAGCAAAAACAAAGTGAACGTGTGTTCTGTTGTTTTAGCTTCGGGAACTCCGCGGAGAGTGAGAGTCGCGATGAAAGCAAAGCCCGGCTTCGGATTGGTATTTCAAAGGGGTCTGGTTTAGGATCTAATTACCATGCAGCCATTGAATTTGAGTTAAGTGGTGGGAAGAGGGAATTGGGGGTGAGTGGCAAAATTGCAATAATGGACAGTGTGCATTTGTTTCCTGGGATTTTGTTCACCATTAATAGCAGGAACTTAGGATGGTCCGCCCACCTAAGTCGCATCTACTTTCCTAACACAAGTCATTATTTTTCTTCTGTTTTTTTATTCCTTTTTAAAAAAATTTCCTTTTATTTTTCTGAAAATAATTTTTTTTTTACCTCTTTTCTCGCCATAATTCAACTTTTTTTTTTTTAACGTGAAATTACATTTTTCATAGTATTTTTAGAATTTATAGAATTTAGGCCTATCATTAATTGAAAAAGTTATCAATTCACAATTTAATAATTAATTAATAATCACTAACAATTCATGTTAGGTAGATTGTGTCATTGTTGTATCAAACCTTAAATATTTTACTACATAACTCGATCCAAACTTGATACGAAAAAAAAATTTAATTCACAATTAAATAATCAATCGATGATTACTAATAATTCATGTTAAGTAGATTGTGTTAGTATATCAAACCCTAAATATTTTACTGCATAACTCAATCCAAACCCGACACAAACACGATTAATAATAATGTCAAAAACATAAATCCAAATACTACATAATTATTAAACATATCATGTAACTCATTTAATAATCAGGTTATCGTATTTCATAATTAAGTTGAGTTAGATCTTATATATATCTGTATGATTAATGTCACAATCAAATATGTTTGTAACTCTACTAAGACAAATTTAAAATAAGATAAATATGAGTTAAATGATTTAAAAATGTAATTATGTTGATAACAAGATTATTAAAATAGTTTTTGAAAATTATTTTTTTAAAACTATTTTTTTATGTTTTGTAGAACAAATATTTGTTTGGAACTAGAAATATTTTTAACTTATTTTTTATGTTTTAAAAATAATTTCTATATATAGTACTTTAATTTTAATTATTCTTCATATTTATATAATTACTTTTTAAAACGTCATTAATTCAAGAAAATTAAAATTTTTGTGCTCTTAAAATTATTAGACTTAATTTGCATGTCAAGAATCATAAACAAACACAATATCATCTAAACATTCTACAAAACAAAGAAACTTCATCATTTCATGTACAAACTTCGCAATAATTCACTCCTTCCTCTTCATTCATAGTCACCCTCCTCGTCTTCCACCAACACATTCATTGTTTCTTCTATCATTAGTTTTGGAATTTAACAATCCTGTTATTTTCTTGCAATCTCCTTAGTTTTCTTGATTTCTTCATTGTATTCAAAAGCTTCATTTCTTTTTCTTCATTCGATTCACCCTTATGCATAATAAGATTATACCATACACATGTGACACCTCTATGTGCCTCGCCTCCAATGCTCTCTTTGGATACTTATCTTCTTTATTTCACCTCCTTCCAATCTAGAAATTCCATCTATTTCAAATCAGAGAAAAGAAGAAGAAGAAAAAAAGACTGATTTTCATGTAATTTGATTTTCTCATTGTTGAATATCAAACCACTTACCATTCCTTGCCTAAATAGACTATGTTTGGTTTTTGGGACAATTAATATCTTCATCGTCTTCCCTCTCATCAATCCATGGCCATCCTCTTTTTCCCCCAATCCCTCCATTGTTTCTTCTACCACAAGTTTTGGCACGATAGCTTGTTAGTTCTTAGCATTTAACAATGGGGTTTCTAATCCACATGCTAAGAATGAAAGCTCTTGTTCTCTTCCTACACCTCCCTACTTTCCTTGATTTCTTCACTGCATTTAGAAGTTTCATGCCTTGTTCTTCATTCAATTCACCCCCTTTGCATAACAAGATGATGTTGTAAACATATGATGCCTCCATGTGCCCCATTTCCATTGCTCTCTTTAGATATTCTCCTCCTAATTCCACATTCTTCTGATCTATTTCAAACAAGAAAAATAATTAAAGAAAATTTGATTTTCATGCTGCCTAATTATCTCATTCTTGAAAATTAAAATACTTACAATTCCTTGTCCATATAAAGCTTCCGGATTTCCGTTTTCTTTGCAAGCTTTCAAGAATGAAGAGACTTCATCCTTTACTTGTCATCATGGAATTATTGAAAATTTCTCTATTGAGATATTCTTCATTATGAACTCATCTTTCGATGCTTCAAGACAATTTCTACAACTAAAATAAAAATAAAAGGTATAGATCAATATTTTAAGAAAAATAAATAAATTAAATGCATGTATAATTATTATAGACATACCTTAATTTTGCATTGAACAAGTCAGTGAATGAAAATGATGCAACCCCAATGAGAATCAATAAGTCACAGTCACTTGAAAGAGTTTCAATGGTGAACCATGACTATTTTTTATTTTATTTTATTTTTTTGTTTTCTTGAATTTCATGGTGGAAGAAAGATTTGACATATTGATTATAAGAAAAACTAAGCTATAGATTTGTCTCGTAAAAATTATTAATGTTTTATCATTATATATAGGTTTGGTGGGTTAATTGCTTACTGAAAATAGAAATAAAAAAACTTAAAATTTATTAAATATAGGAATTAAGGAAAGAAGACATATTATTTTAAAAGAGATTTCTTTTAAATAGGATACTATATTTTTGGAAACTTTGTATTTGGTTTTGGAAATAGATAATGATTAGGATTTCTATTTACAACAAAGTTTCTATATATATAAAAGTGGGTTTTAAATCTTTTTATCCTTATAAAACAATTTGCTTTTTATTTATACGGATGACTAAGCATATATAATATTAGAAACTTTATTATTAAGAAAATAAATATTAAAAAGCATGTTCAATTTTCAAAGCATTTTGCAAAATAATTTATTTTTGAAATTTTTTTTGATGTTTTGTAGAACAAATATTTGTTTGAAATCCTAAAATATTTTTAACTTATTTTTTATATTTTTTAAAAATAACTTTTACATATAGTACTTTAATTTTAATTGTTCTTCACATTTTATATAATTATTTTTAAAACGATCAACAAAAAATAAGTGAAAACTATTAAAAGATATTTTATTTTTGGATGAATAATATAAATATTAGAAATTTTATTATTAAGAAAATAATTTAAAACCATAGATTTGTTAGTTTAAAAAAAATAATGATTTAAGTTATATTTCTTGTACGGCTCTAAAAAAACAAAAGAAAAAAAAAAGGAAAATGGTTGACGCTGAGGAAAATATTTTTCAAGAAAATCATACATGTAAGGAGAGGTGTATTTTTATTACAACTGTGACAGAATTAGGAACATGAAATGACGTTCTTCCTCCATCCAACTCTCTCCCAAACGCAACCATTTAGCCCAATTGATCCAAGATTTTACATCCAAAAATTAATTTTCTCAGCGACCAAACAGATGACAAAAATTTAACATGTCTCGTAAAATACCCGGAAGAAGAAAAAAAAATCTCACTTGTTTACACAACAGTATCTTTCTGTCTAAAGAAAAAACACCTGTTCTTAAAATAAAACAGTGATTAATGTTTTCTTGATTGGGATTAGGGATTTGGGATTTAGACTTTTAAAAAAATAAAATCATTAATTCAAGAAAATTAAATTCTTTAATTTGCTCTTGAAGAGTAAATAAACACATGATCATCTAAATAGCTTACAAAACAAAGAAACTTCATCTTCCCACATGCAACCTTCACAGTAATTCACTTCTTCCACATCTTTATCTTCATCGTCTTCCCTGTCATCAATCCATTGCCACCATCCTCTTTTTCCTCCAATCCCTCCATTGTTTCTTCTACCACAAGTTTTGGCATGGTAGTTCATTAATTCTTGGCATTTAACAATGGGGTTTCTAATCCACATGCTTAGAATGAAAGCTTTTGTTTTTTTTCTGCATTCTCCCAACTTTCTTGATTTCTTCACTGCATTTAGAAGTTTCATGCCTTGTTCTTCATTCGATTCACCCCCTTTGCATAACAAGATGATGCCATAAACATATGATGCCTCCATGTGCTCCATCTCCATTGCTCTCTTTAGATATTCTTCTCCCGATTCCACTTTCTTCCAACTGAAGAACTCCATCTATTTCAAACAAGAAAAATTAATTTTCATGTTGTCTAATTATCTTATTGTTGAAAGTTAAAATTCTTACCATTCCTTGTCTATATAATGCTTCCGGATTTCCACTTTCTTTGCAAGCTTTCAAGAATGAAGAGACTTCATCCTTTACTTGCCACCATGGAATTGCTGGAAATTTCTCTATTGAAATATTCTTCATTATGAACTTATCATCCGATGCTTCAAGAAAATTTCTACAACTAAAATAAAAACAAAATATATAGATTAATATTTAAATAAATAAATAAATTAAATGTGTGTATAGTTATTATAGACATACCTTAATTTTGCATTGAATAAGTCCGTGAATGAAGATGTTGCAACCCGAGTAAGAACCTCTATCAATAAGTCACTTGGAAGATATTCAATGGTGGAACCATGACTATTTCTTTTTGTTTTCTTGAATTTCATAGTGGAAGAAAGATTTGACATATTGATTACAAGAAAAACTAAGGTATAAATTTGTCTCGTAAAAATTATTAATGCTATACCATTATATATATAAGGTTTGGTAGGTTAATTGCTTACTTAAAATAGAAATAAAAAAAAAAAACTAGAAATTTGTTAAATATAGGAATTAAGGAAAGAAGACATATTATTTGAAAAGAGATTTGTATTTGGTTTTGGAAATAGATAATGATTAGAATTTCCTATTTGCAGCGGAGTTTCTATATATATAAAAGTGGGTTTTAAATCTTTTTATTCTAATAAAATAATTTACTTTTGATGTGTATGGATGAATTGTAGATATAATATTAGAAGTTTTGTTATTAAGAAAATAATAATGATAAAAAATCATGTTCAATTTTCAAAGCATTTTGTAAAAACAATTTGTTTTTGAAAAATAGATTTTTAAAAATCCGATTCTTGTTTCCAATATTTTTAAGGGAGAATTGTGTTTTGGGCCTAGCTAGGCCCAAAAATTAATAAAAGATCCTCCAAACACCTTTAATTGATTGTAAGGATATAAGGTTGGAATAGACAAAAATACCATTTTTTACTTATACCCACCATTTTGTCTTTATATCACCACTCTTTACATACCCCATCCATAAAATTCTCCTTTATTTAATCATTTTTTTTATTTTTTTTATTTTTAAATTCCTTTAAAAATAATTGAAAAATCAACATTATTTTATATTTTTAAATTATAAATAAATAAAAATTATATTAATGATTCAAAAATTATTTTGGAACATACTTTTGAAAAAAATATTAATTTAAATGAATAAAAATTATTTTTACATTTTACAAGTAAATAATTTAATAATTAAAACACTATTTAAAATAAATATATTTACTATTTTTTTTCTTTTATACTAAAAAGTATTTTAAAGTTTATTTTTTTATTATTATAAAATAAAAAGTTTAAAGTTTTTTTTTTAAAAATCTTTTTCTTTCCATAGTTTAATAATCTTTTGAACATAAACTTTTGTAATAAGTTATATGAATGTTCCAAATTTGTTTATTAAGGAATTTTTTTTAATGATTTGAATTAATTGAAATGAGAAAAAAGAAAAAGAGAGAAAGAGGATAGATGAAGAGTTTTTATTTTAAATATCCAACTAAAATATTTCGTATTTAGAAATGGATTATATCAATACATAGTATAGTAGAGATTGATTTTTTTCTCATACAAAAGGGTTAAATGATATGTTTACTCATTTTAAATAAAAACAAGTAGTTAAAAATTATATAGATTATGTTTGAGTTTGGTTTTAAAATATTTTTTCTAGTTTTTATTATTTTTTTATTTTAAAAATTATTTTTATTTTCTATATTGTCTCTTTTTGAAAATACATTTAATTAAAAAAATGAAAAATATTTTTAAAAATGAAAATTGAAGACCTTGTTTAATACTAAGATAACAAAAAGAATTAAATTTCATTTATTAATTATTCTTTTTTATTTTAAAATATAATATGTTCACAATTAAATAAAGGAATTGGTCAATTGTATATTTTTTTCACAAAAATGTAATATGTTCATAAAAAAATTGGATTGAAATTTTTCATCATTTTTTTTTAATCAAACTACTAGAATCATGTTTAATACAAATATAGGCATATATGCACTACGGGAATATGAAATTTGTGTCACTATACAAGAGTATTTACTAACTGTATAAGGGAAATGTACTAAGTGTACAAGCAGTGTATAAGATTACCATTTATAAAAAATTTCAATCTATTTTGAACCACTCCTTTATTTTTCTTGTCACCCACAAATTGCATACTCATGTGATGCACTTCATTTAACTCCCATATGAAAATTCTGATACTTTCCCCAATAATGATGTTTGGGAAAAAAAAAAAAAACTAACCCTAATTCATCCATCTTTTTATTAGTTAAACCATTAGAAATATGGTTAACACACCTACATGGACATATTACTTAGGATAGATATATTGTACAATGGTATTATACTAATTGTACAAGGGAAATGTACTAAGTGTACAAGGAAAATGTATTAACTGTACAAGGGTGTACAAGACTACCATCTATAAAAAAATTTAATCGATTTTGAATCACTTTTTCATTTTCCTTGTCACCCATAGATTGCATACCTACGTCATGCAATTTATTTAACTTTCACATGAAAATTTCGATACTTTTCTTAGTAATAATGTTTGGGGAAAAAAAATTTAATCATAATTCATCCACCATTTTGTTAGCCAAATCATTAGAAATAAGATTAATATATCTACGTGGACACATAACTTAAGAGGGATATATTGCACCATTGTACAATGATGTTACACTAATTGTACAAGAGAAATGTACTAAGTGTACAAGGGAAATATACTAAGTGTACAAGGGTGTACAAGGCTACAATTTGTGAAAGATTTTAATCGATTTTGAATCATTTCTTTATTTTTTTGTTACCCATAAATTGTTTATGAAATTTGCACTATTATATAAGGGTGTTACACTAACTATAAAAGAGTATTCCACTCATTGTGTAAGGCAATGTACTAACTGTATGGGGTAAATGTACTAATTATACAAGGGTGTACAAGGTTATCTTTTATGCAAGATTTTAATCAATTCTGAACTTTTTTTTTCTTGTCACCTAAGGATTGAACACTTTTCCCCCACACATTCCTTCACCTAAAAATTGTTTTATTTTGAAATTTTAAATTTCATCATCCAAAATTTGTAATTGCATATTTCATTTAAGTAGTTTTAACAAAATTTTTTCTTACTACATTTACATCCTATATAAAGGAAAATTAAACATAATATTTAAGTATTACCTTTTTTTTTTGTGTGAAATCAAATTAATATAAATGGATAACACATTAATGTCATTGTTTCAAATAACTTAAGACAATATAAACAACATATAATAACTGTTAAGGAAAAATTATGAATATTTTTTTACCAAACTATGTCATTTAGATCTTCTCTACCAAAATTAAAACATAGGAAATAAAATTAAAATTAATCACATTTAAAATGTTTATTACAAGTAAACCGAATGAAATATATATTTTTACTATTTTACCTTTATAAACATAATGTTAGCAAATATTAAAAAAATCATATTTAAATAGAATTAAAAAGGATAAAAATTATCTTTGTAACATTTGTAATTTTTTTTTATAAAAAATCATTAATTTAAATTATCAAGTTAATTTAAAATAATTTTTTTTGTTGTAATTATAGTTTTAAAGATTCTACGATTTTTATATTATTACTTTTAATTTATTTTCTTTGATTTTTTATTTTAAATTTCATCTAAACTTGTTTTTTCTTACATTTATATGTTTTCTATTATATCCTTATTTAAAGTGATTTTCATCTAATTTGTATTCCATTATATTATCTTTTCAATTTTAATGTGTTGTTATACCTCTTTACATAACAAAAGATTTTATTATTTTTCATCTACAAAACTTTATACAAAAGATATCATGTACGAGGAAAAAAAATAAAAAAAGAGAAAATTATGATATAATTTACATACACATCTCTTAATATGATACATTTGCTTGACTTAATGACATCATGCTTTAATAATTTAAATCATGTCAAGTCCACATCTATTTTAGATTTAAAAAGGCATTTGAATATTTTTCAAATTATTAAGTTAAAATACATTATTCAATTAAAAATTAATTATCACCATTAGTTAAAAGATGATCATGTTACAAAATAATATATTAAAATAATATCAATGTATTGTCCAAAAAATAGAGAAAATATTCAAATAATTGTCTACAACTTTAAAGATATTTATATATATATTAGATAAAAAAAATAATAATATTTTTTAAGGTGTTTAAAAATTATTTATTATATATTTTGTAAGTTTAAAAAAATATATTTTATGAGGTATTTAAAAAAATTTTTACTTTAAAAATATAGTAATAATCCTTTTCAACCATTGATTACCAACATTTAATTTATTAGGCATGATTTTTGGGAGAAAAATAATTGATGAAAATAGTAACACCTTTCTAGAAAAGAATTAATTTACATGTCTCACCTATTAATATGTGAGAGAAAAAGATAAGGTGAATGATGAAAGAGAGAGGGAAAAAAAGAATGAAAGAGAGTGGGAAGTTAGTTGTTTTCTTTTTCTTTTTGACAATAAAGGGCATTTTCGGAAAATTAAATGTTTCATATCCTTCTTTTTAATTTGTAGACTTTCTTTAGGTGTTGGGCTTAAATATGAAACTTATGAGGATCTTTTATCAATTTTTGGGCCCAGCTGGGCCCAAAACACAATTCTCCCTATTTTTAAATATATTGGACTCCATGTTGTATAATATATGATGCCCGAGGATTTCCACGCTTGAAGCGGTTCTTTAAAAAATAAATTTGGTATGCATGAGATGGCGTTATAATATGATTTTGTTTTTGTTTTTGTTTTTTTAATTAATTAATTAAAGAAATAGAAAGTATAATTTTAAATGAAGTTGGGTGAGAAATGGAATAGCCATAGGAATTCTCCCCAGAATCGTAGAAACAAAATCCTCTTATAAATTTTTATAAATAAAAAAACTTCGAATTTTGGTAATTTAGCAAGAAAGACTTAGATACTTCTATTTTTGTGAATTTTAAAAATAGAGATATAATTATCTAATTACATGGTTTATTTTTTAAAGCATGTTAGGTTAAAAGTGGTAAAGTTTGATACGATTTACTAACATGATTTGTACCCAATATATATTTCGTGAGTTTGAATTGAGTATAATTGAGTTTAAGTCAAATTCATATACGTAACCCGTTTAATAAATAGATAGGTTTTGGATCAACTTGGGTAACACAAATTTAACCTGAATAAATCTGTTTAATAATTCTATTGGTTAGCCTAATTATAATTTTAAACTATTTGATTCATATTTGACTTATTTTAAATTTATTTTAAAATAAATAAGTTAATTGAATCATAAATATGTTGGTTAATATATTAATTATATGGACTTATATAAGATGTAAAATATTTTTTTTTTCAAAAAACAATTTATCCGAACAAATCTTTTTATTTTTTATTTTTAAAATCCTTTTATGATAATAACTTACGGAATATCCTTAATTTTATAAAACATTTAAAAACTTTTTTTTATTATTTAACTTTAAAAAAGTTTCTAAAAAATATAAGAAATCATGATCAAAGAAAAAAATTTTAAAAATTAATTAAAGTACTTAATTGACTTGTATTAAAAATGAATATAAAAATTATTTTTATTTTATAGAAATTTTTATTTCACTAAAAAATAAAAAATTGTTTCATAATTTATATATATATATATATATATATATATATATATATATATATATATATATATATATATATATCTTTAACTCATATATAATTGTGGATTTAATTTTTATTTTTCAGTAAAACTTAACTTGAATTTGATTTCATATTATTATAAATTAATTTTATAAAATAAAAGTAATACATTGTTTTTAAAAATAATATAAATTCTTTCATCCAAACAAACTTCTTGTTTTTTGTTTTAAAAAACTATTTTTTAAAACGTCTTGTCAAACACGGTAGTTTTTTAAAAATTCTAAAAAACTGTTTTTTCTTTTCTGTTTTGATAACAACTTTTAAAAAAAATTAAAAAAAAAATTTAAAAAACACCACCAAACCGGCCCTATGATTTACAATATATTGTAATTATTTTTACTTAATTTTTAGGGGTTATTTTAAAAAAACAATTATATGAAAACAATCAACCAAATTTAAATATTATATGAAAAATTTTATTTTTAAGGAATATTATAAAACATAAAAATATAAAAAAAAATAAAATACGACATATTATTCTCATTCACGATAATAGATATTTATATATAAATATAATTGAGTTTTAGTATAATTCAAACTCTAACCCCTACTCTAATTCAAACTAATAATAAATTTCTATCCTAATTCAAACTCTTATTCTAATTCAAACTAATATATAATAAATGGGTAAATACAATATTTAAAATAAGGATAAGATTAACTTTAAAACCTACGATGCCACGGACTACTCAAAAACCTATGATGCCAAGGACTACTCAAAGATGAATGGACATTTAAACCCCAGATACTCTCACCGGTTAGTCGAATCTGCAAAGACTAAACAATAGAGAAATCAGGCCTTTTTGGTAATTTAACAACTGAACATCAAAACCATCCCAACTGTAACACTATTTGCCCATTATCTTTTCTTCATCTCCTTCAATCACTCTATATATGTCGTTGTTTTACGCTGAAATAAACCATCACTCCTCAAAGCCCTTCAACAGTTGTCTATCGTCTCTGCATCAGGGTCTGAAATATCCTTGGCCAGTTTCTTCAATTTGTTGGGAAAAATGGGACTTGATCGTCAGCAGGAGAAGGATGCCAGAGACAAGGCCATTGATGATTGGCTTCCGATCACGTCCTCCCGGAACGCGAAATGGTGGTACTCTGCATTCCACAATGTGACCGCCATGGTTGGGGCTGGCATCCTCAGTCTCCCTTACGCCATGGCAGGGCTTGGATGGTATGTTTCATGTTTCTTTCATTCCTAAAAATGGAACTCCTTCAGCATTTACTTCAAATATAAACGCCTTATTGTCTTGAAACTCGGCTTTGATTTTGTTTACAGAGATTTTTGTCTCCTCTTTTGTTTTTGGTTATTTAAGGGATTTTCAGTATGTGGGTATTTAAGGGATTTTTATCTTTTTTCGATCTTCAAAAGCTCTGATCATAGCAGTCGTTTCTCTTTTCAAATTTAGGGGTCCTGGGGTGGTTATTCTTGTTCTGTCATGGATCGTCACATTGTACACTCTATGGCAAATGGTTGAGATGCATGAAATGGTTCCTGGAAAGCGGTTTGACAGATACCATGAGTTAGGACAGCATGCCTTCGGTGAAAAGCTTGGCCTCTGGATTGTGGTGCCTCAACAGGTGATTGTAGAAGTGGGTGTTAACATTGCCTACATGATCACCGGAGGCAAATCCTTGCAGAAGTTCCATAACACAGTCTGTCCCGACTGCAAACCCATCAGGACCACCTACTTCATCATGATTTTTGCCTCTTGTCACTTTGTTCTCTCCCATTTGCCCAATTTCAACTCCATCAGTGGTGTCTCATTTGCTGCCGCAGCCATGTCCTTAGCGTAAGTCTCTCTATTCCTATCTCTTGTGAGCTTTCTGTGACAATCTCCATGCTGTAAGATTGATTTTCTTACCTTTCAATCTGCAGTTACTCAACTATTGCTTGGACAGCTTCGGTTCATAAGGGTGTCCAACCAGATGTGCAGTATTCGTACACAGCTTCCACCACAGCTGGAAGAGTCTTCACCTTCTTTAGCGCCTTGGGTGACGTAGCATTTGCCTATGCTGGTCACAACGTGGTGTTGGAGATCCAAGCAACAATTCCTTCCACCCCTGAGAAGCCTTCCAAGGGACCCATGTGGAAAGGAGTCGTTTTCGCTTATATTGTTGTTGCCATCTGCTACTTCCCTGTTGCCCTGATTGGATACTGGATGTTTGGGAACAGCGTTGCTGATAATATCCTCATCACACTGGAGAAGCCACGTTGGCTAATAGCAGCAGCCAACATGTTTGTTGTCATCCACGTTATTGGAAGCTACCAGGTTCAATTCGAAATCTTCTCCAAATAATATGTTTTTATTTCATTGAATCTTCATTTCCTCATGAGCTTGTTGGAACTGCAGGTATTTGCAATGCCAATGTTTGACATGTTGGAAACATTGTTGGTGAAGAAACTGAAATTCACACCATGTTTCAGGCTTCGCCTTATTACCCGCACTCTATATGTTGGTGAGTGGTTGATGCTCTTCCTTCTTTGGATGAGTTATGACAAAGCTTCATCAGCCTATTTTCATGCTCTTATATATCTTGGTTGACTGCAGCTTTTACTATGTTCATTGGTATGCTGATCCCTTTCTTCGGTAGTCTCCTTGGATTCTTGGGAGGATTGGTTTTTGCCCCAACAACATACTTTGTAAGGAATAAATCCTCCCACATCCAATTAAAGGCATATTAGGCTATTATATATCCTTCACAATACAGCACTAATATCTTAAATTTTGGTTTTGTGCAGCTCCCTTGTATCATGTGGCTTGCTGTTTACAAACCCAGAAGGCTTAGTTTATCATGGTTTGCAAATTGGGTATGTTAATTAACTCCAAACTGCAATATCTTAAGGCTTCCCCTGTCGCTCTTTTGGGTATTAACAGGCTTTGTTTGAATATGTGCAATTTCAGATGTGTATAGTACTGGGAATAATATTGATGATTCTAGCTCCCATTGGTGCACTAAGGCAGATCATCCTTCAAGCCAAGACCTTCAAGTTGTTCTCATGATGATCTTCCCATTGTATGGTAGTAATGGCTCCGAAGATTGAAAGATCTGAAGATGGGAATTCACATGAAACTTTATATATATGATCTAAACATATATGGTTGGCAATAGAAATGACAATTCACATTGATAGATGATTTTAAATATAATATAAATAATAATTAAGTTAAAAATGTAGACTCAAATATGATCCAAGAAAATGGTATAAGATAAATTGTTGGATGTAGGGCTTACGATTCTCCGTTCTACATTGATTTGTTGGACTTTTGTATCGTTTTTCTAGACTAATTTCTATTTAGTGACTTGTTCTATCTGCGCAACCAATTCATGTTGATATCATTTTTATTTTGTTAATTTCATCAATAATTCAAATTTATCTTTGTGTATAGTTTATTTATATTTGAGTCATTTGCAATCTTTAATATGGGGTTGACATGTGTGGATGCATGGAAATATACAAAAAGGGTAATAATTCATATTCACAACTTGATAACTTAAAATTAATGAGGATAAATATATTAATTTAATAATTTAAAATAAATTTTAAATTAGTTTTGTCAAACAACTTTAATACTTTTAAAAAATAATTTCCATAAAAATGAACTTTCCACAATTTTTAAATCATGTGATAAAATGATTTTTACGAAACTTTATTCTCTTTCTTATTTATTCTTTGTAAAATAATTTAACAATCAAAATAAAATAAGTAAATAAGTGAATAAATAAAATGATTGTAGGACTATTCAAGGTGCTTGAGTGGCATCAGTTTTATTTCAACGTTAGATATAATATCAAGTTTAAGGTACAACGTGATGATACTTACTTTTATAAATGAATCTACGATAATTCCTTTATGTAAAATTAACTAGTAAGACACTAATATAATTCATTTTTACTTATGTTTTTTACAATAGTATTTATGAAGTATTTTAACTCTTTTATTCCATTGTATGACCATGTTTTTTAGTGACTTCCATTTTTAGTTTTTAAATACCCATGTGTATTATTTGAAAACTTTTATGTTTTATTTTAAAAAATTTATAATATTTTATTTTAAAATTTAAATCTCTAAAATTTCTTACTTTCAATTAGGTGTATAATTTGAAAGTTTTGAATATTGAAAGAACTGCAAATTCGAAAATTAAGGGTGTGAAGAGTAGCTGTGGAGTCCCACATCGGCAAGAGTCAGAGTAATAAGGTGATAGAGTGCTATAAATCAAACGAGACGGTTCACCATCAACATACTTACCTGGACGGGGTCTATGGCCGATCAAGAAGAGCCATGGCCTAGGACAGTGACCTCCATTGCACTTGGGAGGGGCACTGCCCTAAGATCTGCCCAAGTGGCAGAGTCTACGTCATAATTTGTGGTAGAGGGGGTTCGCGTTCGCGCGACCCCTGCCCCAATTCAGCTCTCAAAGTTTTATCTGCGTTGTTGATTTTTTACGTAAGATTTATTCTGCTTGTTTTACTTTGCCTTGGCTTGTAGGTCTGTAATTATCATCAGGTATATCAATAGCGGCAATCTTAAATTGAGGTGAAAATGTGAAATGAAGGATATTGTGGTTAATTTGAGGTTCGATTTTGGTTTTAAGGTCTGTGTCAAGGATGTTTCTGTATGCATGTCACATGTTTGACAAATGGTTTGACAGAGACATGTAGTGACATGTTTAATTTTAGGCACTCGAACGTTATCATGACTGAACTCTTCAATCATGGCTCCCTTAATTCAGTTTCTGTTCTCAATTTGGGTGCTGTCTGATTTTGATTTTTATGATGCAATTACCCATGTGTTGTTGCAAGTGGGTGGTGTTGGGATGACTCAATTTGATACTGATGAAGGCTTTGATATTTAATATTCATGATAGATTCAACAGACTACTTCTGTGCTGTAATGTTGTCCGGTGCGGCTGGAGTAAACCTGGTAAGCCTAGTTGGATGTTGGATTAGAATATGCTGATTTGTCGATTTTAATGTCTTCAAAAACTTTGTGTAAAGTGGTAAATAATGTTCAGTTGACTGATCAGAACCATGCTGATTATTGAAGTTTGATTTTATTGGGTACTAATAAGTATAGGTCCATTATTTACATAGCTCTCAGAGAATCAATAAAAGCATGAAGTTATGGAGCACTATTACTCTGATAGCTTTTTGAATTGTTATTTGGTTCTTACCATCTACTTAATCCTCACCTTCCTTTTCTGTTTCCTTGCTATTGGCTTATTTCTTTTAGCTTTCTTCTTACTTTGGTCAATTACTGGGCTTTCATTTCCCTTTTTGTTCGCTTCTTTATCTTCTCCATTAGTTGCTTCATTTTGTGCTGTCTTTACCCTTTTGCGGAAGAAGTTTTCCAAGGGCACTGTCAGCTTCTTCACTTTTCATGAGCTCTTCTGCAATCGCTGTTGGGGTCAACTGTCAATAACAAATAAGAAACAGTTTATGAAGAGGAAAAAACGGGTATGTCTACTAATATTTATGTTCTTCCACCAAATTATGCACTTGTACTCTGTTCTTGTTAGGTAGGGATTATTAGTTTTTCAGAAGTGGGAATTTAGAGGAAGAAGAAAAACATCATTATTGCAATAATATAATAAAAATTTAGGGCTTCATGAATGTGAATCCTTATAAACTCACCTGGCTGTCATTTAGATTATGCTCTTCAGCTTGTTGGCCCTGCAGTTCACTGCTGCAGTCAATATCTTCAATCTCAAGTATTGATTGGTTCCTGTTCTTGAGTTGCAATGGAGACTGCTGAGTCTAAGTTGCAGATGTGAAATTTCAAGTCGTAGTTGGCCATGGCTGCAATCAAGCTCGACTTTCCAGTGACTGGAGGTAGCACAAATATCCTCATTTCCATGCCCTTCCAACTCTTTTATAGTACTTCTTTCTTTTGACAAATTGATCTAAGTCATTTACCAAGTCCTGCTTGAGCTTTGAATCCATTGCTGGTGTTTCAAAAGTTGATGAATGGTTGAGGTTGGTTGATTCCCATGACCCACAGTATGAATAGAGCTTCAACACCTTGTTTTCTTCTATGAAGGATTCTGATCTCTCTACCACATATGGCAAGTTGGAGCTCGGTATCTTTTTCATGTTTTTCTTAGGGAAACTAAGCTCTATTGATCTTGGTTCATAATCTATGCCTTCATTGGACTGCTTCTTGGTATAAACCATGTCCCATTTGACCTGAATTCCTTCAAATAGGTCAATAGCCTTTTCACCTTCACCAATGGTGATTGAAAGGTTCTTACCTTATGGAGCTTTCGATCTGCAGTTACTCAACTATTGACTGGACAGCTTTGGTTCATAAGGGTGTCTAACCAGATGTGCAGTATACATACACAGCTTTGACCACAACTGGAAGAGTCTTCGCCTTCTTAGCACCTTGGGTGATGTAGCATTTGTTGATGCTGGTCACAATGTGGTGTTGGAGATCCCAAGCAACAATTCCTTCCACCCCTCAGAAGCCTTTGAAGGGACCCATGTGGAAAGGGGTGATTTTTGCTTATGTTGTTGTTGCCTTGTGCTACTTCCCTGTTGCTCTGATTGGATACTGAATGTTTGGGTACAGCGTTGCTGATAATATCCTCATCACACTGGAGAAACCATGTTGGCTAATAGTAGCAGCCAACATGTTTGTTACCGTCCATGTTATTGGAAGCTACCACGTGCAATTGAAAATTCAACTTCTGCAAATACTATGTTTGATTTCACTTGATCTTCCATTTCCTCGTTAAGTTTGCAGAAACTGCAGATATATGCAACGCCAGTGTTTGACATGTTGGAAACATTGTTGGTGAAGAAACTGAATTTCAGGCCATGTTTCAGGCTTCGTCTTATTACCCACACTCTATATGTTGGTGAATGGTTGATGCTCTTCTTTCTTTGGACGAGTTATGACAAAGCTTCATCAGCCTATTTGCACGTTCTTACATATCTTCGTTGACTGCAGCTTTTAGTATGGATTCATGAACTAAAAATATGTGGTTGAGAACAGAGATTACAATTCATATTCATAGGTGGTTTTAAATATAACATAAATAAGAAGCAAAATATTACTTAGGAAAATAGAATGAGATGGATTGTTGGATGTAAGGGATTGTGACTTTGTTGGCCTTTTGGTGTTGTTTCTCACAGGCTAGTTTCTATTTAGTGACTCAGTACATTTGCGCAATCGATTCATGTTGATATAATCTTATTTTAAGTTCATCAACAGTTCCAAATCTCTCTTTGTGTATGGTTTGTCTATATTTGAGTTATATGCAATCTTCGATACGGTGGTGACATGTTGTGGATACATGGAAAAATGTGGAATGGGTAACTTAAAATCAATCTAGATTATTAAGTAATAAGTATTAATTATTAAATTTTACCAAACATCTTCGAAGTATATTGATAATGTAACAAGTTAAAAATGATTTTGACAAATCAATTTAATAATTTAAAAATAATGTGGAATGAATTTCGAAAAAAGGTTATAAAGTGACAACTAATTTAGTTTATATTGCAAATTGCTAGTTAATTTTGAAAAGGAAATGTTTTAAATTATTTATTAAAAATCCACTTAATAGAATTACTATTATTAAACAAAATTTTAATTTGATTTTCTAGAACAATGAATCTAGTATATTGTATGTTGGCAATTTTGTTTCAATATTTTTTTGTTTAGAAAATATTTTTAAATAGTGACTTATTTTCCATTAGAGATTCAAGGTTGTTATTGGAGAAAGTCACAGGTAAATCTAAAAAGATTTGTTTAGTATAAGTTAAGTGGTTAAGGGTTAAAATGGATCAATGCATTTTCTTCGAATTAAAAAAGGCTTAAATTAATGTTTTAGAAAAACAAGGATGCTCGAGCAACGCTCAAGCATTGGAATTGAGAGCGGTCATCATGCGATAGATTATATTTTTAAAATTCACTAGTAGTCTTTTTGGAAATTTGGGATACCGATCTTGTAAGCTTATGGACCTCTATAAATCCTCCTTTAACCCATTAGGATTGGACACATTGAGAAAGACTCAACCTAACTTACCTTATCATTCTCAATCTCTTAACAAAGACTCAAAATTTGAATTTCAGGTTGTTAGAAGACCTATATCCCTTCAACGAGGTAAAGAAAAATTCACTAAAGTAATTGGAAATTGTTATGTCATAGATGAGGATCAAGTTATAAGTTTTGGAGAGTATATCTTAAAAGTAAGCTGTGAGGTAATTTTGTATAACTTTATCTCAAGTAGTGAATCTTATATTAGAGGTCTTAGATCCCGTTATTTTTTATCTCCACAGTTAGTATACGAGTTTCCCTTGTAAAAATTCTTATATCACTTATTTATTTAGTTGATGTTTGGTTATTTTGTTTATTTGATATTTTCTAGTATTAAATTGGATTAAAATGATTAATTCTTATATTATAATTTTTTTAAATATACACATTCAATCCATTTGGGTGTTATCCTACTGAACAATAGTTTTTTAATTGGTATTAATATGAGTTTTTCAAATAAAAATCAAATTTTTATTGAACCTGCAAGTCCAAAATGGAATAATAGAAATTTGGGGCTCCACTAAACAGTCCACCATACTTAGACGAGAGTAACTACCTCCACTGGAAGGCCCAAATGATGCAAATTATACCATTTTCATCTTATTATTTATTAACTCAATATAATATTTTATTATTAGAGCTCGAAGAGTAAAAAAAAAACCAAGAAGAGAAATATTTCTTTGAATAAATTTTATTTACACGCTTAAAACAAGTTTTTTTTTTCCCCTACAAAAATGAATTATGAATCATCAACGAAAAATGCCTCCATGTGCCCCATCTCCATTGCTTTCTTTAGATATTCATCCTTCGATTCCATTTTCTTCCAACTAAAGAATCCCATCTATTTCAAACAAGAAGAATAATTAAAGAAAAATGGATTTTCATGTTTTCTAATTTTCTCATTGTTAAAAATTAAATTTTTTACTATTCCTTGTCCATATAATGCTTCCGAATTTCCACTTTCTTTGCAAGCTTTCAAAAATAAAGAGACTTCATCATTTACTTGCCACCATGGAATTGTTGAAAATTTCTATATTGGGATATTCCTCATTATGAACTTATCCTTGGATGTTTCAAGAAAATTTTTTCTACTAAAATAAACACAAAACATATAGATTAATATTTAAATAAATAAATAAATTGAATGTATGTATGGTTATTATAAACATACCTTAATTTTGCATTAAACAAGTCCGTAAATGAAAATGATATGTGAAACCAAGGTTTGTTTAATCTTGATTTTGATGATAACAAAATAAGGTTTAGAACTAATGATTATATTTTAAGTATGATTAGGCAAGACGATTTCCAAAGTGGCAATCCAAAGACAAATCAAGTCAATGAGAAATCATGAAGAAGAAGACCACCTCAAAGAGAAGTGTTTTTCAAGACCAAAGCTTCTTAAGATCTCTCTGTAAGGTTGTTGGTGCACTAGGACTTTCATGCATTTCATTCTTTATTTATGCACCAAAATCATCCA
This sequence comes from Vitis riparia, assembly GCF_004353265.1. Lineage (NCBI taxonomy): Eukaryota > Viridiplantae > Streptophyta > Magnoliopsida > Vitales > Vitaceae > Vitis > Vitis riparia. Next base: position 21,359,687 of record NC_048431.1, on the reverse strand, counting down.
AGAGTAATATTGTTTTAAATATCTTAAGAATTGGATGATTTCATGTTTTCAACTAAAACTTTGTGTTAAATGATTTTCAAACTTGTGTTAAAAGGTTTTAAGTTGAAAAATGTTGAGTGTTGAACCAAAAAAATGGCTCAACTGGTTCAACCGGTCGACCGGTTGTGCTCGTCCGGTCGAGGACCGGTTGAGGGAGGCCAAAAAGTTTCTCTCTCTCCCAGTGGCCTTCTCTTCCCGATCAAGGTTGAACCTCAACCGGTTGAGGTCCGGTCGAGGTCTGGTTGAGACCCAACGGTCACTTTCCCTAACGGCTAGTCAACTGGTCGACCCCTAGCTCTACCGGTCGAACCTCCAACGGCTAGTTTGGTTTTTTTTCTTCTATAAAAAGGCTCCAAACTTCATTGTTTCATGAGCTTAACCTTCCCAAATCATTCTTGAATATATTTGAGCCTTGAAAGAGTGTTTTTTAGTGCACCATTGTTTCATAACTTGCATATCTTTAGTGCACCATTCAATCCTAGTTTTTCTTGTATCTTTGAGCCTAAAGTTCTATTACTAGGATTTTTGTGAGATCAATCTTTGTATATCTTTGAGAGGAATTTTCTCAAGTGAGGGGTATCACTTGAGAGGTTGTTCAAGAGTGGGATAACTCTTGAGAAGTGTAAAGGGTGCTTGGAGTCAAAAGTCTAAGAGGGTGAATTGGAACCATAATCCAATTGTAAAGAGATTGAAAGCTTGGTTGAAGCTTCAAGATAGTGGAACCCTCACTCGGTTAGGAGGTTGAGGAGAGTGGACGTAGGCAAGGAAGTGCCGAACCACTATAAACTCTTGTGTTTTGCATTATCTCTTCCCTAACTCTTTTAAATTATATGCAATTATGTTCATTTTGTTTATTATATATTTACATATAATTGTCTCTTATTTTTGCATAGTTTAAATTTGTGAAAAAGAAACCATCACCCTATTTACCCCCCCCCCCCCCCCCCCCCCCTCTCTCTAGGGTGATTACCATAAGTTGGATTAGCCTCAAATTCCTAACTAATGGCTATTCCATCAAGCTCATCCAAAACTGAAAGTTTTTCAACCACCCGACCTCCACTTTTCACGGGAACCGACTATCCCTATTGGAAAACTAAAATGACTTGGTTTATCCAATCTACTAGTCTTGATTTATGGGATGTCATTGAAGATGGTCCCCACATTCCTTCAAAATTAGAAAATGGAGTGATGGTTCCAAAACTTAAGCATGAATGGGATGAACTTGATAGAAAGAAAGTTCAATTAAATGCCAAAGCCGTTTGTATCTTACATTGTGCTATTGATAGAAATGAATTTTAATCGTATTTGGCATTGTAAGTCGGCTAAAGAAATTTGGAAACTATTAGAAGTCACTTATGAGGGAAACGACCAAGTTAAAGAGTCTAAAATCAATATCCTTATGCATGATTATGAATTATTTTCTATAAAGGATTTTGAATCTATTGTTGAGATGTTTTCTAGGTTTCTTGTGATTGTGAATGAACTTGAAGCCTTGGGAAAGACCTACACCGAAGTAGAGAAAGTCATGAAGATCTTAAGGTCTCTACCAAAGAAATGGGAAACAAAAGTGACGGCTATTCAAGAAGCGAAGGATCTCACCAAGCTCTCACTTGAAGAACTCATTGGGTCACTCATGACTTATGAGATAGAGTTGTACAATCATCAAAGAGTTGAAGAAAATGAGAAAAGTATAGCCTTTATGGCTATAACAAATGATGATGAAGAGGAAGAGAGTGAGAGTGAAAGTGAAAGTGATGAGGTAAACTCCAACTCTAACCATTTTGATTTTCAAGATGAGCTTCAAAAATTATATTTTAATCTTGAAAAACTTGGTTCCAAAAATATCCCTCTCAAGAAAAAGATTTCTTGTCTTTTAAATGAGCTCAATGAGGATAATGAAAATTTTGAAAATATTGAGAAGACAAAAATCCCTTTTGAAAAGGAAAATGAGGAGCTAAAAATTCTCAAATGGCCAAAAGACTTTTGATATGATTTTGGCAAATCAAAAATTGCATTTTTGATAAAAAGAGATTAGCCTACAAGCCTTTCAAAAATCAATTTTTTTTTTAAAAGGAAGCCTCTAGTTTTTCACCTTCAACTATTTGCAATTTTTGTGAAAAATGAGGTCACATTAGTAATATTTGTCCTTTAAGAAAATCTTCTCATGTTCTTCAAAACTCTAAATTATTTTGGATTCCAAATGGAAGAAAGACTAACCCTCTAGGACCCAAAAGGATATGGGTACCAAAGGTTTCTTAAAATTGTTTTGTAGGGATCCATGCAAAAAGGAGGATATGCTTACCTTGGAAAGAACGCGTTGACAATATTGGTAACGGTATCCCTTCTAAAGCTAAATTTGCAATTGGTATCATTTTTGCTAACACTTGGTATATCTTTTGATAATATAACTTTTGGTATCACTTTGATAAAATTGGCATATTTGTTAAACCAAGGTTTTGGATTTAAAAAGAAGATTTTTTATATACCTATGTAAAATTGAATGATCATATGCTTGTGTGCCCTAAAAGTTTTATTTAATTCATGTTAAATATCTTTTTAATGCATATGTTCTCCCAAATATTTTTTTCCAAATCATGCTTTAAATTGGGAATGTTCTAAAGATGAGCAAATCTTTTATTTGGAAACTATTCTCAATGAAAAAGGGAGAGATTCATTTTTCATGAGAAATCATATCATGCTTATTGTTTATTGTTTTAAACTTTTGATAACATGTGATTCCCCTTATATACTTTATTGAAACTTTTTGTTGATGATAAAAAGGGGAAGAAGTAATGGTAGGTTGCTAACTTGCGAAGATATTTCAATATTGTTTTAGCAATCCTATTCATATTGATGCTATGTGCTTTATTGGTTATATTTGTATGCATCATTTTTAATAATAATGTCTTGCCAAATTGCTAAATGCTCTTTATACTATTTATGTTTGATTATATCATTTTGAGCATCCTTAATATACTCCTTGAAGTTTCCAAACTTGAAAATTTTTTAAATTCAAAGGAGCATATATTGAGGGGGAGCTTTTTAGCAACCTTGGTTTTGTCATCATCAAAAAGGGGGAGATTGTGAAACCAAGGTTTGGTTAATCTTGATTTTGATGATAACAAAATAAGGTTTAGAACTAATGATCATATTTCAAGTGTGATTAGGCAAAACGATTTCCAAAGTGGCAATCCAAAGACAAATCAAGCCAAGAAGAAATCATGAAGAAGAAGACCACCTCAAAGAGAAGAGTTTTTCAAGACCAAAACTTCTTAAGATCTCTTTGTAAGGTTGTTGGTGCACTAGGACTTTCATGCATTCCATTCTTTATTTATGCACCAAAATCATCCAAGAGTAATATTGTTTTAAATATCTTAAGAATTGGATGATTTCATGTTTTCAACTAAAACCTTGTGTTAAATGATTTTCAAACTTGTGTTAAAAGGTTTTAAGTTGAAAAAGGTTGAGTGTTAAACCAAAAAAATGGCTCAACCGGTTTAACCGGTCGATCGATTGTGCTCGTCCGGTCGAGGACCGGTTGAGGGAGGCCAAAAAGTTTCTCTCTCTCCCAGTGGTCTTCTCTTCCCGGTCAAGGTTGAACCTCAACCGGTTGAGGTCTGGTCGAGGTCCGGTTGAGGTCCAGTTGAGGCCCAACGGTCACTTTCCCTAACGGCTAGTCAACCGGTCGACCCCTAACTCGACCGGTCGAACCCCCAACGGCTAGTTTGGTTTTTTTCTTCCATAAAAAGGCTCCAAACTTCATTGTTTCATGAGCTTAACCTTCCCAAATCATTCTTGAATATATTTGAGCCTTGGAAGAATGTTTTTTAGTGCACCATTGTTTCATAACTTGCATATCTTTAGTGCACCATTCAATCCTAATTTTTCTTGTATTTTTTAGCCTAAAGTCCTATTACTAGGATTTTTGTGAGATCAATCTTTGTATATCTTTGAGAGGAATTTTCTCAAGTGAGGGGTATCACTTGAGAGGTTGTTCAAGAGTGGGATAACTCTTGAGAAATGTAAAGGGTGCTTGGAGCCAAAAGTCTAAAAGGGTGAATTGGAACCATAATCCAATTGAAAAGAGATTGAAAGCTTGGTTGAAGCTTTAAGATAGTAGAACACTCACTTGGTTAGGAGGTTGAGGAGAGTGGACGTAGGTAAGGAAGTGCCAAACCACTATAAACTTTCGTGTTTTGCACTCTCTCTTCTCTAACTCTTTTAAATTATATGCAATTGTGTTTATTTTGTTTATTATATATTTGCATATAATTGTCTATTATTTTTGCATAGTTTAAATTTGTGAAAAAAAAACCATCACCCTATTTACCCCCCTCCCCCCCCCCCCTAGGGTGATTACCATAAGTTGGATTAGCCTCAAATTCCTAACATGATACAATCCGAGTAAAAACCTCTATCAATAAGTCACTCGAAAGAGATTTAATGGTGGAACAATAACTATTTTTTTTTCTTGAATTTCATGGTAGTAGAAAGATTTGACATATTGACTACACGAAAAACTAAGGTGTAGATTTGTCTCCTAAAAATTATTAATTCTATATCATTATATATAGGGTTTAGTGGGTTATTTGCTTACCTAAAATAGAAATAGAAAACTTGAAATTAGTTAAATATAGGAATGAAGGAAAGAATGAATATATTTTATTTTAGAAGAGATTTCTTCTAAATAGGATACTGCATTTTTTGGAAACTTTGTATTTCGTTTTGGAAATAGATAACAATTAGGATTTTCTATTTGCAATAGAGTTTCTATATATATAAAAGCGGGTTTCACATCTTTTACATATAATATTGGAAATTTTATTATTAAGAAAATACCAATTATAAAAAAAAAAAATCATGTTCAATTTCCAATGCATTTTGTAGAAACAATTTGTTTTTGAAAAATAGATTTTAAAAAATCTAACTCTTGTTTCTTGCTAATGAAATGATAAACTTATTGCAAAAGGAAGACAACAAAAAAAAAAAAAACCTTAAAAAAATATTATAATTCATATTAATCTTGAAAAAATATTGGACTCCATGTTGTTTCATATATGATGATTGATGCATGAGGATTTCCACACTTTGAAGCAGTTTTTTGAAAAATAAATTTGGTATGAAACGTGTCGGTTGGATACTTCTATTTATGTGAATTTTAAAAATAGAGATATAATTACCTAATTATATGATTTATTTTTTAAAGCATGTTAGGTCAATATGGCAAAGTTTGATATGATTCATCAACATGTTTTTTTTTGCAAATTAGGTTAAATATAATTAGGTTTTAGTCAAATTTGTATCAACTTACATAACTTGTTTAATAAATAGGTAGGTTTTGAGTCAACTTGCATAACATGAATTTGACACGAACTGACCATGTTGACTAACTTAAATATAATTTTAAACTATTTGGTTCATATTTAACTAATTTTAAATTTATTTTTAAATAAATAGATTAATTGAGTAATAAATATGTTTGGCTAAAATATTAAGTATATAGACTTATATAAGATTTAGTTCAACATAGTTATTAAATAGAAGGACTTAGATTATTAAATGGGTTACACGAGGTGTTACCTATTTAATAATTATATAGTATTTGAGTTTATATTTTTGACACGATTATTATTTGAATCGGATTTGACTTGATTTATGTAGTAGAATGCCTTAATTAAAAACTTAGTTAATTTTTGGGGGTTATTTTAAAAAATAATTATACAAAACATAGAAAAGAGGTTAAAAACATTGAAGCTGTAAAATATGCCGCCGCGGACACGACTCCTCGGAGATGAATGGACATTTAAACCCCAGATACTCTCTCACCAATTAGTCGAATCTGTAAAGACTAATAAACGTAGAGAAATCAGGCCCTTTTGGTAATTTAACACTGAAACATCAAAACCATCCCAACTGTTAACACTATATTTGCCCATTACCTTTTCTTCATCTCCTTCAATCTCTATATATTTCGATGTTTTACGCTGAAATAAACCATCACTCATCAAAGCCCTTCAACAGTTGTCGTCTCTGCATCAGGGTCTGAAATATCCCTGGCCAGTTTCTTCAATTTGTTGGGAAAAATGGGGCTTGATAGTCAGCAGGAGAAGGATGCTAGAGACAAGGCCATTGATGATTGGCTTCCGATCACGTCCTCCCGGAACGCGAAATGGTGGTACTCTGCATTCCACAATGTGACCGCCATGGTTGGGGCTGGCGTCCTCAGTCTCCCTTACGCCATGGCAGGGCTCGGATGGTATGTTTCCTGTTTCTTTCATTCCTAAAAATGAAACTCCTTCAGCTTTTACTTTGAATATAAACGCTTTATTGTCCTGAAATTGGGTTTTGATTCTTTTTACAGAGATTTTGTCTCCTCTTTTGTTTTTGGTTTTTTAAGGGATTTTCAGTTTGTAGGTATTTAAGGGATTTTTATCTTTTTTCGATCTTCAAAAGCTCTGATCATAGCAGTCGTTTATCTTTTCAAATTTAGGGGTCCTGGGGTGGTTATTCTTGTTCTGTCATGGATCGTCACATTGTACACTCTATGGCAAATGGTTGAGATGCATGAAATGGTTCCTGGAAAGCGGTTTGACAGATACCATGAGTTAGGACAACATGCCTTCGGTGAAAAGCTTGGCCTCTGGATTGTGGTGCCTCAACAGGTGATTGTAGAAGTGGGTGTTAACATTGCCTACATGATCACTGGAGGCAAATCCTTGCGGAAGCTCCATAACACAGTCTGTCCCGACTGCAAACCCATCAGGACCACCTACTTCATCATGATCTTTGCCTCTTGTCACTTTGTTCTCTCCCATTTGCCCAATTTCAACTCCATCAGTGGTGTCTCATTTGCTGCCGCAGCCATGTCCTTAGCGTAAGTCTCTCTATTCCTATCTCTTGTGAGCTTTCTGTGACAATCTCCATGCTGTAAGATTGATTTTCTTACCTTTCAATCTGCAGTTACTCAACTATTGCTTGGACAGCTTCGGTTCATAAGGGTGTCCAACCAGATGTGCAGTATTCGTACACAGCTTCCACCACAGCTGGAAGAGTCTTCACCTTCTTTAGCGCCTTGGGTGACGTAGCATTTGCCTATGCTGGTCACAACGTGGTGTTGGAGATCCAAGCAACAATTCCTTCCACCCCTGAGAAGCCTTCCAAGGGATCCATGTGGAAAGGAGTCGTTTTCGCTTATATTGTTGTTGCCATCTGCTACTTCCCTGTTGCCCTGATTGGATACTGGATGTTTGGGAACAGCGTTGCTGATAATATCCTCATCACACTGGAGAAGCCACGTTGGCTAATAGCAGCAGCCAACATGTTTGTTGTCATCCACGTTATTGGAAGCTACCAGGTTCAATTCGAAATCTTCTCCAAATAATATGTTTTTATTTCATTGAATCTTCATTTCCTCATGAGCTTGTTGGAACTGCAGATATATGCAATGCCAATGTTTGACATGTTGGAAACATTGTTGGTGAAGAAACTGAAATTCACACCATGTTTCAGGCTTCGCCTTATTACCCGCACTCTATATGTTGGTGAGTGGTTGATGCTCTTCCTTCTTTGGATGAGTTATGACAAAGCTTCATCAGCCTATTTTCATGCTCTTATATATCTTGGTTGACTGCAGCTTTTACTATGTTCATTGGTATGCTGATCCCTTTCTTCGGTAGTCTCCTTGGATTCTTGGGAGGATTGGTTTTTGCCCCAACAACATACTTTGTAAGGAATACATCCTCCCACATCCAATTAAAGGCATATTAGGCTATTATATATCCTTCACAATACAGCACTAATATCTTAAATTTTGGTTTTGTGCAGCTCCCTTGTATCATGTGGCTTGCTGTTTACAAACCCAGAAGGCTTAGTTTATCATGGTTTGCAAATTGGGTATGTTATTTAACTCCGAACTGTATATCTTAAGGCATCCCCTGTCTCTCTTTTGGGTATTAATAGGCTTTGTTTGAATATGTGCAATTTCAGATGTGTATAGGACTGGGAATAATATTGATGACTCTAGCTCCCATTGGTGCACTAAGGCAGATCATCCTTCAAGCCAAGACCTTCAAGTTGTTCTCCTGATGATCTTCCCATCGTAGTAAGGATTTGGTGGTAATGGCTCTGAAGATTGAAAGATCCAAGATGGGAATTATGTTTACAAAGGTGTTTTCAACTATGATGGCTTCATTTCAGAAAATGCATATTATGGGTTAGTCTAGGAAAATGGGACTTGGCTGAGGAGGCAGCTGAAACAGTTGTATCTGTTCTCAGGGTTTAATGGTTTTCTCTTTAGTTCTTTCATTTGCTTGGACACATCTATATTACATACATAATTTCAGCTCTTTGGTGAAAAATGTTGTGAATTTCAATTCTCTTCAATATTATCTCCCCTTATATGTCAACCATATTTCCAAACCGCATTGAATCCCCAATGAAATCAAATTATTTAGCTAGAAAATGATGACATGGGTTGATGATCAAAATATTAATGCTATATTTGGTTCAAAAATACAATAAAGGAAAGAAAATGTTAACTCAAGATTATAATATTGTCCTTGGTTTTCACCACCACTAATAATCACTAGTGACATTTTGATGGCCAATGACCCTTTAATGCCTTTGGAAAGTTGCCTTCTTTTGATACATACTCTAATGAATGAAAAAGATTCATCAGATTCAACAATGAAATGAATACATGATCTAAACATATATGGTTGAGAGTAGGTTAATTCACTGTTAGATATAATATCAAGTTTAATGTACAACTTGATGATATTTATTTTTATGAATGAATCAACAAAAATTTCGTTTTAGTAAAATTAATTAGTAGGACACTAATATAATTCATTTTTATATCCATGTTTTTCGTTTTTAGTTTTTAAATAATCATGTGTATAATTTGAAAACTTTTATTTTTTATTTTTAAAATTTTATAATATTTCAATTTAAAATTTTTATTTTTAAAATTTTATAATATTTCAACTTAAAAATTTTTATCTATTATTTTTCTTACTTTCAATTAGGTGTGTAATTTGAAAGTTTTGAATATTAAAAAACTGCAAATTCGAAAATTAAGGGTGTGAAGAGTAGCTGTGGAGTCCCACATCGGCAAGGAGTCAGAGTAATAAGGTGATAGAGTGGTAAATAATGAACGTCAGTGATATGATGAACGTCAACCGTCTCTGCCACTTGGGAGATCTTAGAGCAGCGCCCCTCCCAAGTACAATGGAGGTCACTGTCGTAGGCCATGGCTCATCTCTGATTCTTCGATTGGATGCTGTCCTAGTTGAATGTCTTCAAAAACTGTGTGAAGTGGTAAATAATGTTCAGTTGACTGATCAGAACCATGCTAACTATTGAAGTTTGTTTTATTGGGTACTAATAAGTATAGAGCCATTATTTACGTAGCTCTCAGAGACAATTACTAAAAGCATGAAGTTATGGAGTACTATTAGTCTAATAGCTTTTCAAATTGTTATTTGGTTCTTACCTATCATCTACTTAATCCTCACCTTCCTTTTCTGTTTCCTTGCTGTCGGCATATTTCTTTTGGCTTTCTTCTTACCTTGGGACGATTACTAGGCTTTCATTTCCCTTTTTGTTTGCTTCTTTATCTTCTCCATTAGTTGCTTCATTTTGTGCTGTCTTTACCCTTTTGAGGAACAAGTTTTCCAAGGGCGCTGTCAGCTTCTTCACTTTTCATGAGCTCTTCTGCAATCGTTGTTGGGTCAACTGTCAATAACAAAAAGAAATAGTTTATGAAGGGGGAAAAACTGGTATGTCTACTAATATTTATGTTCTTCCTCCAAATTATGCACTTATACTCTGTTCTTGTTACATAGGGATAATTAGATTTTCAGAAGTGAGAATTTAGATGAAGAAGAAAAACATCAGTGGAAATATAATTATTGCAATAATATAATAAAAATTTAGGGCTTCATGAATGTGAATCCTTATAAACTCACCTGGCTGTCATTTAGATTATGCTCTTCAGCTTGTTGGCCCGGCAGCTCACTGCTGCAGCCAATATCTTCAATCACAAGTATTGATTGGTTCCTGGTTGTGACTAACAGTCTTCTAAACTCTTGAGTTGCAACAGAGACTGCTGAGCTCTAAGTCGCAGATGTGAAATTTCAAGTCATAGTTGGCCATGGCTGCAATCAAGATCGACTTTCCAGTGCCTGGAGGTACCACAAATATCCTCGTTTCCATGCCCTTCCAACTCTTTTATTGTACTTCTTTCTTTTGACAAATTGATCTAAGTCATTTATCAAGTCCTGCTTGAGCTTTGAATCCATTGTTGGTGTTTCAGAAGTTGATGGATGGTTGAGGTTGGTTGATTCCCATGACCCACAGTATGAATAGAGCTTCAGGACCTTGTTTTTATGAAGGCTTCTGATCTCTCTACCACATCTGGCAAGTAAGAGCTCTGTATCTTTTTCATATTTTTATTAGGGAAACTGAGCTCTATTGACCTTGATTCATAATCTCTGCCTTCATTGGACTGCTTCTTGGTATAAACCATTTCCCATTTGACCTGAATTCCTTCAAATATGTCAATAGCCTTTTCACCTTCACCAATGGTGATTGAAAGGTTCTTACCTTCTGAAGCTTTCGATCTGCAGTTATTCAACTATTGCCTGGACAGCTTTGGTTCATAAGGGTGTCCAACCAGATGTGCAGTATACATACGCAACTTCGACCACAACTGGAAGAGTCTTCACCTTCTTTAGCACTTTGGGTGATGTAGCATTTGTCTATGCTGGTCACAACGTGGTGTTGGAGATCCAAGCAACAATTCCTTCCACCCCTGAGAAGCCTTTCAAGGGACCCATGTGGAAAGAGGTGATTATTGCTTATATTGTTGTTGCCTTGGTCTACATGCTCTTATTGGATACTGAATGTTTGGGAACACCGTTGCTGATAATATCCTCATAAAACTGGGGAAACCACATTGGCTTATAGCAGCAGCCAACATGTTTGTTACCATCCATGTTATTGGAAGCTACCACGTGCAATTGAAAACTCAAATTCTTCTGCAAATACTATGTTTGATTTCACTTAAATCACAAACCCAGAAGGTTTAGCTTATCATGGTTTGCAAATTGGGTATGTTAATTAACTCCAAACTGCAATATATGAAGGCTTAGCCCGTCTCTCTTTTGGGTATTAACAGGCTTTTGTTTGAATATGTGCAATTTCAGATCTGCATAGTTCTGGGAATAATATTGATGATTTTAGCTCCCATTGGTGCGCTAAGACAGATCATCCTTCAAGCCAAGACCTTCAAATTGTTTCTCGTGATGATCTTCCCCATTGCAGTAAGGACATGGTGGAATAGCTATGAAAATTCAAGATCAGAAGATGAGAATTATGTTTACAGTAGTGTTTTTCAACTATGATGGCCTGATTTCAGAATCTAGATATGCATATTATGGTTTAGTCTGAGAAATGAGACTTGGCTGAGGAGCCAGCTGAAACAGTTGCATCTGTTCTCAGGGTTTAATGGTTTTCCGTTCTTTCTTTCTTTCTTTCTTTTGGTTGTACACATGACTTTGTTAGCCTTATGGTGTTGTTTCTCACACGCTAGTTTTTATTTAGTGACTCATTTCATTTGGGCAATCCATTCATATTGATATAATTTTTATTGTACAACAATGAATCTAATGCATTGTATGCTAACTATATTGTTCCAATATTTTGTGGCTTAGAAAACATTTTAGATAGTGACTTAAAGTTTCTTTAGCAGTGATTTTAGAAAACGTTTATAATATTTTTAACACTTAAAAATTTTTATCATTCAAGTGTTAAAAAAATTAGAACTGTTTTCTAAAATCACTACTAAACGCATTCTTACTCTCCACTTGAGATTCAAGGTGGTTGTTGGATCAATCGAAAAGTCACAAGAAAGTTTACTGAAGTCTGTTTAGTGGTAAGTTAGGTGATTAAAGGGGTAAAATGGATCAATGTATTTTTTTTTATTATTTAAAAATGTTTAAATTAATGTCTTGGAAAAACAGGGGACGCTCGGGTGGTGGAAGCAACACTCAAGAACTAGAATCGCTCAAGCGCTTATCCAATGTTCAAGTGCTCGAGGCTCTCGAGTGGTGGGTAAGTGCACTCGAGCGGTCATCTCGAATTTGCTAGAATATGATAGATAATTTTTTGAAAATTCACTAGCATTCTTTTTAGAAATTTAGGATACCAATCTCCTAACTTATAGACCAATATAAATCCTCCTTTAAGCCATTTAAGGTTTAGACATATTGAGAATAACTCAACTTAACTTATGTTATCATTCTCAATCTCTCAATGAAAATTCAAAGCCTAAATCTTAAGTTGTTAGAAGACCTACATCCTTTTAGTGACGCTAAAAAGAATTCACTAAAGTAATTGGAAATTGTTATGTTGTGGATGCGGATCAAGTTATAAGTTCTGGAAAGTAAGTCTTAGGGGTTAGCTGTAAAGTAATTTTGTGTAACTTGATATCAAATAGTGGATTTTATATTAGAAGTCTTAAACTCTATGGTTTTTTATCTCCGTAGTTAATGTAAGGGTTTTCCTTGTAAAAATTTTTATATCCCTTGTTTATTTGGTTGATGTTTGGTTATTTTATTTATGTGTGATATCTTTAGACATTAAATTGAGTTAAAATAATTCAATTCTTATATTATAATTTTCTTTTAAATGCACACATTCACCCATTTCTAAGTTTCATCTTACTGGACAATAATTTTTTAATTGGCAAAGAGAAGATTTTTTTAAATAAAAAACATATTTTTATTGATCTGGCTAGTCCTGAATGGAACAACAGTGATCTAAGGTTTCCTTAAATAGTTGACCATACTTTGATGGGAGTAACTATCTCGACGGGAAGGTTTGAATTTAGTGGAATATGAATAAAAACCCTCATTGAAATTATATGTGAATGATAAAGCTATTGATGAATTAAAACCTAAACAAGAATTAAATAAGAACAAAGTGACGTTAATGCTTGCGTAAAAATACATATGATATCATTTTCATCTTATTATTTTTTAACTTAATATAAGATTTTATTATTGTAGATAAGGGCAAAGGGTAAAAATAGGGAGAAAAGCACCATTTTTGCTTAAAACAAGTTTTTTTCCCGAATCATCAACGAAAATTCCGTATGACTCCATTTAGCAAAATCTCTCATCCCTCCCTCTCCCTCTCTTCTTTTAAATGAATTCAAAGACAAAACCCAAGAAAAAATAAAATTCCCCAATTATTAATACTAAAACCATAGGATCAAATGTCCAAAAGAACTATACACATTCACAAGAGTCTCTTTTTGTCTAAATAAGACACGTGTTCTTAAAATATAACATGCATGTGATTAATGTTTCCTTGGGATTTGGGATTTGGGATTTAGGCTTTAAAAAATTAAAATGATCCCCAACACATCATTAATTCTTTTATTCGATCTTGAAATTAAACTTCATCTACATATCAAGAATAATAAACACAACACACTATTATCTAAATAGCTTACAAAACAAAGAAACTTCATCATCCCATATGCAAGCTTCACAATAATTCACTTCTTCTACATCTTTATCTTCATGGTCTTCTCTCTCACCAATCCATGGCCATCCTCTTTTTCCTCCAATCCCTCCATTGTTTCTTCTACCACAAGTTTTGGCATGATAGCTTGTTAGTTCTTGGTATTTAACAATGGGGTTTCTAATCCACATGCTTAGAATGAAAGCTTTTGTTTTTTTTCTGCATTCTCCCAACTTTCTTGATTTCTTCACTGCATTTAGAAGTTTCATGCCTTGTTCTTCATTCGAGTCACCCCCTTTGCATAATAAGATGATGCCATAAACATATGATGCCTCCATATGCTCCATCTCCATTGCTCTCTTTAGATATTCTTCTCCCGATTCCACTTTCTTCCAACTAAAGAATTCCATCTTTTTCAAACAAAAAAAATAATTAAAGAAAAATTAATTTTCATATTGTCTAATTATCTCATTGTTGAAAATTAAAATTCTTACGATTCCTTGTCTATATAATACTTCCGGATTTCCACTTTCTTTGCAAGCCTTTAAAAATGAAGAGACTTCATCCTTTACTTGCCACCATAGAATTGTTGGAAATTTCTCTATTGAGATATTTTTTATTATGAACTTATCTTCAGATGCCTCAAGAAAATTTCTACAACTAAAATAAAAACAAAACAAGAAAGTGAAACATTTAGATCAATATTTTTTAAAAGAATAAATTAGATGTATATATAGTTATTATAAACATACCTTAATTTTGCATTGAACAAGTCTGTGTATGAAGATGATGCAACCCGAGTGAGAACCTCTATCAATAAATCACTTGGAAGAGATTCAATTATGGAACCATGACTATTTCTTTTGGTTTTCTTGAATTTCATGGTGGAAGAAAGATTTGACATATTGACTATAAGAGAAACTAAAATGTAGATTTGTCTCGTAAAAATAACTAATGCTATATCATTATATATAGGGTTTGGTGGTTTAATTGCTTACTTAAAATAAAAAAATAAAAAAAAAACCTGAAATTTGTTAAGTATAGGAATTGAGGAAAGAAGGAATGCATATTATTTTAGAAGAGATTTCTTTTAAATAGGATGTTGCATTTTTGGAAACTTTCTATTTGAATTTGAAAATAGATATTGATTGGGTTTCCTATTTGCAACAAAGTTTCTATGTATATAAAAGTGGGTTTTAAATCTTTTTATCCTTACAAAATAATTTACTTTTTATATGTGTACGAATGAGTAGTTGATATTAGAAGTTTTATTATTAAGAAAATAATAATTATAAAAAAGTATGTTCAATTTTCAAAGCATTATGTAGAAACAATTTGTTTTTGGTATGCATGAAATGACGTTACAGGATGGTTTTGTTTTTATGTTATTAATTAATTTAGGAAATTTTAAATTTGGGTAATCTAGAAAAAAAAATGACGTGTCATTTAGATACTTCTATTTTTGTGAATTTTAAAAATAGAGATATAATTATCATAATTTTAAAAGAAATAGAATGAAATAAAGTGAGATAAATCAAAGGATTTATTTTATATAATTTTTTAAATGTCCACCAAAAAAAAAAAGTTGTCCATTAAAATTATTTACTGTAAATATGATTGGAAAATAATTCTAAAATATGGGTGAACTGCATTTGGTTTTACTGAGGCTACAAATAAATTTTTAACATTGGAAACAATGAAAACAAATGTTTCTAAGTCACAAAAATAAAACAGAAAAAAAAAATTATATATATATATATATATATATATATATATATAAATCCTTTGGGAAAATTCGAAGCCTTGCAAACCCAAAATTATAAATGACTTCTCCTAAAGAAGTTATGAGTCTTTTCTAAAACATATTTTACTTTTCAATTATTTTCTGTTCCTAAACAAGATCGACCCAAGTCCCTGAGGGTTTCTCTGTCTAATGTTAGCATATTTTTTTTTCTCAATGAAGTGGTCCACGTGTCATTTAAGTTTTTATATCAATTATGATTTAATAAATAAATAATATTTGTTAACATCCTACTAATCATCTTTGAGAAAATGTTAATAACTAAACTACCTACTTTGATGGAAAGTAGAATAATGAATATATTTAAAAATAAAATTAAAAAATTGGTCCTCTCTCAACCCATGATATTGGTTTTTCTCTCCACTGTTCCTATAATTGATTGTCTTCAATAAATCTCTCCATGGATTAAGATACATTCTCTCAATTTTCTGTTGTGAACATCGTATTGTTCTACTATCTTTAGGCATTATGATTTATGCAAAAGTTAGAGTTTTTTTTATTGTTATTGTTTTTGCATTATGACCAAGGTATGTTTTCACTTAATTTTTTGTTGTAAAAATCATATTGTTCTACTATCTTCGGATATTATGATTTATGCAAAAGTTAGATTTTTTTTTTATATATATATTATTTTTGCATTATGAGAATTTGATAAATTACTAATATTTGGTATCAAAGTCTGGTTCAAGAATAGGTCATCTTCCTTTAAATATTGTTATTATTAATTTAAATCCAGATAAAATTTTATTTTTGTTTCATTTTTTATTAAATAAAATTAATTTCAAACGAGTATTTGAAATGGAGCACAACTCTTAGAAGAGTGACTCTTTTACGAATAAGATTATTTAATTTATAAATAAATATTATATTATATTATATTATATTATATTTTTTAGTATTATGTAATTGATAGATTATCGTACAAATAACTATTATACTTACTTTAATATTTCGTAACAGATTGACTTACTCTTGCTAATTTTAAGAGAAGTCATGGTGTTTAATCCTTATGTCATCATGTTTTTTAGTACCTGAAGTTGATTTCTATGGCCTTAAAATTTTATGTTAATACGAATAAGTTGCTTATAACATGTTATACACATAACTCATTTGTTATCTTAATCCCTTCATAATTAGGATTGAAAATGGTTAATAGGCATTTCATGTGTGTGTGTGTAAATTGTGATGAGTAAGTCATTAATCGAATATATTTCCTTTTTAAATAGCGGTAATATGAAAGTTTAGTGTAATTGAAATTTTTATTTAATTTGAAATTCACATTATGTTTGTTTGTATTCAACAAAGTAATCAAATAAAATCTCTCATGGATATCAAATTGAATAAATTCAATTACCCATAACCACGTGATGGGAATAAATAAGATGACATGATTATGTGTATTTGCTTTGGTTACAAGTACATTAAAGTTCATTCATTATAAAATGTTTAAGACTCGTTGATTAATTAATTTTATAATTTATGAATATAATTGTGATTAATTAATATGTTTAACTTGATGTGTTTAGCATATCCAAAAATAGTAGACGTGTCTAGTTAGAGTGAATGTAATTGTCAATTATATGAAAATTAAAATCAAACATCAATTATGTTTTATGTTGTGTATTGTTCTATCACCCAAAAGAGAACTACAATATGCATATTAATGTTTAAATGAATTTTGTTTGAATTTGAATTATTTGTTTAAATTTATAACGTAACATTAATATGTGAGCACTCTACATTTATTGTAGTACATGTTCTTGTTTCTCTTAATCCGCAAGTTTTGTCTCTTATGACATTTAATGAGCTTAACTTTCATGATTGGTGTGAACAAGTCCAGTTTCACCAGAAAGTTCTGGATCTTAATTTGACACTCCAAATTGAGAAACAAGTTACTATTATTGATTTCAACAATGATGAACAAAGGTCTTTCCATAAGGCTTGGGAAAAATCAAACATACTAAGTCTAATGTTCATGTAAATGACTATAGCAAATAACATCAAGCCGACAATTCTTAAAACTGAAAGTACTAAGGAATATATGAACACTTATGGAAAAGAGCTTTTAGGTGGTGTTTGTTTTTTGACTGAATAAAAAAAATCAAAATATTTGGCTTTTTCTATTTAGTTAAAAATAACTTGTTGATATCAACCAATATAACTAAACTGAATCTATATATTAACCAATATTAATAAAGTAAATTTATTATCAATAGATTTAGTTTAGTTATATTGGTTGATATCAATAAGTTATTTTTAGTTAAATAGAGAAAGCAAAATATTTTAGTTTTTTATATTCAATCAAAAAGCAAACAACACCTTAGTCTAATTCTACTCATAAGTCACTTGTTAGGACATTGATGAGTACTTTGACCAACAGTAAGTTTGATGGTTCATGTATCATGCATCAACATGTCACTGAGGTCCATGGGATTGGGAGTGAGTGAGAATTTCCTTATGCAGTTTATCACTAACTCTTTGCCTCCTAATTATGACCCATTTCAAATAAATTACAACACTATTAAGGATAAGTGGAATGTGAATGAGTTGCAAAGTATGCTTATTTAGGAGGAAGCAAGACTTAAAAAAACAAGGAATTCACTCAATTAATCTCATGGGCCAGCAAAAAGCTAAAAAAATACTTGAACAGAATAATGGAAAGGACAAGCAAGGAATATCAAAGATAAAAGTGCAATATTCCCAAATCTTTCTTGTAGTGTCCAAACTTGTTGCAAAAATGACACTTATAATTTGTGTAGATTGTATTAAAGGAAAACATACAAAACACACAAGCAAGAAAAAAGCCACAAGAAGCACACAACTTAATGAGATAATACGCATTGATATATTTGAGCCTCATGAAGTTCTATTTGTCGATAAAGAAAAGTATTTTATCACTTTTATTGATGATTTTTCACGTTATGGATACATCTATTTGCTACATAAAAAAATCTCAATTAGTAGATGTCTTAAAAGTATTAATCAATAAGGTTGAAAGACAATTAGATAGAAAAATGAAAATTGTCAAATCTAATGGAAGTGGTGAATATTATGAAAAATATACCGAAAATGGATAATGTCTTGGTCTATTTGCTAAATTCCTTGAAAGACATGGCATATGTACTTAATGCATAATACTAGGTACACCACAATAGAATGATGTTGCAGAAAGGCATAATCATACTTTAATGGATATGGTTAGAAGCATGTTAAGCTATTTTTCCTTACCCTTATCATTGTGGATAGAATCCTTAAAGATTGCCATGTATTTGTTAAATTGGGTTCCTAGTAAGGCAATTCCAGAAACTCCTTTTGAAATATGGACTAGAAGAAAGGCACCCACATTTATGGGGATCCCCAAGAGAAGTAAGAATTTATAATCTACATGAAAAGAAACCGGATTCAAGAACAACCAATGGGTTTTTCAGTGGTTATCTAGAAAAATCTAAAGGGTAAAGATTTTATTGCCCTAACCATAATACAAGAATTGTTGAATTTATAAATGCTAGTTCATTAAAAATTGTGTAGTTAATGGGAGTATAGAACCACATAAAGGGGAAATCCAATAAAATAGGGTGCAAGCCCCTTTGCCTATAACTTCTTCTAAGGTTGTTGTTCATACGGTTGTTGAACGGTTTAACAACTTTCACAAACAACAAATAAATGAACCCCACAATGAAGTCACTAATAATTAACCTTCAATAGATGAACCACATGAAATAGTATTAAGATCTCAAAGACAAAAAAATCCGTTATTTCTAATGATTATGTGGTTTACCTACAAGAGTCAAAATTTGACTTAGGAATCAATGAACATCCAATTTCATTTTAACAAGCCATGAGAAGTGTTAATTCTACTAAGTGGTTAGATGTCATGAAAAAACAATTGAAAGAAGTTTGGGATCTTGTTGAATTGCCTAAAGATTCTAAAAAAGTCATGTGTAAATGGGTTTTTAAGACCAAGCTTGACTCGAATGGCAATGTTGAATGATATAAGGTCAGACTTGTTGCCAAAGGTTTGACTCAGAAAGATGGTGTTGACCACAAAGAGACCTTTTCACCTATTTCTAAAAATGGCTTATTTAAAATTATTATGGCATTAGTAGCTCATTATGATTTAGAGTTATGCGATGTGTAAACTATCTTTCTTAATGAGAATTTAAAGGAAGAAGTTTACATGGGCCAACCTGAAAATTTTTCAACTAAAGGAAATGAACACATGATATGTAAATTAAGCAAGTCAATATATATGAACTTAAATAAGTTTCCCGATAATGGTATCTTAAGTTTAATAATATCATCACTTTCTTCAAATTTAAGGAAAATGTTGTTAATCAATGTATATATATAAAGGTTAATGAGAGCAAATTCATATTTTTTATCTTATATGTTGATGATATTTTGCTCACTACTAATGATTTTGGTTTTCTAAGTGAGACCAAGGAATTTCCCTTTAAAAACTTAGAAATGAAAATATGGTTAAGGCATCCTATGTGATTGGAATTGAAATATTCCATCACAAAACACAAAGATTGTTAGGGTTGTCTCAAAAGCCATATATTAATAAAGTTTTAAAGAGATTTGGGATGGAGAAAGGTTCTACAAGTGTTGTTCCTATTCATAAATGAGATAAGTTCAGTCTTATTCAATGTTCGAAGAATGAATTAGAACGCACATAAATGGAAAGTATTCCTTATGCATCCATTGTTGGATATCAAAATAATCCAAGATTGGATCATTGGAAAGCTACAAAGAAAGTATTGAGATATTGCAAGGAATGAAAGATTACATGCTCATGTATAAGAGATTTGATCATCTTAAGGTGATAGGATATTTGGATTCAAATTTTATTGGATGTATTGATACTAGAAAATCCACATTTGGCTATTTGTTTCTCTTGATTGGAGGGGTCATCTCATGGAAGAGCACAAAGCAATCTATCATTGTTGCATCCATTATGAAAGTTGAGTTTGTGACATGTTTTGAGCCACTATTCATGGATTATGGCTGCAAAACTTTATTTTAGAACTTGGAATTTTTTATAGTATTGTCAAACCATTGAAAATTTATTGTGATAACTCTACAGCAATTTTTTTCTTTTTTTTTTCTGAAAGTGACAAGTATTTGAAAGGTGTTAAATATATGGAATTAAAATGCTTTACTGTTAAAGAAAAAGTTCATAAACAAAGAGTATCAATTGAGCATATTAGCACTAACCTTATGGTTGTGGATCCATTAACAAAAGGATTGTTGCCAAAGATATTTGGTGAACATGTCGAAGGGATGGGCATTGTGACGCACCATTATTGACATTATATTGGGTTTTTATGTTTTTTTTTTTTACATATTTGATACTTTAAGCTCATTTAAGTACTATTTCTAATTTGTTTACATCATGTTTTTGTTTATTAGTATATACATGAATTAATTATATAAATATTAATCAAACTTGTCTTTGCGAAAGACATTATCATTGGACCATTATTGTTCTTTCCCATTACAGGTCATTCTAAGTGTAAAACTAATATTGTGATACATGGAAGGGACCATGTCCAAATAATGGCATACAACCGCTATGATCCGCATTAGTTATGATATGACCAATTTAAGAAATGATTTAGCTTTTATTATGTGGGTATTACCTTTTATTATTAAACCATGAAGTTGGACATGTCACAAGGGCCAAGCGAGAGAATGTACACTTTTTTTATTTTTTTCAATGAAGTGGCTCACATGCCATTTAAGCTTTTATATCAATTATGGTTTAATGAATAAATAATATTTGCTAAAATCCTATTGGTCATCTTTGAGAAAATGTTAATAACTAACTGCCTAATTTGATGGAACGTGGGATAATTGATATATTTAAAAAATAAAGAACTAGTCCCCTCTCTACCCAAAAAAGAGATCAGTTTTTCTCTCTATCCGAAAAACATCCATCAAGCTTAAGGGTTAAGAGAGAGACATGCAATTTGCTCCTACATTTGATCTTCTTCAATAAATCTCTCAAGCATCGAAGTACGAATTATTGTTCTACAATCTTTGGGTATTATGATTTATGCAAAAGTTAAAAGATTTTTTTATAGTTTTTGCATTTGAGAATTTAATAAATTACTAACATATATAAGTTATAGAGAGAAGCAGATTTATCATTGTCCAGTGAAAATTTACCAAAATAACAGTAAATATCAAATGAAAGGAAATTGGGATTCAGAATTCATCCTCAATCGATCAGAAAGACGGATTGTCAACATTAAAGAGGATGGTTATCTTTTGCCATCAAGAAGCTTTAGTGGAGGCTGGGCTGTCATTCCATGGCCCCAGCTAGAAAGGCAGATGGTTGGTTTTTCTACTCCATACCATCAACGTTGTTTTCAAGTTCACATGCTTCTGTTTGGCAGATGTTACACCATTTCAGGAAGCTATTTCTGCATATAAATCACTTTGAATGTTCTCAAATAGAAAACTTTGCCCAGCTCTAGAAATAAAGACGGGTTCTAATCAGAACAATATAGTATCCCAAAAGACATAAAAAGTATGTACAAGCAAAACTGAACCAACTGCAGAGAGAATGGTTTTAAATAAAAATCCACAACTTACATTTAGACCAAGCATGGAGATTTATGAGGTCAAAACTAGAAGTTCCATGGTTGGAAAGTAAAATAGGAGGACCCAGTTGGAAGACAAGGTTAAGAACTAGTCTGCACTGATTTTTTGGAGTTATTCTTGCGGCGGATCTTCACAAAAGCATTTTTCAATTCCTGGATGAACAGAAAAAAGAGCAAGACGCAAGATGTATTCAGAAATAGTATAACTCTTTTGTCAATAGATGAAAATTTGACAAAGGAGATGGAGAAATTAAAAGGAAAAAGAACAAAGTAAAAGAAATTAAAGTTCAGTTGCCACCAGGGAATTCCCTTATGCCCAACAACTTATAAGTGGCCACAACATTGTTCTTGCATATAGATAAAATCTGGGGTCACTGGATACTTTTTCACAATTTCTAAAACAGAATAACAACTGAAATTGGAAGAAGAAGGGGTTAGCTCCTTTAGTTGCACCAAAAAACAAAGTCCCACATTCTCAACATTGACCAAGACCCCCTCCTATTGAAGCAATTTGGCAGAGGGGAAAAAGGGATGAAGAACAACATGGAAACTAACTTCCAACTATGATTTTTAATTTAAACAGTCACTGCAACAACATCTTCTTAACTGTTATTTTGTCCTTTCAAAATTGTGAAAACAGGACATATTCAAACAAATTAATTTGATAATTCTGTACTCAGTCATTCTTCTCCCATTTCTAACAATGTTTCCACATAATGAACAATCGAAGTGTGAACAGTGGACTATTGACCTAACATGCTTTAAAAAAAAAAAAAGAATACATGCCCAAGAACTCTGAAACGTGTTACTTTCAATGTGAAATATCGGAAATTATCTCAACACAGATGCATAAATAATTTTGACTCACTTCATTTTATTGTTGCTTGACATGTGTGGATTTTGGGAGAAGGGAACACAGAAGCAAGTTTACTGAAGTAACAAAAGAAAACATTGAGAGAGAAAATGCAGTCAATGCAGCGCCAGCATGCTCCTTTTGGTCCCAATTTTGGCAGGATGTTTGTGTAAGGAGCATGTGTGTAGTGGGTGGGTGTGTAGCAGGTGTGTGAGCGTCTACAGCGGCCACCATGAAAATTTAGAATGCAAAATTGACCAATTCTTAAAATGATATTTTTTTTTTCAAACAATATATATTCCTTTCCTTTCTCATCCTAAAGATGAGGTCACCTCATCAATACAAATCCTGTGTATTTGTGTTGTAAGATATGTGTTTCAAACCAATCAATCAAACTGCCAAAAACAATTTCCATAGTTTAAGAAAATCCATAATAAAACTTAAACTCATTTTACCTGACTACTTGGTTCATTTGGAGATGTTTCTGTGGTCCAAAGACTTTCTAAATTGTAATACGCTCTAGCCTTCTCATCAAGAGCATGAACTATTACCGTGCCTAAAAAAGGAAATCACCAAAAAACAAAAATAGATCATTATTATAAGCAGAAACATAAATGCAATGAACTTTATTTTGAATCTTGATATTTAGCGAATTCAAAATTTGAGGTGTTAAAGTTCTACAAGGTATGCATCATTTATCATGGAATGCACATGGAACCGCCAAGTTACAGTACAATCTTCAAGAAAAAAATATTATTAGTCAAACATTTCTTCTCAATTTGTTTTTCTTTGGTGGGATTTTACCAGAATAGATACATAAATGGAGTTCTATAAAGTGAAGCACAAACCAGAGTCAATGATAACCCATTTCCCTCCCTCTTGCCCTTCTACACTGGGCAGCAAAATTCGCTGAGCTCCCTTCTGTTTTTGCTTAGCCTGCTCATGTGAAAGAAACAATGACAATATAGATTATGATTTGGCGTCTTCAGAAATAAATTAACAGAATTTTCATGGGTTGAAACGGCTAACCACCACCGAACAACATTGCGTTTACCCTCCGTTTGGTTGCTGGGAAAAGGTAGGAAATAAAAAATAGATAAAGTTTATATTGAAGACTTTTCATCATTCGGGGCCTAACCAAAAATGACTACTCAATTGTACCCGATACAAATTTTCAATTTTTCAGGAAACTAAGAGTCTAAGACTACATTAAATAAAAGAGCCAGCATTCAATTTTCATAGCTTTTCCTCGGTTTTCTCGACAACCAAACAGAATTAGGGTTTAGATATTTCAAGTCATCCATCACTAAAATCAATGGAAAAATGTACGCGACATAACGCCTTTGCATCTGTCTAGTTGTCGAGAAAGTGCAGCTGGCTTACAATTTCAATTGTTTTGGACTCAACATAAAAGCTTCCTCCATCTAACTCTCTCAAACGCAACCATTTAGCTCAGTTGATAGAAGATTTTACATCCAAAAATCAATTTTCTCTCATTACCCTACATTTACTCGGCAACCAAACAGACGGCAAAGATTTAACATGTCTCGAAAAATACCCAAAAAAAAAAAATTATAGTTTTGCCTTGTAAATAAGGGCTTGAGCGATGTTTTTGACGTGCCAGGTGGATCTACCAGTGGCGATAACCATGAAATCACAGTGCTGGCGAACCGGAATCACTCTGATGTCGTCGGCTTTAACATCGCTCAGAATCTGCTCTATCTCTTGCAAGTTCAGCAACTCTGTTGCCTTGTTGCTCTCAATATAGGAGGATGACCAGGTGCGTTTCAACCCTAGAAACCCTAGCTTCCATTGTTGAAGATTCGAGAAGGAAGAAGAAGATGAGTGATGGAGTAGGGCGCGGGATCTTAGAGCCGCCAACATCTGATTGCACGCTCGATGACAGCCGAACTGATTTTGGTATAAAAATTCCTTGGTTCTAAAA
This sequence comes from Vitis riparia, assembly GCF_004353265.1. Taxonomy (NCBI): domain Eukaryota; kingdom Viridiplantae; phylum Streptophyta; class Magnoliopsida; order Vitales; family Vitaceae; genus Vitis; species Vitis riparia. Next base: position 21,334,911 of record NC_048431.1, on the reverse strand, counting down.
CGACGTCGTTTCATTTGAACGACGGCGTTGGAGGTCTGCTCACCTTGAAATAGAACGGATTGTTGGATCGCCGTGAAATTTTAAAAAAATAATGATTCTTTTTATGTTTGATTTGATTATGAAGAATATAAAAAATAAATAAATATAATTAAAATTGGTTTAAAACTCTTGTTTTTTTCAAATTATATAAACTTTTTACAAAAGATTTAAAATAAGTAAAATTTTGAAATATTATATATAAATAATTTATAGATATTAATTTTGTTTTTTATCTTTGTTTATTTTTTAATTATTATTTTACCTTTTGGCATAAATTAATGAAGTAGTAAAAGAAGAAGATTGAAATAAAAAGTATTGCATCAATTCAATTTAAAAATAAATTTAAACCGAAACTCGGATGAAATTCCAATAATAAGAGTTCAAAAAATCTAAGAATAAACTCATATAAAACCTAGGATAACGTTTCAATGATGAGAAATCAGAGGAATATAGAATAAACTTAAATAAAATTTGTGGTGGTGTCTCAATAATAAGTGTTCAAATGAATTAAGAATAAACTTATATAGAACTTAGGATGACGTCCTGATTATAATAGTTTAAATGAACTAAGGATAAACTTAGATAGAACTTAGGATAACTTCCACATAATTGATAAAACAAAAAGAAATCATAATAATTTTTATTTATGATTTTCAAATTATTAAATTAAATTTTCATTTCTTCCACATAACTGATAAAACAAAAAAAAAATCGTAATAATTTTTATTTATGATTTTAAAATTATTAAATTAAATTTTCATTTTATAACGTTATGAATTACATGTTATAGTTATTAACTAAACTTTACGATAAAGTAATTATTTTGGAAAATTAATTTTGGATACATAAAATATAATAGATATAAATACTAAATTAATGATAAAATAATTATCTTATTCTTACTTTGATCCTTGACACTGACAACACTTTTGAAGTTAGTTTGAGTCATCTTCTGAATTGTTTTAATAAAATCTCCAACTCACTACTTTTATATAATGGATGAGTCACTTATGTGATGTATATTATTAAAAGTAAAACAACAAAAGACGTAAAAATGAGAGTGTGGCTTAGAATCTTAATTTTATATATATAAAAAAAAAATATGTCACTTAGTCTTTCCATCAAAGACTAAATGTGAGTTATATTTATTATTTATAATCAATATGTACAAATTAATGAGTAATGGTAGATTACCAACTTGAATGCCTACATTCGTATAATTGCATTGCTTATAACTTTTCCATCTTCCTCCATTATTCATAAACATTATATACAAATTAAATTTCATAATGATGAGGTTACAAAAGTAACACCATATTCATATAAATGAATTTTTTTTTAACTCCCCATTTATAATTTGAATCATTTAGTCTTCCATGCATGAGATTCTTGAATGCTCAATCAATTGATTCAACTACCTATCAATTGATATTCTTAAATAATATTTACACAAATATAATTATATATGATATGACATTATAAATGAAAAGTTAACAATAATTGTTAAAGTTGTAAATAAAATTAGGATTGTAATTGGAACTTTTTCCTCAAATTCTTAATCCAAACTCAACTCATATTCATTTTTTCACTCTTAAACAAGTTATTCAAGTTCTATGAGTCGAATTCCGATAAAGTTGAGTTGAACTTGAATTCCCCTATTACACTTTTTTTTAATTAAATTTAAGATGTAAATCAAATATTTATGTTTAAAAATTTATGTATTTTTAAATTATTTAATCTTTATATCCATAAGTTAAAATAAGTAAAATGAGTTTGAAATAACAAATAAAAATAATTTATTCATTTTTAATCTTTTTTTATTTATTTTACTTCACTTTTTATTTCTTTTTACTTTTCATTTGTATTTTATTTTCATTGTATTTTCTTTCAAATTTTCTGAAAACCAAACATAACCTATATGTATATGTTGTAAAAAAAATGCTTTCGATTACCTTCTAAAATGCCCAATATTCAAATTGGTTGTTTCACTGATAAATTTTATACTTCAAGTTGTGAATTGTTATGAAATGACCTGCCCTAAATCGTGAATGAAACTACAAAAATTTAAGAACCAAAGTATAAATGTCTTAACCTTCTTTTTTAATGGAGAAGAAAATAAATAAATAAAATTAAAAATTTTCATGAATAAATTCTATACTCAAGTCGTGAATAGTTATGGAAATATATACCTAAAATCGTAAATAAAACTACAGAAATTTGAAAATCACTTTATTTTATAGTATAAATACTTTAACATTTTTTTTCACGAAAAAAATAAATAAATAAATAAATGAAATTCACAAAGAAAAAAAACAAATAAACAAACAAATTTTCTTACATGAACGTATTTTTTTAACCTTTTTTCTAAAGAGAATATGAGAAATATTTATATACATATATGAGCAATTTCCGAGCAATTTCAATTTCTAAAAATTGTTTCCATCTCTCTTTTTGTTGTAGTATAATTTTATGAAATTTAAATTATAATTATATAATATACAATTTTATTTTATGAAATAATATATATGTAAAAATTGTTTTTTCAAAGTATGATTTTAAAAGTTTCGTTTTTTCATCTATCTTTTTCGTGAGATGATGCGCTGGAGACCAGACCATGTGATTTGATTGATTGATAAAGCTCAGCCGTTGATCTGTTAGCATTTCAAGAGAGGGTGATTTGACTTAGAGTGGTTAACCCTTGCATGGGCCCACATAACTTTCGTGAGTCACTTCATTCATCATTGCAACTGTAAATATCAATCAACAGCGGGCCTCACGTGTAAAACTCAAAAAAATATAATCTAGATGAAAGCTTATGCCTTGTCTGGTTGCAAACACATTGGCTCTAACTACTTGGCTCTTTGCCTTATCCATGTTTTAGAAACTAACCCTATTGAAAACGTTTTCAAAAGTAATTCTTAAAAATAATTTTTGAAAACAATTTTATCGTACCTTCTAGAATCTTTATTAAAGAATGTGAAATCTTCTCATCCTATTTTCTATGACAATAATTTTTATAGATATCATATATTTTCAATCATTCTCCTTATATATATATTTTTTAAATAATTAAAATATATATTTTAAAAATGTTTAATTTTCTATCAAACAATTACCAAATATGTTTTAGAATCTTGGAAAACGGTTTTGTATTTTTAAGAACAAAAGATTATTTTTAAACATATTCTTAGGTTTTTTTTTATTCACTAATTTTATCCATTTGTGAATAGATAAACCAATTTGGCTTTATCATGTTGGAATGGTATTAAATAAAATTTTAATTTAATTAAATTTTAAATTTTTTTAAAAATATAAAATATAACTTTTTGTGAAAATAAATTATAAATTTTATAATATTTATTGATTTATAAAATAATTTATTTTTAATGTAATTCAAAATTTTAAAAAAATTAAAAAAAGAATGGACACCCCATTCCATTTATTTATTTATTTATTAAGATAAGAACGAAAATAGATATAAATAAATAAATAAATAAATTGAGAGTAATTTTCTCCATTGTCATTCCTATCTTTATTGATATGCTATGTTTGAATTAATTTTTTAATAAAAAAAAAATATTATTATAAAATTCAAATCTGATTAAGATTTTATTTATTTATTTACTTTTTTACGGAAAATTACGATCTAACTCATTTAACTCTCACCTATCAAAAGTTAGTTGATTAATAATTCTTAACAAAATATAGGTAACAATAAAAAAGAGAGGATAAATCCAAAAACCCGATAGGAATAGGGATAGAAAATTGAAGTTAGATTGAGAATGATGAAGCCAAATCATAATGGGTTAATTTAATGAAGTTTGTTGGTATTAAATTGCATAGTAAGCCATGACAACAAGCCCTACCTCAAAGCTAGTTGTAACCAAACCTTGGAAAGAGAAACAACACTTCATCATTTGGATTAAGCCATCACCTACCAATTAAAACGACATCATTCTCTATCTTTTTCACTACTGGACAAATCTAATCATAGTTTTATTTTTTTATTATTCTTTCTATTTTTATTTTATTTTTTCTCATTGCGGCCTACTATTTTCTTGGCTTTTCCCAAACCCCCTGTTTTTTTTTTATTGTGGATATAATAATAAAATTATAAATCCTTTTTAGGGTTAGACTATTATAAGTGTGTTTTACAATGAGTTTAAGAAGTTTATAGTATTAAAAAAAAAGAAGTTAAAAACGCGTTTTAAAATCACTATAAACACACTTTAAAAATAAAATAAATACAAAATTTTATATGTCAAGTATATTTGTCATATTAATATCGATGAAATAATAAAAATAAAAGGTCTATTTGATAACTGTTTTCGAAAATAGGTTTTTATTATTTAGAAAAAAATCATGTATAGAGAAATATAAAGTGTTTTCAAAGAACATTTTTTAGTAATTTTCTGTTATTTTCTCTTATTTTTTGAAAATTAGCGTTGAAAAAATCATTATAGAAATATTGTTAAAAATAAAGCATTTGATATAAAAATCATTTTTAAAGTATATTAAAAAAAATTTAAAAATAGATTAAAAAAAAATTTGAGTTCAAAACAAACTTTTATTTTATAAAATATTACAAAACAGTTTTCAAAAATTATTTTTTAAAATAGTTATAAGCTAAAGATTTCGATGATTTTATTATTTGATTTTGAAGTTCTAAGAAAATGATAAATGAAATTTGAAGTATTATATTTTTTTTATTTACTATCAAATGTAATATTCGTACTTTCATTTATTAAATCGTTGACCTCAAAAATTGAGAATTAAGCTTTTCTAGAAAATTGATTACTTTGGAACTCACTTCTAATAATTAATTCATAATTTAAAATTCAAATAAAAGTGAATACATTATGACACATGAGATAAATTATTAGAAAGAAGTAGTCTTAAAGGAAGTGGTTTTGTTGTCACGATTACTTGAATTTGTTGATTTTTAACAACTTCTTACTCATAAATGTCTAATAAATTATATTAAATTGTTACGAAAATACAAAATTAATAAAATAACACAACCTCATGGTTCCAAAAGAAAATAAGATTTTCAAATGGAATAATGGTAAAATATAAATTTATTTTAATAAAATAAAAAATTTGAAAACAATGAATACAAAATTCTCAATCTAAAATATAGGTCCAAAAAAGAAAACAATTTATATTGGACATGTTTGACAATTATTTTTTAAAATAGTTTTAAAAAATATTTTTTGAGAGTAGTTTTTTTAAAGCTATTCTACCAGGTTCCGTAAAATAAAAATATATTTGAAAACATCAAATATTTTTAACTTGGTTTTAATATTTTAAAAATAATTTTATTTTATTTAATCATTGTGTTAATACAATTAGTATTTAAAATAATCTTTAGAAAATAAGTGAAATTGAAAAAAAAACAACTAAAAGATGCAATTTGAAAACATTTTATTTTCTGATTTTTTTAAAGAGTAAAAAATAAAAATTAATTTTTTTGTTATTAAATATATTTTTCTGATTTTTTGTTGTGGATAATAAAAAATTGTTGTCAAATTGGATGTTTTGGTTTTTTTTTTTTTTAAGAATAATAAATTTCTTAAAAACATATTCGTTGAAATTATTTTCTATTTTTGTTTTTAAATCAAATCTAAAGCACATTGAAAATTAAGTTTTCTTTTATAGGAATTAAAAGTGAATAAAGGAATAAATTCAGATAAAAAAAAACTTGGTACGGACTCACAATATGATAGATTTTATAAATTTTATTTTATAAAAACAGTTTTCATTATACTTAGAAAACAAAAATTAGGAGGGAAATCAAAGCAAAGACAGTAAATGTATATGTTTTCTAAATTTAAACAACATTTTAGAAAATGCCCTTTTTATTTTTTTGATTTTGAGAATAGAAAAAACAGTTGTCATTTAATTTTGCTTCGAAGATCTTAAATTCCTTTTCTTGAGTCAACAGCCCACCACTCCCCCCATGAGCTGCAAAGCCAAGTGGTGGTACCAAACCCACCAATACAAGTATACAAATTTGTTTTGGTAAATATCATATATAAACACGCACCAAATTAAGGCTAAAAAACAGATTTGAGCAAATGAAAACATGTTTTCCGAAAACAAAAAAGTAAAAAACAAAAACAAAAACAAAAAAAGAAATTTCACAGAGAAAGAAAAAGGAAACTGCAAAAAGAGCGAGTGAAATGAATGAATAGAATCTAAGCATACCGAGAGGAAGGAAGCTAAAGAAAACGAAAATGAGTTGTTGTTGGTGGTGGTGGTTTTACTCTTCTTCTCTCCACAATTCTCTCTCTTCTATCTTTCAAACGTCGCTGTAACTGCTAGGGTTTGCTGCCTCCGATCCACCGATCTCTACAGTTCCCGATCTGCTCTTCCCCTCCATTGTCTTCCACAGATCCGACTCTCTTCTTCGTCTCTTCTAGCATTGAAGTAGACTTCGGAGTTGCTTTTCGGAATCCCAACTCGGGGCAATTGCGGATCCAGGTGGAGCGTTTTGTGGGGTTTTGGGTTCAGTGGTGGTGGGTTCAACAGTGGAGGGTTGTCGAAACGTTGGTTTTGGTTTTGGGATTTTGGGTTTGGTGGAGGGTTGGCTGTTGAATTTGAGCTGAATTAAGGTTTGGGTCAGTGGTGGGATCTGTGCCGCGGGAATCTAGGGTTTTCTGAGGTGGAGGATCTCGAATTCTTTGCTGGTTTTTGGTGTTTTGCTCTGGAACGCAATGTTGTGAGCGGAAGAGATTGGGTTTTGGGTGAAATTCGACTTTCCTCGTACGAATTAGCTGTGTTTTACGTTGTGCTGAAGTGGGATTGAATACACTGAATTGCAATGTTGCTCAATTCCATGCGAATATGGGTTTGATTTTTTGCTTTCAAGAGAGAATATGGGGTTAAGGAGTTTTTTCTCTGGAAGTCGTGGCTGGATGTAGAGCATGGGTTTGAAGTTTTGGGGTTGAGCGTTTTTTATTCGGGTCGAATGGAAGGTTTGGAGGGGTTGAATTGATATTTAGGCAAGGGGAAGTCGGTATTAGAGATGCCTCCTTCTCCGGCATTGAGGTGCTCTCCCGGAAGGGAGCTGAGAGGAGAGAATCACAAGCGGGGGCACAGTTTTGAGACCGGATTGATTCTTAGGGAGAAAGATGATGATCTTGCTTTATTCAGTGATATGCAGACCCGGGAAAAGGACAATTTTCTGGTTCAGTCTTCGGATGATTTTGAAGACACGTTCTGTAATTCCCAATACTAAGGCTCATTTTGTTTTTTTGTTATTGTTCATTTTCTTTACCAAATATAGTTCAAATTTTTGTGTGTTTGTTTGTTTCATCCTACTGACATTGTTTCATTTGTTCTTTTTCTCGCTGGTTTTGAAATTATATTACACAGCAACAAAATTGAGATACTTTTCAGATTTAAAGCTTGGAATCTCAGTTCCTGCTCGAGGAGAAAGTAGCGACCTGCTTAATGCAGATGGGGAGAAGAATGACTATGATTGGTGGGCTTTGATTTTCCCATTCTGGTTCTCTTTTACTTCATATTGATGTATCATTGATCCTAGGATGCTTTCTAATGGTTCTGAACCAAACAGAAAACAGAATGTATGCATGCACACATAAAAATATGCATCGTATATTGCTTTAATTCAAATCTGGTACCGAAATCATGGGAGTTCTAACTCGTAATGTCATTTTGTTTATTTACCTTACAGAACAAAAACATGTACTGGTTCACAGTAGATGTCATATTGTCATTTGCCTTACAGAATCAAAGTGAATGGTTGTCCGTTATAACTGTAGAGATTTATTGCTCTTTATCTTTATTCTTGCAATGCATGGCTGGTCTTTGGACCTTACTATTCTTGGTTCTGACCAAATATCTGGTGTCACTAAAAGGTTGCTTACTCCTCCCGATACTCCTCTTTTCCCTTCACTGGATGATGAGACGACATCAACTACTGTTGCACACAGGGGCAGACCTCGGAGTCAACCCATTACCATCTCAAGATCATCCACGGTAGATTACTTGTTCACATTACTATGACAGATATTCATTTCTTTACTTTTCTTCTCCAAAAGGATTATTTTATTAATCATTTAAAATACTAATTGCTTTCCATTTGAAATACATCCAACATCTATCTAATTGCAGATGGAAAAGAGTTACAGAAGCAGTAGAGGTAGTGCAAGTCCACATCGATTAAGCCCATCTCCTCGATCTGGGAATGGTAGCTTCCAGTCAAGGGGAAGGCCATCTTCAGCACCCAATTCCAGTCCTGCTCCTAGCTTACGTCATACTACTCCCACGCGGAGGCCATCTCCTCCCCCAAGCAAATCCTCAACACCTGCTCCCAGGTCTTCTACTCCAACCCCTCGGAGGATGAGCACAGGATCGAGCAGTACTGTGGCTTCATATGGGGTAAGGGGAACATCCCCTGTAAAGACAAGTCGAGGGAACTCGGCTTCACCAAAAATAAGGGCATGGCAATCAAATATTCCAGGTTTCTCTTCAGAGGCACCACCTAATCTTCGCACTTCATTGGCTGATCGACCAGCATCTTATGTAAGGGGCTCCTCACCAGCATCCAGGAATGGTAGGGATTCATCCTCAAATGTCCGAAGACAATCAATGTCTCCTACTGCTTCTAGAAGTTCATCATATAGTCATGATCGAGACCGATTTAGCTCCCATAGTAAAGGTTCTGTGGTATCATCTGGTGATGATGATATAGACTCTCTTCAGTCTGTTCCTATGGGTAGCTCAGACCGCTCAGGATCAAGAAGAGTTGGTTCATTCCTAAATAACAGAGCTCCTGCCTTCTCCAAGAAGCCAACCAAAACGCTGTCCTCAATTTCTGCTCCAAAAAGATCCTTCGACTCTGCAATTCGGCAAATGGTATCTTATTGTCCAATTCATACAAAGCATTTTTTTCTTATCAGCAGATTTGTGCAAGCAAGCATCAATAATAATTTGCAAATCACAAGAAAAGGCTGGTCACTATGCAGAGCTTCCTATAAGCTGTGGGTTGGTTGTGGTCAAGGTTTCAAAGCTTGATGAAAGGATATGATTTTATGCCAAGTTTAAGTCCATTTCTTTGATAAATTCTATCTTAATTTCGTTTTCATTCCAGCACTTACAAACAAAATTTTCAAGCATTGCAATTTTAGTCACAACTAAAATTGATACAAAAATTGAAATTAAAAATCTTGGACATGGCTCTTCAATCACTTTGAAAAGGAGGGCTTGATACTTTATTATCCACCATTAAAGATTTTAAAGTGATTGAACCTCATTAGCTACCTTTAAAACACTTAAAATTGCAATAGAATGAGCCATGCCCACTTATATGTAATATTTCAGAGGAGTGAGGTGACTTGGCTTAGCATGAGAACCGAATCCTACATGTTCATAACAGTGTTTGTTTTAATCTGAAAGCTATTACGAAAAAATGATAATAATAACTCCTACAATTCAAGTTATTCAACTTTCATTAGGGTTTTCCTTTTCCTGAATTTTTTCCTTTTTCGTAATCATATAACTGGTAGAAACAATAAAGATAAAAGTCTCCTTGTATATGTCCTTGTTTTATTATTATTTTTTCATTAATGTTATGGAATGTTTTGTTTCTAGCCTTCAACTTACTGGGTTGCCATTTTTGGTTCACTTCCATGCTAAAAAACAATGGCAATTTTTCTATCTTTGTTTTAAAAATAGTATCATATTTTTATTGATTAGCTTCAAGCAAGAGTTGGATCATGCTTTATGACCATATTGTATCTATTTGTAGATTCACATACTATTAAAATTATGTATCATGTGTGCCTTTATTTGCAACCTTCAAAGCATGCATGCATGCATTTGTAGTTTCACATGATGTTACTGGTATTATTTATGTTCTATGTTGCATGGTGCACATACACATGTCAGAATCTGAACTGGTAAGAGCATGAGAACTTGGAAGCAATTAGCATTAAAAGACAGTGCAGTATATTTAGTGATCATTATAAAACAACTTTAATTCATAGCATCTTTTAGATTTAGCAACCTTGTGTGTTATGATTCAGATTACATGTAAAATAAGGGTTTAATGTTAGCTGTCAATAACTATGATACACAGTAATATGCCTACAATAGAATACATTCTCCATGTTAAGCAATCCATGATAAGAAGTATCACTCATCCAATGTGTACCCATTAGATTATTTTTAATGGTTGTTGAAAAGAAATTACATTTTATCCTTTTCTTCAGAAAAGTCTGTTATATTATTGTTCAAAGATACTTCAAGGTTAAATATAGGTGACAAAAAGTAGAGAGAGAGAGAGAGAGAGAGAGAGAGAGAGAGAGAGAGAGAGAGAGAGCGAGACTTGAGTGATTCTATGTCGAACGGTACACATGCGTTCTTTGAAGGTAGGCACGAAATATTTAGTCTAAGTGTAATTATTGTTTCAAAAAATATGGGGAGGTGTTATTTGAATGAAACATATATCATTTTTATGGTTTTGAAGGCTGATTTTGAGGATAACGATCAATGAAGAATGAAAACTATTTCTTACTACATCAATTTTTCTTATTTTTTTCTCTTTTTCCCCCTCTAGAGAAGATGATGATAGACATGGAACGTTAGAACTCTAAACATGGCACCTAAAAAGACATATGTCAATACTCCATACAAGTATATGGTTATGCTTGTGTGTATGATAATAGCCTTTTTTTGGTGCTGATCTAATTAGGGAATTGCAGCAACTTGGCACTTTTTGGCATAATAGTATTTATTTAGCAGGCCAGTTGGAAGTTGGAACTTGAAATTATGGCTAGAAGTATAGAAAGTCAATTATTGGATTTTATCATGGATGTATGCATTGAAACATCATACTTTTGTCTAGATGATTTCTTTGAAGCAATCCAATGTTTGTATATCAGGATACCAAAGATAAGTATATTTACCTCATTTAACCTTTAGTATCTTTCATAAAATTGACTGTATATTATCGTATACTTCATTCTTGCATTACAACTATGCTTTATGCATGTGCACATATTTTTCTTATTTGTTGCTCAATGTGTAAAATAGAAACTCGTGATGCACAATTCAATATGGAACATGGTAATGCAAGAAAACAATACATGGCATGGCATGGTTTGGAAAAATTGGAAATGATACATGGTGCAATTTACAGATTTACAATTAATGAGTTTCATGATGTAATATTATTCATTTGGACTGGAGTCTTCATATACTTAAGAATATTTTCCACAACTGTGAAAATTAAGGTAAAAAATTATGAAGTTTCAGAAGTGATGGAGTGTTGGCATCCAGCATGTCTGATGTGTAGTTCATGTTTCTGCATTGAGATTTGCACTGTTTATATATATATATATTGATAGGTTTCAGTGCTCTGTTTATATTGAGCCACATCTCATTGAGGTTTTTCTGATATATATATAATTTTTTTTTTTCGTTGTAGGATCATCGAAGAAGTCCTCAAAATATGTTCAGGCCACTCTTATCTAGTGTTCCTAGTACCACCTTCTATGCAGGAAAAACAAATTCTGCACATCGTACTTTGATATCAAGGAACTCCTCAGTTACAACTAGCAGTAATGCTAGTTCTGATCAAGGAACGAGCGTTGCACTTGATACAGAAGAGAGTGAGCAAAACCAGGATGATGTGGCAAGTGAAGGGGAGAAGGCGCCATATCCTGATGTTCAGGATGAAGTATTTATTCTAGATAAGGTAGATGTGGTAAATGAAGGCATTGGGCATAAAATCAGTGTTGAATCACATCAAAGCGAGCATTCCAACTTTGATCAAGGCCTTGCAGTCGAATCTGACCATGGTGACCCCTATAATCTCAGCTTTCATGACACTGCTATGACAACCAGTGCAACTTCTGAAGCTTTGCATGTCAAGGGTGTTGTGTTGGAATTTGATAATCTTGAGAATATATTAGTTTGTTCTCAATGCGGCGGCAGATATCATGCCATTGAACCAGTTGAAAGGGAAATTAAACTTTGTCCAGATTGCAGAATGAAAGATAATCTTTTAATTGTTTCTACCCCCGTGACTAAAACGATAGTTTCTGATAACTCCCCTGCACCTTCTATGAAGATTTTGGAAGAATATAAACCATTTGATCAAATGGAGCCCCAAATGGCTGTTTCTGAATTACCAGAAACTACTGATATGGGTGAAACACAGATTTTCCCATGTGAAGAGAATGTTAGGCAAGGGCAAACTAGCCATGGTGTGCAAAGCCAGAGTCACGTGCCAGAAAATTCTCCTGCTAGGTCTCTGGAGGAGGAAGGTGAGCAGAGACTTGGAAACCAGCAAGTGATGGCCCAACCAGATGTTGGTTACCACACACCAGATGGCAACACTAGCAGTCAGCAATTGCGACACTTAAATGACTATCCAAATTTGAAAGTTGATATTTCAGAAGGTGCAGGCATTTCTGTACTGCTGCTGAAGAGATCAAGCAGTAGCAAGGGGCCTGTTCTTCAAGGAAGGACCTTCACTGCCACGACCATATCTTATGATGATCCATCTTATGCAAGAGACATCGCTAACAGCATGAGAAGTTCTATTGGACATGGCAGTGCTTCTGCATCGTCTTCTGTTGATTTGGGCTCAGCCAAACACATGGAGACTCGTGTGCAACGGCAATTAAGTGGCAGGAAATCTGACATGGAGAATTATAAGTATGATCCAAATACAAAGCCTCAAATCACCAGTTCACCTTTCTCTGCAGTTTCAAGCCATGCTTCCCAAGCTTCAGGCCTTGCAATGAGCACACATGAAGACAATTTTGAAGTGTCTGCTGGCAATAGACAATATGGTGTTGTAGTGGAAAGACCTGTAGCTTCTCAAGGACAAGTTCTAGCTTCAGAAAATGCAGAAGTTAATGATTGGAATTCATCCTTTTCGGGGACATCAGGTCTTGAGGAGGATAATTTTGATTGCAACGAGAGTTGTAGGACAGCGGATGCTTCTACCTCAGAATTATTGAGCCATGCATTAAGCAATCAGGTACAAGACAGTTCAGCAGCATCATTTCCAAGTTGTGAAAATTGTCTCTCATATGAGAATAGTGAAGACTTTCCAAACAACTCTAGGAGCACCCCAGACATTGAAGAATCAGTCAGGACTACAGAGTCTTGTTTTGGAGAGGAACACACTATATCTAATACTGGTGTTGATGGAGGGCCTCAAGAGGTTCCTACTCACAGCTCTTTGGTTACAATATCAGAAATAGAAATTGAGAATGGCCATCAAAGTACCCCAGATTCACAAATTGATGCTGTTTATTCAAAGGGTGCTGTGGATGACTTTCAGGAGCCTTCAGTTTCTGCCTCTTTGGATAAGGATTTAACAGCTTTGGTTCCAGAGCCCAACACCTCAGATCATGCACATGGCATGCTAGGTATATATTGTCTTGGATTTTGATTTGCATTGACCTGTTGTGTCCTCCCCTACTGCTCTCTCTCTCTCATTTGATTTACGTCTCCATTCTGAGATTCAACACTGTTTTTATTCATATGATGTGGGATGCTGGACCCTGGTGGGAATATTTACACTAAACCTCTCAAGAAATATTCCCAGTTTTTCCTGAGTTGCTCCAGGAAAAGGGTAAAATGTTCAATATCTACTAAAATAGCATGCTTTCTCATAGTTTTATGTTGCTGTATGGTTTCACTATACACAGAAATATGCAATTGTCCCAATATTTTCAGCCTATTGGGACATTCATCAATGTTTCAGAATTCATTATAGTAGATTATTTTTTTCTTATTAATAATCACATACTACTTGTAAAGCAAGTTTGAAAACATTTCTGGGAATCATCTTAAGAGAGTTTTCTGCCTACTATTTGTAATTTCTTTGCAACCTTGTTTCTTTTTATGGAACGGATGGGAAACTCTGGCGCATCTTCACATGCTGTAGGCCTGCTCAGCTGGCATCTATTCCATACATGTGACATGCATAGATACATGATAGAAAAGTACATATGTTTATTTCTCATCATTGTGAAAATTGCATTAATGATGGAATGAATCTTCTGATTTGTGATTTTCTTCATCTCCTTCTCTAGTCTTTAATCTTATTGACTATAATTCTGCCTTCTATACGTCAGGATGTTGTTCTTTTTTTCTTTTTTTGTTTTATTTTATTTTTTGTGATCATGTGGCTGAACCTGAGGAAGGCTGAGGTTTTCTGAATGGTGAATTAGCATTGATGAGGCCTTTGTAGTCTCCTTGGCTGGCTTTTATTTTTCTCTTTTAATATTATAAACATTGGCCACTTTTGGTGTGATCATTCACTTCCAGTATGTCTACCTTTTGAACAAGTCCATTGCCTAAACTTATAGTTAATTAAGTTTGTTTCATCTGAATACTCTGACAAATTCTCTTTGCTTTTTTATAGAGGAATCGACCATAGTGGTGGAGGGCCATGGAAGAAATAGATCACGAAGCCTAACTCTAGACGAGGCCACGGATAGAATACTCTTTTGCAGCTCTATTGTTCACAATTTGGCCTACCAGGCTGCAACCATTGCAATGGAGAAGGAAAATGTTGTACCACTGGAAGGTTCTCGGCCAACAGTTACCTTATTGGGGAAATCCAATCCAGACAGGAAGGAAGCACATGGCAGAAGTGCTGGGAAACGCAGTTCAAAATCCCAAAAATCAAGGCAAAGGCGGGTGGAAACGGACGCAAAACTCCCTTTGACCAACACTGAGAGTGATGAGAAAAATGATGAGTCCCTGCCACGAATTGTTGGGCTTCCAGACAAGGTTGACAGCACAAAACCTCCAAAGCTGGAATCCAAGTGCAATTGCGCAATAATGTGAAAGTTCTCCAGTGAGACAAATCTCCATGCTCCCTCCTCCAATCCTATTCGGAGGAGATGGTGTTGAGTGTTTTGTATGTTAGGGGTTTTATGTTTGATTTCCAATTGATTTGTAAGAAACAGGTGAGGGTGGGGTGTTGGTGACTACATAAAAATCCTTTGTAAAGTTTTAATTTGTGATTAGGGCTGATATTAGTGAGAGGGGGAGAAAGAAAGGCATTGGAGGGGGCTGTGTCTGCTCCAAGGGGCTGTATTCTTGTTAGTTATTGGTATTTGGTGGTTTAAGTCCTCCATTGGAGACAAAAAAAGGTGTGAATGAAAACCCAAAACCCAGTCATTCATGATTCATTTGATGATTGTTACAAAATATACCCTCGTATCTCATTTGCTTCCATACTAGATCCATCATCCATCCCACCATTTTGCTTGTGTTATTGTTTAAAAATGCCAATAAGATCCAACTGGGCTTTTGCTTCCTTTTGTATTTTTGTATGTGAACTTTCTTATCCAAGGTTTTTTACTCCTTTTGTTGCTTGTAATCGTAGGCTTGCAGCTGAGGCGAAGGTTAATATATTCTGTGTCCAAGGAAAGTTAAAATGCATGGGTATGATCTATCTACATCATGAGAATAGTGAGACGGTTTTACTTGGAACCAGCTTGAGCCCTGATACCAATTATGTTAGATTGTTGTTTAAGCCATGGTAACTGATGGAGAAACCTGTGGAAAGATGGAGACTTCAAAGAAGATCCTTTCTTGTTTTCATCAACATAACTTTATCCAAAGTCAACACCATATACTTCTTAGTTGGTTTCTATATCAAGAACTCTTTTAAATTTATCATACGATAATGATTTTAAAAAACCGTTAAAAAAAAATTAAGATATTAAAATATTTTTACTACATACGGTATTAAAAACATAAGATATTTTAAAGCTTTTTGTTTGTTTCAAAATTTTATTACTTACTGAAAGATAATTTTGTTTTTCTAATGAATACTTTCTTTCATTTATCTTAGGAAAAAAAAACTAGGTTTTTTTTTTTTTCTCTTTAATATTTTCAACCAGCAAAACTTGGCTTCTAACACAAAATCAAATCAAATTCGCTTTTAAAAATGTTTAATAATCTTTTATTGACAAAGAAATCAAATTACCTAGGATGACAATGGATTAGTTCAGATGAGTCATTCTCATCCCAACCCTATTCTGTTTAATATATATATCAAATGTAAATGGGGTGGAGCCAAACGGATGTAGAAAATTCTCGTACCTGTCCCACCCTGCCTCATTTAACCTTTTTATTTTTATTTTTTTCATTTTTTATTTATAAAATATTAAATTATATTAAAAAAATAAAATTTATAAATTAATATGTATTATAAATATTTTTAATTTATTTTTATAAAAAGCAATATTTTACCTATATCAAAATTTTGAAAAGTGAAAAAAAAAATCAAATAAAATCATTTTTCATTTAATATTATATATCATGGAGCAAGTTGGTACGAGATAAAATCAAATCCAAATCTGACCTCTTAGGGGTAGGACAGGGTAGGTGCCCAAAAAAATCGGTTTTCATTCATCCTAATTTTGTATAACAAGTAAATGAATTTACTGTAAATTAGAAAATTTGAATATACTTAATATAGGTTCTCTTTTTTGCCATTCTCTCTTAAACAAATTTAGATTTAAAATTTTTTGAAGAGTCTTTAGACACAAAGAAACCAACAACATAAGTATTAGTTAATTCGGATAGTTTAAAATAAATTCATTATTTTTTATTTTTACTTTTTAAGTTGAAGCTCAAAGACATGGTTATATACACTGAAAATGTTCAAAAGCATTGAAAGTCTATCGTTTGAATTCTACCCCATTAGATTTCAAGAATGGGAACGTCAGAATTTGGGTTTTAATTTGGAAATAAATTTAGCTATCAAATTTGATTTGGAAAGTAAATACGAATATATTCTTAATAATTACTCTATTATTATTGGGTAATTGTTGACTTAATTTAGTAAGAGAAATTGGGTTCATTTGTATTATGTTGTATTTTTTAAGAGATTGAGTCTTTAAAATTTTAATAAATCAAATTTATTTTTTATAATTAGGCTTGAATTTTACGAAATTACAATGTTTGAAACCTGAGTTGAATTTAAATTAAATTAAGATTAAATTTATGTTACACAAATTTAGGAATTTAAGCAAAAAGATGAATGGATGAAATGTAAAAATTTGAAAAGTTGATTTAATTGAGATATATATAATTGATCAATGAAGTAGATTAAATGAATGTCATTACCAAGGATTAAGAATTTAATGTTTATAAGTTGAATAATTAAATAATATATGGTTGATAGATTATTGGGTAGAGTCAAGAGATTTAAAAAATAAAGGATTAAATTAGGAATATGATAGAAAATATATTTTTATTGTCATATGAGATTTAATTAAATTAATAAAAGTGCAGACATATAATATGTTATATATATATATATAAAGAAAAGGAAAGGAAAAAAAAGTCAATGAGGTAAAAAAAATAAAAAGTCAACTGAGGAATCTTTGTCAACGTGACTACTTAAGGAAGGAGAAGGAAAGAAGTGCACAAGAGCGAGGTAGGAGAAAAAACAAGACCAGAAGAAAGGAAGAGAAAGAAGTATTTGTTGTGCATGAAATTTTGAAAGGTTGTTCAATTTTTTGAGGTTGATGCAACTGCACGATCTGATTTTGAATTCAATGGTTGGATTTATTTTTAGATTTTGATAAATGATATGTGAAGATTTTTAAATGTGGAATTTATTGGGTGTAAGATATTTGTGTTAAATTATTGAGTGTTAGTTATGAGAGTACCTGCACTCGTAATTGTATAGAAAAAAAATGATTGTGTGAAATGGAAATGAAAAAAGAAAAGTTCTTGAAGGGGCAATTTTTTTATGGAAAAGAAAATAAGAAATGAAATAATCGAAGGAGGAAGTAAAATTCTTGGTGTGAAAGATATAAAATTTTGTTAAAAAAACCGTTAAATTGAGAGTGTATTCGAATATGGATACGAATTGATGAAAACTTAACCATGACAACACATTACTTGATTGTGTGGAAGTATGAACATCATATTGACATTTGAATGGATGGTGTATTGTACACGTTTGAATGTATCATTAGATGATAGATCGAGGACTTCATTTTGGGTAAGAGAAACGAGAATATTCTATATGACATCTAATTGTGATAGAAAATTTGGCAATCCAAATTGTTTTCATTTTGTAGAGTTAAGGGCATGCTTAAACTTATTTATTTTTTTGGGTGTAGGTATCATTCCTGAAAGTGACTAATGGAAGAGGGTCTGCTCTTAAGTTTTTCGTTTTATAGGTACCTTCACAACCACTCATCTTAAGTCTGGAAGAACATTTACAATGTCCACTTGCAGCACAAGTCACTCATGCCCTAAAACAGCCTATGAGAAAAGGTTTGGAAAGGCTAGAGGCAAGAAGATATATCTCTATCTACCAAGAAGAACATGCATATAACAAAGCATTACTAAAGCTTGCTGAGTTAGATTTTAACCTAGTGCAGTCATAGCATAAGGAAGAATTAAGCAATATTTCTAGCTAGGTAATTAAATTTTATCATTGGCACATGCTTTAAGTCATCAATGGCCTTACATCTGCTAATCATATCAATATGCATTAATATTTAAGGTGGTGGAAAGAAAGAACTTGCTTTTGCTATGAAGCTACCCTTTGCTTCAACTATAATTGGTAGGCTCATTGATGATATTACTTCACATAAGGTATCATGAGTATAGTTCTTCTCAATTGATAACATGATACTCTTGCATATATATATATATATATATATATATATATATATATATCTTGAAGTTGTGCCGATCGCAAAAAATCAACGCCCTATTTAGAAACAAAATTATGTTTTTGAGAATAGTTTTTAAAAGTAGTTTTCAATTGTTTTGATTAACAAAATTATGTTTTAAGCTCAAATTTGAAAAGAGTTTTCTCGATCTATTTTTTCATGAAGGCATTCTACACTTAGGTACAATGCAAAACTTTCCAACCCATTTTTTATGTTTTCATTTACTTTTTAGAGCATTCTACAAAAACCACCTAAGAACACATCTAGTTTGTGCTAAAAAATCATCATGTTTTTTAACAATTTCAAAAAAAACTATTTTCAATTCAAAATTTGTGGAATGTGTTTTCTAAAGTTAGAAAACTCCTTTTAAGAATAATTCCCATATACAATTGAATATACCTATTTTTCTAACATTTAATGTTACTACAATATGGCAATTTGAGCAAAAGTGAGATCATGTTGCCTCAAGTGTTGAATGTCACATGAAGCAATATGGTGTCTCTTGACAAGATGTATGTGATAAGTTTATGAAGCTAGTTGCAAACGCATGGAAAGATATTACTCAGGAGTTTCTAAGACCTGCAATTGCTCATTGGAACCTTCTTTGTTCGACTTTTCAATGTGCGTAGGCTTCAAAAAGCTAGTGTTGTAAAGCTTCTTGAGATTGACCATCTAAAAACGATACTAGGGAGAGCAAGATGTAGTAATCAATAGAGTTCTCGACAATTGCTCTTACGTAGATTGCCAACAATACCCCTTAACGGTAAAAAAATAATAAAATAATAATCCCTTAGCTCTTGTTTCTCCAATTGTTAATAGGGCAAGAGAAGATTCCTAAATATCATAAAATAATAATATCTATTTTATTAGCTTTTCAAAAAAATATCACATTATAATTATAAAATACATTTTTTTTCTCATTTTGATAGAAAAAAAACATAAATTTATTTTTACTTTTTGTATTATTATCTTGAAATAATAATATATTCTCATCCTATTTCTATTCCTTTTCTCCATGTAGTAGACTGGTGGCATTTTTTCATGCTTTATAATCCCTTTCATTAAATAAAAGACAGATAAACACCTCTAACAACCAAGCACATGGCTTCCCACATGGGACTCAAGAGACGGCCTTATGGTAGTTCGAAGCAATCGTATCTCGTATCAAATCCTAGCCTTGAAATTGCCTTTAGTTTCCATGGATGCTGAATTCGAATATAGAATATCTTCAAAAGCTTAAGTTGACATCCAACCTATAATAAAACTTACAATTCAAATAATCATAAAATTGTAGATTCAAAGTATACATTCGCAATCATTAACCTCTATGCTCTAATGTCTATTTTTTTATTAGTCATTCTTTGGGTGACTAAGAGGCATCAGATACCATCAATTTTGAACAATTCTAGCTAGTACTTACATACTTCCACTCAAACCATTCTACCCACTGGATTAAGAATGCATTTGGGAGTTGACTCTTGAAAGATTAAGAAACGCTTTCTGATATTCCACAGTGAAAAATATTCTATCTCTAGTTGCTACAGATCAATAGACTACCTAATTGTCAAATTCAGATTATTTCACTGCTTTTTCCTGGGCTAATTCTATCTCTAGGCAAACAGTTTTTTCTGTACTTGAATATCCTGTATTTGCTTGAAGATTTTGCATTTAAGAGTCTTTAATTGAGAGAAACCATAGCAATTTCAATGTTTGATCATATACAAAATTGCAAGTGTTTAAATTAGTGTACTAGTACCAAGTTACTTAGTGAAAAATACATGCATCTCTTCTCTAGTAAGACAGCCAATCTGTCCAATATTACTAAATTGCAAGGAAAGAGAAACAGGTTAGCCAAATAATGGTCAGGTATGCTACAAAATTTGCTTCCCAATTTTGGGAAATACCACTAATGTTCTTGTGATACTCAAAACAAATTACAAAAAAATAAAAGAAGCGAACAACCAAATGCTTATTTGGGTACACTTCATGTTTTCTATTTTTAAGGTAAGTTTCAAAAAGTATTTGCATCTTGTATAGGAGTTACTATCATTTTCTGTTTTTAAAAATAAAAAACAAAGAGTGTACCCAAACGAGCACTAAATGGTACCTTTTGACATCAAAAAGTGGGCTTCTATGTTTCTCGCAAAATGCCTTCCAAGGTTGGTTTTAAGAAGTGGCACTCACAACTGCCTTAGCCATGCTGAAAATGTCCAATTTGGCCAGCTCAAACAGTCACTGCATTTCATGTACAAGTGTTCTTCTCATTCTGCTTTGAAGCTTTCTGACAAAACCTGGTAGAAGTGTTTTTGCTGCTTGCCAGAAAACAAGTTAAACAGGAGAGATTATTTGAATTTTTAACCATTCATCATCTCATACCCATGTATGTTCGAATATAGAGTTGAGTAGAGCAACACACACCTTGTTTGAGACAGATGGAGAGATTTTCCCAAGTGCTTGGTCAAAATGTTTTGCATTTATAGTCCATGAAATTACACCTGAACTGCAATCTGAGAGTTTCTCTTCCAGAGCAGCCATGGCTGCTTCATTCATCTGACAATCATTTTAACAGATTAGATAAAACCCAACCACATCCACACCAACAACAAAGAAGAATCCCCCAATTGCCACAAGCATCTAAACATATAAACATAGAAAAAGGGCCAGTTCAAGCCCAAGGCAAGAGATCTAGGGAGAAGTGGACAAACCAGTGCAGAAAGATCAGCCCCACTTAGATTGTTACAAGCCTCTTTCTGTCCTATGGCAATCAAATCCACACTGGCATCTATAGGCTTCTTCCTAGCAAGAGCTTTTAGGATCAACCCACGCTCATCCGGACTAGGCAAAGGCACATAAAGAAGTTTCCCAAACCTACCAGGCCGTAACACGGCACGGTCCATCACCTCAGGTCTGCCAATAGAAATGCTCAACTTGATGAAAAGAAGAAAATGGTCATCATATATATAAATTGAAGAAAATGAACTAATTGCACCTATTTGTGGCACCAATAACAAAAACACCCCGCCGCTGATCTGCACCATCTAACTCTATCAATAGCTGCAATTGATTCAAAAGATGTACATGAGATCCACATCGAATATAAATTATTAATTCAAAAGATAATATGAATAGGTATGCATAAGTGTATTCATGTATTTCCTTCCTGTATTATTTGACCTGGTTTAGAAGCCGCTCAACAACCCATCCCCCTTCCTTCCCACGCTTTGTTGTCAAAGCATCCACCTACAGATAACAAATAAACAAATCCAAAAGTTACAAAGGACATTAACATTAATAACAACCACATCATAGATCCTTCTAACGAAAATGGGTAGAAATATCTCTACAAATTACAGTATTTGTATCAATTGACACCCACCTATTTTTTGTACAAGTTTTATAGTGCATCTAATCCTTTCGCATTCAAGCAATCTCCTTATACCATCCCACTCCTACTAGTCATCTTGTAACAATGAAAATCAGTGGTTGATGTAAGCCAAAAATATCTAATTATTCAACTAGAAATGGTACTTGATTTAAAACTGTTATTTTCCTCTTGACCAGAGGCTGAGAAAGGACAAATCCATATTTTTAGGAATCCATGACTAAACACTTTTCAGGAACATTTTATTCCTGTTTAAGTAAAATTTTCAACTAAAATCTTCAAACCCCACGTTTAACTACTCTTGCAATAAGGAAGATACATGATTTTATTTCATTTTTCCTTTTTCTTTTTGTTAGGACCTAGAAGTAGAGTTTGGAATAAAAGATCTGAAGCTTTAGAGTGGAGCTATCCATTCCAACATGTAAGTGGACCATGTAATTAAATCAGCCAGCCCGTTTCACATAAAGACATTCCCTGAAGTTATAGGAAGATTTGTGAGGGAATTCTAAATTGGAACTGTAGATGGTTCAACATCTACTTTTGAACTCAAGGGACCACTGAGACATCCTGAAAATGAGACAATTGCAATAGTATAAAAGCTAGAATCACCCCAGACTGATATGAAAGTTAGTCTGAAGTGGAGAACAGAATACTCCAATTGCTTATGCAGCACCCTTCTGATGGACCACATGCAGCTGATATGACAGGTGCTGATGTGGTAAGCGTGCATGTGCCAGCTGTGGCAAGTGAGATCTGATTTTCAGTGGCCACCACATCAATATCTGTGCTGATCCAATTGATAATCAGTCGCTAGTGCACAACTCTGCTCTCAAGCTAAGTCAAGAGCTGTGTTCTAGTTCAAGTTATGTTGGGAAATGAACCCTGGAGTTTTGACATTATCATTTTCAATTGGATGCAGTACTTCTATGAGTTAAGTTTCCAAATTGCAAAATGGTAACCATCCAAGTGGTTTGATTTATCTCAAACACATGGATATAGTATGTAACATGTATTCCACCCTTTACATTATTGGGTCACATCTTTAGTGGTTGATTAGTCAATTATTGGGACAGGAGGTAAACACTAAAATCATGTCTCCTTTCAAGGTTGTCTACCCAAGGGAAGGTCTCTAACAAAATTATGACTCAGCAGAGGTTAATCTCTTTATTCAAATGTGAGGAAAGGTACCTAAAACTTTCACCAAACTTAGTTCCAAAGTACATTTTCTATAAATATTAAATCCAAATGTTTCAACCAGAGGCTGTACACAATTTTTTTAGAAATCCCAATCTGTGTGAAAATCACCAAAATATATATATATATATATATATATATATATATATATATATATATATATATATATATATATATATATATATATATATCAGAATGCAATCCAATACATCAGAGGCCAAAAGGTCTAGGAATTCAACTGTCCACATTTGTCATCATAACATTTTGTTTCATCAAATTGAATAATAACAATTATAACACAATAATAATAGAATCAACAACTGTCAAGTAGTAAGAACCTCATACCTCATCAAAAAATAGTATGCATGGAGAACATGTCCTTGCTCGACTAAATAGTGTCCTAACTGCCAGCTCACTTTCTCCAACATATTTATTCAGAAGTTCAGGGCCCTAACCAGTCAGCAAAATTCATGAACTTAAAGATTTTTAAACTTCAAAATAAGGAAAACATGCACAAGACAAACTTCTTCTATCAAAGAAGGCAAAACCTTAATATGTATGAAATTGGCCCCTGCTTCATTTGCAACAGCCTTGGCAATTAGTGTTTTACCACAGCCAGGAGGCCCATAAAGCAAAAATCCTGTCTCTAAATCCACACCAAATTCCTGAAGACACAAATCAAGTTTCAGAATGTAGAAATTGAAACCCATAGTCAGCCATATAGATTCCATAGCAAAGCATGAAGGAAGAAATCTAACAGAATTTATAAATGATGAAAACATTCATATCTTGAGAGTAAACAAAAGGAAAGGAAGATAAAATTAACGCTAAAGCAGCTAAAATCAACCATGAAGCACAACAAAGAGAAAGCTTTGAGTTATTACAACACACATGAATATCAGAAATGTGGTTTCCTTGTGGTTGAGAAGTATCATACATAAACAATCAGGCACTTAAAATTCATGGTATGGAACCTGTTCCAAATTGTAATTCAAATAAATGAAAACACTGTAGGAGACAAGCCATTGACTAAAATCACTTTTATCCAGGGGCAGGACACTACTTGAATCCAGGATGAACTTGTTCTATCTATTGTGGGCAAAGGTCTAGGAGGCTTTGGGCTTTCTGAATATGGGAATGAATAGTCAGGTTTTAGCGTAAGCTGTTAAGATTTTAAGCCTTCAGGTGTTTGGGTAAAATAGCTTGAAGGAAGATATAGGGGGTTGGGGGTGCAGTTGTGAGACATTCAATGCCCGGATGGGACCAAAAAAGAAAAAAGGGCAACCTGTGTGCACAACATGTGGATTGTTAGAAGAAGAAAAATATAGTCCAATGTGCCTTCATTCTTTTTTTACTTCAATAATCAAAGCAAAACACTCAAATTACATCTCAAAACTTTAATCCTATTTGGGCACATGGGACCTTATTATTTTTTTTTTGATAAGCAACAACAGAAAATATATTAGAGAAGGCCGAAAGGCCGCACCGCATACAGGAAGTATACAAAGCAGCCACAAGGCCAAAGAGCCAAAAACAAAAACACCTCACTAGCCCTTATGGGGTCGCAACCCACTCCAAGAAGCCTATAAGCGAAGAGGACTCCTCTTCCCTATACAACTTAGCCCAACTCCACAGACTACTTACAAAAGACTTCTTGAGAGTCTGAATAGCCAAGAGACCCCCTCTAAAGGCTAGCCTATTTCTTTCTTTCCACACCATCCAAAATATACATAACGGAATGGTCTTCCAAATCTTCTTCCTCTTTTTGCCCACAAAAGGACCCCGCCAACAGAACACCGCCTCTTTAACCTTCTCTGGAAACACCCACTGAACCCCAAATAAGGCAAAGACGATATCCCAAAGGGTCCTAGCCACTGTACAGTGTAAAAGAATGTGATTTACATTTTCCTCTTCACAACCACACAAAAAACAACAATTTGGAAGCTGCCAACCACGCCTTTGCAGCCTATCCAATGTAAGAATTTTTTCCCAAGTAGCCTCCCACGCGAAGAAAGCCACTTTGGTTGGGACCTTATCCACCCAAACATTTTTTCCTGGAAAAACACAAGAATTAGGGGCTGCCAGCAGATTGTAAGCTTCCCGAATCCTAAAACTGGCAGAAACCCCGCCTTCCATAGCACACAGTCCTCCTCTGGACTTACTCTGATGTCCGTTAGCAAAAGGAGCAAGTCTTCTATTAGCGCCAGCTCCCAGTCGTTAGAATCTCTAATCAACCTGATATTCCACCCTCCTTGGCCCAGCCTTGGGTCCCACACATCATGCACCAGATCATTACTACACACTGCCAGGGCAAAAATCAGGGGGAATGCATTGGACAGCGCTCCGGTGCCGCACCAATGATCAGTCCAGAACCTGATCTTATTCCCCCTCCCCACCTTGAACTTCATGTTATTCCAGCACCAGCTCTTTTCCTTTAATATCTCCTTCCAAACTCCCACTCCAAAGGGCCCCCGGGCTTCCTTAGATATCCAGCCACACCCCTCCATCCCATACTTCACCCCAATTACCTTCTTCCACAAGACATCCTTCTCAACGGCAAATCTCCAAATCCACTTGCCCAATAAGGCCCTGTTCAATAGCCCCACCCTTCTAATACCAAGGCCCCCTTTCTCCTTTTGAGTACACACCACCTTCCAATTAATTAAATGAATCTTCCTACCCGAATTTCCCCCTCCCCACAAAAAATCTCTTTGTATTTTCTCAAGCCTTTTAGCCACTGACTTAGGCATTCTAAAGATGGACATTTGATAAATAGGAATGCTTGCAAGGGTACTCTTAATCAGGGTGATTCTCCCGCCCTTAGACAAGTATTGTCTTTTCCACCGGGCAAGTCTTCTTCTCATTCTTTCCTCCACCCCATCCCACGTGGACAAGGCTTTGTGCCGGGCCCCAAGGGGCAGCCCCAAGTATTTGACCAGGAAGCTGCCAACTTTGCAGCCTAGCTCCACCGCCATTTCCTCCATATTTTCAATCTCCCCTACTGGTATCAGCTCACTCTTGGCCAGATTGATCCTAAGCCCAGAGGCCGCTTCGAACCACGCCAAAATCCATCCAAGATGCGTTAATTGGTCCTTGTTGGCCTCACAGAAGAGAATAGTATCGTCTGCACAGAGCAGATGTGACACCATAATCTCCGCTTCCCCGCTACCTCTCAGCCTACACCCAGAGATAAAGTTCCCCTGCACTGCCCGCCTTATAAGTGCACTCAGCACTTCCATGCCCAAAATAAAGAGATAGGGAGAGATTGGGTCTCCTTGACGTAGACCCTTAGAGCTGGCGAAGAAGCCTTCTGGGACCTTGTTATGAACTCTTGAAAACAGACTTCAATAATAAAGGAAAATGAAAGAAGAAACAACTAACCAATATAGAGGGAAAACCGGACTTTAATGTGGTCTCTATGGCCATAATAACAGAATATGCAAGTGTGAGCAAAATTGGGGTCCATTGAACCAAATAGAGATATTCCTGCTATATTTTAAGTATGCAAATCCACTCATCACCTCATAACATAGAAAGTCTCACCTGAAAACCTTAACTGCATTAAAGAAATAGGGCCACTTTAATATTATTACAATAAGAAACAAAATCTGATGGTTGCAATTCATTTATGGAAGTCCACATCATTGGATATTTATGGAGTTAAACTATAAAAAAGGAAAAAAGAAAGAAAAAAAAAAACTATGACACTAATTAAGAAGAGTGGAGTTACTTTTATTTAACCTCATTTGCATCTACTTGCTTTCTTTTAGGTCCCAAGAACGAACAACTCTTTGGGACTCAATGCTTCTTCAAATGATTTCCAGATAGCTTGATTAAGTGGCAAAGATTTTTCAGGTTGAAAGCGTACCCTAAGGAATAAATCTACCATGTTTGTTTAGGTCTCACTATTATCAGCTCATACTTCTCATTAGTAACCTTAGCAGAAAACACGTTGCAAACCCTCTACAGCATTTTTTCCACTTCTTTGTTTCATTCCATTTTTAATCTTGTATTGCTTATCCCAAAAGCAACTTTTCCCCTTAAAACAGATGTCATTTTGTGCACAAAGACACACAAACCAAGTTTTTAGAAAAATGAAAAAATTACCTCATAATCCTCAGGGTATTTAATACGCCTAACTATGTAACGGTCAAATTCCTGCCTTAAAAGATCAAGCCCTCCAACATCTTCCCACCTTACATTTGGAATGGTAGAGAATCCTTCTCTTCTAGAAGAGGGCTGAACCATTTTAGCTGCTTCCTGCACATAAGGAACAACTTGCATGATCATCGTATTTAAAAAGAGTGTATAATCAATTTTCTAGAACAGAAATCTTCCTGTTGTTGCAAATATTAGAATTTATTCCAACACACAAAAAAAAAGTATATTAAGTGCCCATCTGCTGCAGCTGAAACTTCTAATGAAGTGTTTTTCTGAAAGATCTATGTAAAGAAGTGATTTCAATTTAACAAGGTACAGAAGTTTAAATTTTGAAACTTCTTTCTGAAAGATGTTCTACAAAAACATCTCACTCCTAACTTTGCTAGTGAGAACTTTTAGGTCTCATTTTATCAGATTTAGAATACTTCAGTCTACAACAAAACAACCTACAGAACTCTTTTAAACATTCAAAAGAGCTTTCAGACAGACGAAATGTTGCACCTAAAGGTTAAGAAATCATTAAAGAAGCACCACATGTGCCTCAACAGCCAATGGCGCAAGTTTAAATCCATGCACAGTTACTTCGAGAGTGAAGAGTCAAAATACCAAAATGAGAACCACATGGTAACCAAACTGGAGCTTCAGTTATACAAGGTAAATGGCAGCAACAATGAATATACAAACTTTTCCCTAATTACTGACAAAGATACCAACAGTCAACTATCAAAAAACATCAAAAGTCATCAATTATGGCACTGTACATCATATAAAAATATATGCATGTCCATAAGGCAGCCTGTAGATTGGTTAGTGAAGAAAATACCCTACATGAAACCCCAAATTAGACTTGTGGACCTCTCCATGAGATAAGCCAGGTTGGTCTTGATAGAATCAGAGAAGCAACACAGGTATAGCATTTGGCTCATTGGTAACTTAGCTTGAGTATTACCTTTGTTAGTTCATTAAATTAAACTAAGAAAATATCCATGTCATTGTAGCAGGTTATTATTTGCTTACAGAATAACAGTACATGTTATTGTAGCAAGTAATTATATGCTTAGAGCCTTCATGCACTACCATAGCAATCAACTGCTAAGAATGCTTTAGCTCGTAAGTGCTTTGGTTCTGTTCTCATTGCTGTATGTTATTGGGAGCTGCTCTTTCTTCAAGGGCTGGGACTAAGAGAAAAATCGAAGAGAGCCTTTGATGATTCTGAATTGGCGGAGCAAGCTTATGTACATGTTTTTGAATTGGGTCAGGGTGCATGAAAGTCTTAACTCGTAGTCATTATTTGATTTCATTGATTGATCGGGTGAAAGTCTTCCACCGCTGCTTAATCAATCACCCTTCAACCAATCTAAAATGAGACCTAACCTTACTACCAATCAATTAAAATGATGACACATTGATGTCGACAAACAAGACAAAGAATTAAAATTTGGGGCTAAAGGCAATTAGAGACAAAAAGAATCATAAAGCAAACATAAAGTATAAAAGCTATAATATAATTTGAAAATATTAGTTCTTTCAAGGTTACCTCAAAATCTGCCATTGTAATGCTAAGTTTTTCCATCTCTTCAGGCAACCATGGCTGCCTCCACCAATCTTCAATATGTTCTTCATCTGTTAGTTCTCTAGACAGCTCAAACTTTCTTCTGTCTATAATTCTCTTCATGGCAAGGTTACCAGCCTTGTTGGCCAGAGCTGCCAAATCAGCTCCAACAAACCCTGGTGTGGACCTAGCTAATTTTGCAAGATCGAAAGTACCCTCAAGTCTAAGATTGCGTGTAATTACTGAAAGAATATCAGCCCTAGCACTTTCATCCGGAACACCTAAAGCAATCTCACGATCAAAACGCCCTGGCCTCCTTAGTGCAGGGTCAACAGCATCAGGCCTATTAGTGGCTCCTATGACAAGAACATAACCAGGTTTGTGATCAGAGATTTCTGATTCTTTATCTCCATCTGCAGGTTGTACAAGTCTGTTGGATTCATCCATGCAAGTCATCAACTGTGTCACAATCCGTCGCTCCATCTCCCTATTTAGGTTTTCTCTTTTTGAGGCAATTGCATCAATTTCATCAATGAAAACAATTGATGGTGCAGTCCTGTATGCTTTTGAGAAAAGCTCCCTAATATTCTCTTCTGATGCACCTGAAATTTTCATCCCATCAAAAAAAAATAATATTAGAACTTTTTAGAAGCTTCTCTATCTTAGAGTTGAGCACATGGATGAAGAACAAAATAATAATTAATTTAAAGAAGGTAAAGCACCTAGCAACAATCAACATTTAAGAAGGGGAAAATATCAAAAGAAACAAAATTCAAAATTAAGTTGTGATTGAAGGCAATTTCCTTCGAACAAAGTGCTCTGAAATAAGATTTTGAAGAATGCTGGCTTTAGGTCCCCTGCCTCCAAACAATCCCCACCCCCACACCCACACACAGAATGCTTAGCTTTACAATTGAAAAACTAACAGTAAAACAAAAATCACACCCAACAAAAATCAGAGTTAACATATACATAGGTGTGTGTAGCTGACAGCCTGACACAAAATGCAGCCACCCTTGTTTTCCTCTTCCCTCTGCTTTCTTTCTATTATCTATTTCTTTCTATGAAAAGAACCATTATAGTCACTATAATTTTCAAAACAGAACTCAACCAAAAACCAAGCACATAACTTTGCCAAAAATGCAACAGCAATTTTCAGTGTGACGCAAAACAGAGCTCGTCAGTGCTAGAAAAAAAAAACCACCAATTGAAAAGAGAAATTAAAACCTGATACACCAGAGACCACCTCAGTCGCTGATATCTTGTAAAATGGAACTTTAGTCTCATTAGCAATGGCATGAGCCAGCTTGGTCTTTCCACAACCAGGCGGCCCGTGCAACAAAATTCCCGCCATTGGGCGTACTCCCAACCAACGAGGCAATTCTGGATAATACAGCGGAACAATCACTTCCATCTTCAACTCCTCCACCACGATTTTCATCCCTCCAAGATCACTAAACATCGGCCCATCCTTTCCACTCACCTCAACACCGGTCGAAACAGAACCCTTCACTTCTTTCTTCGAGCCCTTCCCCAATCCCTTCCCAACTCCACCTCCTTCTACCATACCAATCTTACTCTTCTGCTTATCACCAACCTCCAATTCGATATTCTTGTCTTCAATCAGTCTCGGATTTTCATTTTTGGACTCCACATTTTTCGAAGCCGACTTGGCGTACGTCGCTCGCATCATCTCCTTCATCAAATCACACTCCGGCTCCACCTTCTCCTCATAGATGGCATCTGCATTTTCGGACGTCGACACCGCGCCATCTTCGCTATCACAACTGGAACTCGAACTCGAATTCGAATCCGAATCCGAATCCGAATCTGAAGACGTGGATGGACGTTCCTGATCCCTCTGCATCCTCCGGTAGTGCTCCAATTCCCGACGGACCAATCTCTCTTCGCTCTCATTAATCTTCTTGGGCCTCTTACGAGTGCGGGCGCTGTCACTGAACTCTTGGTTGTCATCATCGAGATTTGAGGTCAAGGGTTCGTTCTTCTTTTTCTTGGTGCTGCGGTGGGGTTGCTGCAATGACTCTAGGGCTTGTTGGACGATTCTGGTGAAAGGCTGGCGCTTCTTGCGACTGTACTCCGGGTATTTCCTGCAGAGATGGTTGATGATGGCGTCTAGGGTTTGGTAGTTGTCTTTGCAAGACTGGAGACGATGAACAAGGACCCGATCGAATCCTATCATCTTTGGCTATTCGGAAACCAAAATCAGTAATGCTATAGAATCAGAAATGGCCAAAGCTAGGGCTTCTTGCTGGAAGCCAAAGGTGTGAATCGTGTGATTGTGTTTCTTATTTCATGTAAGGAAAAGAAAAAACGTATTTAAGTTGGGCCGTCTCTGCTTCGGCGCCCACGGACTTAAGTCTAGAGCCAAGTTAAACGGATTTTTCTCAATAGTACGGTAATTTAAAAAAGTTATGCTTAAATTACTGTAGTAGAAGAAGTTATTACAAATATATGGTAGTTTTTGCCACCTAGGAAAGAGGATTTGCCACTTAGGAGAGAGGAGAGAGGAGAGAGGTTCAGCGGATAATTTTTTTTTTAAACCAAAATCATCTTTAAGGGAAATCGTCTTTTCAAAAGACGAGTTCCATGAAAAAAAATAGTATTTAAAAAAATTCCCGAATACAAAGGAACTCGTCTCTTCAAGAGACGAGTTCCATGAAAAAATATATATATAAAAAAAAAAAAAATTCCTCAAGGTATATATTTAAAAAAATTCCTTAAAAAAAAAAAAAAAAAAAATTCCACAAGGGAAATTCAAGAGACGAGTTTCCCATGGGAATTTTTTTTTTTTTTTAAATATATTTTTTTAAAAAATTCCCAAATTAAAAAAAAAAACAATTCCACAAGGAGAACTCGTCTCTTCAAGAGACGAGTTTCCCATTGGGAAATTTTTTTTTTTTTTTTTTAAATTCCTAAATTAAAAAAAAAAAAAAAAAAAAAAAAAAAAAAAACAATTCCACAATGGGAACTCGTCTCTTCAAGAGACGAGTTTCCCATGGGAAATTTTTTTAAAAAAAAAAAAACTATTTTAAAAAGTAAAAAATAAAAAATAAAAAAAAAAACAATTCCACAAGGGGAACTCGTCTCTTGATGGGAAATTTTTTTTTTTTAAATATTTTTTTTTAAAAAATTCCTAAATTATAAAAAAAAAAAAAAAAAAAAAAAAAAAAAAAAAAATCCCACAAGGGGAACTCCTCTCTTCAAGAGACGAGTTCCCCATGGGAATTTTTTTTTTTTTTTAAATATTTTAAAAAAATTCCTAAATTATAAATAAATAAAAAAAATAAAAAAATAAAATCCCACAAGGGAACTCGTCTCTTGAAGAGACGAGTTCCCCATGGGAAATTCTTTTTTTTTTTAATATTTTTTAAAAAAAAATTCCTAAATTAAAAAAAAAAAAAAAAAAACAATTCCACAAGGGGAACTCGTCTCTTCAAGAGACGAGTTTCCCATGGGAAAATTTTTTTTTTTTTTTTAAACTATTTTTTAAAAAAAAAAATTCCCAAATAAAAAAAAAAAAAAAAACAATTCCACGAGGGGAGCTCGTCTCTTCAAGAGACGAGTTCCCCATGGGAAAAATTTTTTTAAAAAATATTTTTTTAAAAAAAATTCCTAAATTAAAAAAAATAAAATAAAATAAAATAAAATTCCACAAGGGGAACTCGTCTCTTGAAAGAGACGAGTTCCCTTGAAGATTTTTTTCTTTTTTTTTAATTTGGGTATTTTTAAAAAAAAAATTAAAAAAAAAAAAAATTTCCCAGAACTCCTTAGTTCCCTTGTGGAATTTTTTTTTTTTTTTTGGGAATTTTTTTATAAAAAACAAAATTTTTAAAATTTTTTTTTTTTCCCATGGGAACTCAAGAGACGAGTTCCCTTGAAGAATTGTTTTTTTTATTTTTATTTTTATTATTTTTATTTTTTTTAATTTGGGTATTTTAAAAAAAAAAATTAAATAAAATTCCATGGGAACTTGTCTCTTGAAGAGACAAATTCCCTTGTGGAATTGTTTTTTTTTTTTTTTTTTTTTTTAGGAATTTTTTTATAAAAAAATAAAAAAAAAATTTTCCCATGGGAACTCATCTCTTCACTTGTGGAATTGGTTTTTTTTTTTTTTAATTTGGGAACTTTTTTATAAAAAAAAATATTTATAAAAAAAAAAAAAATTCCTATGGGAACTCGTCTCTTCAAGAGACGAGTTCCCTTGTGGAATTGTTTTTTTTTTTTAATTTGGGAATTTTTTAAAAAAAAAAATATTTTTTTTTTCCATGGGAACTCGTCTCTTCAACAGACGAGTTCCCTCGAGGAATTGTTTTTTTTTTTTTTTTTTAAATAATAATTTGGGAATTTTTAAAAAAAATATATATTTTTTTTTCAAGGAACTCGTCTCTTCAAAAGACGAGTTCCCTTGTAAATGGGGAATTTTTTTAAATACTAATTTTTTTTCATGGAACTCGTCTTTTCAAAAGACGAGTTCCATTAAAGATGATTTTGGTTTAAAAAAAAAATTATCCGCTGAACCTCTCTCCTCTCTCCTCTCTCCTCTCTCCTAATTGACAAATCCTCTTTCCTAGGTGGCAGAAACTACCGTATATTTGTAATAACTTCTTCTACTACAGTAATTTAAGCATAACTTTTTTAAATTACCGTACTATTGAGAAAAATCCCAAGTTAAACCGGGTTCACAACAGATTGATCAGCATGCCCTCAACAGGGGCAGCGATGCAGCTTGGGCCGCCGTAACTGGATCGATACCCTCAAATTCGACCCACTCCAAAGACTTATGGCTGCAACTTGGACGTATCCAACACTCTACTCCAACCCATGCCTAACTCGAGGTTGAGGTTGATTTGGGCAATGAGCCAACGTATTAAGGTGAGGTTTGTGTTATAAAAATATCGATTACCGCTAAACTATTTTCGAAACATAATTTAAGTTATAAATTTTGAAAACCGAAACGTTTTAACATGTTTTTAATGATTTAAAATATATTTTAAAAATAATTTTAAATTTTTATACATGGTCTACTTTTAATCATTCTCCATGTTTATATAATTATTTTTTTAAATAATTATAAAAAAAATAAAAACAACTAAAAACAATTAAAAATTATTCTATTAAAATATTTTGCTTTTTATTTTAAAAAAACTATAATATAAAATACTTTTTAGATTGTCAAATATGTTTTTCTATTTTTTAACTTTGAATAAAAAAAATTGTTATTGAAAACCATTATCAAATAAAACCTAAATTTGTATTGTTTATTTATTTTTTAAAACTATATTATTTTTTTTATTATTTTATTTAAAATATAAAAATACAAAAAGGATAATGAAGGGATTTAATATTTTGTCTTTCATGTTTTTATAGTTCACCATTGTTACTTATTTGTTAAAATATTTTTTGAATTATTAAAATATTTTTTGAATTATTAAAATATTTTAAAAATCGATGGAGCTCGCTTCAATCCTTGTCGATAGCATCTCCATTCTAGAGGATCCACACACTAGATTGCATGGGCATTCAATCTTGAACTTGGATTGAAATTTCGGTTTTTATGAGTGAAATATCACCGATATCGAATATCAGACAGCCCCAAAACGGAGGAATTTCAGGAAAATATCGAAAATATCGCTGAAATATGGCAAAATATGGCGACATAAGGTTTGGAACAGTCATGGAGCGACGGGCAGAGCAAAGGGAGAGAATGGAAAAAAATTGCCAAAGGTGATTTTTTCGAGCTTTTTTGAAAATTTTGAAAATTTTCATATTTAAATTTTTGAGGATCCAATGGTCCAAATTTCACCCATGTTTTTATATTATCCTTTTATTTTTGACACTTTTCATATTTATCTCATTAATCCTATTTTTTAAAATTATTATCACTTCACTCTTAATTTTTTTTTTATATATTTATCCTTTCAATTTTATTTAATTTTAATTTTTTTATTTTAGAATATTAAAAATATAATTTTACCCAAAAAAAAAATGTTATTAAGAAAGTTCTAATATTTTATAAATTAATTTGATGAGATAAATTATTAAAATTTTAATTATTTAAATAAATTAATGTTAATAGAAAAAGTTGTTACCATATTTTTAATAAAATTTAGAAATTAAATCTCAAATAAAATATTTTATATAAAGTAATTTAAAATTTCATTTAAAATGTAATAAAACATGTTTTAATAAAAATATTTTAAAAATTTTCAAGTAAATATTGTCTTCAACAAAATGGGCTCCCTTCATCTAACAATATAATGGAATCACATCGATCTTTGTTTTGGTACTAAAGACTATTACAATGTCATATGTATTATATTTATGTATAAATTATTTTTATTCAATAGAATCAAATATTTTTTAACTCAATTATAACTTTATACACTTCCAAAATTCATATTTCTTATTCTTAAAATCTAAGTATTGAATCTACAAATATATCTCTATCTACCGATGTTTTTCTTCTTGATTATATCTATATCAGTCATACTTAGAAAATAACTTAAAAGTATGTATTCTTGTTTATTTTATCATTTTTTTTTTTAGTTTTTTCAAGCATTCTTATGAATTTTGAATAATTTTCGCTCCACCGAATATTTTTTCAATATTTCCGACATATCGTAAAATCAAAGTACCAATATATCCATAATTACATATATCTGTAAAATCGAAGTACCGATATATTCGTAATTACCAATATTTTCATCTTTGATCTTGAATTAAGTAAGATAGGAAGAGGGCAGAGATGGTGGGTATTTATCTTCAAGAAAGGAATATCTCAACCAATAAAACACAAGTCTTACATAGATTGGTTTTGAATTTTCTTTGGTGTCAACTTTTAGAGAATGAATCTGGCACTCAAATCGATTGCATCATTATTTGATCATTCCTCAAAACCAAAATAAATTGATCATCTCCATAAGGAGCTATGCAGTTTTTCCTCAAAAAATTAATGTTAATTCCTTAAGATGTAATTAGTGTTAACCAATTTATTAATGACAAATCATATAAAAATGATAGAATGTAAGCATTATGAAGATGAAGTTAAAACGGAATGTGTAATGGATAAAAATAACAAAAATATGGGTGAAGAAATATCTAGATGATTTGTGAACTTGAGATCCAATCTCTAGCATTGAATATGATGTAATTTGAAAAGAATTTAGTCGCACTTCATTGAAATGAACCCACATTCTTAGTTTGAAGCTTTTCACATGTGCCAGAATAAAATATTTCCAGACATAACTGAACCATTACTAGATCGTCTTCTTTAAAAATGAATGTATCTTTAATGTGCATTTGCAATCTCTTTATAGTTATCATTGTCGATTTTAATTTTTTTTGTATATTTTTTTGGTATATCCGTCAATAATGTATAGATGCATCACCATCTTGGCTGGTGTGAAAAAAAAGTAGATGATGGTACAAGATAAACATGTTTAGTTTCAAATTTAGTTTTATGATCATTTTGTCTCTTTGTCTTCAAATGGTCATATCTCTATCTATCATTTCAATTTCAATTTGTACACTATTTGAAACATTTGACTTCTAACTTCTTAAGCTTCAAAAATATATATATATCTTACCCCAAAAAATTTTAAAAAAGAGGTGTAGAATTCAATTCAAAGTCAAGTATATTGTAATTGCTTCCATTTGAGTTGAATCTTCATTTGAACTTGGAAACGTGACATCAAAATTTATTTCTTCATTGTTTCTTGTTTTCTGACTCTCTTAACATCATTCATTGCTAGTGTTTAATGTCCATGACTGCTCATTTTGCCCTTAGAACTTTTCATGATTTACAAGTCTCAAGTCTCTTATTTATACATGCATGACTTCTTTCATTTCTTTTGTTTAATAATAGCTTTTACACGTAATATTATTTTCATCTTTTAAATTTGAAATTAAACTCAAAATATAATTTACATTCATGATTAGGGTCTTAGCATCATTTTGAGTTAATAAAATGATTTGAACTCTTTATATTTCATAAATCATAGTTCCTATGCGTCATTGGAGCAAGTATTTGAGCTATAATCAATTACTCTCTTGAAACTAAATGTATCTTCGATGAGCATTTGTTGTCTCTTTGTACTTCTCATTGTCGATTTTGATTTTTTTCCTCATACCTCTTCATATATATCTCATATATGATGTACAAATGTCTCACCATCTTGGTCACTGTAAAAAGTAGGTGATAGTACAAAATCAATAGGTTGTTTAGGTTTCAACCCATCATTTCAAAGGTTGAATACCCAATAGTGCAATTAATATAGTTGTTGAAAACAAACTCAGCTTTTGACAAGACATTAGTCTAATTTCTCAACTGATCTTTCACAATGCATCTCAAAAGATTACCAATACTTTAATTGACAACTTCCGCTTGCCCATCAATTCAATGACGAAAATAATTTGAACTTTACACCATGATGATTAATATTTTTTATTGTACCAAAATAGTTAAGTCTGCTTACACGAACTTTAACCAACAAACAAAAAAAAAAAAAGATGTTTCAACTTTTGTAGTATTCTAGGTATCGTTCTCCTGACTTATGAAAATTGTTAATAAATATATAAATTGATTTTTATGAAATAGAGTTAAATAAAAGAAATTAAATTGATAATGGTGTCAATATTGACTTTTAATTCAAATGATTTAGGTCTAAGGCTTTCCACCACGTAACTTTAGGAATTGAAGCTAAAAAGAATAAAAGGATAGTTTGTGGAATTATTGTTTTTTTTTTTGTGTACATTTGGGGAAATAAGATGAAATAATTTTATGTTTATAAATTTAATCCTTCATATTTTTTAATCCAAAAAATGATTATTTTTAATTAAAAAACACTTTTTTTTTTTTAATTTTGTAAAAATAACATCAAATTTTTTTAAAAAGATTTTACATGTAAATAATATTCTTTTTGTAAAGATAATATATATATTTTTTTAATAAAAAATGAGTTGCTTTTAAAGTTCAAGTATGACTGTATGAATGAGCTTAGATTAAATTTTGGATCATTCCATCCATTTTCTTGGGATAAGCCCAAATCGGCGATTTTTTCCGATATATCGGCGGTTTGGGGTTCACCCACATGCCACCTGGGCTACTTGCCCTTTGTTAAATAATATGCAACCCATATATATATACTCAAACTCATTATATAAAGAAAATATAAGAATATTTTAAAGAGCAAATTAATTATAATTATTTTGTAATTAAATGCAGAGTCTTTTAATTAATTACCAAAAATATAAAAATTATATAATTTTCTTCATAATGTTTTTAATATCATTAATAATTAATTAAATATTAAAAATTTATATATATATCATTATTTATTTTATATTGTTTAATACAATTGAATTAAATGGATCATATTTTAATACTAATATATATTTTAAAATTAGACATATTATAATCAAATATCATAATATTAGGTATAATTTAATAATAAATGTATACTTATAAAATTCATATTTTTATCGATGCATACGATATTATTATCAAATATGATAAATCATGTTATACATATATCAAAAATTTCAATAAAATAACTTTAAAATGTCTATTATACTTCTAATTATATTATTATGAGGTTTTTCTTGCATTTTCATGAGTTTTTAACAATTTTAAGCCTACCAATAATATCCACCGATATATCTCCGATATATCCAAAAATATCTCCGATATATCCGATATATCCATAAAATCGAATTACCGATATATCCGTGATTACCGATATTTTCATCCTTGGATAAGCCTTCGGTAGGTGGATCAAAATGCCTAAAAGCAGTCCCAAATGTTAAAATGTCTTCAAAATTTGAGTTTAAAAAAAAGGAAAAAAAAAAAAGAAAAAGAAAATATAAAATATTAGAAAAAACAATTTGGCGGGAAAATGGGAGCATAACGGGTAAAGAGGCGGATCCTGAGTGCGGCCACCCATCTCCATCCATGGAAACCGATTCGGATTCCGACTCCGACGCCTCTCACATTTCCGCCACTCCACCCAGAGACCGCAGTCCACCACCTCTACAGCAGGCGCCACGGCCACGGCCACGGCCACCTCCACCGCCGCCGCCGCCGCCGCCACTCTCCATTCTTCTCTCTTCAATCAAATCCAGAACTAAGGCTAGACCCTCCTCCACTGCAAAACCCAAACCATCTTCCAAGTCCAAAAAACCCTGCTTAAACTCTAATTCTAATCCTAACCATAACCATAACCATAACCCTAACCCTGACTCCATCCCCCCTCATCATCATCCTTTTTCCTTACCTAACCTTCGTTTTGCCGGTCAAAAGCATCCCATTTATGCAGTCAATTCATTTGAAACCCTTCCCGCCGGCTACTTCTCCAAGGTCGCGTCATTTTCTAAACTCCAAAAACCTTGCCCCAAACCAGATCCGGTGGAAAACGAGCCGTCTTTAGCTTCTGGGTTGACTCTGAAACAACCCCACGCTTGTGAGGCTGTTAGTACCGGGAGTGCAGTGAAATTTGTGAAGAAACATTGTAATTTGATCGGTTCTGATGTTAATCCCAAACCGGTGAAGCGGCCTAAGTGCGGTAGTGAAGGAAATTTTGTGAGGCTGAACATCAATGGCTATGGGCGAAAGTTTACAAACAAGGGCAAGAGAAAGAGTTACAATGCATCGAGTGGGGCTCGGCGAACATTTAGGAGAACTAAAAGAAAATCGAAAGCAGAAGGTGGAGCTGAAGAGGATGAAGATGGCTTGGTTTTGGAGACCCCAACAATGGAGAAGCAAGGGAGAGTAAAATTTGACGGTGAGTTGATTGAGGCGGCTGCGTTGGAGGTTCAGAATGAGGCGTCTGACGAGAAATTGGTGAAGTTGCTGGGGCTGACACATGGTTATGATTCGTTCCGGGATGGACAGTTGGAGGCAATTAGGATGGTGCTCGAGGGGAAATCAACAATGCTGGTTTTGCCAACGGGTGCTGGAAAATCACTGTGTTATCAGTTACCAGCATTGGTGTTACCAGGGATCACGCTGGTTGTGAGTCCGCTGGTAGCTTTGATGATTGATCAACTTAAACAGCTGCCTCCAATGATTCCGGGTGGTCTTTTGTCTAGCAGTCAGGTATTGATGTTCTCTCTGTGCTTCTATATCCTTATTTGTTTGATGGGTGGTGCGCGTTCAAACATTCTTCTTGTTTTAGTCAGCTGAAGAGACTTCTGAAACACTACGACAGCTTCGAGAAGGAACTATCAAGGTAATAGATCACCAATTTGAATGAAATTTTGGCTCCTTCATTTGTTTTCTTTTTATTTTTGTGCAAGTATACATTTGCAGCACAGTGGTTTTATTCTGATCTTCATGTGATTACTTCCCGTCCTTTTGTTATATAGATAATTTTGATGTATTAATAGAATATTGGTTTTGTCCTTTCCACTTGTGCCAAAGGCTAAGTTGTGCAGTTGATCTTTCAGGTTCTTTTTGTTTCACCTGAGAGGTTTCTAAATGCAGAGTTTTTGTCGATAGTTTCAGCCGGTCCACCTATATCACTTGTAGTGGTGGATGAAGCTCACTGTGTGTCTGAGTGGTGAGTGGTTGGAGTCCTTTTTCCTCCCTACATTTTGTTTTTTAATGACATTTTCCATGTGAAATCCATTCTCCTCCTCCCATCTTCTTCTACTAAAAACTTAAGCAGATTTTAAATATTTTTAACAGGTCACATAATTTTCGGCCTTCATATATGAGGCTGAGGGCATCCTTACTTCATGCTATGCTTAATGCTAAATGCATTCTTGCAATGACTGCAACTGCAACGAGCAGAACCCTGCATGCTGTTATGCATGCTCTGGAAATTCCAGCAGCCAATCTCATCCAGAAAGCCCAATTAAGGGAGAATTTACAGCTATTGGTATCTCTAAGTAAAAATAGGCAAGTTTGGATATGTTTTCTTTCCTATAACATTACTTGAATGTTTAGTCATCTGCTGAAATGATGTGCCATATCTTTGATTTAATAGGATGAAAGATTTGATGATGCTAATCAAGTCTCCTCCCTTTATTGAGGTTCAGAGTATCATTATTTACTGCAAATTTCAGGTATGTGTATACAGTTGTGTTCCATACACATACACACACACACACGCATATATATTGCTATGGTTTTTATTGTTTCTTCAAGATTATTCTCTGCATAATTAGACATTTTATTTAGTTTCCAGTTATGTCATTTGTGCACAGACTTGCCTGTCTTGATCATATATCATATACCTTTATCTTGTGTGCCATCCCCCTCTTTTAGATCAGTAGACTTTGCACCTTTTGCGGACAGGAACATATATAATTGACCTCCTTGCATGTTGATTTTGCAGTCTGAGACTGATTCAATAAGCAAATACTTATGTGATAACAATATCTCTGCAAAGGTTTGTTTCATACATTTCCCAGTTGCATTGCGTACAATTTCCTGCATGCAACTTGATTCTATTAATTAACATGGGACAATGTCATTTTAAATGGCTCTTTTAGAGTTACCACAGTGGCATACCAGCAAAGGACCGGAGTCGTACACAGGAGTTGTTTTGTTCCAACAAGATAAGAGTGGTGAGTCTTTCATGGATATGTTTTATCTTTTCCACTTTGGTATCACAGTAGAACCTAGCAAATACAACTATTATTTATTTTTTTCTCTTTAGGTTTCACAATGGATCATGTCAGATATAATTTTTGCTTTCAGAATAATTGACTTGCACTCTTTCTTGGTGGAAGGTTGTTGCAACTGTGGCATTTGGCATGGGCCTCAATAAGAGTGATGTTGGAGCTGTAAGAAGAGAAACCATACTCACAATTCTAGTGCTGTTTCTTTATGTCATTTTCACATGCACTATGAACTGATGCCTGATCATTAATTTAAGCAATATATTGGC
The DNA here is from genome assembly GCF_004353265.1 of Vitis riparia. NCBI lineage: Eukaryota > Viridiplantae > Streptophyta > Magnoliopsida > Vitales > Vitaceae > Vitis > Vitis riparia. Next base: position 21,292,968 of record NC_048431.1, on the reverse strand, counting down.
ATTCTTATGATCTGAGTTACACTGAACAGGCACCCTAAATTTATTGATATCATTCTTTATGAATATTTATTTATTGGACTGTATAGTGTCAGGTTCTGATATGTATACATTCCTTGGCATTCTTTTAATTTGTCATGTAGAAAATTAGTACTGAAGCTTCCTAAATGCTTCAATGTCAGGTTATACATTTCAGCTTACCAGAAAGCTTGGAGGAGTATGTTCAGGTGAATCTCTATTTTCCAATTACCAGTGAAATTGTTCTATGTCAGAGTTTGATAAAAGGAATGAGCAACATATTTGCAGGAGATTGGACGGGCTGGACGAGATGGGAATTTGTCTTATTGTCATCTTCTCTTTGATGATGTTACATATTTCAAGCTTCGCAGTCTGATGCACAGGTGTTTATATATATATATATAAATACATTTCTCTCTATCTTATTTTATGGATTAGAAAGATGTCTGATTTGACCACAATATTTTTTCTCAGTGATGGAGTGGATGAATATGCGGTAAATAGATTTCTATCCCAGGTTTTCAGCAATGGCACGGGCTCACCTGGGAAAGTTCATTCGATAGTCAAAGAAGCTGCATCTCGTAAATTTGATATGAAAGAAGAGGTCCTTGTCTTGTACTTTTCTTGCATCAATTCAGCAGTTCTGACTTGTTAGAAAGCATTAATCTGGCTAAAAAAGCTGGAGTTAGCAACATAAATTTCCTCTCTTCTTTTGAAAAATTTCTGTTGGTTGCATCATAGCGCATATTCAGCAAAAAAATATTTTCTGATGATCAAATTATTGACAATCCTAATAAAATATGTAAATTAATCAATGGCCTGTTCAAAAAGAACACATCATGTATTCTCCAGACAACAGGATCATCTCATTGTGCTGGGATTCCTCAAAAGGCTGAGTTTGGAGGAAAACAACAACAATGATAGCAACATGATTCTGTGCATGTATTAGTCCTTCATAATTGAGCCTATTCTACTGTTAGATTGGCTATATATTAGTTCTGTTCATATTACTTCACCTGTATTGAGAATAATGTTTACCAATTACAACTTTGTGCTTATTGATACTACATGTTTCCATCTACAATATATATATATATATATCATGTTCATGGTCGTAATACTAAACTAATTCCATGAGCCACCCCACAGTGCATTCTCAAATTTGCTCTTGCAGATCTGCAAATATAATGATGCTGTCTTGCTGGTTTTTTTTACTGGCAGGTGATGCTTACAATCTTAACGCACTTGGAGTTGGGTGAAGTACAATACTTGTCTTTACTTCCGCCATTAAATGTAACTTGCAGCTTAAACTTCCATAAGGTGGGTTGCAAATGTATTTTTGAATTTACATAATTTCTCCCTGATCCCCATTGCTCTACTCGCATTCCTTGATTAGATATGAGGATAATTAACTGAGGTTATTCGAGCCTTTCAGTGTGCTGTAACAGCACCTTTTGATGCTTTGGACATAAATTAGAGGGCACAAATCACATGAATCTGCTATCCATCTGACTCAACTCTTTCTTCCATCTCTTGTTACAATCAGGAATCTAGTAACATGAAATTTCTTGTTTAGTAACTTTACTTGCTAGTGAAGTCAGTCCCAAAATTTTTAATTGGCTACAAGATACATCATGGAACTCATAATTTGCTTGACTGCAGACTACCCCTGCTTTGCTTGCTGACTGGCATATTGTGGTTGCAGCAATTCTAAAGAAGTGAGTATTTTTTCTGGTTCTAATCACAGAAAGCAATCTAATGGTTTTAGGCTATAAAATTCTCAAAGATTAGGTTTTTGTTTTCAGGTCTGAAACTAAACAAGGGCACTATGTGTTTGACATACCCACTGTGGCAAACAGCATTGGGATTACAACTACTGATATTTTAAATCAGTTGCAGAACCTGAAGGTATGGAAAGTTCCATGCAGTTCATGGTCTCAGTAACTCTTATATCTGAGTTGATTGTTTTATTGTCATCCCCATTTATACCATTATAATATTTTTGCTTCAACATCAAGTCAGCAGCATGGTAATATACAAGATCAGATATAGCTTGCTTAAATTGTTGCATTTTCAAGCTTATCCCATGGAAGGTGCTTGAAATGGATCTCTGCAGGACAAAATGAATGAAGATGACAAAACGGTTTGTTAATTAACAAGTGTTGTTCAGCTAAGAGCTCCCATCTTCTGCAGTTGAACAGTCACAAGATGATACTTTTTCGAGTGGCATAAAGTAAACAATATGGCAAAGAAACTTTATTAGCAAAGGAAAGCTACAAAGTAACTGCCCGTGTTAATCTTTTAGGAACGATCCTCATCAAGAGTGAAGTGCAGATGCTAACTGCACATCATCAAGCAGGCAAAATTCATAAAGAATCTGTGCAAAATTTTACAAAAAAGAGTGGTGGGAGCTGAAATTATATGAGTTTAGTGACAATAAAACATTTAAGTTACCAGATTATCTAATCGTGAAGTTGTGGCCACCCAGGTTGTAAGTTGTATGCTTCAGAAGATAATTGGATAATTGCTTTGGAATGAGTTCAAGTGGTGCCAAGTGGGCCCTAAGACAACTTTAAGACTGTTATGGTACTTTTAAAAAATGATTATGCATAAACATAGATATGTGGACCAATTACTTCTCTAGTTCTTATGATTTTGACCATGTTAGATTGTTAGGTTATGCCTCTTTTTAGTTGACTATTTATGAAATTTTCTGTTTCCCCTCCTCTTTGTGAAATGATCTTAGTTGAAAGGAGAAATAACATACGAGATGAAGGATCCAGCCTATTGTTACACAATTGTGGATGTTCCTGGAGATCTTTGTTGCCTGGCAGCACATCTTACAAAATGGTTATCCGAGGTCGAAAGTTGTAAGGTGATTGGCTTTGTTGTTATTAATCCAAAAGTTCTTTCTTTATTCGAGATGAAGACAATTATAAATATAAAAGATATAATTTATCTATGATGGCTATTAGAACAAGAAAATGTTGTCTATTGTACACCATTTTGTGTTCTTTGCATGATATATGTTTATAACCCACCTATAAAACAACCGGTTCAGTTCTGTAGGCAACCTCTTGAATTCCTCAAATCATACTACAGAAAACCTAAGAATTCTCTCCCAACTTCACCTAGTAGGTATAATTGTTTTATCTTGTTTTGTTTGAATCCAAGGTTAAAAATAGTACATATCATCTTGTTATCATACTTCATTATAGCCCACTTAAGAAATCAACAGCGTAAGTGAACCTTACCACACACAAACTCAAGTTTGCATTTCTGGTTTTCATGAACATTCAACAGGCAGTCCTTTGGCCCCTATCATGCATCTTATAGTTTGTAGATATTCTTTGTCTCCTAGAAATTATATGCATTTTTTTTTGAATCAGGTACAAAAATTAGATACGATGTTTAATGCTGCTGTCTCAGCAGTGGAACTATGTGAGAAGAAGTGCGGCTGCCTTGGTGCCCAGCATACACCATGCTTGCAAAGAAAGATTTCAGATTACTTTAGTGGAGATGGTAATGGCGACATTCCTAATAAGATGGATCAAAGCAGGTTGATACAAATTATATGGATTATTATTATTTTCTTAGATGCATAAGTGAGCCTTACCACACACAAACTCAAGTTTGAATTTCTGGTTCTCGTGAACATTCAACAGGCAGTCCTTTGTCTCCTACAGATTATGTGCATTTTGTTTTAAGTTATCAAAAAAATTATTTTTGAAAAACCATATGTAAATATTACCATGGAGGGCCAAAAATAGTGCAACTCATGACAAATACACAATAGGCTATCCTAAAAGGCGTTTGTTCTCAATATAAGAAAGGAAGGAATTCACCCCTGATTCCTTGGAACAAGAGATCTAGTGGGCCAAGGAAAGGTGAAATTATGTTTGAGATTTTGCTTTGACAACTCTCCCCCAAACCTTCTCTTCCTTTCTTTCCATACAATCCACAGTAAGTGGACAGGAGCAACCCTCCAAATAGCTGTACTGTTCTTCCAGAAAAAATCTTGCCAGCCCCTAGGAGTTCCTTTTTTTATCTTTTGAAAACAGAGTCTCAACTGCCACTACCCAAAGGACCATAACCTAAAATGCACATTTCATTCAGGAAGCCAGTGGTCAAGAGTCTCCTTGAAATTTTTGCTCATATGGAACCATATGGTGAGAACCAGGTCTCATTTGCTTTTAGATGATCAATAATCAGGATTTTAGTTCAGAGTTTGAAACCCTGACTTTGGAAACTTTTTGGCTCACAACCACTGAGCCCAAGAAAGGGGCTGATTCAGCCAAAATGGGAACCTGAAACTTAAATATGCCACCACCCTCAGAAACAATTTTGAGCCTGGAATTTATTCCATCCCCTTCATCGGGCTTCTGACCCTATGAAGATGGTTTCCAATTGCCATATGTCCATGAATTGCTATGAACCATCACAACTTACATGATTTAGTCAATCCAGGTGAACTGCCTTGCATGTTCATATACATTTTTCCCTCTCCTTTTGGGCAGACCATACAATAGCAACTGCTTTTTAAATGTGGCTTTGGGTCTGTGTATTGCCACTTCATGCAAAAATGATGTGAACCGTTCAGTCACCAGTTCTCACCATGTAGAGAATAGGGAACAGGACTTGCACTGGGCAACGGCCTTGTGTCAAACTGTCGATGTACTGTTAATCATGACAATCATTTCTTGTGCGCATATGTTATTTCATCATATTGATAGAAGTATTGTTTATATTTGCAGCCCATTTTTGCGAGCAGATATAAAGGTAAGGGCTTCCTTAAGATATTGTACATAACAAAAATTATGTTTGTGATGTTTAAGAATTTCCTCTTTTGTCACAATAGGTATTTCTGCAGAGCAATTCACAGGTCAAGTTTACTCCCAGAGCTGTTGCAAGGATAATGCATGGCATTGCTAGCCCAGCCTATCCTTCTGCAACTTGGTCCAGAACTCATTTCTGGTATCTTTGAACAAACTTCTGTTTTCACTGAAATAACTAGCTTCAGTTCTGTTCCTATTAATATCAACCAACATAATTAAATTGAACTTATTATCAATAGGTTCGGTTTAGTTATGTTGGTTGATATCAACAGATTATTTTTACCTGAATAAAAAAAAGCTTCATATTTTGACTTTTTCTATTCAGCCAAAAAACAAACACCACCTAACGTTTTGGACCATTCATCACTAGTAATTGGTAGAAAACAAATGGACCAAGCAAGTTGAACACTTGGAACAAACCACAACTTAAATATGACATGCATGAACATAACATAAAGAATGAAGCTTGTTGCTCTTTAAGAAATGAGTGAAAAGATATTCTCCCTGCTTCAATTAACTGTAAGGTTAGATCTATTGTATAATGGGTCCTCCTGGTAGATTTCCTGAACGTCATAAATCAATAAACTATAACCATCAAAAGATGTGTTGTGGGATGGTCATGCCTCACTGTGATGGTTAGACCCCACAATAAGCCTTGGGATGAGTAAAAGGTCTCAGGATGGATGTGTTGTGGATGATTAAGTCCTATCCTAGGCCTTCAGATGGTTGAGTCCTATCCTAGGCCTTCAGATGGTTAAGCCTCTCGATGAGTGTGAATGAGTGTTACCACGAGCCACATAAAGAGGATTAGCTTGACATTACTGATAGCTGATTGGTTTTGAGATGAGATGGCTAATGGCTTGATCCTAACATAAAGGACTTAACTTCAATATCATGCTTACAAAAAAAAAAAGCATCATTTTATTTCCACATGGTGTGCTGATGTCCTCAATAATTTGTTCAAATTCACCTAGTACTTCTAATGGTTATGGCTCTTTATAAGTCACTATGCTAGGTCTTGTGTATGGGACAAAGTGTAGTCTAAGGTTGTTTCTTGTGCATAGTAACGGTTCAGGATTCTTCATTATGACCAAGGTAAGGTGCTTATGCGAATACTGGGATGCAGGGGTAGGTACATGCAGATGGACTTCCAAGTGGTAATGAAGGCAGCAAAGGCAGAGCTCATGAATTTTGTTGGAAAGGATGCACTCTAGCCAGAGTTAAACGATGGCATAGTTTCCTCTGAAGCAACTAACTTGGACGAGACCATTTTAGAAAAATAAGGTAAAAAATAGTTGGAATTATTAGTAACTGGTGAAAAGTTATGGCACTGTTTGGTAATAGTTTTCTATTCTTTAGAACAAAAAAAAAAAAAAAAAAATACGTTTGATAATAAGAAAACAGGAAACAATCTTCTGTTTTTAAAAACAAAAAACATGATATTTTCAGAAAACATTTTAAAGTTATTTTCAATTGTTTTCACTTGTTTTCTGAGTATTGTTTTAAAAATAATCATATAAATATGAAGAATGATTGAAAATAAAGCATTATATATAAAATTTATTTTTAAAACATAGAAATTGAGTTAAGAACTTTTTTTTGTTCTACAAAACATTTTGAAGACTGTTCTCTGAAAACTGTTTTTCAAAACTCATTTTGAAACATTTCCCAACAAGGACCTATGTTTTTAACAAAACAGGTTTTCATTGTTATTCTTATCATTAGTGTCTCTTTCCTTGCAGTTCTTGTGCAGTCTGGACCCCGAGTCAAATCATACAACATAAAGTAGAAAAAAAAAAGGTGGGGGGAAAGCCTGAATGTAGCATTGTTGTTGATCTTCCTGCATAAATTATTACACATGTAGTAAGTTATCCAGGCAAGCAGCTCCCAACAACCTCAATTTTTCATTACTTTCTAAAACAAGCTTTGTAACCCTTGTTATACTGCATATTTTTTCTATGTAGATAAAAGCTTGTTCTCCCATAGACCTTATAATTGGAATCAAAGATACACGAGTGCAAGGAAGAAACTGAAAATGAATAGTGTGAGAGGACAGCTTTCCTGTGGTGGTCAGTCTAATAGACAAGACTGCTGTGAAGATACATTGGGAAATGCAGTGTGTATGGGTGTTAAGTTTAAGAATGAGAGAGTTTTGGGGCCTCTCGAGTCTTTGACTGATCATGGCTACTGGTTGGCAAATAAAAAAATGGGGATTATTAGAGAGAATGTATTCTCATAAACAGGGTATAACTTATAAATGAGCATAATAGCTAGTTGACCAGGCTCATGTCAATGGAATCATGCCGCACGCAAGAGCCAAGAGGGAGGCGTGCCCAGTTGGTATTACAAGTTCAAGAAGCCTCTGCCTAATTTAATTGATTTACTTATTCTATTCCTTTTCTACATGCGGAAGAAGAAACCTAGTCAGCCTTCATAAATGGGCCAGGTCAAAGCATAAAAACCATACCAAATGAAAGTTCATCCATTTTTGTTCAACCCTACAAGTTGGAAATTCAAAGACTTTCCCGCGTGGGAAATGCTTCATTCAATTCTCTTTTGACGTCTTCTTTGATGATCTTATCTCTTCAAACTACTAACCATTACTACCTGTTTGGATCTGATTCTTAAAAACCATCCCCCAAGGCCAAATCAAATTCATAATTTTTTAAAAATAAATTAGTATTGAAAAAGGTTCATTTAATATAAAAGTTCTTTTGAACAATAGAAACAAAGTTTTTCCAAAAAAATAAAAAATAAAAAAATTACTATGATTAAGCATTAATGAGTCTCTAAGACAATTTTTGTTCCTAGGTTGGGTGAGGGGATCCCAAGGACCCCGTGCTAAGAATATTATTTGGGAAAGGGGAGAGGGGTGGTGGGTATATTCTAGAATAATGGGAACAAAGGGGGCATATTCAGTTGAATAGAAGATTAGAGAGAGACAGAAGAAGGAAGAGAGAAGGCAGCCAAAGACCGTTAGTTCAAAGAAAAAGAGAGGAGACCGAAAACAAACTCCTCTTATTTCTCAAATTTTTTGTCAGACCATCTCTCTATCTATCAATCAATCAATCATTCAATCTCGTCTGCGTGTTCCTGCCCTAGCCCCAGGGGAGGAGGATGATGAACCAGGACGCTGAGGCATCTTCTTCCACCACCACCTCTCATTACTCTTCTTCTTCCTCCATCCTCTCTAATTACCCGCTTCTCGCAGCTCTCCTCTCCTTCGTTCTTGCTCAAACCATCAAGGTCTTCACCTCCTGGTACTTCTTTCTCTCTTCCGATCTCCTTTTATTTTGTTTTGTTTGTTTTTTTTTTTCTTCTCATTTCTTGAATATGATCCGATCGTGGTTCCTTTTCTCATTCTTCATATTCTATCTTGTTCGTGGAGAGATCTGTCAGGATTTTTCACTCTGCGTCGAAGCTCCTTATAGGGCTATATTTTGATTTTGAACTATGGATCATTGATCAGAAATTTTTTTGCTTTTTGAAATCTTGGTGTTTTTGTGATTCCTTGAGTTTATTGCCATGTAGTTTATCCAAATAGAGGGAACATTCTGTGCAGTGTTTGATAGAATAAGAAGTTGGGACTATGGTGTTAATTTTGTACGACTGAGAACTTCTATTTACTGAAAGATAAGTCATCTTGTGAAGAAAATGAGGGCAAATTTGTGAGTTTGATTTGATAGTCTAAATCATACACTGAAAGCATGTTCAGTGTTCAATCAGTTATCTGGATCCAGCTTATTTTTTCCGTCTAATTTGTAGAGAAAATTACCATTCTGGTGATTACTATAATGGGTTACTGATTGCATTTATTGCTGAAAATTTCAGTGTTCTGAAATGAATTTGGTTACTCTTTGCTTTGATCAGTGAAATGGTCCAGCGAAGTCTTGTATATGGTTTACCCTAAGAGTCTTAAGATTTCAGAGATTTGCAGGTATAGGGATAGACGATGGGATCTCAAGCAACTTGTTGGGTCTGGTGGAATGCCATCGTCCCATTCTGCAACTGTTACAGCTCTTGCTGCAGCCATTGGGTTACAAGAAGGCTTTGGAGGATCAATGTTTGCAATATCATTGGTCATAGCATGCGTTGTATGATCTCTGTCTTCAACTTGAAATGCTTTTCTGAAAGAAATTGCCCATAGTTCAGTGCACCTTTTTTCTCTTCAAGTTTGTATATAGATGATTACCCTGTTACTTTGCTCAAACGTAGAAGAAAGTGAACAAGATGAAAAGCTAACTATTTCTGAAAAAACGAGCTTCAAATTTGTAATATTATCCATTCAGTTTGTTGTTTGAATGCACTGGAAAATAAAATTCCTTTTTATATGATGTAGGGTGAAATCTTTTGCCTATTTTTTGCTAAGTTACAAGCTATTATGTCTTTCCCCAGAACCTCAACTTGCATCCTGTTTTACCTTCCCCTCTTCCTTACAATGCTGTTTACTTGAACAAATCATACCACTGCTTCTTGCTTGTAGTCATTAATCTTTCTTTAGATGATTAAATCACCTCAACTTGAACCATACCTCTCCTCGCTTGTGCAGTCATTGACTTAGGTGCACACAACCCGATCAGCTAAACTGATACTATTTTAGTTTCATTCCAATTTTTCTTATGAAGAAAAAAGGAGGTAGCTAGAAGAGGAGGAGAATACTTCACCCATCATTGGCAGCTTCAATATTCTCTTATAGATTAAAGTCAATTATAACACCAGAACCAGCAGTTGACCACCATGCCTTCACTAGCACCATCTCACCACTTTTTCTGTCACCACTATCACTACTTCTCCCACCTCCACATCAACAATCAAGACCACCTCCATCAGTAAGGCTGTTGTGCAGTATGCACTATGATCACTGCTACACTTGCCCTTCTATCACCACAGCAGAGTCACATTGTGTACAGGCATTCTGTGTGCTCAGTTCACTATTATCTTAAAATGGAAGTTTGTGGTTGTCTTTTATATGCAGCACTTCTATTGATGTTTGAGCCAGCTCTTGCGTCGGGGCTTATCACTGAAGTTATTGTTTGATTAGTTCTTCATCTTATTCATGTTAATGAATATTTGCCCATAGTGTCAATAGCTTGGTGAGTCCTTATGTTCAAGAATTCTGTGGCAGGTTATGTATGACGCATTTGGTGTGAGATTACAGGCTGGACGTCAAGCAGAGGTTTGATGCTCTCTCTCTCTCTCTCTCTCATATGCAGCTGCATGAACATCTTGTGTATATTTTATTTGATTTCTTTTTTCAAATTTTGGAACTGGATATTCTTCAGGTTCTGAATCAAATTGTTTATGAGCTCCCTGCTGAGCATCCTCTGGCTGAAAGCAGACCACTGCGGGAACTTCTTGGCCACACCCCTCCTCAGGTTTGGTCATTGCACTAGATTACCTTTGCATCTAAATTGATATCCTACATAACATATCAATTATCATTGACAGTAATGATCAAAATATTCTGCAAATGAATCAATAATGATCTTTGTAAGAATTACAAGATGAAATTCAAATCCTGAAATTTACTATAATAGACTGAAACTATTTGTGAACATTAGGTTTTTTCCTAGAAGCATTATGATCAATGAGAAACAGATTTGTGATTAAGAACGAAAGGGGGGAAAACCCAACAACAACAACAACCTTACATTCACAGTATCCTCCCAAGTAGTAAGTTAGTAACTACTGAAAGTGAATGTTTGTGCTACTTAGCATACATTTAATTTCTCCTCCTAGAGCTTTAGCTTTGAAAAGTTGGAACCTAAGGAATAAAAGAAGAGTTAGTTGGGAACAGGTATGCAAGCCCAAGTTGGAAGGGCAACGGAGAGCAATGCTCTTTGGCACAAGGCAATATTGAGTATCCATGGGACTCATCCCAATGGTTGGTATGCAAACATTGTTGTCAAATGGTCACATCAGTGCCATGGAAAGCAATTGCACAAGGTTTCCAAGAATTCTCATGTCTTACCTAGTTTATGGTGGGGAATGGGGCAAGGATTTGTTTTTGGGAAGACTTGTGGTGAGAGAATCAACCTCTTTGTTTTCAATTTCCAATTCTTTTTAGAGTTGTGATAGTTAGTGTTAAGAGAGAGAGAGAAGAAAACCTTGATTCTCATTCATTGTGTCTACTTACAATTGAGAAAATATATATATACAAGGCTAGGAGTCCTAACTACCATACATGTGACCTATATTAAAAAGGAAAGATTGTACACTATAAATTTATTATATTCAACACTCCCCCTCAAGCTGGAGCATATACGTCATATGCACCAAGCTTGTTACAAATGTATTTAATCCTAGGACCTCTGAGAGATTTAGTGAAGATGTCTGCTAGTTGATTATTTGAATTAACAACACTTGTAGCAACACATCCTGATGCGATCTTCTCTTTAATGAAGTGACAGTCAACTTCAATATGTTTGGTCATTTCATGAAAGATTGGATTGGATGCAATATGTAATGCGGCCTGGTTATCACAGATGAGTTTCATCTGTTCATCCTTTCCAAATCTCAACTCTCGAAGAAGATGTCTCAACCATATGAGTTCACATGTTGCCAAAGCCATATCTTGATACTCAGCTTCAGCACTAGATCTGGCCACTACATCTTGTTTCTTACTCTTCCAAGATATTAGATTACCTCCAATAAAAACACAGTACCCTGAAGTGGAACGTCTATCTGTGGGTGAGCCAGCCCAATCTGCATCTGTGTAACCAACAACCTGAGTATGACCTTTGTTCTCGTACAACACACCTTGGCCTGGTGTACTTTTGATATATCGAAGAATGCGGATTACGGCATCCCAATGGCTATCACATGGTGACTATAGGAATTGACTAACAACACTCACAGGAAAAGAAATGTCTGGAAGAGTAATGGTGAGATAGTTCAATTTATCTACGAGCCGTCGATATCTCCCAGGGTCTCCTAAAGGCTCCCCTTGTCTTGGTACAAGTTTGACATTCGGATCCATAAGTGTGTCTATCGGTTTACAGTTTAACATACCGGTTTCTTCCAGGATGTCTAAAGCATACTTCCTTTGGGAAAGGACCACACCGGAATTGGATTGAGCTATCTCAATTCCCAAGAAATGCTTGAGTTTCCCCAAGTCTTTGGTCTGAAAGTGGGTAAAAAGATGTTGCTTTAGTTTCTGAATACCATCCTGATCACTGCCTATAATGACGATGTCGTCCACATAAACAACCAGATAAATACACTGCCCCAAGGAGTTATGATGATAGAAAACTGAATGGTCTGCTGTACTGCGAAGCATGCCAAACTCTAGAACAACAGAACTAAAACGGCCAAACCATGCTCGAGGAGATTGTTTCAAGCCATATAGAGAATGACGTAACCTGCACACTAAACCAGACTCCTCCTGAGCAACAAAACCAGGAGGTTGCTCCATATAAACTTCCTCAGCAAGATCACCATGAAGGAAGATATTTTTAATATCCAACTGATAAAGAGGCCAAGAACACATAGCAGCCATGGAGAGAAGCAAGCGGACAGAAGCAATCTTGGCAACAGGGGAGAATGTGTCACCATAATCAGAACCATAAACCTGAGTATAGCCTTTAGCAACTAAGCGGGCCTTAAGGCGATCAACTTGACCATCAGGACCAACCTTAACTGCATAGACCCAACGACAGCCAACTGTAGATTTACCAGAGGGTAAAACAACAAGATCCCAAGTGCCATTAGAGTGTAGAGCATCCATTTCATCCACCATTGCCTGTCACCAGCCTGGATGGGAAAGAGCTTCATGGGTGCTCTTTGGAAGAGAAATAGAGGATATAGCAGAAACAAAAGCAGAATAGGGTGAAGATAATTGATGATAACTCAAAAAATTGTAAATAGGATGAGGATTACGAGTAGAGCGAGTACCTTTCCGAATAGCAATGGGTAAATCATCAGGAGAAGGCAGAGTCGGGGCAGGAGAAGCCGAAGGGATAGGAAGTGAGTCAGCAGGTGCCTCAGCAAAAGGGAGAGGAGCAGCGACACGAGGGCGACGATGATAAACCTGAAGTGGTCGAGGAGACACAACATCAGATGAGGAGACAATGGGAAGGGGCAAGACTTTAGAAATAGGAAGAGACTCAGAAGTGGTGGAAAAAAATGGTGAGTCCTCAAAGAAAGTGACATCAGCGGAGATAAAGTATCGATGAGTCTCAAGGGAATAACAGCGATAACCCTTTTGAAATCTGGAATATCCCAAGAAGAGGCACTTCATGGCTTTGGCGGAAAGCTTGTCCTGTCTAGGAGTGAGAATATAAACAAAACAAGTACAACCAAAGACACGAGGAGGAAGGAAATAAAGTGGTTGGTCAGGGAAGAGAAGGAAATGAGGAATCTGATCATGTAAAACAGAGGAGGGCATACGATTAATTAAATAACAAGCGTTAAGAACAGCGTTCCCCCAAAAACGAAAAGGAACATTACTATGGAGGAGGATAGTACGAGCTGTCTCAACAAGATGTCGATTCTTGCGTTCAGCTACCCCATTTTGTTGAGTAGTATGAGCACAAGAAGACTGATGAAGAATCCCATTATGAGACATAAATGAAGGAAATGGAGCTGAAAAATATTCCCTAGCATTATCACTACGTAACACACGAATAGAAATATTGAACTGGGTCTGGATTTCAGCATAAAATTTCTGAAAAATAGAGAATAACTCAGCTCGATTTTTCATTAAAAATAACCAAGTACATCGAGAATAGTCATCAATGAAAGTGACAAAATACTGAAATCCTAAAGTACACGCAGTCCGACAAGGACCCCAAACATCAGTGTGGACAAGCTCAAAAGGAAACTTTGCCCGATTATTCAAACGCTTTGGGAACGAGACACGAGTATGTTTCCCAAGCTGACATGACTCACACGAAAGCGACGACAAAGTGGAAAAACGAGGGACCATCTTCTGGAACTTGGAGAGACTAGGGTGGCCCAAACGACTGTGAATGAGGAGAGGAGCATCAGTGGAAATGCAAACTGTAGGAGATGAATCCGAGGTGAGGTGATAGAGGCCTTGAGACTCACGTCCTATGCCAATCGTCTTCCCCGTACTCCGGTCCTGCAAGGTCACAAATTTATCAGAAAAGGTAATAGAGCAATTAAGAGTACGCATGATTTTGCTGATGGAAATAAGATTAAAAAGACATTCAGGAGTATAAAGGACAAATGTGAGAGGTAGAGAAGGCAGAGGTAGGGCCAAACCAATACCTTTAGCTATAGTTTGAGAACCATTAGCTAAGGTAACAGTAGGTAAATCAGAGGTAAGAGTAATAGAGGAGAAAAGATCCTTATTACCAGATAGGTGATCAGAAGCTCCAGAATCTAGAATCCAGGGTCCAAGAGAAGATGTGTGGGTAAGGCAGGCAGAAGCATTACCAGGCTGGGCAACAGAGGCAACAGAAGCCTGAGATGCCTGAGATGCGGAGGAGCTTGGAGGCTAAGGCAGCTGAGAATCAGAGGACTGGGCCACATGGGCAGTGCGAGGAGGCCGTCCATGTAACTGATAGCAACGATCGCGAGTGTGGCCAAGTTTATTGCAATAGGTGCAATGAGGACGTTGGCCTCTACCTCGGTTACCACTGCGTCCTCCTCGAGAGGTAGTGTGAGAAACTAACACAGAAGAATCTGAAATGCTATCAGATGGCAAAGTCTGAGTGGACGAGATACGAAGGAGGCAAGCAAACACATCATCCAAGGACGGAACTGATGAACTACCAAGAATTTGATCGCGAACAGGCTCAAGATCAGGACGGAGGCCAATAAGAGTAAGGACCATGAAGAACTTATCAAGCTGTGTTTGTTGAGCCCCAACATCAGGAGTAAGAGGCATCACAGTCAAGAACTCCTCCTTAAGAGAGGCAATCTGGCCAATATAAGTAGATAGATCCAAGTCCTGTTGATTGATATGGACAATAGCAGAAGCCACCTTATAAAGACGTTGTATATGATTCGTGTATAATCCTTTGGCCTGAATCCAAAATTTAAAACAAGTTTTGTAGGCCCGAAGATGAAGAAGGATCTTGGGATCAACGGATTGCCATAATACACTACATAACTGCGCATCTATCTTTCTCCATTGTATGCGCTCAACCTCAGGGATATCTGCCTCCTGTGTAACCAAGTGATCCTCATATCCTTGTCCCATAAACCAAAGTTCAACAGAGGCAGACCAAGAAAGATAATTTTCACTGCCAACCAATTTCTCCGAAGTAATCATAGGAGATCCAGATATGACAGAGGAAAAAATGGAAGTTTTAGTGGCCATATCCACTTATCTGGAGAATGAAGTATATTTGGATCGAAGAGAGCCCTAATACAGCTTCAGATGCAGCTGAAGAAGGAAAAACCGAAGAATCGCCCGTGTGAGAGACCAAATGGAAAAGAAAAACAACTGTGGCACCACCGGAAAGGTAGAAGAACACTTCCCAAGGCACGTGCAGGGATTGGGGTTGAGAAAAAATAGCCGGAGGACGCCGGAAAAACTGTTCGGAGGGCCGGCGGAGGCAAAAGAACCCCAAAAGAGGCACGTGCAGGGCTCGGATGGCAAAAACAGGTATGAAGGGTGGCTAGTCGGCGTCAGGCGAGGCTGGAGGAGGAAGTGCGTCGCCGGAAAGTGGCTCACGCGCCCTCACGCGCCGGCGCGTGAGATGTAGTCGCCGGCCGGAAAAATGCGTATGGCTGGCGCGTGGGTGGTTTTCTGGCTCCGGTACTTTGGGAAAAATTGTAGATCTCCTCGAAGCGCTCCTTGCGGTGTGGGAAAAAGACGTCGCCGGAAAAGTCGCGGGCGATGAATGTTTTCTGACGACGATTCGACCGACCCGAAAGCTTTGAGGTCTGGGGAAGGTGACCGGAATGAAACACGGTTACAGGAAGGTTTCCCGGAATTGATGAAACAGGGAAACTGAAAAAAATTAGGTTTTCTCCCTTGGCTCTGATACCATGTTAAGAGAGAGAGAGAAGAAAACCTTGATTCTCATTCATTGTGTCTACTTACAATTGAGAAAATATATATATACAAGGCTAGGAGTCCTAACTACCATACATGTGACCTATATTAAAAAGGAAAAATTGTACACTATAAATTCATTATATTCAACAGTTAGAAATGCCCCAGTGTCATCTATTGTTGGTTCCTCTCTTCCTTTTTCATGAAACCTTAACTTTCACTATAACCGTACCAATTTGAAAATAGAAGACCTAGAAAGACTCATGTCCCTTCTTTTTCATGTATCTCTGAGATTCTTTGTCCTTGATATGAGAGATTAGTTTCCATCTTTTTCAGGTATATTCACTGTAAAATCATTCCTCTCAGCTCTGTCCAATTTGCCAGCTCCATTTCCTTTCTCTCCATCATAACTCATTTGGCAATCTAAAGCCCTATCTAAGGTCAAGGCCTTCACGTGTGGCTAATGGCCAACAGGAAGGTCAATACTAACAACATGCTACAGGTGAGAAGACCTCACAAAAAACTTAGTCCTGAATGTTGTGTTGTGTGTATGAGGAGCGGTGAATTGGTTGATCATCTCTTTTCACACTATGTGACAACTTTGGCGTGATGGCATGTTTTATTCAGCATAGCTAGACTAAGATTGGGTCCCTTCTAGGAGCTTTATGACATGATGACCATTTCCAATATAGGTATTAGGAGTACAAGTAGGGGTAGAACTCTTTGGAAAAGTGCATGTCTCATATTGATATGAATAGTGTGGCAGGAAAGAAATGGAAAGATTTTTTGGGATAAGTGGAGAGGTTTAGAGACAATATGGAACTTAGTATATTTTTATTCCTCTTTTGGGGCTTCAACAACTTCAGCTTCAAGGGCACTCCTTTGACCTATCATTATTTTTCAATTCAATTGGAGTTTGGTGTGTAATAAAGGGTTAAAAGTGCAAATCCTGGAGCAAAGATTCTGTGTTTTTGTAGATGTATTGTTCCCTAAAGAAAGTAGAACCACATGTTCTTTGTGTGTTGAGGTTATATAGGTAACATTGTATTTATCTATTCTTTTGATAAGAGTTTGTATATATGCAAAGGATTTCTCATCCTTCTCATGTATTACAAATTACCATTCAATGAACTTTATTTTTTTGAAAAGGGAATTAGAATCTAAGGTCCCCCCATAAATCCCAATGCCTTATAACCCAGCAGTTCCAATAATGTCATGTTCCAATATTTTATTTATTTTGTCCCTGTTTTTTCTTCCCTTTTTAAATCCTAAACTGTTTCCAAATTCCTCCTATAATTTCTGGATTGGTGCCTTCTCTAATGCTAAATTTTAGAGCATGCTACAGCCTGTAGGTTTAGAATATTTTACAGAAGCTTTTGATTCATGGGATTAGGTGGGATGGAAGATTGAAAAAAGTATATCAAAATATTAAAATGTAGAGAAATGGTGAGTTTTTATTTTTATTATAGTCTGGTCGATGTTTTTGTTGCTGAATTTCCTATTCTGGTGCAGGTTATTGCTGGTGCAGTGCTGGGACTTACCACAGCATCTATTGCCTATTTGATTGTGATGGCTCGAAGTCGAGCTTGACGCCCAGATAGATCAGTAGATATCATGTCTTGGGACTGAATCGGATCTCGCAAATCTGTCATGAGAAAAAAAAAAAAAAAAAAGGTTCTTAACATGTGAATTTCAACCATTTATCATCTATGATTCAGTTAGCACATTGCATTGAAGTGCCGTCATTTCCATTTGAACTTTAGTACAGGAACGATGAAGTTTTCTTTAGTTATTGTAATTTTGATGTAATGAAATTGTTTGATATTATTCTTGGAAAATAAAATTCTTTTTATTGGCTGCACCATTTTTCATGGCCCATGAGTTAAAACATTTTCTGTACATGCTTGGGGTATAATCCTGATGCAGCCTTAAAAGTGAAAACGTTCCAGACATAACTCATTAAAATGAATATTTTGCTTTCATAAATGATGGTCATATAAATGAATAAATATACTTTACAAAATCACCTGAGAGAGGGAACTGTATAGTGTTTTTACCTGAAAGAAATCTCTTAAAACACCACTGCTATAAACTTCAGCATCTGGATTAGTAGTTTAATCAAATTGCTGAATTATCCTCCTAAAAGAAACCCATCCAAATTGCTAGGACTCTGCAGCTACTACTACAAATGGAGGGCACATCTAGTGGAAGATGAGTGCTCCCTCCTATCCAGATGCAGGTAGTTTAAATATCTGTCTCATTGAGCATTGACAACTTCTTTCATATATGCGTATGGGGGAGGGGTGCTGTAGAGGACTCAACTCCCAAAATGGCAGAGAAAACCCGTTGCATCTCCAAGATGGGATCCCCAATAATTCCTGCCTTAACACGCCAAGCAATATGCTCGTCAGGCCTCACTAGGATGGCTCCTTTGTCAGTCATCTGACACATATCCCACCACGATGACTTCACTGTCGATGACCTCTTAACTTCCACTTCCACCACATCTACGTAGCTCTCCCAAGCCATCAATGCCCCTGCACTACTTATTTTAACTCCAGTGTCAGTGTTACTAGGCCACATTACACAGACCTTGGCAGAAACTTTAAATTCCTCTGCCACCTTCAATGCGGCATGAGCTAGCTGGTAGGACTCCTTTACTGGGGCTATAATGAGAAGGAACTCTACTTTATCTCCTGATACCAGATCCAGGGTAGAGCAAATCTCCTACAAACAAACACTCATACAGTAAGCTCATGAATTAAAATGAAACATACGGCCATCTATCTAAACCAGGGCCTCTACAGGGCCTACAAGCAGTCACTTGGCATCAGAAACCAGTAAATTTATATTATGGCCAAACGAGCAAACCTTAGAAACTCAATCTCCAGGGATATAGGTGATTTACTCCTTTGGTAAAACAAAATAGAATAAATAACCAAAAAAAAAAAAAGACTATGGTCGAACTGGGACATACCTCACTAGTTAGATTTGACAATAATCTCACATTCATATGGGGTAGCCTTGACCCAGGAGCTCCAGTGGGAATATAGTCCCTCCGACGGCCAGTAGGTGCTTCCAGTGCATCCTGTGCACTGTCACTGTCAGGTACAAGTGCTCCTTTGAGATACCTAACATGAATGGCAATGAACAAAACAGGTATTCAGAAACTCCTCCAACTCACTAACATAAATATCATCATTGACTGATTTTGTCCTGCACCATAAGATTACAGAATTTGCTGGTGGACTTGAAGCTTTTGAATAAGTTTGTGAGGTCAAATCATTGGCTTAGATGGACTTCCCATCAGAATAGCCTCAGTGAAGGAATAATCTAGATCAGTCCAAAAACAATACTACAATTATCAAACAGAAGCAAAACCACATACTAGTGATCAATTCATCAATATTTTAAAGGAAAGGACTTATTTCGGTAAGGCTCAGACATCAGTCATTGCTAAATAAAGCAGGGAATTTGACTCGATTAACTCTGAAATTCTCAGCATGAGATTAAAAGCAAGTTGAATATTTTGAAATTGAGTTAGCTGGTATAGATTGAGATTTAAGTAAGAAAATAAATATGGTACCTGAAACCAAGATCCTCTGCAGGAAACTGGAGTTGAAGACTCTTTCCTTCTTCAAATATACGCCTTAGTTTAGCAAGCCTAAAAGATCCAATTGGGTTTTTTTCATTCAAAAGATATTCTGAGACCTGTGCACGACCTATAGTGAAAATTCCATCCAAAACTGCCCTCTGTAGTCCAGAAGGTAAAATGGAACCAATGCCATTGGTGATAACTTGATGTACTGCAAAACCACCCAAAAGCAAAGGGAAAAAAAGGGGGGGGGGGGGGGGGGGGGGGGGGGGAGGAGGAACAGGATGATAATACATATATGTTATCAACCAGTAAGGAAGCTACTGTGTCTCAGGGATTTGAAAGAAAGATTGATAAGCAACCTATCAAAAGAAAAGAGAAATAAGATCAAATCAACAAATAACGTTGGTTTTACCTGAGTTTGCAACAGTTGGATCAAGACCAAGTGTAGCAGGCACTGCCATGGCTGCTCTGAAGTTCTGAATACTAAGCTCAGTATTGAAAATGGCAATCTGACAGCAACAAAATAAAACTCATTTAAGTATCTAAGTTTTAACTAGAACATAATGGGAACAACAGGGAAAAGTATGAAAGACCAATTTCTGGACAGATAAAAAATAGGAGGATGCTAAGAACGAGGTGCAACCCAAGTACAAGAAAAGAATAAAAGCAATACCGGTCTACGTTCTGTATCATAAGTGTGAAGAATTGAAGATGGTGCAATACCCTTCACAAGAGAAGCTAATTTCCAGGCAAGATTATGAGCATCTTGAATACCGGTATTCATTCCTGCATAAATCATGTGGAAGTGGAATCTATTAGGTGATATTTTTCTTCATATGGACCAAAATAATTAGAAGCAGACCTTTATCAATCCATACAAATGGATCTCAAAGAGCACACTGTGAGCACACCATTTTGTGCACCACCCAGGAGGCTTCCTCCTAGCTAAAACCCATCCTAATTCATGACATTGATATTTTCCAATGCAGAGTTATTTGCATGAGTTGTACCCCAATAGTTTCCCACATTTTCTTTGAGGGCCTGTCCATATCCTAAGAAATTGAAGCAGGAGTTGTTAATTCCAACTGATTCCTAAGAAACTACAGAAAATAATGGGGTTTGGATATAACACTTCCAAGGATTCACAAATTCCAAGATACTCCGAATTGTCATCACATACAAGATATCCAACTCTTGCCTTAAAAAAAAAAAAAAAAGAACAGTATAATCTTATGACTTGCATGGAAATTTTAGAAAAAATACGAAGCCCAATTTTACATTACAATACCCATTTCTTGTCGAAAATAACTTCTATTCATGATTTCTCTCTCCCTCTTCTTCCTTGTGTTTCAGTTTCTTGTTCTTATTCACTCCTTTCCCTCCGTTTGTAGTTTTACATGAGAAAAATGTCCAAATCCTGGTTCTGAAAACCATAAAATCTGTGTGATACATATGATAAGATCTGAGTGTTTCATAGTAGATATGACTAAAATCGGTTTTCTATTGTTTTGTTTATTGTCCTTTTTTTCCCTTTCTTGATCCAACACACCAACTCATATATGCTGAGGTGTTAAAACTCAAAAGTTGAGATTTCTAGTTTAATAGCTTTTATTTTAGTTATCAACAAAAAAACAAAGAAGTTGTTTCATTGAACTCCCTCTCCCCCCACCCACCCCTCTTGCTCCTCTCCCATCAAAAAGAAAAATTAAACAAATAAAATCCCATGGAAACAAGTAGACCTTCATTCCTTGTTTTTGTTTTTGCTTTTATTTTTTCCTTCCTGACCTAGATGAGTAGTCTGATCACTCTGATGAAAAAAACAAAAATTGATCAGAACTGATAGAGATATACAGGTCCTTGTTTTCTTTTATTCTCATAATAATCAATAATTTGATTTAATAAAATGTACTAGGAATATTGTTAAAACTTATTGTTATGCTCTCTTGAATGGTAATACTACTCATCAGGCTTCTGTATTGCCTCTCCCACATAAATAGAAAACAATTTCTTTATTATCACTATTGAATTTGGATCATGCTGAATTACATTTGTTGTGATAACACTGAAGCATATGTCAGATAGATAGATTGTATGTTGATGTCTAAGAGGAAAGCTTGTTTTAAATCCATTCCCATCAAAATTCTGAGGCCATTCAGACAACTTGACTTGTTGAGATTTTAGAATTTAATCATCATAGCCATTAGAGAAGTTAAATTTTGAATTCTCAAGAATTTAAACTCCTTTGGGATAATGTTCAACCCCCGTTGAGATCTATCCAAGACTCTTCTCCCCAAGGGTGACTGTCATGTATGATGGTTGACAATACAGCAACAATGTCGACACTTTTTGGACAACTTACAAGTCTATTTTTGTTTGTTCCAAAAGTGTCCTTTTTAGTTCTTAGGCTAATTATACACTTATCACTTCTCTTGTCATTTTATTTTTTTTTGATAAGCAATCACAATTCATTAAAGAGGCAAAAAACCTCAACGTCTACAAGATGTATACAATGCAGTACAAGCCAAAACAAGCAAAAAGACCAAAAAACAAACCATCCCTCATCTGGAGGCAAACCACTCCAGGAAATCTAAAAGGGAATGCGGCTCCTCTTCCATATACAATTTAGCCCAACCCCAGATATTACAAACAAAAGAATATTTGAACCTCTGAATAACTAAGACCCCTCCCCCCCCCCCCCCCCTAAAGGCTAATCTATTCCTTTCCTTCCAAACCATCCAAAAAATGAATAATGGAATGGAATTCCAGAATTTTTTCTTTTTTTTCCCCACAAAAGAACCCCCCCAACTATATAAAACCTCCTTTACAGTATAAGGGAACACCCACTTGACCCCAACTAAGCCCAACACTAAGTCCAAAGAACTCTAGCCACTGTACAATGAATAAGTAAATGATCCACACTTTCCTCTTCGCAAGCACACAAAAAACACCTATTCGGGAGATGCCACCCTCTTTTTTGAATCCTATCAAGAGTCAAGATCTTTCCCCAAGTAGCTTCCCACGCGAAAAACATGATTTTAGTTGGAACTCTTCCCACCCAAATCTTATTCTTCGGAAAATTGACAGCTCTAGCCCTATCCAACCAGCTGTACGCATCCTTCACTCTAAACTGCCCACTTCCCCCTCCCTTCCAAACAACTGAGTCCTCCTCCCGAGTAATCCTAACTCCTTTCAATGTTTGAAGCAACTCACCTATCAACTCCACCTCCCAATCATTGAAATCCCTACTGAAACACAAATTCCAACCTCCTTCCCCTACATTCTGGTCATACATGTCTTCAACCTTTGCATTTCTATTGGCTGCCAAACTGTAGAAATGCGAGAACCTTTGGGCCAGCGCTGCATCCCCGCACCACACATCAGTCCAGAAGCTGATTTTGTTACCTTTCCCAACCTTGAACCCCATTTTGTCCTAGCACCATTCAACTTCCTTTAAAATTTCCTTCCACACCCCCACACCACATGCACCCACAGCCTTTTTGGTCCTCCATCCATAGTCCTCCTGACCGTACTTTGCCTCCAACACATACTTCCAAAGGGCCTCCTTATCCGAAGCGAATCTCCACGTCCACTTACCAAGAAGCGCTTTATTCATTGTAGCAAACTTCCTTAGACCCAACCCCCCATTCTCCTTATCTCCACACACCACATCCCACTTAACCAGATGAGTTTTCCTTTCCATAAGACTCCCCCCCCCCCCCCCCCCCACAGAAAGTCTCTTTGCAATTTTTCTAATCTTCTTGCCACAGAAATGGGCATACGGAATAACGACATCTGGTACACTGGCATGCTTCCCATAGTGCTTTTAATTAGAGTGATTCTCCCACCCTTTGATATATATTGGCTCTTCCAAAGAGCAAGCCTCCTTCTCATTTTTTCTTCAATCCCGTCCCAGCCATAAGCAACCTTATTAGGCACCCCCAACGGCAGCCCCAAATACACATTCGGAAGCTGCCCCACCCTACACCCTAACTCCACAGCCAACTCCTCTATCCTTTGCACCTCTCCTACTGGAATAACCTCGCTTTTAGCCAAATTAATTCTTAACTCGGACGCGGCTTCAAACCAGAACAAGATCCAACTTAAATTCGTTAAGTTTTCCTTCTTTGCCTCACAAAAGACAATCGTATCATCGGCGAAAAGCAAATGTGCAATGTGGACAGCCCGACCTCTATCACACTGAATTTTGCAACCTGAAATGAAGCCCCCCTCCATAGCCCTTCTGATTAGGACGCTCAACACCTCCATCCCCATTACGAATAGGTAAGGGGACAGGGGATCCCCTTGACGCAGCCCTTTAGAACTCGGAAAAAACCTAGCTGGCGTTCCATTCACCAACACTGAAAATTTGGCTGTGGAAATACACCACCACATCCACCTCAGCCACTTAGCTCCAAAACCCATTTTTTCCATCACTTTCAAGAGGAATTGCCAATTAATGCTATCATAGGCCTTCTCTATGTCTAACTTGCAGATAACCCCCTTGTCTCCCTTTTTTTTCCAGTTGTCGATCACCTCATTAGCTATTAGAGAAGCGTCAAGAATCTGTCTACCCTTAACAAACGCGTTCTGATATTGGGAAACTACTTTATCTATAACTTTTTTAAGCCTGTTGGCCAACACCTTTGCCAACAGCTTATAGAGCCCCCCCAACAGGCTGATTGGCCTGAAATCTCCCAAATTCTCAACCCCTCATTTCTTGGGAATCAACACCAGAAAGGTGTTGTTAATACTCTTAAGGAACGTATTCTGTTCACGGAACTCCTTAAACATCATCAGAATATCCTCCTTGACGAAATCCCAGCAGCATTGCCAAAAGAAGACTGAGAACCCGTCAGGACCTGGGGCTTTATCCCCATTCATATCCATCAAGGCCGACAGGACTTCACCCTTAGAGAAGGAATCCTCCAGCATCTCTGCCTCTTGCACACAAATTTGATTAAAAGGGAGATTTCCAATGTCCGCCATCCACCCCGGACTTTCAGAGAATTGCTGCTTAAAAGCATTAGCTACCCCCTCTCTAATTTCCCTCTCCTTTGTCAGCCTAACCCCATCAATTTTAACTCGGTCCATGTGATTGACTCTCCTATGAGCAGACGCCATACGGTGGAAATATCTCGTATTCCTATCACCTGCCTTCAGCCAAAGTTCCCTAGACACCTGCCTCCAGTGAGTTTCTTCCAGATCAACCCACTTAGCATAATCCTCCTCGGCTTTCTTCTTACAAGCTACTTCCTCCATTGACAAGCTCCTTTCCTCCTCTACTTTGTCCCAATACTCCACTTGTTGAATCGCAGCCTCCTTGTTACTTCCCAAATTACCAAACTCCTCCCTATTCCAAACTTTAAGCTTCTGCTTCAGTTCCTTCATTTTCTCCGATAATCTAAAACTGGCACTGCCCCTGACCTCTATCCCCTGCCACCAACTCCGGATTAAATCCTTAAACCCCTCTACTTTAAACCACATATTTTCGAATCTGAAGGGTGCAGACCCTCTCCTCCAATTACCCCCCTCTATAATACTGGATAGTGGTCCGAAATCGGCCTGGGAAGCCTCCGCTGACTCACCCTACTGAACTGATCCAACGAACAAGGAGAGACCAGGAATCTATCTAGACGGGCCCTTGACATGTTATTCAGGCCCCCAGATCACGTGAATGCACCCCCTTGCAGATGAAGGTCCACAAGGCCTAGATCATCTACCACTTCCGCAAACCTCCTCATAGCTGAAGTCATTCTCCCTTGCCTACTTCTCTCACCTTGAGCAAGGGTAATGTTGAAGTCACCACCTAGACACCAAGGCCCCTCCCAAATTCCTCTGATTGCCCCTACTTCTTCCCAAAGCCACTCCCTTTCAAGTCTAGTGAAAGGGCCATAAACCCCCGTAAAAGCCCAAATCACTCCATTCTCCATTGTCCTGAATCTACAGGATAAAGAGAACTGCCCCACCTCCCACTCCAGCAACTCCAGAGCTCTTTTATCCCAACAGATCAGAATACCCCCAGCCGAGCCACACGCATTCAGGGCCTTCCAATCCAAAAATCTACCTGTCCCTAGACTCCTCACCACCCTATCAGTCATAATCTGGATTTTTGTCTCCTGGATGCAGAAGAGATCCACCTTCTGCTTTCTTAAGACCGATTTAATAACCTTCCTTTTCGAACTTTCGTTCACCCCCCTTACATTCCAGCTTACCAATTTGAGATTCATTAAACAATCTCCATCTGCTCCCCTTTGCCCTTAAACGGGCCCTTCATTTTTCCATCCCCCTCATAATTCACTGAGCATTCCAACCTCTTTAGTTCCCTTTCAAACCTCGATTTTTCCAGTAATCCTTTACTATGAATCTTTTCCCTTCTCTTCCTGATTTTAGACAGAAAATTTAAAATCTCCTTCTCCAACCCATCAGTCGGAAAGCCCAGAAATTGACTAAATCTTGCGAGGCTACTTTCTTGCCAATCTAGGTCCTCCTCCCCCCTTTCATCTTGATTCTCATTCTGTGAAGATCCCCCTTCCTGCTCCCTTGCCATTGCTATGGGCCCTTTGAATTCAACCATCCCCCAACAAGCACTACCAGTCGCCCTGGTACCCTCTACATCTTGCCCTTGAGAGTTTCTACCCTTTTGGCAATTCTTCCCAATAACCCCAGAATGGTCAAAGAACTCCCCCACTGGAGTCCGACCAAGAGCAAGCAAAGAAGAAGGAGAAGAATTCCCTGAAACCCATGATCCCCCTAAAGAAGAGAAGGCCTCATACCTCATGGCTTCATTCTGGAGGGCACTGTCTACCATTTCCTCAAGAGGATTGGCCTTCTGGGCGCTCGCAGTTTCCATCTCCCTTACTCTTAGGAATTCTATCTCGGAATTGTCATTAACAATCATCCCAGACTGAGCCCAGGCCTCCCCAGTATGCTTGCTCACCTTCAGGCCTGTTCTCTGAGGCGGCCCACCTCGCTATGCCTTAGTCTCTTGTAGCCCGCTCGAAGACGGCCCACTACCCTCTCCTCGATCCATAGGTGACCCAGACCGTGGCCCATATCTTTCCTCTACCGCTTTCTCTTTGCCTTTTGGGCCTTTAGGTCTGCCCGATAACCCAAGCCCACCACTACTAATTACTTTAGTCAACCCTGGTCCAGATAATGGAAATAGGCTAGGCTCCCCGTCCCTCCTGAGGCCCACATTGACATTAGGCCCATTTGGGGTCAACCCATCATCCACCCCATCCTCTGACACCCGGAGCACCGACCCGAAATGGATCCGGCCCACCGACATAACCCTACCCTTCCCATCCTGCTGTCCATCCATCACATCATCTGACCGTAGCAGTGCCTCGGAGCCTGCGCTGTCACCAACCTCCACTCGTCGGCCAGCGCGTGCATCTCCGTCGTCCCCTTCCTCACGGTCTTTTGCACTCCGACTGTTCTCCACCTTCTTTCTGATTATCGGCGTTGCCTCCCACCACAGCGGGAGGTGATAACAGTTCTCTACAACCCCAATGCTTATCGAGTTTGGCAGCTCATCCCCTTTCGTCTTCACCAAAATCCTCGCCCAACGGAGGTCCTCCATTTTCTCCGTCGGATCATCCATGGCGACAAAACCCCCGCATTCCTCACCTATTCTTCGCAATATACTCGGAGTCCATAGCGATAGCGGCAGTCCTTTTATCCTCACCCATACTTCCTCTTCTAACTCCCCTTCTTCCAAACACCCATAACATGGACTCCATAACTTCAAATCAATGAAAATCCCCCCCACCACCCTGTCTCCACCGTTGAAAGTTTTTCTAGCTTCTGCCGCCGTTTCAAACTCCAGTAGGGCCCGCCCCTCATCCATCCAGGCCAACCCTAACCTCCCTTTTAGCCCCCAAGCACTCGCCATCATCCATCCCATTCTCTCCAAATCCCCTCATCCTGCTACTCTAGGATTCCATCTCCCAATCAGACATTGACCCAACCGACCCACGTTTCTGCAAATATCCTCCCCCTTAACCTCCATCCTTATCTCGATGTTGTACCTTTTCCCCCAACACTTTCCCTTTTCAGGAGACACTCTTACAGGGGTTGGCTCATCCTTGTTTATCTCCCTTCTATCAACCCTAGAGTATAAGTTCCGCACCACATCCGCCATGGCTGTCCATCCCTCTCTTGCCCCTCTTCCTTTCGGGATACAGATGCTGAATCGTTTCTCCTCCGCGTCTACGACTCCTAGCCTAATGAAGCTTCCCGCCCTGTTCTCTTCATGCACCATGGAGTACCTTCTCCCCTTTTCCTTCCATCCCTTCTCCCATTTATCGGATTTCCGGTCCTTGATACACAGTTCCAATCCTTCCAGGAACGTCCCAACGCTTGCCAGTCCCAACCTGACCCAAGAGGAAACACCGTTTTTGCTTTCCACAATAAAGAGTAGGGTTTTGCCCCTTCTCTTCTCCACCTCTACTTCAAAGATTTTCGATTCCACTCCGAACTTCTGCCTTTTCCGATTCGACCTTACCTCATCATCGTCGCCTTCCCCCTCGCTCTCGCCCTCTCTCTCTCTCACGCCCTCTCTCTCTCTCTCATCGCCTTCCCCCTCTGTGCAATTTTGTTGATCCTTGTCATTTTATTCTTTGGATTCTTTTGACTAAATCCAAATAATATATATATATATATATATATATATACACTCTCAATATGTTAAATACTGAACATGCATTTATAGTTGTATACCTATGTTTACATTTTGGGGATTTGTTCTGTTCAATACTCCAGTCCCATTTTTGAATGAAACACTCATGTCCATCAATCTTAAAGGAAATCACCTATATTTCTTTTTCTTTTAGTTATTTGGTGTGAGATCACCTCAAATGTTAATAACTCTTCCCAACTAGATTTTCATCTGGAGAAGGAAACATTTTATGTGAAGAAGGAAACATTTTATGAGAAAAAGCTGCTAGCTTTTCCTCCTTGTCTTGTGTGACTATATAAATTATCTGTTGCCTGTAAATTGCAACAAGCTACAGGGCATGAGACAAATTTTTACCATAAATACACAAGCAGAATTTTCACTTTGTGTGTCTGAGAGAGGTACTCACCAAAACCACCAGCTGGAGGGAAACGATGAGCAGCATCACCAGCAAGTAGTATTCGGTTGTCACAGGATACAAACTTCTCAGCAACTTCAGCATGCATCACCCATGGCTTTGCATCGATTACATCTATGTCTACAAGCTCTTGGCCAACCAATTTGAAGATTAACTTCTCACATACCTACAAAGAATTAAATCCTTCAAAGGAACCATTACTTACAATGGAGAATATATCCTTATTTATATAACTTTTAGCTACACCTCCTAAATGCCTGGCATGCGGCATGCCTATCACTAATAGGGCAACAATAGTGTAATACTGTGATTGGCTCCTGCTTATCCTCTCCACCTGACTCTGGTGCTTATCCTATATACTATAACCACATAAGGGAATATGCCCAATAGAATAGAATAAGATTTTATCCATCCAGAAAAACTATCTTCAAGCAAAGAAAATTACCTCGGGGCTGAAGTCATGAAGGCTTTGCTGAGGTGGATAGAATGGTATCTACTAGATGACAAGTAAAAATCATATTGTAAGGTACATATTAAATCAATGTTAAATCAATACAATAAGATTCTGAACATTTCAAAACCTGCACTACCTGAAATACAAATTCCCCTTGCTTGAGATCATGAGCAACCAGAACCCCTATTGCTTCAGTATTGAAAATAAAGAATAGCATCCCAGGTCTCTCATTGAGTAGGTATTGTCCAAGCTCCTTGCTCAAAAAATGAATGCTGACTAGCTTTTGCAAGTCTTCTTCACCTTTCATGGTTATTCCTGCAAGTTTTCTCACTGTACTTCCTGCACCATCTGCACCAACAAGGATACTACACTGTATATTTCTCTTCATACACTTCCCCTCCTTCAGAAAAGATGCAGTTACATTAATACAGTCATCAGTGGCATCTATAGATACACACTCATGCCCCATCAATATCTGCTTTTCCCTGACATGCCCATGATTAAGGCCTTCCCACCCTTCCCAATTATGGACACGGAAACTGAGATTTTCCAGCTGCTTAAGAAGTAATGCGGTAAGTTTGTACTGTGAGAAGTGAGCAACGGAGATGGGGCTGACAACTTGCTTAAAATCTGCAATAAGAAAACATTAGAATGAATCATTTGATGTTTATTATTTACATAAATCATAAAAGCCACAGTGCAAGCAAATACACATTTTCTGTAGTCTTGCTTATAGGACTACGGAAAACAGATCAAAGGGCCCCAAGATCTTACTATAATAATGTTTATAACAAAAACAACCCTCCAAATTTATATAACATGAGAAGGAAACCAAGTGGCCTAAAATGTACGATCATATGGTTGAAATACAGGAAAGCTGCCTTTCAAGTGGCAGCATCCAAGCTGTATAAATTGCACCTTCAGGTTGCATATGGTCTACTGACCCAAGAACAGAGCCATAGAGTGATGTGCAGTATATGAACTTCCTCCACAAATCTACTGGAGGTTGAGACTTTTGGATCTCATCTGCCAAGCCATCCAATTTTCGGAACACCTGAAAGAGAACACTAGATCAAAAGAGAACTAAACATTTTAATAAGCTTGCATTCTTCTGATTAGTTTAATTCCTTCTTCCAGATAACGAAATCTACCTCCATAGATCGATTGTTGATGAAGTGCGCCTGTGGATGTTTAGAAAAAGTTTTGCTTTTCTCCAAAATTGCGCATTTGACCCCTACAAGAGGTCATCAAGCACTGAATTCGATTCCTAAGATAACTCTTTTTTTTTTTTTTTTTTGCAAATTGTAAATATGAAAAAGGAAAAGGATAAATGCATCATAAATTGCAGCAGTGAGGAACTGAATACCGCATTCTTGCGGACAATTTGCAACAATATGAAGTGCAAAAACAAGCAAGGGAAACTAAGCTTTGCAGAGAAAATTATAATTGGACACACCTTTACTTCCCATCACCCGAGAATGTAACTTCCTTTCTAGATGAACTCATGTTGCTAACTCCAAATAGTAGGTCCAAGGCATCATCTTTTTAGTTTTTCATATCATAGAGTTTTTCCAAATACCAATTTTGACTACCTAAGCTATCAAGTTATTAACATTTCTACTTGTTAGTTCCATCGTGACATGCAAACCCTAGGAATGTGGGAATAGGAATCGAAATGTGATGGGAATGAAGGTGACTCATAATACAATATAGAAGACAGGAATCAAAATCCTAGAGGGAGTGGGATTTGATTTCCATAACAATGAATTTTTTATTCCTATTCCCATTCTCTATTCCAGCTTTCCAAACATGACTTAATTTATATGTTATTAAAGAGAGCTTCACAACGGAAGAACAACTAGGATTGCCAATTGCAAATGTAAAACAAAAATCTCGAATTTCTTGCATAACAAATAGGTATAACAAACTGCAATTAGATCGATACGATATGATGTTTCATCAAATCACCAGAATAGCTAACATTTTCCTCTCTGTCACCGAGAAAAAAATGAAAACAAGGAAACTAGTCACAAGTTTTGATTTTCTATAAAAACCAAACAGATAATTAGGGTTTGGTGAATACCAAGTTTGGTGAGAAGGATAGAGAGAACGAGACCGACGGGTCCGGCGCCGACGATCAGAACCGGGAAGACACCGTTTCTGGAAACCTCTGAAAAACCTCTCTTTTGAGTGTATTGATACGGCATCGTTCTGAACATCCTGACAAACCCTAAAACCTCCATTGCTCAGAAATGGAACTCTCTGCTGACACGAAGGTGAGCAGCCATGGAGGTAGAGGTAGGCATATTTGGGTGGGCTGTGATCGGGCTGACGGTTCGCCCATGCCCAAGACCAAGCCCAAGCCCAACTAGTGTCACTTTGAGCTAAACTAACACTGACTTTTAGAAGCCAATCAAGTAACCCAAGTTCACCTCAGCTCGATTCAAAGGTCCATTTTGGGAGTTTCCTCTTAAAGATTTTATTGGGTGGTTTTTTTTTTTTTTTTTGAGAAAATAAAAAAATGAATAAATTCACAACTTATTTCATGTGCCTTTTTATGGCTTTCACTTCTGCTCAAACAAATACAAAAAATTAGTATCATGACATGAAAGCCCGATTATGTTGGAAATAATTAATCAAGGTGATTGGTCATTTTAGAAAATAATCCAAAAAAATTAAAAAATCACTTAATAACTTAATTTAAGTTATTAAATAAATTAAGTATGTTTGATAAAATAATTTAATGATATGACATAAAATTAATAATAACTTTAAGTAATAAGTAACAATAACTAATTTATTATTAAGTCTGTATTTTTGTTTTACTTTTTTTTTTTCATTTATCGTAATTACCTTCAAATTTTCTTTTACTACTCCGTGATATCTCTTATTACTCAATCTATAACTTATAAAAATAAATATGTCAATTTAATAATTTAGAATAAATTTTCAATTAATTTTATCAAACAGTTTTAATGTTTTAAGTAAAAATTAAATAATTAGTTTTAAGTGAATAATTTAAATATAATTTAACTTAAAAATCAACTAAAATAATAAAATATTAAATATTAAATTTTATTGGTATTCTAAATTTTTTTTTTTAAAGAATCATTGATAGATTAATAATGAACACGTGCACTGTTACATTATTTTCAACACATGGGAGTGCTACGTTATCATCAAATAATAATAATTATTATTATTAATAAGTTAATATGGGAGAAGGCTGAAAAGTCCTGAAAACCCTCAGCACCTCCATGGACAGATATTCCTAAACACTGATTTCCACAAAAGGAGTTCATTATTTCCTTTAGAATTTTTAGCCAACATCATCTGAGAGTCTGAGACTGAGAGTACCCAAGAACCAGTCAAAAAAAAACAAAGGACAAAATGCATCAGTCAATTAATTAACCAATTGTACCCCACACCTCCATTTCAATTCCATGATACCCATGTGAAAATCTCAGAAACCCACATCCCCTTACCTCACTCACTGCCTGTCACCTACATCTCCATCCTCAGCCGTCCACGTACCCCCCACCCTTAACGGATACTTCCGCTAACCGTTAAAAGGACAACCGTCTTTCAAAATTAATCAATCAAAAACTCTTTTCCCTCGGGAGCATAACTCTTTTCAGTACACTCTAATATATATATATATATATATATTTTCCTTTTCTTTTTCTCTCTCTCTCTGTTGTCACTGCAACTCTTCCCAAGATTCCAAGGGAGGGTGAGTTGCACCCCACCTGCATTTCTCAGTAATAAAGTCCTCCACCATCTCCCATGTAAAAATTTATGTACTTTTTTTCACTGCTGTTCAACTCACCATGCAATTTTATTTTATTTAATGCTCAGTGGATCTGAATTTCATCTCTAGCTCTGCACATGCATCTCAAAAATCCATGGTTTTAAGGTTTCTCCTGCAATGCCCATCTGGGGTTCGTGGTTTTTGTTGTTTTGACACTGAACCCACTGTTCATTTGGTGTACTGGGTGTGGAAATTTTCCATGGAAATATAGCATTGCATTGGGCTTTTGGGGTTAATTCCTTTTTAGTGGGTGCATTTTCATATATGGGTTCTTTGCTACAGTGAAGAAGGTTCAAGATATTAAGGGTTTTTTTGGTTATTATTGATCCTTTTGTCTGATATAGTAAATATATATGGCAAAGAGTATTTAGTTACTTGTAAAAGTAAACCCATATATCTTCTTTACCAATTGGGGTAGTATTTTCTGCTGGGTTCTGTATGCCATGTGCTGAATTTTTGTTTTTCTTGAAGAAGTACTAGAATTTGGGCGAGGGAGTCATCTTGGGCTTTCAGGCTACCTTCATAACATAGAAGTATTTCAAAGTTCTAAATACTAAACCAGAATGAATTAGTGTTTGTGTGGGGATGAAACTAGGGCAGTTTAAAGTGCCTTTTAGAGATCTCAATTAAGGTTGTTGGGCTGGCAGATTTCAAGAGAAGATCTGGATCATTTCAATCTATTTCGGATACATACTGCAACTTTTATTGGAATTATATTTTGGCTAAGAGTGTGTTGGGAATATATATAGTTGAGTGCACCCACAAGATCTTCCAAGTTCATAGCATTAGATCAGATAGGAAGAGTCGAGATGAGGTCTATAGAGGACAAGGGCTGCTGCAACTATGGACCAACTAAGGATATTTCAAGTAGCAGTGCCATTAGTTTCGAGTTTCCTAAGGGGAATGGAACAAATCGAACCACTCATCATCGAACAGCCTTAGGCAAACCAACCCCATCAAAATGGGACGATGCTCAGAAATGGCTAGTGGGGTTGTCTAGAGGGGGAGAGAAAAATCAGTCCAAAACCAAGCCCAGAAACTCAAACGCGGATGACAGGAGGTTAATAGCTCCAGTCCCTCAGAAAGAAAAGGATTATTCAAGCTGTGAGGATGAAGGAGAAGAAGAAGCAAATGGGTGCCCTGGCCCTGCTTCTTCAAATCAGTACCAAGTGGAAACAAAGAAGGTAGACTGTGATGAATCCTTTTGGCAAATCAACAAGGCTTCAGAAGATTCCTCATCAGCTGTTAGATCCATATGCGTGAGGGATATGGGGACTGAGATGACCCCCATTGCTAGCCAAGAGCCCTCAAGAACAGCTACTCCCATTAGAGCAACCACCCCTGTGGCTAGAAGCCCCATATCTTCTGGGTCCTCTACTCCAGGGAGGTGTTATCAGACTGGTTTGAGTTCAACAGAGAGCAGAGGCGAGGCAGCCCCTGTTGATAGGCGGCATGGTAGGTTTAGCTCGGATGGGGAAGAGTCCAATGCTTGCAAGATGCCTGAGAACAAGAATTCAGAACATGCTAGAAAACCTAATCCTCTGGACACCCGAGCAACGGCCTGGGACGAGGCGGAACGAGCCAAGTATCTTGCAAGGTGATTCACTTGTACTCCTTTTCTCTACCAGTTCTCTGCTCATCTTCTAATAACATTTACATTAGGTCACCATGAATCTTAGATATATTACCAAATGTTCATGTGTTGTATCGATCTATAGGTATAAGCGCGAAGAAGTGAAGATACAAGCC
The DNA here is from genome assembly GCF_004353265.1 of Vitis riparia. Lineage (NCBI taxonomy): Eukaryota > Viridiplantae > Streptophyta > Magnoliopsida > Vitales > Vitaceae > Vitis > Vitis riparia. Next base: position 21,258,442 of record NC_048431.1, on the reverse strand, counting down.
TGGGAAAATCATGAGAAAAGGAAAGCTGAGATGGAAATGAGAAGAATGGAGGTACTTCTTGATCTGATATGCATCTATTTTCATCCAATTGATTAATGTCATGGAGAATTGTTTCCTGCTCTTCTCCACTCAATATTGGGAAAAGATGATCCTTGAAATGGTACTGGAAAGCCCTCTATCCCTTGTAAGGATTCTTAGTAGAATGTGGCATACACTCCCCTCATATGAATTTACAGAAAATACGCATCAGGCATTGTGTATGGTGCCTTTGAATCAATGGAGGAATAATGGCACCTAAAAGGACTAGAAGTTACCATACACTCAGCTCATAGATTGTTAGGGCTACCGTTTACTTTTCAAATCAATTTCAGGTGACTATCAAAATGATCATGTAAAAAACAGAGAACAAAATAGGTCACAGGCTTAAGATTCATCTGATTGACGATAATCTTCATTCAAATTTTCACTTTTTTGACTACTTAATGATATGTGTTCTTCTCTTAGGTGAAGGCTGATAAATTGAAAGCTCGGGCGCAAGAGAAATTGGCAAACAAAATTGCTGCAACCAGGAGAATAGCTGAAGAGAAGCGTGCAAGTGCCGAAGCCAAACTGAATGAGAAAGCTGCAAGGACTTCTGAAAGGGCAGATTACATAAGGAGGACTGGTCGTTTGCCCTCTTCTTTCTACTTCAAGTTGCCTTCCCTCTGCTGGTAGCTAGTCTCTCTGAAATGTATTTACATGTAATATTTGTCAGTGATTTTTTTTTTTTTTTTTGTGCCATGTTTCTTTTACAATATCAACTTTTGAATCCACTGCAAGTTATTTGATTATGTCAACTGCCAAAAAAAATTGCATTTACAGGGTCTTTATGCCTTGAATAAATTGCAGAATCCCCTTTTTGAGTAAGCTTGATTTCTTGCTGATACTGACAACTATTGACCATAAAACTTGGAATCCAGAAGATAAAACTTATGGTTCTTGGTTTTTTCTACAAATCCCAGAAGCAATCTTGTATGAAGTGCTGGTAACATGAAGCAGAGAAGTCTTTTATCTTTTCACAATAAGGAGATTGATCTCTGTATCTTTTCCTGATGTGATGCTATCTATTGAACTGCTGGTAACTGACAGAGAGATGGATGGCTGGACATGCACCAAGCCCCAGGTCCACCTTAGGCTAATTTAAGGCATCTGATATGGCAAGAGATCAATCAGGCATTTGGCCCACAGGGGGTTGCAAAATCTTGAATTAAGTCTCACTAGTGGGCTTCCATAAGCTGCATTTTGCTTCTTCCGGATCAGATTTCTGGGGAATCCTCTTCCAAAAACAGTTGGAGAGCTTGATTTAGGGTATGTTTTAAGCATTTGGCCCACAAAGGGTTGCAAACTCTTGAATTAAGCCTCACAGGTGGGCTTCCATAAGCTGCATTTTGCTCCTTCTGGATCAGATTTCTGGGGAGTCCTCTTCAAAACAGTTGGAGAGCTTGATTTGCAGCATATTAGCTCTTCTTTACTGCCACAATCAACACTGCTGAATGTGTTATCCTAGAAGCAATCACACTGCCCAGACATGCCATAATTCATAGTTCATTGTCACATCCTGCTTAAAATAATTCCTCTCTTGATCTTTTATGTAAGTGTAGGAAGCTTAAGTCCACGCGGCATTGCTCCAGCAGGCTTTCGCCCATTGCGGAAAATTCCCCACTGCTGCCTCCCGTAGGAGTCTGGGCCGTGTCTCAGTCCCAGTGTGACTGATCATCCTTTCGGATCAGCTGGTAAGCTATTGCCTCACCAACTAGCTAATCAGACGCGAGCCCCTCCTCGAGCAGATTCCTCATTTTCTTCCTCAGCCTATGGGGTATTAGCAGCCGTTTCCTACTGTTGTTCCCCTCCCAAGGGCAGGTTCTCATGCGACATTTGAGATTAGGAAACACCATAGTGTGGGACATCATACCCTCTAAGATATGCAGTATAGAGTTGCCCAAACTTAGTAAAAGTCCAAATTTGTTAAGGTTCCCTTGTCAGTTGAGGGCAGAAATCCACCATTTAGTATATAGTCGTCAATATACCCCTGATGACCTACCATAATTTTCCAAGTCCTCTAGAATTCTGCAGACTATGCTGCTGCTGCTATTGATACTGCAGATTTACTCTCTGCCCAACCCGGCTTCAAACCCGCATTGAGAATGGGATTACTTGCTAAACTATCATGAAAACAACATCATTAAGCTCAAACAAGCTCTCCCTTCAACCAGTTTTTCTTGAAATAATTTTTCAGGGATGTCAAACATTGTGCTTTAGGTGCTGCAGTGAGGTCTCAAAAGCTTCGTTTATCCCATTCCATACATAGGCATATATGCTTTTGTAACATGGAAAGCAACTCTCATTTTTCAAATAAACCTTCAATTATCAGTTTGGAGAAAGTTAGTTCAAATGACAAATGGGATAAGATAGACTCTTATTAACTTCATAGACGAGTTTTCAAGCTGTGAAGGTTTTGAATTTTATTAAAAAATTATCAAAAAAATTCAAAAGAATTTTAAAAATAGCAAAAAATTTCAATAGAATTTTTTAATAATTTTATTTATTTATTTTTACTACAAAGCTTTTAAAAAGATTTAATAAATTCATCAATAAAATTTTAGAAACGTTCAAATGTAATATAAATCACTTGATAGCGATAATATCTTTATTTAAGAGTTGTCCATAATATAATAATATAAATATTCCATCAATTATTAAATGATTAGAGACTTTTGGGGAAATCTATAATATAAATATTCGACCAATTATTAAATGGTTAGACTTTTGGGGGAATCATAGGTCTCTTCAAACAAAATATAAATGATACTGAAATTAACAATTATTGCTTATAATTCAAAGTATTCTATTAAGTCACATATCCTCCTATATTTTATTAAAATTACACACAAACTCCATGTGAATTGTTAAATAAAATTAAAGTTTTAAACAATTAAATAGCATATTATTTAAATAATTATGTAATTAGTTTTAAATAGTAATTACTTAATTAAATTCACAAATTTAAACATAAAAAAAATCTCAAAATCAAACTAAAAACAACCCACTACTAAAAAAATATTTTTAAAAATATCATATACAAGATTACAAAAAAAATATAATAAAATAAACAAATATATTATAAAATCTATTTAATAAAAATTTATAATTTTTTTTTAAATGAACTCTATTTAATCCCAATTTCTCTCACACAAAGTAGTTTTCTTAAAGGATGGCTAATTACACGATGGGCTTCTATGAGCTATGTTATTATTTAGAAACATTATGAGAGGATTAAATGATGTTTTGAGAAAACACCAAGGAGGGTGGTTGTGTTCACCTAGTTTTTACCAAGTTATTAATGCATTGAAATATGATTTCATACGACATTAATCACATATGAGCTGCATTACAATTTATGCCACAAATTTATAAGTTTATGTAAGAAAACTTCTTATGTTGTCTTTAATATGTGATTTATAGGTATTTTTATTTCTAATATATCCTCGATATGAGGCATCTGCCTAATTAAAAGTCAAAGTTTGAGACTACTAAAAATACTTGTCGACATTACTATGAATTGCCACTAAAAATTGGGTTCAAGTTAAGAGATTCGAAATATAGGATGATATATAGTGAGCTTGTTTTGACTAAATTGAGAATGTGAATTTGGGTATATACACATCCATTTGATACATCTTACTATTAGTAGGCTTCACATGGTAAATTTCCTTAATCAAATAATGATTGTATTTGAAAGGTTCAACTTTTTCAAAAAATAATATAACAAAACAAATCAATTCAACTTTTTCAAATAATAATATAACACAACAAATAGACTAATCTAGAATCCCAAATTTTAATGAAATTTTTTATTTTTAAATATCAACTCTTCTAATTGCAAACTCTCTATTAAGACTATTATATCACTCTCTTACCTTTTTCTAACCCTACCTCATTTTTCTCTACTTTCTTCTTAAACTCAAATATCTTGTCCAAACACATATTTGACCTCTTTCATTAATAAAATCCTACATCAAATACTCCTAATTGTAACAAGAGAAGGAAGCAAAAGACGACATATCACATCTTTGACTTAAAAATGAAGGATATTATGGTCACTTGATACTATCAAGCTCTAAGACCCAACATGTAATTGACATAATATAGATTGAACCATAGCTAGTCATTTAAATTGATGAGTGTAAATGTATCAAAATATAAGCAAAGAATATTAGAACAATTCCTAAATCTAAATTGAACCTCTAAAAGTAACTAGTTTAAATCTTTTGCCGGTGTTCTACGTTTAAAAGAAACAAAGTTAATTGATTGGTCATGAAAGACCGATGACAAACTGCTCAATCTGTAAGCCTAACTCAAGACATTCCTTGTCGGCATTTAAAATACTTGAAAAAAAATTAACATATGTCATTCATCTGATTTGATTTTCAAAACATTTGCTTTAAAAATCTAGGTGATATACTCATGAATAATTTAGGATAGTTTGAGAGCCTTAATTTGATAGTTAGAATTATGGGCTTGCTATACATGTTTAGCTCTTTTTAGTTGACTTGAGGAGAGCTAGGTGCATCAATATTTAAAAGATATGACAAGATAAGATGACATATGTGGAGTACATTTTGATAAAATTAAGCGTAAGTGTAAAGCTCGTCAACATCTATAAGACATGAGTAAGCATCTTGGAATCATACATGAGAAAGTTGGTTCAACTTTCTTTTGATAACAACGTGACAATACAATGATCAATTTAAGATTATGAGATTTCTTATTGCACTCTCATAAATTTAATGAGATTCTCTAAACATTAAGGTTTTTTTTTTAATAATTTGGAGGTATCCGTATTTTTCGACAAAGAGTGGAGTTCAAAAGATCCGACATATATTTGATATAATTCATTATGAATTCGACCTTAAATTTAAGGTAAAAGTTATGTACACGACATCCATGAAACACATTTTAATATCAACATATATTTTGCATTCAATTTTCTTTATTCAACTTTTGTCCATAATAATTACAATAATTGATTTAGAATTATGGATTACTTAAGTTTTGAGATTCTTCATTAAATATAGAATCTTTTGTACTTATATTTCAAGTATTTGTAGATGACCATAGTTGCCTCTTTGAGGAATATGTAAGAACTATGATGTACATCCAAATTATGGGAAATTAAGGAAAAAAAAAAATTATTTAATCGTCATTGAAAAAGAAATAAACAAAAAGGAAAATGTTAAAATGGAAAGGATACGAAAAGGGTCTGAATGATATTTTGGGAAAGAGTTTTAATAATATTTTAATGGATACATATAGGGGGTCAACGAAACCCCGGGGGGGCTAACGATATTTGACTAAAACATTCAAAGAAACAAAATATCAGTTCTGGACCCATGATTTCGCGTAACACAAATCCTCATCTAAAGCACTCTGAGCGCTCTCGCGTCGTGGCTTTCTCTCTCTAGAAGCAGCCTCGCCGCCCTTTCTCTCTCCTCTCTCATCGCTTTGCCGCCACGTTTTTCGATTCGCCGATCAATCAACTCGTCGACTTCATCATCGAGAGGGCGAGAAAGTGAGAAAGTTCTTTAATTTTCTGCTGTTTCTATTTTCGTCTCCGTTTCGAATCTAGGGTTTCATTCTTGATCTCAGATTGCCTCTGCGGAAACCGAAGATCGAGGTATGATTTTCTAGTATTCGTCGGTTTTGTGTTTTGTGGTCTATTCAGATCTGTGATTGTTTGGATTTTAAGGTTTCGTGTTGGTTCCTTTGAATTTGGGGAAATTGTTGTGTTGGTTTTGTGATTTCTAGGGTTAGGGTTTTGAAGGGAGGGGATTTTTCGGGGGGGACTTTGATTGGGGGATTAGGGTTTTCTCTGGTGTTTTGCATTAATGGCGGCAGGAAGGCACGGGGGTTATCGTGATAATGAATTTAAGGAGCGGGAGTCTGATTTAGATGTGTCAAGGCGGAATTTTGCTTATTCTAAGGACGAGTATGATCGGAGTAGGAACGGTAACCGTGAGGGTCGGATTAGGGATTCGAGAGAGAGGAATAGGGTTAGACAGAAGGATATTAAGGAGAGGGAATCAATAAATGGTGGATACCGGTCTTCTTCTAGTAGAAGTGATTCTGGAAGTAGTGGTGGTGGTGGCAGTGGTGGTGGTGGTGGTGGTGGTGGTGGTGTGCCTAGACGATGTGTTTTTTCGGTTAGGACTGCTGACCGCGAGCCTGGTGAGTTGTCAAGTGAGAGTGGATCGGATGATGGCATCGAGTCGGAGTCACAGGCTAATAATGAGGTTTCGAAGGTGGAGAATGGGATTCGGTCACCTTTGGATAGGAAGAGGAAGTTTTCACCTATTGTGTGGGATAGAGAAGATAAGGAATCGAATAATTCTTCCAAAAGTAGAATTGCCTCAACAGCAACTGCCCTTCCTCCTCCCCCTCCACTGCCTAAGACATACCGCCAGTCACCAAAACTTATTCAAGATGAGGGTATGCGGGTTTCTCCGGCCAAAAATAGCAAGATTCAGCGTTCACAACTGCCACCATCACCAAGCCTCCCTCCGGTGGCACCTTTGTCAGTTACCCTTGATGTGTCTAGTTCTCCCATTGAGTTGAACACTTCTTCACCTCAAGAGCAGCAGTGGAGTAATGAAAAAGAAGCAGACCAAATTGAAGATGAAGATTATGTTCCCACTCGGAACATATCATCATCACGATGGGCAGATGAAGCCAATTCCCCAGTTGATGAGGGTGAAATTTTGGATGATGAGGAAATTCCTAAGAGGAGGAAGAAAATGTTTCTTTCTGAGGGCTTGGAGCCCAGGGTACTCAAGAAGTCTGTGAGTCCTGAGCTTGGGGAGCTTAAGAGGGAAGGTTCTGAAGGAGCAAGGGCAAAATCAACTGACTCTGATGAAAGAGGCAACCGTGGTAGGTCAGGTACTAGGGAAGATTACCCAGATAATAACTCAGACAGGAATGACTATATGGAAATTGAGGACTATCATAACAATGATGCTAGTGCTAGGCAGTCAGATACAGATTCTGAGCATGAAAATGTTTCTCGGGAGACTCCAGAGCCTGCACTCCCACCACAAAGAAGTGTAAATATGCTTCAAGGATGTAGAAGTGTTGACGAGTTTGAGAGATTAAATAAGATAGATGAAGGCACTTATGGTGTTGTGTACAGAGCTAAAGATAAGAAGACGGGAGAAATCGTAGCCTTGAAGAAGGTGAAGATGGAGAAAGAAAGAGAAGGTTTTCCTTTGACTTCACTGAGGGAAATAAACATACTTCTTTCCTTTCATCACCCTTCAATTGTTGATGTTAAAGAAGTCGTGGTAGGGAGCAATCTTGACAGTATATTTATGGTTATGGAATACATGGAGCATGACCTTAAGGGGCTGATGGAGACAATGAAGCAGCCATTTAGTCAGAGTGAAGTTAAATGCTTAATGCTCCAGCTATTGGAGGGGATTAAGTATCTCCATGATAACTGGGTTCTTCATCGGGATTTGAAGACATCAAATCTACTTTTGAATAATAGGGGTGAGTTGAAGATTTGTGATTTTGGATTGGCTCGGCAATACGGGAGCCCTTTGAAACCATATACTCATTTGGTGGTTACTCTATGGTACAGGTGAGCTGGACTTGCACTTGATCTCTTTTCCTAGGCATATGGGTGTACACTTTCTTCTCTCATTTAAGTAAAATTAATGCTTGAGATCTGTTCTTCATGCATTCCTTAGCTTTATACTTCATGTTCTTTTAAAATTGCATTCATTTTTTCCATAGGCAAATAAGAAAACAGAGCCTATTTGGAAGGTGCTTTATTTTCATAATGTTTGTGTCTATTCACTCATGCACCTGTGTTCAGGTGCAAACACTTGCCACCATTTGCATAGCAGATGCTGCCTTTGTTATAATACTGATCCCTATGTTTTACTGATCATTAAATTTGACAATAGACCATTTATCAGATCATCTCAGCAAAATTTTCTTAGGCCCTTTGTCCCTGGTATTAGTTGTCATGTTTGAATTTTAAGTGCTGTGATGATGTCTATGGGAAGAAACATGATGTGCTTAATGTACTTCTATTTAATTTACAGGGCGCCAGAACTTTTGTTGGGAGCAAAGCAATACTCAACAGCAATTGACATGTGGTCGTTAGGTTGCATAATGGCTGAACTGTTATCAAAGGAACCACTGTTCAATGGGAAAACTGAACTCGATCAGATTGACAAGGTAACTTAACTAGTTAGCTTCTGCTTGTGATACATTACCATTATTGCTGCCCCCCTACTGCCTATATGATTCTACTTGATATATGGTGATTTCCAGTTTAATTCATTCTGTATGAGGAATATCTATGATTGCAGATTTTTAGAACCCTTGGCACACCAAGTGAGACAATTTGGCCTGGGTTTTCCAAATTGCCTGGAGTCAAGGTTAACTTCGTCAAGCATCAGTAAGTATCCATTTGGCGTGTGTATGATGTTTAATATAGTTAATTGTAACATCCTGGTGTTCTTATTCTTGCCACTGTTTTCCCAGGCTCCCAGCTTTGGGTGATTCGGTCTGGCTTTCTGGCCTCCATGGTGACACTTTCAGCACAGCATATATTTCTTGTTTGTATTAACCATTGATGTGTTCCTTTCAGGTATAACCTACTGCGTAAGAAATTTCCTGCCACATCTTTCACTGGATCTCCGGTTCTCTCTGACTCTGGATTTGACTTGTTGAACAAACTTTTAACTTATGACCCTGAGAAGGTGATTTTTTAGTTCAACATCTATAAATGTTTTGAGGAAATGTTTTGTTTTCTAGGTTGGTATTTAGATAATGTTGTTTATTATGGCCTTTATGTTCTATTACAGAGGATTACAGCTGAAGCTGCTCTTAACCATGATTGGTTCCGCGAAGTTCCTCTTCCCAAATCTAAAGATTTCATGCCTACTTTTCCTGCTCAGCATGCCCAGGACAGGTATCTTGACCCTATACATGACTTTAAATGAGAGATGAGTAGGAGTACAGTTTTTATTTTTTATTTTATTTTTTATAGCAATTTCTAAAATAAATTTTGTTCATTTGATTATCAGGCGCGTGCGAAGAATAATGAAGAGTCCAGATCCTTTAGAAGAGCAGCGTAGAAAGGAGTTGCAGCAAGGGGAATTAGGAGCTGGTGGTTTGTTTGGCTAAGAGAAACTAGTGGGTGTGCAGTTGCCCCTTCATGCTTGAGTTTTTCTCAGTACTCATAAGTGAAAATGTTAGAGGTGAGAGACACATGTTGAATGGAAGTTGCGAACATTGTTTGTCAGACGATTATTCATGCTGTTTTTTAGCAGGCATCCCTGATGATTTGGGTGGAGAAATGCATTTTTTTCCTCCTCCCACAAAACCAGATCCACAGGTTAACTTTGTTCCCCAGACTTGGTCAGCACATAGAAATGCATCTGTGGCAACTGCTTGCATCACAAGGTGTGGCATAGAGGCATTACTTAAGAAATATCAGTTTCAGTTGGAACTCGTGTATGTAACATATTTCATTGGCACATTGTAAACAATTCTCTTAAAATTTGGTTTTGAATACCAGAACAGTATGGATTTACTACCCACTATGCTTTCTATCTTTTTTAATATTCACATTGTGTTTGCAAGAGACGGTTGGTGTAAAGCGGAGGGGAGTTCTTTGCTTTTCATTTGACGAAGAAATTGACAGTAACCGTAGTACTTTGAAGGTAATTAATTGATCTGATATTCTATGTAACATAATTGGGGGACTCGGGTTTGCTTTCCATCCATTGGAATCTTGTCACTAGTGTGGATGTTGTCTGGCAGCATATTAGATATTTAATACTGTAGGTTTTGTTTTTGCTACTATGCGGCATTTTTTTCCCTATGACTAACTAATTTTTGGCAGTGTGGAAGAATGTATCAATTTTTATTCGTCTTGAGAATTCATCATCCACAGCTATGTCAAAAATCATTGGCTATGAGAGCAAGTCTTTTTTGTGCATGGTGCACAAAATTTGGTTCTTTTTAAGGCCACCATTCTTATGAATCTACTAATCTCAAGGATTGACCTATTGCATTTTAGAATTCTGCGTGTTAAGTGATGCTTATCTGTTCTTAAGCAAAGAATAGAAAAATGCAGAAAGCAGTTCATCGCTACCAAGTCAGCAGAATTTTTCCTCTAGTTCATATGTTTATTAGTTTAATACACTGAGACTTGTAGTTTTATCTCTTTGCCAAATGCAGCATTCATAGAATTAGTAAAGTACCAATTTCCATGGAGGACTCATTCACTCTAGAGTTTTGAAATGCGAGGAGACCTTTCATTGAATTTTAGTTTCTGTATCTATGTAGCCCATTTGGACTCCTTGTGATATGCCCATCTCCTGCTATTAATGAAATAAAAATCATGCTGTTGGAAGTATCTGAATAAATCAGTTACTGTAAATTTTTTTCAGTTTACTGTAAAAATTTGTTGATAGTAACCCCTATATATGTTCAAATCTCTAATTTGCCAATAAAAAAAGGGGTATTGCAAAAATTTTCCTCATTGATTGAACTACCATTACCCTCGCTGCCTATATGGAGAAGGTTAATCTGATATGATGGTAAAGTTCTTATTAGGTACAAGACCTTTCACCAATGATACCAACTCACGATCTTTTTTGTTACCTTTTAAGTAGCATTTACTGTTGCAGTTCGTACTTTGTTGCTTCAGTGTTGCTGTTAAGAGTATATCCTAGTACTCAAAAGTACTGACACCTTAAAAGAGCATGAAAATAAATGCATGATTTGCTCTGTTACATCAATATTCTGTTTTGTATGGTCTGAGAAGATGCAAGCTTTCATCATGCTAGAACTTTTATGACATTTGTCTGCAAATGTCACTGCAGTATCAAAGCAAAAGCTAGTTGAGGAAATTTTCTGTTGTTCAGGAATTGCTTTGTAACTTCAGGCTCAATTGAGGTACCATACAAACCTTTATTTTTTTTTAGTGTTTTTGATTAAATACATGTCTTTGTCCTCATATTTGATTTCTCTATTAAATTTTGTTGTATCATTGGATAGCTTGAACTAAACAATTGAATTTCCACTGTGTTTTGAAATAATAAATCTTGAAGATGCATTTAGTTCTTAATTTTATAACAAGCTGCATTTTTAGTTGAGGAATCTATTAATAAAGATAATAAATGACTTGTGTGGATTCCTTTGATAATGAATGTTTCAAGTTGTAGGGTTTGAGTCACTCTATCTGTAGTGTAAGATAAAATCTGGATTGGGTATCAAATGGTGTTTGATGCATTTTCTGCCAATTTGTTTTTTGTTTTTTAAATTAATTGCGAGGTACATCGAAGTGTAGAAGGATAAATGCTGATCAAGATGCATTTAGTTCTTAATTTTATAACAAGCTGCATTTTTAGTTGAGGAATCTATTAAGAAGGATAATAAATGACTTGTGTGGATTTCTTTGATAATGAATGTTTCAAGTAGTAGTTTGAGTCACTCTATCTGTAGTGTAAGATAACATCTGGATTGGGTATCAAATGATGTTTGATGCATTTTCTACCAATTTGTTTTTTTGTTTTTTTTTAAATTAATTGGAAGGTACATCAAAGTGTAGAAGGATAAATGCTGATCGGAATGACAATTGTTTTATTCCTAGGAATTGCATTCTCACAACCTAATGTGAAACATAACAGAATCAGGAAACTGTGCTACTTTTTTAACAGTAATTTGTTTGTTTTAGTGATTGTGGCATTTGTTGGTGGTATACAAAACTTTTGTTATTTGGATTCTTTTACTTTGGCTAGTCACTTGATTACTTTCACTCATGAATGTTGTATGGAGATTAAAGAGTTAGTCAGAAACTTAAATTTTGTTTTGGATTGTCTGAATTTTGGAGGGCTGATAATTTTCATGTTCTCTATCCAATTTAGTTACACTTTAACCTTCCATAGGCAATGAAAATGTCTTTGGATTTATTAATTACCCAAATTCATGAATGCTACATTGAGATTTGAAAGTATGCTGCAGATGTTTTTAAAAAAAAATGGTGTTTTGGATGGGATGGATTTTTTGTCACATTTTCTTTGTTTGATGATTGATCCGACTGTTCTTTTAATAAGTAAATTTCTGCTGTGTTTATGTCTCTATATGCCATTTTCATATTTATTCCAGTTTCTCATCTTATTGTCTTCTAAATTCTGTGGAAATGGCTTCAGTTCTATATTTGTGAATGTATCTGGCTGTTGATTTGCACTTGCTGGTGGTGGGACTGAGACTTTTCAAATGCATGGTGCCATGGACATGGGTTTTATGGAGGTTGAGATTTTTTCAAGGAGTATGCTAGAAAGAAGATATCATATGCTCACTGCCATTCTCCTGCTTATCCGTGAATATGTCATTTATTTCAACATGCATACTCAGTTGTGGCGGCCCATGTTTGTTTCCTGACATTATGACTAAAAGATCAACTGCAATTTAGCCTATCAAAAAAAAAAAAAAAGGAAAAAATCAACTTCATTTTCATAGGTCCCAGTTGCAAAATTATGGCTCTAAAAACTGTCTACATGGATAACAAACAAGGATGGGTATCTGTAGCTCCTGTTCTCTTGTAATTATAACATTTGAGTTTAAACACAAGATTGGTTAGTTTTATTTTCCTTTCTACCTGTTCGCTCTAAATTGGATTTGGAGCTAAATCTTTGCATTTGTGAGTCACATGTACCTTATTTTAGATTTAGACGTGTCTTGAAAATCTGCGAAGTCCTTGAACCAAGTGCTGCTGAACCTTGGGTGGGGTTGGGATTTCTTGACCCAGGACCAATCCAATATGCAAAGAACTGCAGCTCAAGGATTCCAGATTGGGGTTGGGCCGTTTGGCTAAGGGTGGTTGAATCCAACTTACCCAAGTTGAAGCCCTGTTTATTGGTACTGGCTTGCTAGTGTTTGGAGCAAACCTGATAGACCATAGAAGATGTTATAGCACCTCATGTTTGGAACTCTAGTCCTGGGCTAAGAAACTACCATGAGCATTGGAGAATTTAGGATGTGAGATAGAATATATGGGGTCCAAGTTATGCTATTTTCTGAAATTAAATAATATGAATGCAATGGTAATGCTTGACCTGCAAGATTGTTGAGTTGGGCAATGGATGGGAATGTAGGTATGCATACAATTTGATGATTTTTTACATTCCAGTATGGGCTGGGTGCTTTTTTCCAACTTGGTGTATTTGGATTGTACTTTCATGTGATTACACATTATATAATCTTTTTTAAAGGACATTTTGGGTCATTAGGGCTTTGGTTCTCTGCTCCTGTTCATTGTTCTTCTTGATTGAATTGTCTTTGGAAAAGTGTTTAATGATGGGTTGGATTTTTTCATTATGTTTTTTTTTTTTTTTTTTTTTTTTTTTAATAAAAACCAAACAGTGCATTCAAGAGCGTGTATTCATGCATTGAGATATCAGCAATCTATTGATTTTTATTAATATTAGATTGTTAACAAAATGATAGAAATGGTAGTTATGATTGTGGCTTTTGGGCAAAGGTCAAGGTAGATGTGTAAAGGTTATGACCAAACATTGTACAGTTAGAGGGAAGTATAGGCCAAGATTTAGAGGACTGGTGAGCCATGGTGGAGTTTAGTTTGCTCAGGGGCAGGTGTGTTGAGAGAAAGGGGTAATATCAGGTTTTGGGGTCTTTGCAATAGGGGTTGAAATGGATGTTTGAAGTAGCGAGTAAAGGTGCCTGGATAGAGAGGCCTGGTGCAGCAGGTTTTGTGTAGTTTGTGCTCTCTGTTGGTACTAGTTTGACTTAGTTTATTTAAGGTAAGGACTACAGAGAAAATAGGGTAGCATGAGGTTTCTAGACAAAATGGATTAGGCTTCCAAAAAATGTCACCTTTGCTTGTATATATCATTTTGGGCCCTTTTGATTTGCCATCATTTAAACTAGTTATTTATTTTGTCAGTAGTCATTTCTTATTGTTTTGATTTCCATCCTTTCTGCTTGATCCTGCTTGAATTTGATGTAAGTATTGTAAGCATCCCACTCATCAAAAAAAAAAATTGTTGCAAGTATCCCTCACTTGCATGCCACTAGTAGGATATCATTCCATTAGATTTTTCTTCTTATGGTGCCTTACAATTTAAGTCTATTGACCTGACACTGCATGGATGAGCTATTATTTTGGATCAGGCTTGACCTGGAAATGAGCAAGGGCTTTTTGGAATGTCAACAGCAGGCATTCAGAAGTGTCCTTAATGAATGAAATTCAGTTGTGTCAAGACTAATATATTCATCTGCTTGTGGTCACTTATGTATGCCATTAACTTTATTATAGGAATATGGCTGGAAGAATGTGTTGCTTTGCAAATGAAAATTGTTATGAAGCACCTGCATGATCCGGTTTATTTAACTATAACATGTCGAAGGAATTCAGGAAGAAGAAAAAATACGAGACATAAATTGCACAAGCTTTTTATCAAAAGAGTAGTCATGCAGGCACTCTCTGACTTGACCAGAGGCCTTCTTCCTTTGTGGGTATGCGGTAGACAAATCTTGGAAGGTCAGTTTTGAGGATTTTCTTGGTATTTGCTCCTGTTTCTTTTAGATTTGATGTTTTTATCAGATCACCAAAATAATAGTATCTTGTTGATGATGTTATCAGCTGAGCTTTTGACATGGATTTTATAGCTGGAGAGGAGGGAGGCTGTTGATTCTATTGCAGTTCAAGTTTTACGGAGCCAATCTGCCCCATGTTGCCTTGTGCTCCGTGACATCCAGTGAACTCGCGTGCTGCTTGTTTTTCCAGTGTCTTTCTGTTTGTTTGTTTGGGTATTTATTTATTTATTTATTTACTTTTTTTATTTTATTTTGATGATTTGATGATATTGGGGGCCATCAGGTGGGAATACAATCAGATTGCCAGCCTCTCCAGCCTCTCCAGCCATCCAAATTCAATTCAGACTTTTGGGAAGGTAGCAAGCGTGAGATTAAAATCGCCTAGTCATTTTATTTAGGGTTGAAGGGGCAAAATTGTACAGGCATACTAATGTTGGACGTTCCTGGTTCTTAACAAAAACATCACTTGTACATATTAAGTCGGGGCATTTGTGGTACTTGCTGTTATCCGCGTCCAAGCAGGACAGCAGCTAACTGGGAGGCGAGGCTTTCACATATTAACTCGTAAAAATAAAAAATGCGGAGAGGTGAAGGTGGTGCCTTTTGTTCGCTTGGAAACGCTTCATATATTATACCATTTTTATCTTGAAAATTCTTACAAACATAAATGCTACAATTAATCTATGCCAACCAAAAAAAGAGAGGTGTATATGGGGTGTTGGATAATCAATTTCAAGTTGTGATTGGTGCAATATGTGGACGATGAACCGGTTACTTAGACGTTAACACATCCCACCTGGGCCGTAAGGTTATGTGGGTATGATTTCCCATTTTTCCTTTTTACCCTCGGCATTCTACAATTGGTTTTCTTCATGTTTGCCTTATCTATGGTCATCACAAATATCCTACCCTGAAATCAAATTCTCTGCTCTTTGTTCGCTTCGTACACCCAGATCTACTCGCTGCGCTATGTCTCATTGGTCATTGAAGGAAAACTATTGATAGTTGCATGAGAAAGAGCAAATTCAACTTAAGTTTAAGACGTTGGAAGGTGAAGAGGTCGAGTCAGAGGTAACGGTTGAACGCTAAGCTATCTAAACAAAATGTCCAAAACGCTTCTCTGTTTTGTCAAGTTGGAGGAAAATCTTGATTTTTCTTTTCCTAATTAATTCCAAGTCGCTTCACTCCGAGGTGCATGCGGTTTTTAAAAAGAATGAGTCCAAGCCTTAAGTTTTTCGTTATTTGAAAGATGTAAGATGTAGGTGGAGTTAGTTGTCTGTAAAAACCCAGAACAACACAAAAAAAAAAAAATGAAGAAAAAAAAGGAAAAACCCACTGCAATGCAGTTTGGCTGGCGGAGGTGATTTAATAGAAGGTGGATGCGAGTGTATAGCGTACAACATGCACAAATCAAACTCCAAACCCACCAATGGACTCTAGTGAGTAGAAAGAAGGAGATGATGCAACAGAAAGAAAGGAGGTAGGGATGTCACGAAAGTAAGGTTGAGTTTAGCTGTTCAGGAGATTTTTCTTCAAGTAATGATCATCCAAAATCAGATTCTATCTTACAACAGAATTCCCTTGTCCGGGGAATTCTTGGTCTGATCTCTTTTCCCCCTTGTCATATACACAGGCATGGAAACCATGGTCATGCCCAAAAGCTGCACAGTTGCACTGCAAATCGGTTCTCTGTTGCAGCCTTCTTCAGTGGCTGTTTTCAGGGGATCAAACGCTAAAGAGCAGAGACCTATCGATTAAATTAAGACTAGCAGCCTAGCAGCACAGCAGCCAAGAAGATCGGAATGCCCAGAAAGTGACCATGATATTCAACTCATGACGGTCCTGAATTCTAGTTGATTTCCTCTCATAGACATGGTGAGAAAATGCCTGTTGAGTAGCCATGAACAAAGCCAACAGAAATTGTCACTGTGAAGAGAAAACTATGGTCTTCCCTAGTACAAAGGTGATCAGTGAGAGTTCAATAAAGAAGATTGTATTGATGAGAGCCCGATCCACTGTCCATCCAAATATAGTGATTCCCCCGGGGTTGTTCTGCAAATACATCACTGCATAGCCAATTAAGATTAATAAAATATGCGATGCATAAGGATTTAGAACCACAGAACTGGGTACTGATGAAAATTATAAATGAGACAAAAACCTCCCATGCATTTGTGTATATTTATACACTAATTTACGGCAAAGTATTTTAATGCACACCCTGAATCTTATTCAACCGTTAGCCAGAGCAAAAAAATGCTTCAATGATTCAACCAACTGAAACAATTGAGATAAAGGAGTCAGATGGCAAAGTAAACACAAACTTTGTTAAGGAAGACTAAGTTGAGAGTCAAATCCTTGTGACAACATAACTGTGGGTAAGAAACAGCATTCTGAATGAGGACTAAGAAAAATCAAGAGAGGAAATTTTAATCAAAGCCCTACTTTTTAGTTAAATTCTAAGAGACCCATGGTAAGAAGTATGTATTTTGTAATTTTTATTTATTATTACCAAACATAGATGTAGCTATGCACCCACAAACAGAACCAGATCAACCTGGCTAGATCCTTAAGTCCTGTTCAAACTAACACCTTCCATCAGAGCAGGCTCTTACCTCTCAAGTCCATAAAGATTCAGCACCACCCTCCAGGTTCCCTCTGCTTCTCTCCTCTCAAACTGGCCATAATTTTCACCTCTCTCTACAGTCCACATTCATTACTCAGCCATTTTCTTCTTTTCCAAACATAGTCAATACTCTGAAGGTCCGTATGTAATCCTGTGGTCTATGTATGATCTTCTCCTGGCTTATTTGTATTGTTTCACAGGCATAATCCTAAGAGTGCATAATTGTAAGCACATCACTAGGTCAGAATAATTATAAGAAGTTTGTAATAGATTGAACATAAAAAATGTAACAGATTCCTTAGAAATGTAGCAAGACGAGAGTTAAACTCAAGTACATAGGAGGTTTTAACACATAGTTATGTAGGAAAATGCAAATGCAACTTGTGATCCGTGTAGTGGAATATTCACTGGTGAAGTGGCAAAATTGTTCAACAATCAGATTGTCCAGGCACACCTGATTGTGCTGGTTTTAGGTCTAGAGAATGTTACAGGCAGGTCACTCTTTCTGTAAGCCCAAACTATTTGACACATGATTAAGGATTTCTACCATGGGCTGTATGCTTACAATATGGTTACTTTCCAAACTTTGGGGTTTAACTCAAAGGAAGATTATTCAGCAGATATTTAAGCATATATATATATATTCAACAGGGGTAAATACTAGAAAGAAATGCAACAAGATGTAATACAATAACAAGATAATTTGATTTTCGTACCAAATGCTTGTCTCTTGTGATATGAGGACATATATGAAGCCAATTGTGCACTTGTAGGCATAACGACATAATCCAGTGACTCCAAATCACTTTCAGAATAGTTTATATGAAGTGAGTTCGGTCTATTGTAAGCCTCTAAATTTCCCGTACTAGTTGAAGTTCTCAATTGAGATGTATCAGTAGAGCTGCATGTTGACAAAGCATGCCATTTGCTTGCCAGTGATGCAATGCCTTGGGCCCTATGGGAAATTTTTGTGGCTGCATGCAAGCAAAGAATTATCCCAACAACCTGAACAAGTGAGGAGACCTGAAAAGCCAGGAAAAAATGAAAAAGAGAGAGACACCAAAAATCAAATCTCAGGGAGTAAAGAGAAGAAAAGAAGAGAAATGCTAGGGCTTCAGCAACAGGTCACCAGCTATGGGTGCTATTTTGTGACAACTGCATGTGTGAACAGGTGCATGGGTAGAGGGGGTACACCCAATTAGCTAATCAAGAAGATCCAACCCCAAAAAACAGCTTGAGTGGATAATTTTCATGGTTAGTAATGCAACGTTCTTTTAGGGAGTTTGAGAAATGAAGATTACAATGAATACAAGGTAGAAGTGCTAATCCTCGAGCAGGAGTTTCTCGGATAAATAAGCAAACCATTAAGCAGTATATCTAGCTTTCATGCATGTGAAGCTTTATAGACCATATAAACCATAGCAAACTACAAACATAGATTAGCCAGATAGTATATAAAGAAAGTGTAGCACTGAACTTACTGCAAAATCACCACCATTTATGAAAGTAATTATTCCACTATATCCTGTGGTCTGGAATAGTGTTACAAATTGACTTGCTGTGACAACCAAGAATTCCAGAAGAAGATAGATTCGGAATCTGTGGCTTATCTTAGAGAGGTGATGTCTTAGACGAATGTGCTCTTCCATAAATACCAAAACATCAGATTCACTATCCAACAGTTTCCCATAATCATCAAAGTGGATAACTTGCAAATTGCAGACCAAATGAAACAAGGTGCAGGCTGTTAGAGAGATCATAGAAACATAAGTCCATGACACAATCAAAGCTAACAAGATAGCAACAGACAGCCACCATGATTCATGTTGTACATATAACATGCGAATGACTTCACGTGCAGTCTTTAGCAAGAAACATGGCAATATCCATGACACAAGCAACCGTAATGAACCCTGTCAAAACAAAATATCCAAAGCAATTCTCTTAGTACGAGCAAAGTTGGAACATCATAGAGAAAACATATGAATGGGTATCTGATCATAAATTTAGAGATCTGAAACATTATAAGAGGTGAGCATGAAATTTTAGAGATCTGAAACATTATAAGAAGTGAGCATTAAATTCTACATGACTGGGTGAAAAATTGCTACATAGATATGTCTTTAGTTTGACAAGTGAGAACTAGATTGCTATGGGACAGAAATCAGAGAAAGAAAAAGAAGCATTGAGAAGCGTGTCACATTACACAATCCTCAGCTCCAAATATGATCACCGGGCTCACAACTTAGCTAAGTAGCAAACTGTTCAAGTTTTTTTGTTACAGGCTTGATGACTTTCTTTGTTTTTATTTTTTTGTTTAAGAATGGTAGTACTTCGGACTCTAAAATTTCCAAACAAGTTGCCAAAGTTTTTAAGGGTGAAAGTGTAAGGCAAAGTGTTTTTGTGCACGTGAGATGAGATGTAAGCCTTTTGGGACCCTAATTTCCAAATATTTAAAATAATTTAAAATGCATACGGAAATAAAAATAAAATAAAATAAACAATAAATTTCATAACAAGTCTATTTTAAGTCACAAAAAATCATGCTAATAGTTTCATACTTCCATTTAAGTCTTGAAAAGTCACACTTCCATTCAATTCAAATCCTCCTCTCCAATGTCATCTTCATCCTCGTCCAATGTATCGATTGTGGGAAAGATTGCCCCATTAAATCCCCCTATTTCATCTAGTTCCTCACCTTCATTAATTGGTGCCAAATTGATTTTCTTCTTTTTACCTTTGTCTCCAGATTTACCTAACATAAAGTGCAAATTGGGTGTAAACTATTACAACTTCATGATTAAATTTAATTGAGTTTATAACTTTAATTTTCTCATATTAACTTCCGAACTTATCATGTTTTCTCTTGTAGGAAGGCAAATAACCTATTTTGACCAATGGTGTTGGAATCTCTTTGACCTTTGATGACAAATTCCTAATGACATCAACATTGGATAGTTCATCATCTTCAAGTAACGGAATATCAAGCAATAGGAGGGGAGTCGCTTCTCCATTGTCTATTCATCATTAGAATTAATTTCCTCTACCAAATTAGATCAACATTGTTTTTCCATATACATATGCTAGAGCATTTAACCTTTTATTTTCAAAGTCTATTTCTCCTTCTTGTTAAATCCAAAAATGATTAAAAAAACCTTACAATAGCTAGTCTTGTACTAATAGATTGCACTATGCCCAATCCTCTAAGATCTATTGATCGAGTAGTCTCTAACTTCTGTATTCTTCTTCACTTACTTTCCTTCACTACTCTTTTGAAGTTTGTTTGCCAATGCATGAACTTCTTTTATTTATGAGCAAAAGCGTGCTTTGATCACTTATTCCACACTTATTATATCAATTCAAATCTTGCATTTGCATGCCCTATTATAAACACTAATTGAATGAAACAAGGTCTTTTCTAACACAACAAATTGTGCCATATCTTTTGAAAGACACCTTGGGAACAACTAACCATATATATATATGTTAAGGTTGAAATATTTAAAGATTTAAATGTTAAATTCAAATTAGCCAATATTAGAATTGAAAGACATGTACTAAAAATTATAAGTATTATCAATTCAAAAGTGCTCCAATTCCTCTCATATGCTGAAGCACTATAAATGGACTCCTAATTTTTTTTTTTTTTTGATCAGAAACGAAGAAAAACATATTAAGAAGAAAAGATACAAGAGAAAGAAAAGATACAAAAATGGACTCCTAAATTTTCAAGAATTAATTGCAACATAGATTCCAAATTCATCTCTTGCTTGGCCATACAAGTTTAACTTAATGCCCATTGTTAGACATTCATCATAATCCAACATTTTGTCCACACATTTAGATAACCCCCGCCTCACCTCATCCACATTAGAGATCTTATCTTCATAATACAATTGATGATTAAGATAATAGTTGTGGCAAGAAAAGATTGACAAAGTTGTGGAGGTTGCATTTATTTATTTTTTCCAAATTGGCCCATATTTGTTTTTATTGTCCACACAACTAAATACAATTTTTTCTTTGGCCAAGTCCACCAAATCAACTTTTGTCAAGATACTAACCTATGAGATTGTGGTCTTTATAACAAAAGAAACATGAGGTAAAAAAATGGGATCAAACGACACAATACTTTGCGCTTTGACACCTTCGATCTTTATCGTTCACCTTCTTGAGCACCATTTATCAAAGGAGAACATTGCTATAAGAGATTGGTTTTCCTTATAAAGACTTTGGCGAGTAAGAAATATAGTACAAACCATGTAATTGCTAAACAAGTTCATGAGTTTTTATAAATGTTCTCATCAAACTGAGAACCCAAATGTGTCCACATATGAACTTTACCATATGCCTAACTTGTGATAGTGTATTGGCATGAACCTTTAGCTTTCCAATGCCCCCCAACATCAAATTAATACAATGAGTAGCACAAGTAGTCTAGTACAATTATGTCATCTTTTCAATACTTCTCATCTCAACATTCATATAATTTGTGGCATTATTAGTAATTGCACAACATTGTCTTCTTCAATTTCTTCAACTACTTCATCAAGATATTTAAAAGTCAAACTCTCCATTTTTTTCATTGTATCATACACAATTGATTTAAAAAATCATGACTGCTTATTAGCAAATTGATTAGACACCTACTCTTCTCATTTGTCCAACTATTTGATATAATTGAGCATCCATGTTCCTTTCAAGTTTTTTTATATACTCTCATCATGATATTTAGTCATTAACTTCTTCCTTGAGAATCCATGTTCTTAGTTAATTCATAAATGAAGGCTTCAACTTAGGCCCAAAGTTTGCAACAACATCAATAAGGATCATTAACTGTATTAGATAATAGGCATTTCAAATACATAAAACCTTCAATTTTCCTACCTACGTCTTTTCTTTCTTCATGCTTCCATTTGGAATTCAAAGTACTTTGTTAGGTTTTGAAGTGGTGGATTTATCTATTGTTCTCCAAGGTATGGGTTGCCCACTCACTCCCAATTGCTCTGGAAGAGACACTCTCATAAATTGGATTTGAACTCATGCCAATATTTTAATCAACTGATTTCGTTTTTGATTTTCATTCTCCAAAATTGGCTAATGCGTCTTTACATTCCAACTCTATATCTTCACTAACTTTATACATGCTTTTGCCATGATGGGTTATGGCCAAATGGTGTTCGAGTCAATTTACACCCTTGCTACACCTTTGATTACAAAATAATGACTAGTATACTTCTCATCAAAATTTTTAATAACATATTCCTACTCAAAATCTTTTCTCAAACCCTTTAAATCAAACTGACTCATATTGAAAAAACAATGACAATTGAATTCTATAAATGTTTTGCAACTTGAAAGATCCTAAATAATTGCATTGCATCAAATTTTTGCTACATGTAAAAAAAAACAAAAAAAGAAATTGGTGGACTACATAATTAAATAAGCAAATAGATAACAATATAAAAAACAAACAAAATAAATAAATAAAAATCTAACATTAAAAAAAAAAAAGTGAATGTGGAAAAAAAAACTTATTTCATGGAAGGTAAAGAAGAGTGGAGTGTTAAGTTTTAAATAGAAAATAGAAAATTGAAAATTAAAAAAAAAAAAGAAGAAGAAAAAAAAAAGAAGAAAAACTTCAGCATGGAAGGCAGAGCGAGGAGTGGAGTGTTAATTCTCAAATAGATGAATGAAGAAGACAAAAAACCAAAAAGCAAAGAGATCAAGATGGTGATTATTGACGTGGTGACGGCTGAGAAGTGGGAAGAACGAGAAAGGGAGAAAAGAGAAGTGGGCTTGAAGGTCAATGGAAGAGAAATGAGTTAAGAGATGGAGACCAAGAAGGGAAGAAGAGGTTAAAAGAGAAACAAAAGAGAAGGGGAGACGGAGTGACATACATGGACATGTAATTGATGAGAGTTTAGGCTGTGAAAACATGCTGGCAATGAGAGCTTGCAAATGCTGTGAGGAACACATCCGAGAGGCAATACTAGAGTTAAGGTTTTCCCCCTCAAATCTCAACCTTTTATATTTTATTTCTGGCCAGTTGCATCTCCAAAGCATGAGCCTCACCTATCAGAGCATGAAAGGCACAGCAAAAGCATGCCTCACATATGCCCCAACCTAGAAGTGTGTGCGTTTGGGGAGTCTTGCTCTTTTAGTTGCACCTTGCGCTGACGCAGGCCTTGAATACACCTCATTCATGCTCTTGAAAACACTACATGCTGCCTTTTTTTTGGGGGGGAGATTGGGGGGGGGGGGGGGTGGGTGAGAGATTTTCTTTTCATATGCAATGATATAATGATATATTGGATAGACCCCTAAAGGGAAGTACAACCCCAGTATGAAGTAATACCTAACCCTAGAAGAGGGGGGAAATAGAACATGCTTACTGCACACTCAACAATAGCTCAGTCCATAATCAACCCATCAACAAAACTCTTCCATAGAAACTCTCCTCCAAAGATGCACCTGACAGAAAGGCCTTTGACCACTCAAATAAAGATCTCAAAAGAAAATAAAACTAACAACTCTGCCCTCTGGAAGTCCTTTGGTTGTGCTCCTTTCAAAAATTCCAAGCTTACACATAACAGGGTTGACCTCCACATTATGTGTGTCCTCTTACCACTCAAATTACCATGCTAGCTCAGAAAGGTCTCTCCACTAAATGAGCAAGGAACCAGGAAAAATCAAACAATGCAAACAGCGAAGCTACAAATTGCAAGACACGTTACAATGTATGACTACAACTCCTCATTTTGCTTACACATCTTATTCTTGTATCTTGTTTTTGAAATTGAGAAGAATAAATATCTTTATGGATTCTTCTAATTTCTATCCTACCCTTTCCATAAAAATAGTTCAAAATAAAAATCTTCTCCCAAATTGCTTCTAAGAAAAGAACCCAACCATTGCAGGCATAAATGAATTTCAAACCTTCATCATTGGGACAAAGAGAAGGAACCTTGGAGAGAGAGAAGCATAGACATAGAAATAACTGTGCTTTTAAACCTTCCAAGTTGAACAGGAAAGTGCAGAATAGGAAGCCTCACTCTCCTCACTAACCACAATTTCCTAAATGCAGAATAGGAATGAAGCCACTATTTTGAATCATGAAAGTGCCTTGTTAACCTTAGATTCTACCAACAGGCCTTCATCAAATGCCAATTATTAGCTACCATCATTGTTCTATTAATTGCAATGTGAATGAATCCAGAAGCCAATCCTTCTGTGGACATTCAGAGGATACTTCCTATGGCAAACATCAAATCATAACTTTTTATATGATCCATTGCCCATAGAGACGCTGACAAAAGAATAGGAGTTATTTCATCCTAGTTTATAGCTTTATTGAGCCCTGAGCTAACAAACCCTCTTTCCTCTTTAGAGTACCAATCCATCTACCTGCTCCCCAAATTTGAGCATAATGATCTTCCCCCACAATCTGTCCATATCAAGAGCAAACCTCCACAATCACTTGCCTAACAGTGTCTTATTAAGGATAACTGGACTTCTAATTCTTAGACCACCTTTCTTTTTCAAATACATTTTTCTACATGACCAATTTATGAAATGCATTTTTCTGTCTAAAATCCCTTCTCCATAAACCTCTCTGAAACTTCTCTAATCTATTTTGACCTGACACCATGATAATAAAGGAGGGCATAAAGAAGATTGATAAATAGCACAAAAAAGACACATACCTGTCGCTAACCATTTCTGAACCGAAACCCTCACTAACTTAGCCATAAAAGAAGCTTACAACCACATACCCAAATATTTAGATGGCAAACTCCCTTCTGTATACCCCAGCAATTCCCCAAAGTCCCCCACATTGTTGCATTCCTCACTAACATAAGCTTTCTTTTCTCTCTGTTAATTTTCAGCCTGGTGACTACCTCATAAAAAAAAAAAAAAAAAAAAAAAAAAGAAAAAGAAAAAAGAAAAAAGAAAAAGAAAAGGAGAATACACCTCTAATTCAGCAATCAATTGCTATTCACTTCATGAAACCATATAATGCTATTGGTAACTAGTACAAAATCTCCCTGTGGAGGCCTTCACTCATCCCCAACCTTAAAACTACTTAGAAAACCACCCTATACAGCTTCAAAATGAAGCACAAGAACCTCCATCACCAATACAAACAAGTATGGGGAAAGCAGATCCCCCTTACATAAGCCTCTCAAACTCTAAAAGAATCCTAAGAGAGCTTGTTAACAAACACCAGAATGTAAGCAGAGAGGTCCAGAACCACCCACCCCCCCAAAAACCCATTTCTATAAAATCGTAACCAAAAAGTTCAAAGAGGATGATAGACAATGACTTTAATAACATTAGATATAGGCAAATATAATAGTTCAATTTAGGAAGCACAAATGCAATACTATCACATTTTATATGTTTGTAAAGATTTTGCCAGGTTAAAGTGTACATTTCTATTATCCAATAGACTAGAAATAAACCTTGATTTGATAATTCGGCATTTCCGGAGTGAATACTAAATTTACACTCCTGAGCTCAACAGCATAAGCAATTTGCAAAAAGGTTTCAAATGTCAATTGGAGTAATCCACCAATTGAGAGTTTCTTAAAGTCGGTTCATGACGCAAATTACCTTCCAACACAATAACTAGAAAGTCGGTATTCCTTTGAGGACACAAAAATTCCATTCCCCACCATCGTTTGTCCATTGGTATATCCAAATATCCACATGATGTAAGCATCTTATATCACTCTCTCTAAAAGTATTTGCAACATTTATCAGCAGAAGACAACCCCAAGAATTTAAACAAAAATTATCACCCAAAATCAATCAAAGCAACAAACTATCTGAAATGGGCAATGCTCACCGTAATTTTCTGCACATACTCGTCCCGAAACCGAACCATCTGGCCACTGAACCGATCAACAAAGAGAAATTTCCGGATACCATACTTTCGAAGATTATGAGAAAGACAAAGCAAAGAAACAGCCGCGAGGCACGCCTGCAAAGCCACAATATCGAGCTCGAAATCCTTGATTTGATACTTGTCACACCCCTCACAATTGGAGAGCTCAAGCACCACAACTGGAAGCAACACGCCTATAACAAAAAACACAGTCCACGAGAGCCCAATACTCAATACAGAGGATTGGTGGAAGCCCAGAACGCATAGAAACGACTCTAACCGTTGAAGGGTCTCATCGAGGTGGGTGTTGGACCATTCTTCTTCTACTTCCTCATGGGTTCGATTCACACCAAGAAGTAGGGTTTGGGCTGAAGAATCCTCTTTGGGTTCATGGTTACGAGCATCACCCATGTGAATCAGAGCTCAATTGGTAAAGCAAAGATGGTTTTCGAGGCAAAAACGATCAGACCCAGTTGGGATCTTGAGGTGATTCTTCTAGAACGCAGCTTTTCAAAGGAGGAAACCCGATCAAATCCACTTATTAACTTCTGTGGTCCTCTGTGTTCCTCGACAGCTGTGCCAGGGTTTTAACTTTTCACAGCTCAATTGAGACAGAAATTGCAGTCTCTGAACAAAAAGCAATCAAACCCAGTTGAGATCTTGCAGTGACTCTCCTGAAACGCAGCATTCACCGCCCTCTATGCGTCCTGTTGTGCCAGAGTTTTCAGACATATTTTATGAAATAGTAGAGCGTATGAGTGAGAACATCGCCCACATTTCAAAATTTTCCAGAGCTGGTTGAATTCTAGCCCTCCGATGATCATTTTTCGAGTTGACCTTTAAACGGTTAGTAGGACTCATGATAGAGATGATGTCCGTTCAACCACCGGATGAATTTTGGCCATGTGATATGGTAGGTCGCTTATGTTCTCACGGATCATTAGCCTCATCATCCTGCCTTGGGAACCAGGAAATTGTTTTTTTTTTTTTTGGGTATTTGAAGATAGAAAAAAGGAGCCTAAGCCCAATATTAGGTGGACCCAGAAATTTGGTCAACGAGGAGTGCCTACTAGTAATCATTGTAAAATAAAAAGTTAATAAAAATATAAAAATTTAAGTTAATTTATGATACCCTCTATTTAATGAAGCTATTATTGTTAATTAGATTTATATTTTAATAATCTTGTTATTCACTATCTTTTTTTTTTTCAAAATATATAATTGAAGTATTATTTATTTGATGAAAAATAAAAAATTTGATATTTTAATTGAATATTAATATTTTTTTGTTGAAAAGTATCCCAAATTTGAGATGAAGATAAACCAAGAGATTATATGAGATGGATAGAGATGTGAGGAAGAACAAGAGACGGTTGATGAAGTCTGAAGATTTATAGTTCAAGGTGTGAATATAATGAGTGGATAAACATGAGATATTTTCAAAATTCAATGATATATTTGATTGTGTCATTTGTAATATTCTCTATGATATATCAAAAAGATTATCGTATGTATATTTGTTTTATCTTTATATTTTTGAACTACAACACTTTTTTCTTTTTTATTATTGTTTCCATTTTTACATTTTTGTCTTAAAGAGCGTAATTTAAAAAACTTATTTGAGGGTCTTTATTTTATTTTATTCTTTAAATAATTTGAAAAAAAAAGTGTAAACAACATATTAAAAAATAAAAATTAGTTTATTGAACATATATATAAATTTTTAGAGAGAGTAGGCTCATTTTTCTTTTAGTCTACTTTGGAAAATTGGAACATTGGAACATCGACTCTTTAAACGCTCTCAATTCTCTTGAAAAGAAAAAAAGAAAAAGAAAAAGAAATCTCACTCCCTAAATACCTTCACAACCAAGAAACCCTATCCATAAACTTTTTTTTTTCTTTTAATAAATTAAGAATTCTCCAAATTTTATCTTCTTAAAAATCAATTTTAAAATGGAGTGTGATGATATAAACTAACATATTGACTGCATACACGGTATGTTCTTGCGCCTTAGATTGTCCTTGTTGCTTGCAATAATAATAAAATAATAATAATAATAATAATAATAATAATTTCATTTAATCATAAGGCTTGAGGATATATTATTAGTGTTTAATATTTGATGTGACATATTTAACAGAGCACTGTACAAGCAAATAAAAAGAACAGAAGACTATAGAATTCTTCAGACGAGACACAACTGTTTCATTTGGCTCGTCGGACAAGCACCATTATTCAACTTCTCAGCCAATCGATCAAATCCATCCTCTTTGCAATGGGAAGATCTCATGAGAACACTTCGAAGGTCTTGGCTTGGAGGATGATCTGCCTTAGGGCACCAATGGGAGCTAAAATCATCAATATCACTCCCAGAATTATACAGATCTGGAGTACCCAAATTCAAACGAGAGCCTGTTAGTCTTTCTCAACTTGGCCTGCTAAATATGAAAAGAAAGAGAAAAAGAAGAAGAGAGAGGCTAGGCCATAAGATGCAGTGTGGAGTTGACATACCCAATTCGTAATCCACGATAGGCTAAACCTTTTCGGTTTATAAATTGCAAGCCACATGATACAGGGGAGCTGCACAAAAACCAAAATTGAAGATATAATATTCCATAGTGAAAGATAAATGATAGCCTAATACAGGATAGAAATTTGTATCTCAAAGCCTTAGCAGTAGGATGTATGAGGAAGGATTGATTCCTTACAAAGTAGGTCGTTGGTGCAAACACCAATCCTCCTAAGAACCCAAGCAGGCTACCAAAGAAAGGGATCAACATGCCTATAAACATTGTAAAAGCTGCAATCATGGAATATTAGAAGAAAGATTAGTCATGAAAATACTCTGAAGCTTTGTCATAACTCATTCAAAGAAAAAAGAGCATCAACCACTCACCGACGTATAGAGTGCGGGTAATAAGACGAAGCCTGAAAGATGGTGTGAATTTCAGTTTCTTCACCAGCAATGTTTCCAACATGTCAAACACTGGCATCGCATATATCTGCAGTTCCCACAAGCTTATGAGGAAATGAAGATTCTATATTGAAATAAAAGCATACTATTTGGAGAAGATTTTGAATTTGGAATTGAACCTGGTAGCTTCCAATAACATGGATGACAACAAACAGGTTGGCTGCTGCTATAAGCCAGCGGGGTTTCTCCAGTGTGATAAGGATATTGTCAGCAACGCTGTTCCCAAACATCCAGTATCCAATCAGAGCGACAGGGAAGTAGCACAAGGCAACGACAATATAAGCGAAAATCACTCCTTTCCACATGGGTCTCTTGGAAGGCTTCTCAGGAGTGGAGGGAATTGTTGCTTGGATCTCCAACACCACATTGTGACCAGCATAGGCAAATGCTACGTCACCCAAGGCGCTAAAGAAGTTGAAGACTTTTCCAGTTGTGGTCGAAGCTGTGTATGTATATTGCACATCTGGTTGGACACCCTTATGAACCGAAGCTGTCCAGGCAATAGTTGAGTACCTGCAGATTGAAAATGGACAATCAATATACCACAGGGCATGTAAGCTTACAAATTAAACTAATCACAAGCTAGATATATGAATATCTACAGCAACTTACGTTAAGGACATGGTTGCAGCAGCAAATGAGACACCAGCAATGGAGTTGAAATTGGGCAAATGGGAGAGAACAAAGTGACAAGAGGCAAAAATCATGATGAAGTAGGTGGTCTTGATTGGCTTGCAGCTGGGACAAACTGTGTTATGGAACTTCTGCAAAGATTTGCCTCCGGTGATCATGTAGGCAATGTCAACACCCACTTCTACAATCACCTGTTGAGGGACCACAATCCAGAGGCCAAGCTTTTCACCAAAGGCGTACTGTCCTAGTTCATGGTATCTATCAAACCGCTTCCCAGGAACCATTTCATGCATCTCAACCAT
Source organism: Vitis riparia (assembly GCF_004353265.1). NCBI lineage: Eukaryota > Viridiplantae > Streptophyta > Magnoliopsida > Vitales > Vitaceae > Vitis > Vitis riparia. The sequence continues at coordinate 21,228,343 of NC_048431.1, read as the reverse complement.
TTGCCATAGAGTGTACAAGGTGACGATCCATGAAAGAATAAGAACAACCACCCCAGGGCCCCTAAATATATCAAATAATGAAATAAATGTTTCAAAAGCTTTGAAATATCTCAAGTAGATGACAAACTTTTCGTCTATTAATATTAACAACTCTAAATTAGCTTTTCTGAATATCTGAAGGGTTGAATTCAGTTGATTCTAAAAAAGTAGATGGCTCAGAAATAGATTTACTGAGAAACAAATTCATCAGCACTACTGATTAAATCAATAGTACCTTACATAAATGAACCATCTGTAATATTTACAATTTCCACATCATGGGAAGAAAATCCGGAAAATCCCATAAACTGAAAATCCCTTGGAAACCCAAAAAAGTAGGGGAAAAAAAATCTGTGTAAATATAATAAAAACCCCATTCTCAGAGCAATCACAACCATACGAGAAAAGCATTTATATTAAAGTAAATGCAGTAGAATCATCATTTTGTTTACTTTGTCAGAAGATAAGAGTATAGGAATGAGAGAAAGATACCATCCAAGCTCTGCCATTGCATAAGGGAGGCTGAGGACACCAGCCCCAACCATGGCAGTCACATTGTGGAATGCCGAGTACCACCATTTTGCATTCCTGGACGATGTGATTGGAAGCCAATCATCAATGGCCTTCTCTCTAGCATCCTTCTCCTGCTGATTATGCTCCATTTTTCTCAACAAATTCAAGGCACTGGCCAGGGATTTTTCAGAACCTGATGCAACCCAAGAACAGAAGGCCTTGGAAGATCAGAATGATGAGTTTTTGCGGTGTGAAACAGCAAAATATATAGAGATTCAAGCAGATCAATACAGGCATATGATGGGTAAATATAGTATGACAGTAGCTGTAGAAGCAGTTATGATTCCTTCTAACAACAGAAATTTGAATTTTTTTTGGAAAAAGTTGGTGAATTTGGTTTCTTAAGTTGCCAACGAGGCCCCATTTCTACAATTAGTATTTATAGATTCAACTAATCAACAAGTGTAAACCAGATTTACACATCAACACCTTATGGACATTGAGAAGTGTTGCTTCCGGGAAACATCGAATCACTACTTTACTCAAAGCCCACAAGCTTTATCAAATTTAACCTCGATGTTTCACATTGGAATTACTATGGCCTTCATGACCACACAAAGTTATTAATCCACACTACTGTAAACATTCATAACCAAAATTATGAACCTAATGTATTTACATTTCCCATATCATGCATCTAATGTATGTGAGAAGATTAATCGAATAAGGTATGCTTAAAATACAAAATATCATCATTGGAGTCATGAATCTACCAAATTATGTACAAAGTACAATGACTAAAGTTATGTACCTACGCATTTGCCATAAATATTATATGAAATTGGAAAGATGAATTTATTTTGATTCATTAATCTAGAATAGAATTGTGAGATCTTATTTATTTGATTTTCAAACATCACATCCTTTTGATCAGTGTGAACGAGGGGGATTTGGTGAACACGAGTCCGTTGAAAAGTTGATATGATAAGATGTTGAATTATTTTCAGAATTTTTTATTTTATTTTATTTATTTATTTATCATAAGAAGAACCCATTTATATCAATGAAAAACCGATTGATTGGAATAAGTCAACAATACATTGAATTGGGAAGCCAATTCGTCAGTTTTGTCTTTCATATTCGTTCGCATTTTCCATTTATATCGTGTATTGATAGACTATCATTTTTCCACCCCTAGACAAGCCCTAAACATTATTATCCAGCTAACTGGTTGAATGATTCGTCTGCTTTTTCTCCATTTTTCCTCAGGTTTCTTGGCAACCAAACAGTGGTGAAATGGTGAACTCACCCGTTTGGATAGTAAACCTCCCAGCTCAAAACCAGACCCGAAGGCCTGAGCTTGTTGTTTGTGCATAACGTGGGACCTGAACATGGAGATGTGAGAGATAGAGAGCTTCAGTTTTGAGGAATATGGATGAGATTCAGGAGCAGAAACGGCAAGAGACCATATCTAATATTGGAAAGCCATTTTTTTTTTTTTTAAGAAAACATTAAAGAACATAAAATATAATCAAAATTTGTGATACATTTATGTATTTTCAAATTATTTCATTTTTATATATAAGAGTTAATATAAATAAATGAGTTTGGAGTAGTATATAAAAAAGTTTATTAATTAAATTTAAATTTATTTTTTTAATTTTCTTTTGCTTTTTTATTTTTTATTTTTATGATCTACTTTTTCTTTCTATTTTATTATAAAAAATGGAAGAGAATAAAATTTAATTAAAACTAATTCAATTTTTTTTAAATTATTTAATTTTTATATAGAAGAGAAAAAAAAATTAACTTTTTTATCTATTTTTAATTTTCTTCCATTTTTTTTAATTGAACCAAACATTTAGGGTTTGACAAAAGACTTGACAAGAAAATTTTGCCATGATATTTTGTCTTGTATACCCTTTATGCCCTTATCTTTCATGTTTCCCTCCTTTTTATGATTATTTTTTACGTTACAACATCAGGATTAAGGACTAGTATGAGAAGATTTTTTTTTTTTGCTTTAATTGGAATTTGAAGTTAAAACTAAAATCAAAATTTTTGAAGGACAAAATAAATATCATAAAGTTTTATTAAATTTGAATCAACTTCTTACATAAATAAAAATAAAACTTTTACAAGAATGCTCTAATTTATCATTTTGATTTGATTTAGGAACATTACTAAAGTTTTTTAAAGAGGTTTATTTTGAAGTAGGTTTGCCTTCAAAATTTTTTGACTTTCATAGTAACCTTTTTGTTTTGTAAGTTATAAGTTCTTTGAACAAAATTAATTGAATAAACATAAAAGTATTTATTAAGCTTAAAAAAGAGATATTAATTTTTTAGAATTTGATCCAAATAGACTCTAAAAAGGCTTACTAAAAGCCCTATTGACATGGAGATCATTTGTGCAAAAAATTGACCACCTAAAACAAGCTCAATTAAAAATTTGTCCTTTTAGTGAGACAGTTGTTGAGGATATTCTAAAATTGTGTTGCATGTTGCAGTAGAAGGTTAATATTCCTAAATCATTAATAAATATTTTACATGGTTGAAAAGGAATTATAAAAATAACTTGGATTGTCTCACTAAAAAGGGAAAATTTTTAATTGAGTTTGTATTAGGTGGTCAATTTTTTGCACAAATATTCTCCATATCAATAGGGCTCTTAGTACCCTTTTAGAGTCTATTTGGATCAAATTTTGAAAAATTAAAATATCTTTTCTAAGTTTGATAAAATCTTTTATATCTGTTCAATTAATTTTGTTTAAAGAGCACATTGTTTAGAAAACAAAAAAAGTTAATATGGAAGTTAAAAAAATCCAAACCTATAGTGTGAAAAACCTATAATGAGATAAACCTCTTTGAAAAACTTTAGTATTAATGCTCTTGGATCATAATCAAAATAATAAATTAGAGCACTCTTGCAAAAGTTTTATTGTTGTTTATGCAAGAAATTATTTCATGTTTAATAAAACTTTTATAATATTTACATCGTCCTTCAAAAATTTTGATTTTGGTTTTAACTTCAAATTCTAATTGAGGTCAAAAATAAGAAATTATGTGAAATGGGGCCTTAATCTTAATTTTCTAATGTAAAAAAATTTAGAAAAAAGGGAAAATACAAAAGAGAAGGGCATAATGAGAATACAAGACAAAATGTCATACCCTAGTGCAATGTTTGGTTCTGGAAATTTGACGGCAAATGTGAAGCAAAGAAAATAGGAAGAAAAATAAAAAGAAAGAAAAAAATGAAAAGAAAATTAAAAATAGATATAAATTAATACATTATTTTTACATGGTTCTTTAAACTCATTGAAGGTATTTTTTTTCTATCTTCTATATAAGGATTAAATAATCTAAAAACAATTTATTTTCTTAAAACTATTTTTAATTATATTTGATATTTTTTTTATAATGAAATCAAACACTAGAAAATTATTCCTTTAATTTATTTTTTTTGTTTTGAGAGATTTGAGGAGAAGAAAAAGTAGATCATAGAAAAAAAAATGAAGGATAAAAAAAAAGATTTAAAGTCAATAAATTATTTTGATATATTACTCCAAATTCATTTACTTATATTAACTCTTGTATTTAAAAATTAATAATTTGAAAATACATGATTTATCACAAATTTTGATTATATTTTTTGTTCTTTAATGTTTTCTATAAAAAAAAATCATTTTCCTATACGTAGATATAGGTCTCTTTTTTTTGCCGGTTCTGCTCCTGAAATCTGAATCTCATCCATATTTCCCAAAACTGATGCTCTCTATCTCTCATATCTCCTTGTTTAGGTCCCACCATCTGTCATATCTTCTTGTTTAGGTCCCACTATCTGTCATATCTCCTTGTTTAGGTCCCACGTTATGCACAAATTACAAGCTCAGGCCCTCGGGTGCGAGTTCACCATTTCATCACTGTTTGGTTCCAAGAAACCTGAGGAAAAATGGAGTGTTTTCTTAAATGAGCAGAAGAATCATTCAACTAGTTAGCTGAATAATAATGCTTAGGGCTTGTCTAGTAGTGGAAAAATGGTAGTCTACCAATACATGATAGAAATGGAAAATGCGTACGAATATGAAATATGAAACATACCAATTGGCTTCCTAATTCAATCTATTATTTACTTATTATAATCAATTGGTTATTCATTGATATAAATGGGTTCTTTTCATGATAAAAAAAAGCAAAAATTCTTATTATTATTATTAAAGTCGGTAGGACTTTTGTTCACCAAATCCCCCTTCGTTCACATTGATAAAATGATGTGATGTTAGAAAATCAAATAAATCAGACCTTACAATTCTAATTTAATGAATCAAAATAGATCTACAAAATTGATCATCCCCTACGCATGTCATTGTGATAAAAATCACATTTCTTGAATTATTTACAATGTTGAGTCACTTGATAGCACTTTATCATTTTATCTTGGTATTGAGATTCTTATCTCCCCTCTCCTTATTCTCTTTTACTCAATGTTTCTACAAATGATGGGACACCCCACAAACCTAAGATGGGTAGAGAGATGGATTGATCAAGAGCCCTTTTTATATCATTTCATCGTTACCTTCCATCAAGAGTTACAAATGAACATTTCCTTTTAGATATACACATGAATCCACCTTTTCCAATTCCACATAGTATTTATGGTATATGAAAACATAATGTAGGTACGTGACTTTAATTAACCATCCTACCTTGTACATAATTTAGTAGGTACTTCATATTTTTCATATACATTAATATACATCTAATCTTCCTACATACATTAGATGTATAATAAGAGAAATGTAAATACATTAGGTTCATAACCTTTAGAATAGTGGGAATTAACTTCATGTGTTCAAGAAGGCTGGAATAATTCCTACATGTGAAACATTGAGTTTAAATTTGACAAAGCTTGTCAGCTTTGAGTATAGTGATCGATCCAGGAAGCAACACTTCTCAATGTCCATAAGGAATTGATATGTAAATCAGGTTACACTTGTTGATTAGTTGAATCTATAAATACTAATTGTAGAAAATGGGGTCTTGTTGGTAATTTAAGAAACCAAACTCACCAATTTTTTTCCAAAAAAATTCAAATTTCTGTTGTAAGTGCAAGGAATCTTAACAGCTTCTAGAGCTCCTGTCATACTATATTTGCCCATCATATGCCTGTATTGATCTGCTTGAATCTCTATATATTTTTCTGTTTCACACTGCAAAAACTCATCGTTCTGATCTTCCAAGGCCTTCTGTTGTTGGGTTGCATCAGGTTCTGAAAAATCCTCGGCCAGTGCCTTGAACTTGTTGAGAAAAATGGAGCATAATCAGTAGGAGAAGGATGCTAGAGAGCAGGTCATTGATGATTGGCTTCCAATCACATCGTCCCGGAATGCAAAATGGTGGTACTCGGCATTCCACAATGTGACTGCCATGGTTGGGGCTGGTGTCCTCAGCCTCCCTTATGCTATGGCAGAGCTTGGATGGTATCTTTCTCTCATTCCTATACTCTTGTCTTCTGACCAAGTTAAAAAAATGATGATTCTACTGCATTTACTTTATTATAAATGCTGTTCTCATATGGTTGTGATTGCTCTGAAAATGGGGTTTTTATTATGTTCACATAGATTTTTTTTCCCCTACTTTTTTGGGCTTTCAAGGGATTTTCAGTATATGGGGTTTCTTCCCATGACGTGAGAATTGTAAATATTACAGATGGTTCATTTATGCACAGTACCATTGATTTAATCAGTAGTACTGATGAATTTGTTTCTCAGTGATTCTATTCCTGAGCCATCTACCTTTTTAGAATCAACTGAATTTAACCCTTCAGATATTCAGAAAAGCTGATCTACAGTTGTTAATATTGATATACGAAAAAGTCTTATCTACTTGAGATATTCCAAAGCTTTTGGTAACATTTATTTCCTTTGATATTTAGGGGCCCTGGGGTGGTAATTCTTATTCGTTCATGGATCATCACCTAGTACACTCTATGGCAAATGGTTGAGATGCATGAAATGGTTCCTGGAAAGCGGTTTGATAGATACCGTGAACTAGGACAGCACGCCTTTGGTGAAAAGCTTGGCCTCTGGATCGTGGTGCCTCAACAGGTGATTGTAGAAGTGGGTGTTAACATTGCCTACATGATCTCCGGAGGCAAATCCTTGCAGAAGTTCCATAACACAGTCTGTCCCAGCTGCAAGCCAATCAAGACCGCCTACTTCATCCTGATTTTTGCTTCTTGTCGCTTTGTTCTCTCCCATTTGCCCAATTTCAAATTCATTGCTGGTGTCTCATTTGCTGCTGCAATCATGTCCTTAACGTAAGTTGCTGTAGATATTCATATATCTAGTTTGTGATTAGTTTTCTTACATACCCTGTGGTACTATATGGATTGTCTATTTTCAATCTGCAGTTACTCAACTATTGCCTGGACAGCTTCGGTCCATAAGGGTGTCCAACCAGATGTGCAATATACATACACAGCTTCGACCACAACTGGAAGAGTCTTCAACTTCTTTAGCGCCTTGGGTGGCATAGCATTTGCCTATGCTGGTCACAATGTGGTGTTGGAGATCCAAGCAACAATTCCCTCCACTCCTGAGAAGCCTTCCAAGAGACTCATGTGGAAAGGAGTGATTTTTGCTTATATTGTGGTTACCTTTTGCTAGTACCCTGTCGCTCTGATTGGATACTGGATGTTTGGGAACATTGTTGCTGACAATATCCTTATCACACTGGAGAAACCCCGCTGGCTTATAGCAGCAGCCAACCTGTTTGTTTTCATCCATGTTATTGGAAGTTACCAGGTGCAATTCCAAATTCAAAATCTTCTCCAAATAATATGTTTTTATTCCAATATTGAATCTTCATTTCCTCGTAAGCTTGTGGGAACTGCAGATATATGCGATGCCAGTGTTTGACATGTTGGAAACATTCTTGGTGAAGAAACTGAAATTCACACCATCTTTCAGGCTTCGTCATATTACCCGCACTCTATACGTTGGTGAGTGGTTGATGCTCTTCTTTCTTTGAATGAGTTATGACAAAGCTTCAGATTAGTTTCATGACTAATCTTTCTTATATTCCATGGTTGCAGCTTTTACAATGTTTATAGGCATGTTGATCCCTTTCTTTGGTAGCCTGCTTGGGTTCTTAGGAGGATTGGTGTTTGCACCAACGACCTACTTTGTAAGGAATCAATCCTTCCTCATGCATCTTACTGCTAAGGCTTCGAGATACAAATTTCTATCCAGTATTAGGCTATCATATATCTTTCACAATGGAATATTATATCTTCAATTTTGGTTTTGGTGCAGCTCCCCTGTATCATGTGGCTTGCAATTTACAAACCCAAAAGGTTTAGCCTAACATGGTTTACAAATTGGGTATGTTAACTCCACACTGCATCTTATGGCCTAGCCTCTCTTAGTTCTTTTTTCTTTTTTCCTATCTTTTCATTTTTGGCAGGGCAAGTTGACAAGGACTAACAGGCTTTCGTTTGAATTTGTGCATTGCAGATCTGTATAATTCTGGGAGTGGTATTGATGATTCTAGCTCCCATTGGTGCCCTAAGGCAGATCATCCTTCAAGCCAAGACCTTCGAAGTGTTCTTATGATGATCTTCCCATTGCAAAAAGGATTTGATCGATTGTCTGAGAAGTTGAATAATGGTGCTCGTCCGAAGAGCCAAATGAAACAGTTGGTTCTCCTCTTAGAGTCTTTTAGTTTTCTGTTCTTTCATTTGCTTGTACACTGCTCTGTTAAAAATGTGTCGCAATATTTGGTGAATATATAGTGAATTTTAATTCTCTTCAACAAAGAATTAAATGTCTACAATTACCTCTTAAGAGTTTAATTTCATGCATTTTATCGCATTAAAAGAACCCATTAATATCATTGAAAAAAATGTCTTCTTTGATATCCATACTTGGTTTCCATTTACATCATGCACGCTTATATCCACCACCATGTCTTCCAAGTAGGACATGTAACACGTCCATAGAAAAAAAAAAAACCTAAATTAAAGGGTGATTATCATTCTCACTACCAAACAAGCCTTATACCATAATTATTTAGTGAGCAACTTCTATTTTTCTACTACTTTTTTAATAGAATTTCATACATCGAGATATTGTCCAACCTATTTAGGATGGCATTTACCTTTGATGTATAGTGGTTTGCCAAATTTTCAGGTGTGCTATTGGAAGAATGGTTCACTCAATTTGCTACAGATCACTCTTTATTCATAAAACATGAAGGTAATTCATTTCTTGCATTACTAGTATATGTTGATGACATTGTCATCACTAATAAAATGCAAAACTGGTTGAAGATCTCAAAATACTCCTTGATGGTAGATTCAAACCCAAAGATCTTGGACAACTCAAGTATATTCTCAGCCTTGAGGTTGCTAGGTCGAGTAAAGGGATTTCGGTTAGCCAAAGGCATTATGCTCTTTAGATATTGTCTGACACAGGGTTCTTAGCTTGTAAACATGCAAGCACACCTATGGAAGCTAATGTTAAGTTTTCACAAGATGATGGGGAATTTCTTGAAGACCCAAGATTGTATAGATGGCTGATTGGTAAGCTTCTTTACCCCACAAACGCTCGACTTGATCTCTCATACTCGGTCCATCGTCTTAGCCAATTCCTTATTAATCCAAGATCTAGTCATCTTCAAGTTGCTTATCAAGTTTTGCAATATATCAAAGGATTAGTTGGATAAGGCCTCTTCTTTCTTTCCTCTTCAACAACTAAACTCAAGGCCTTTGCTGATGTAGATTAGGCAACTTGTAAGGATTCAAGACGAACTATTAGTGGATTTTGCGTCTTTCTTGGGAATTATTTGGTTTCATGGAAATCTAAGAAGCAAAATACAGTATCATGATCATACTGAGGCTGAATATAGAGCAATGGCAAATGTGAGTTGTGACTTATGAACTTCTTCGAGACTTGTGTGGTTATTATCATTCCTACTTCCATATATCGAACACAACCCTAATATATGCCCCTTTGCTTCTCCTGTAGATTCCTACTAATATCTAACTCTTGGACAAAAAAAAAAAGAAAAAGAAAAAATCAATGGAGGGAAGCATAAGCCTATCAATTAGTCCTAAGACTACGAATTTAGAGCAAAATATTATATGCTACTTTTTGAAAACCCTTTTAATGAACCAATAATTAACATCTTATTATCTAAAACCAACCAAGTCAATTAACTTTCTTTATTTCTCAAAAAACTAGATCTAAAAATGATAATGTTACTTCCATAATTTAACTTCTATTCGTTTTTACGTTCACTCCACCTAATGATCAATCTCAATGGATAGTTATAAGGAATCAGAAACAAATAACTTAATTAAGATTCATATTTAAGGGGTGTTTAGTAAAACTTAAAACTTATTACTGACTTAAGTTGACTTTAAGTTAAATTATATTTAAGTTGTTGACTAAAAACTTATTACTTAATTTTTACTTTAAATATTAAGGTTATTTGATAAAATTAACTTAAAATTTATTCTAAATCATCACATGAATATATTTATTCTCATAAATTATAATTATGGTAAAATATATCAAATAAGAATGGAGGTTTTAGAGTAGTAAAAGATATCCCCGTAGAGGTAATTAAGGCAAATGATGGTAAAAAAGTAAAATGAAGATTTTGACTAAAGAATAAGTTAATTATTTTTATTTATTACTTAAAGTTATTTTTTACTTTAAGTTAAATCATTAAGTTATTTTATCAAACATGTTTAATTTACTTAATGACTTAAATTAAATTATTAAGTCCCTTTAAATTATTAAGTAGGTTTACCAAACAACCACTAATTTTTTACCAAGGAACTTACCTTTAACAAATAAAAAACTATAGAATCTAACTAGAAATCTAAGAGCTTTACAAATCAATATGCAAATTTATAGCACTCATTTGCTCAATCAACCCAATAACTATAGCACTGTGCCAGAATCATTAAAATGAATTACTAAAATGAATTAAAACTTCAAAATGAAAATTAAAACAAACAAAAATAATATAAATATTACTAAAACTAAATGAGACAGACAAGAATAGGAAATTCCTATACTTACCCTACCCTGTTTTATTTTATTTTTTTTCAATTTTTTGTTTTTCAAATTTACATTTTATTAAAAATAAATATGATTTGTACATAAAGAAATATTAAAAATATTTATAATTTCTTTTTATGAAAAATAATATTTTATTTATGCCAAAAAAGTTGGTAAACGAAACAAAAATAATTTTTATTTAAAATTATGTATAATTGGAGGACGTGAGAGAGTCATATCTAAACTAGCCCCAACTTCATCCCAGGTTTTTAAAAACTTTCTAAATTCGTCTCAAATTCGTTTATCTTTATTCTAAACCCTTAGGTGAGCACGTCATCCTACTCAAATCCACTTTAGTACTAATGCATGGTAGAAGCTAGCATCAATAACCCTTTGTACTAAAGGATAGGGAGGATTGAAATTCCAGACATTTTTGCCAAGTTGGAAACATATATTCAATAGTGGTCTCTAAAAACAAATGAAAACGACAGAGAGAAACTATAAGACCCAGCAAGGAGATTCAAAATTTTGCAGTTGGTTCCTAGAAGAAACATCATGAAATTTGATGTTAAAATGAATAGTTGAAGTCAAAATCATCACCATCTGATATTGAAATTCTTTGCGAGTCAATCCAATCCTTATTGCGGTGGGAAGAAAATCACGAGAACAATTTGTAGGTCTTGGCTTGAAGGATGATCTGCCTTAGTGCACCAATGGGAGCTAAAATCATCAATACTACTCCCAGCACAATGCAGATCTGAAATGCAAAGATTCAAACAGAAAGCCTGTTAATCCTTGAACCCACCCGTCCAAATACCAAAAAATGGAGAAAGGCTAAGCTTTAAGAGGCGGTATCTAGTTAACATACCCAATTTGAACACCATGATAAGCTAAAGGTCTTGGGCTTGTAAACAGCAAGCCACATGATGCAGGGGAGCTGCAGAAAACCACAATTAAGGATTTATTATTCCGTCATGAAGGGGTAGTCCAGCCCCATGGGTAGAAACTTAAGATGGATGTGGGAGGATTTATTCCTTACAAAGTATGTTGTGGGTGCAAAAGCCAATCCTCCCAAGAACGCCATGAGACTACCAAAGAAAGGGATCATCATAGCAATGAACATCGTAAAAGCTGCAATCAACCAAGATATATAAGAACATGAAAATAGGCTGATGAAGCTTTGTCGACATAACTCGTCCAAAGAAAGAAGAGCATCAACCACTCACCAACATATGAAGTGCGGGTAATAAGACGAAGCCTGAAACATGGTGTGAATTTCAGTTTCTTCACCAGGAATGTTTCCATCATGTCAAACACCGGAATCGCATATATCTGCAGTTCCCACAAGCTTATGAGGAAATGAAGATTCAATGAAATAAGAACATATTATTTGGAGAAGTTTTCGAATTGAACCTGGTAGCTTCCAACAACGTGGATGACAACAAAAATGTTGGCTGCTGCAATAAGCCAACCGGGTTTCTCGAGTGTGATAAGGATATTGTCAGCAACGCTGTTCCCAAACACCCGATACCCAACTAAAGCAACAGGGAAGTAGCAGATGGCAACAACCATGTAAGCAAAAATGACTCCTTTCCACATGGGTCCCTTGGAAGGCTTCTCAGGGGTGGAAGGAATTGTAGCTTGGATCTCCAACACCACATTGTGACCAGCATAGGCAAATGCTACTTCACCCAAGGCATGACAGAAGTGGAAGAATTTTCCAGTTGAGGTCGAATCTTTGTATTTGTAGTCAACATCTGCTACGACACCCTTATGAGCTGAACCTATCCAAGCGATAGTCGAGTAACTGCAGAAAATGGGCAACCGCCGTTACAGCGTGAACATGTCACAAAAATATCACAGGCTATATGTATTAATATGAATAGAAAAAACAGTAATTAACTGACTAACGTTAAGGACATTGCTGCTGCAGAAAATGAGACGCCGCTAATGGAGTTGAAGTTGGGCAAATGGGAGAGGACAAAGTGACAAGAAGCAAATATCATGATGAAGTAGGTGGTCCTGAGCCGTCGGCAGTCAGAACAAACAATATTGTAGAACTTCTGCAAGGATTTGCCTCCGGTGACCATGTACACAATGTCAACACCCACTTCTACAACCAACTGTTGAGGCACCACAACCCAGAGGCCAAGCTTTTCACCGAAGGCATGCTGTCCTAGCTCATGGTATCTATCAAACCGCTTCCCGGGAACCATTTCATGCATCTCAACCATTTGCCATAGAGTGTACAAAGTGATGATCCATGAAAGTATAAGAACAACCACCCCAGGGCCCCTAAATATCAAAGCAAAAAAATGTTACAATTCCAACCCCATTCTCAGAAGATATATAAGAGTATAGGAGTGAGAAAGAAAAATACCATCCAAGCCCTGCCATAGCATAAGGGAGGGCGAGAACACCAGACCCAACCATGGCAGTCACATTGTGGAATGCAGAATACCACCATTTGGCGTCTCGGGACGACGTGATCGGGAGCCAATTGTCAATGTCCTTGGCTCTACTAGCCTTCTGCTCATCCTCCAACATTTTTTTTTCTCAAGGATTTGATTACTCAGACCTCAATTACAACTCAAAGCCTCAACTACAACTCAAAGCCTCTGCATTGAGAAACAACTGAAGCAAATACATATACATGTATGGAGGTTCAAATATTTCAAGAAGGGGTGTGACACTGCACTATACGTGTAAAAGTCGTTAGAATTCCTTCCACTTGTAAAGGAAATTTGAATTTGTCTCGAGACAGTTTGGGTTGATATTGTTACTGTTTACAGATTCAATCTCCGCTTTTTAGGGATAAACACTAATTTTAGTTTTGCTTATAATTTAATTTGGATTTCGAATGGATAAGATTCTAAATATATCCGTTTGTGTAAATAAACTGATTCCATGTGGTTACCACCAATGATATGATGAGATCACATAGCCCACTCATCAAAATAATCTCCCACCATCACCCTCAACATTTATGTAGACAACCATTACATTCATCTACTGCAAACAAAATTGTCATATTAAGCAACTTTAATTTAAGCATCAAAGAATTTCAAGATCAGTTTATCCCAATTCAAAAAGGGAAGCAATCAAAATCAAGCACATTAAGGCAAAGCGCTTACAACCCTAACCCATTCAAACTTTGCCCATGTCACCTCCATCCTTAAATTGGGAAGGGGTTCGGTTGCATCCCTAGCAAGTTCTAATGGCAAAGTTTTACTTAAGAGAGAGTGTTTCTTGATGCTAGGATGTAGATTTGGCCCATTGGCCTGAGACTCGGGCCACTCTAGAACTTGGGGCCGAAGCCCAACTACGCTTGGAGCCTGAGCCTAACACACTAATGCCCCGTAAAAACCATTCAGGCCCGAACATTGAAGCCCAACCCCTACACACTAACGGTCTATAAAACCGCCCAAGTCCGAAAATTGAAGCTCAAACCCCAAATAGAGTTCTACACACATTACAGCACAAGCAAACATCTGCCACTCAGAAATGGAAGTCTTCTGCCCATCAAACAACTGCATGCCTGTAACTCTGGCTGCGAATCGAATTCTCCACGGCTATGCCTTGTGCTCCGAAGCAGAAGTACTGGTTCATCATCTTCTTGTTGAAGGAACTTTGTTTGTTATTCATTTCTCGTTTTCCACCCTTCACCCCCTGATTTGAGGTAGAGGGTCCAGTAGTGCCATTCTCAATAGCTATGCCCTTCTGCTTCTCTGCAGATCTAGGTGATGACACGGGCGATTCTGAAAAAGGAGGTGAAGATGATTCAGCTGGGTCTGCTAATTGGGGCATTGCGCGGATCACACCATGCATTAGGCCTACTGCGAATTTCTTCTTGGTTGAAGGGCTTGGGAGTAAGCTCCTGAAAGAGACTACTCTTTTATTGTTTGGGAGAGATGTGAGTTTTGAGAATGTGTGTCGAAGAGGGGTCGGATCATCTTCTAGATTTCTAGATATCTTGTATGAGTCCAAAGAATCATCTTCTCCCAATGTTTTGCTGTCAGCTTTTCCTTGCTTTCTGGGCCAGTGGAGAAGGATCTTCAAGCGCCTTGCAGCATTATTTACAGAGCCTTTATTATCATCAGCCAAGTTGATATCTGTTGCAGGGTCAAGGTGAGCAAGTTCACTGGACCATGAACTGAGCTCTCCACTTGCAGGATCAGGGCTGGCATTGGACGCATTCTCAATACCAGAGTACAACAATATTTCTGCATCTGAGATTCTGAAAGAAGTCCCCGGGCTGCTCCCAATACCCTTCATTTTCAGGTGGGAAACAAGGGCACTTCTTGCCATATAATCCTGACAATTGGCTATCCCTCCAGCTGAAATTAACTCCTTGATTAAGATTTCAGAAGAAGCTGATTGTGGGCGTTGCTTGAGGAGATCTAGAGGAGTCATACCATCAGCATCCCGGATGTTCAAATTAATTGATGGCACAGTCATCAGCAATTCCACCACATCTGACTGAATGTTCTCAATTACAGCCATGTGAAGAGCAGTTCTTCCATCATTGTTCTTGGCATTGATGATCTCTTCCATGTTCACAATCTTCCCACGTAGCAACTGCTTCATGAGCTCAATCTGCCGGTCCAGTCTCCTGAAACCCGGGCTTCGAAAACCAGCCACTGCCATGTGGAGTAAAGTGTCCCCATAATTGTTTGTCAAAAAGATTGAAGAGGGAGATGCAAGAATTAGAACCTCTAGCACAGTTAAGTAACCCCTGTAAGCAGCCACATTCAATGCTGTGTTCCCCTGATTGTCTGTAGAGTTGATAATGTCATAGGATTCCAGTAGGCCCTTAACTATCTGCACAAACAGAATGCTTGATTAAAGAATACAACCGACAAGATCCATAGATACCTTACACTATAGGGGCTAAACAAGAAACCAGAGGTTTAAAGAGTCCACTTAAAAAGAAAATGTAGTCATGGAAACATGAAGAGTTGACAGAGACCAAACACCAGAAGGGGACAATTTCTTCTCCAGTAGTAATTCAATCTACTTGCCCAGATGTAAAATGAAGTATGAAGCTAAAAATCCTGTGACAGAAAAACAGAAAGGAGGACGAGGGAAAGGAAAAACAACCGAATTTTTAGTCTATAACAAACATCCAGATGCCCCCAAGCTTGTCCCAGAAATGTATCACCATGAAGGAAACATCTAAGCAGTTTCAGGCTAACTCTAAAAGGGCGAATCAGACATGACAAGTGATGACTCAATTAATCAAGATGGCGTTTTTGGGCATTACAGGTTGAATTCTTTCTATTATGAAAATCACTCGGGGCTGCTTCTCATCTTTTGACACCTTCAATTTGCACCAACTTAGAAATTCTCCCAGCTAAGGTGACTACATCCACATATATAATGAAGGGAAACAGCCAACAGCATCTTCTTTATTAGCTCGAAACACATAGGATTTCACCTAGCATTTACCTAAATTCTACCTAAAAACAAAAGTAAGCAGACAGACCTATTCCTTCTTCTTGGAATCTTCTCCTAGTTCAAAACCGTCTGTCTTGACTTCGTAGAAGACAAAGACCTTCCAAACTAGACATCTACACAAATCAATCACCTAAGGTGCTTAATTAAGTGTACAGAAATCTCAACAAACAGCAACACAATTACTGAAAACTTGAAATAGAGCATTGAGAAATATATGCAATTGTTGTAGCATAAGAATCAATACCTCAACCTGTCCTCTTCCAGAGGCTGTATGTAAGATTGTAGACCCCTGCATATCTCTATAAACCAGAACATCAGTACAATCATGAAGAAGCTCCTTCAGAATCTCCAAATTTCCCCCTCTAGCTGCAGCATGAACAGCCCTATTCCTCATCTCCCACCTAAATTCTGGAGAAACTTCATCCGATTGCTCATCCAATTCCTCTCCACTGCTCCTAAAACACCCCGGTGAGATTGAAAAATCAAGCAGCAGCCTGAAAACCTCAGAGTTCTTGCTCCTGGCCGCAGCATAAAATATGTCAGTGACACCATATTCTCCTTCTCCAAACACAAGCAGAGGGTCTCTCTCGAGCAATTCCTTCACAAAACCCACATCCCCCGCTGAGGCAGCAGTGTACAGAAGCCATCCACCATAGCCTGCTCTAATGAGAGAGTTGCGTCCTCTCTTGGTCTGGCATTCCCGGAGTAACTTCCGGGCAACTTGAGAGCGGCATCTGGCAACATCATCGAACTGTTCTTCATCATCCCACACTGTTTCCAAGCGGCGAATTCGCCTTAGAGAGGTGAGCTTGATGAGGAGGTTGGTGTCGAGGTGGAGAAGCTCCCTCACAAGATCATAGTGGCCGTTTGCAGCTGCCCAATCAATTGGTGAAGCGTACCACCACTGGTCTCCAGTGCTCTCCCACCGAAGAGGGAAATATGAGGGTGGCATTGATCGAATTTCTAATCAAATTTCAAAATTAACAGACACCCAGATGAAGAAAACAGCAAAACACTTCATAAAATTTGAAATTATCACAGCGCAAAAGTACTCACAGCTAGAAAAGTGAAAGCAGAACTGCAAACAAAGCAATTATTTCAGATGGGAAAGGTAGGGAAAAGCTAAAAATGATGAGGAATCTTGGAATCAAGGCACAGAAGAAGAAGCCAAGAACCACAACACACATCACCGTCAACAAAGGGAGAGATGAAACTGAGAAAATAGAGAAAACCCATGAGAGTAGATGTCAAGGAAAGCTGAAGGGACGAGAATTGGGCGCAGAAAAGGAGGCAAAGACAGCCATTATAGCTCAACTGAAGCTCACCAGAGAGAACAAGTGAACAGAACTAGGTGCTTTATGGGAAAGTTACAATGACTCCTGTGAAGATGTGATGACACCAACTTTCAACTGTTTGCAAATCATAAACCCCAAAACAAACTCACCACTTGCTTTTAGATTTCCTTAGGGCACCAAACTCCATACAGAGAATTGAAGATGGAATATTTTCCACGGATACTGTTGCTCAAGAAAGATGAAAGGGCAAAGTAATCTTCTTAAAGATATGATTTGATATTTTGCAGCTATTTATCAACAATTTCCGATTGTATTTTGAAAACCAGAAAAAGAAAACAAAGTGGGTTACAATTACAATGAATTTTGGAGCACTACACAACATGGCTTTGATGTAGTTATCATATGGGATTTGGCAACTTGTGAGCATAATAAATGGAAGCGTGAGTCCATTGGCCTCATGTTAAATCATAAATGTGGACTACCCAAGTAAAGTTTGGCATGTAATGACAAAGATTTTCCGTAATCAGATGCACAGACTCCAGAATTTGTGTCCTTGAAAGGCAAAAAGGGATGTAAATAAGATCATTATCAAAAGATTTCTGGTTTATTTGATTTGAGAGATTTTAGGGTTTTTGATAGTGTGCAGTAATGTTGCAAAATTTATGGGTATCCTTCTTTCTTTTTTTTTTTTTTGCCAATTAAAATCTATAAATATGTTTGTCTCCTACTTAAAAAATAATAATAATTTAATTTTTTAAAAACACATTTTTTGGTGAATTTTCATCCTAATTTACTTTATATCAATGAAAGTCAGGAACTTCTCTTTATAGATGCTTTATTTTGATTTATACGAAAAAAATATTCAATGTCTAATAAAAAATTTATAATACCGATATTATCCTTTAAAATTTATGATTTTAACTTCATCTTAGTTAACTTATGATTTAAAAACAAGCTTAATATGGAAGCTAGGAAAATACTTCTCATAGAAGTTTTATTTAAATCTTTGATTTATACAAGAAGTTATTCAATGTTCAATAAAATATTTACGATATTAATATTGTCCTTTAAAATTTATGATTTTGATTTCATCTTCAATTAACTTATGATTTTAAAAAGAGCTTAATATAGAAGTCGAAAATATTGTTTTTTATATAAACTTTATCTTGATTTATATAAGAAGTTATTTAATGTCTAATAAAACTTTCATAATTACCAATATTGTCCTTTAAAATTTATGATTTTGACTTCATCTTCAATTAGCTTATGATTTAAAAATGAGTTTAATATGGAAACCAGTAAAATACTTCTTATAAAAGCTTTATTTTGATTTATACAAGAAGTTATTCAATGTTTAATAAAATATTTGCAATACCAATATTGTCCTTTAAAATTTATGATTTTGATCCCATCTTCAATTAACTTATAATTTAAAAAAGAGTTTTAATATAGAAGTCAGAAAAATATTTCTTCTCATAGAAGCTTTATTTTGATTTATACAAGAAGTTATTCAATGTCTAATAAAACTTTTATAATACCAATATTGTTTTTTAAAATTTATGAATTTGATTTCATTTTTAATTAACTTATGATTTAAAAAAGAGCTTAATATGAAAGTCAAAGAAATACTTCTTCTTATAGAAGCTTTATTTTGATTTATACAAAAAGTTATTTAATGTTTAATAAAACTTTTATAATACCAATATTATCTTTTAAAATTTATGATTTTGACTTCTACTTCAATGAACTTATAATTTAAAAACAAGCTCAATAAGAAAGTCAAGAAAATACTTTTTTTCATAGAAGCTTTATTTTTATTTATACGAGAAGCTATTCAATGTCTAATAAAACTTTTACAATACCAATATTGTCCTTTAAAATTTATGATTTTGATTTCATCTTCAATTAACTTATGATTTAAAAAATAGCTTAGTATGGAAGTTAAAAAAAATACTTCTTCTTATAGAAGCTTTGTATTATTTATACAAAAAGTTATTCAATGTTTAATAAAATATTTATAATACCAATGTTATCCTTTAAAATTTATGATTTTGATTTCATTTTCAATTAGCTTATGATTTAAAGAGTTTAATACAAAAGTTAGGAAAATATTATTTTTGATAAAAGTTTTATTTTGATTTATACAAGAAGTTATTCAATGTTTTATAAAACTTTTATAATGTCAATATTGTCCTTTAAAAATTCATGGTTTTGAATTTCATCTTCAATTTCTAATCAAAGTCAAAAATAGGAAAGGTATTATTAAGCTTATAAAAGTTAATTAAAAAAAGAGCTTTATTTTGTAATTCATTTTGAATAATAATAGTGATGATAAAATTATTTGACAAATTTTGTAGGTTTAACGTGTTAAGATGCTGTATATCCTAATAAGAAATGTTGGTTGGGAAGTTAAGGAATCCAATCTATTGAGAGCAGGTCCACCCACCACCACACGTGTTGAACAATTTAGTATTGATTGTGGGTGGTGGGAATCAGTGAAAGCTTACAGGCATTGCGATGGTGGTGCGCTGGTGCTGGTGGTCCATGGCTCCATGACCCATCATTTTCTGCCGTTCATATGTTTGGTTTACCCCCACCCCAACACACCCATTCAAACCATAATTGCCTATTTTGAATGAGGAAGACTCTTAGTTGCCATACCCAAGTCTCCACTAATTACATTGTGGGTTCCATTAATCTTTTGGGATTGAATTCTTCTTACTCTAATCACATTTTTACTTGAGACATGATACCAAAAAAAAGTGTTGTTTGGTACCAAAGCCTAACCCATTGAGTCATTGAAGTCATATTTTGTGGCTTCTTAATTGCTTGGTTTTTCTTTGATTGGCCCATAAAATGTGTTGGTGTTATCAGAGGACAAAAAGGTTGAGGGTGGGTGACCTACCAAATTGATGCTTGTGTTTTCATTTTCTTATTTCTATTAGTGTTATGACAAGTAGTTGGGGGACACTCCATGATGCATACCTATCTCTCCTTCTCCATTTGGGTGTCCAAAAACCACAACACAGAGCACAAGGGTCATGCATACTTCAATGAATCATTTGGCATTATGGTTTCTTCACCTTGCTTGCTAATGGATTAATTAGAAACCTTCTTGTAATTATCTTTACTAATCGGAGAATTCGAGCATTGTCGTCTCTATGAACATAACCCAACACTTAGTATTCTTGATAGTTAATTACTATGTGACAAATATGAAGTTAACCTTATGTAGTAAATCTGCAACATATTCTGCTTTCAAACAGAATCCATTCAGAATATATTCTTATGCAGCCGATTTATCAGAGCAGGAATAAGAACAAGTATCATATTACTTAATGCATATGAATATCAATTAAGGCATTAGAAAGAGGTCGTCAAACACATGGCTGACATCAGAATATGGAACAGAGCCGCCTCCTAACTCTACAGCGCTCTTGGATCACGAGATCCATTTCTTTACTTCATCGAATTCAGAAAATCACGAGGCGTTCAATGGATTTGGAGCCCACCATTGATATGCCCCCTAGTGAAACTATCTAATAGCTGTTATTGGGAATCCTAGACTTTAGCTTTACCCACATCATAATCTACTGTGTAATGTCTGTCTGCCCAGGAAAGTTAAAAAGCAGAGAAAGGGAGAGAATGCATAGGGGTTTGGGGAGAACGCAAGTGTGATTGCAGAAAAGGAAGATATATAATGCTTTACAAGCTCTTGGGTGAGGGTGTGTGGATGGGTGGTTTGAGGACTAATAAACTTTCCTGATCTTGTAAGATGGGCACAAGCTAAATGGTATTTATCACTCTTCCATGTATTTCTGAAACATTCCAAAACCCTTGGCTCACCTACATATGAGTCCAAAGGAGTGACCCTGAGCCTGAGGCTCGCTCTTGTCCTATTCAGCTGGTCAGATTGTACTATCCCATCTGATTATGATGTAGGAAGGCGCAAGATTTTTATCTGTCATCCATCATCAGCAAAAGCACAAAATGTCCCGCTAACAGAGATTAGAACAGCATAAAAAGGGGGGAAAGGGGAAAAGGAAAAGATAAAAAAAAAATCCTTTTCCCATGAAAATATCAATGAGATGACCAGAATTTTAATGTTCATTCATTGATTGATTTGATTATCAGTAGCTTTTTCCAGCCAGAACTTTTGAGATAATGTTCTCCTTGATGCCTAAAGAACAAACGTAACACTCACTGATTCAAACAGGACATTTGAGCGGTTTGTCTTAACCCGCACGGCCATGCTAAGATGGATAAGAATCAAGATTCCTCCAATATAGTAATCCAAAGGGAGGCCCGGCCCCATGTGGTTGCCAGCTTTGGCTCTTTTGGCCCTCACCCCACCAGGGTTGGCCTCCCATTGAGCTTAGCATAGACTACCACAACCATCAATCGTGCATGTTTCCTCCTTTTACTCCAATCACTCATTTCTCTCCCTTCAAATACCCAAACAAACGTTCCCCTCACATATGATGGAGCAAAAAAAGAGGCATTACTCACCTCTATAGTTTCCAAGTCTGTACTACGTCCACATCAACAGTAGAAAAGGACAAGTCATATAACAATATCAACCAGAGCCTACCATGCATGGGACAGTCATGGTTACCCACTTTATGAACACTAGTTCTTACTTTTTTCTGATTAGGTCATCATGTTCTCTAAGCCCATATCTGCAATTCAAACTTCAAGGTTTATAGTTCATGAGAAGCAGAAAAAGGATACAAGTTACTTTTTCTTTCACATAATATTCTTAGTTCTGAAAATGAGGGTCTCAAAATGCTCAAATTCTGAATGTGAAAGACCTAAGCACACATGCCTAAAATACATACCCTCCAGGAAAATAATGAGAAAAGGGAAAGCCTGAAAATTTCAGGATGAACAGCAAGTTTTCTCATATTCCAGTGAGAGTTATGTAGATCTTCCTCTGATATTGAGTCTCTTTGGTCAAATTTAGTAGTTTGGTTTCCCATCATGATTCAACCAACTTCTATCAAATGCTATGTGAAATACAAATAGAATGATTCAATTCATGAGATGTCAAACAGAATCAAAGCAACTGCAACTGAAGAAGAATGACCACATGGCATTCTTTTCATGAAAACTTATGCCTAATCCCCTACCAATATACCAGAAGCTAAAACATAATCCTCTTTTAAGAAATCCCACAGCAATAAACCTTATGTTTGGCCTCATTTTACCATCCATTCAGTTGTTAGCATGCCATTATTCTACTCACAATAACCTAAATGCTATAAAGAAGGCCTCACCAGACTGTTAGGTAAAGGAACCTTAATACCAACCCATCGAATGACTGGTGGTGAGTCCATCTACAAGCCTATCATACATTCTTGTTCTTTCAGTATCAATTGAAATTATACCAAAATCCTCCCAACAATATCTTTGTGACAGCTTGACCACCAGAAACAACCTGATGCTATCATGTCATCCCAACAATGGTTCCTCCTACACTAGTTTGCTGTGGATTCAAAATTTCTAATCCTCAAACTGACCCAACTGAGTCAAGGCACGTACAGGTGACTAAGAAAATTCAAGTTAGACAAGGCATGTTAGCTATTTTCAATGTCTGGAAACAACCTGATCCCAGTCTTTATAGTTTATCCAGTTGGCCATGTCCCGGACTTGGATCCACACAAGAATATTCTCCCCTAGCCCATGTCTCTGGTTCCACTGAGACACAACCGCCCCTTGTTACAGAATTCGTCAAGAAGTTGGTTAATTCCTAAAAATCTTCTACCCTAATCAGAAAAATAAAACAAGAAATATACAACTATAAAATTTCAAAAATTGGGGCATTAATTCCATAAAGCTATACAATCTCATAAATACAGGAATTAATTCCATGGTGTTTTTAATCAGATGTCAATACTCATCCTCAGGTCGATGAGTAGATATTGTTCATTTTCAACTTGCTAGTTACCTTCTGAAATGAGTGAAACAATAGACCCTTTATTTGGATATCTAAAAGTCATCCAACTGTTGAAAGTTGAAAGATAAAGAGTAGATGTCAATACATTGTTTTGCTTTTCTTTAATAAAGCATCAATCCACTCCAACATGTTTTATACAATCATATTGAACTTGATTATGACTAATAATGATTTATAGTCACAATATATAGCTTCATAGTCCCTTTCCACTTCACTCAATCACTAGAAATCATTTTTAGCTAAAATAGTTCACAGATTCCTTGTCTCATATAACTCTAAACTTTGCTTTTGCACTGGACTAGGAAACTACAATTTGTTTTTTACTTCTTCACGTCACCAACTTTCCTCAAAAAATAGTATGAAAAATAATATATACCCAGAGGTTGACTCGTAGTCTATTATTGAACTAGCTCAATCTGCTTTAGTATAAGCATCTAAACTTAATTCCTCATTTTATTATAATTTCTTTTTTTGTGAAAGTACTTTCTTGTCTAGAGTGGATTTCAGGCATCATAGAAGGCAGGCTTGTCTTCCTCATACCAACCTTTGTGTAAAGCCTACAAGAGTTAGAAAATTGCATGAAGTAGCATACTACACTCACTAGATAGGCTATATGCATATATCAGGTTTTGTATAAGATAAATAAATAAGTCTCCCAACTAGCCTTGGCAACTCTTCCTATCTACAACTAGGCCTTCAAATGATTCTCCAAGCTTATGAATTTGTTAATAAGTTTAGATTTGAGGTTCCCGATTTCTTTTGAGAAGATTAAGATTATACTTTTATCGGGAAATAAAAGTACCATTTTTTGAATGAACCAATTTAATTCGTAATAAAAACAATTATTATATATAGTATTTTATTTTTAATTATTCTCCATATTTATATAATTATTTAATGTAGGACTCATAAACAATTAATATATGTTATAAAAAAACACTACTTTTCGAAAGAATTTCTCAAAAAAAAAAAAAAAACTGTTTTTTGTCAAAAAATTATTAAGAGTGTTTTTGAATTTGGAAAAGAGTTTTCTACTAAATAAGAACAAAAAACTGTCTTTAAAAATATTTCTCAACAGAGAGGTCTTGCTTCAATTCAGATTCATTAATGAGACAGATGAATGAATTGACCCCATAATGGAATTCAACCTATGCCTCCTTAACCCAATCATAACAGCTTCTTCGCCAAAGAGATCAAAAGAAATCATACACCTAAGAATTTTACCCACGTAAAATCTTTTGGCTCCAATCCTCGGCCAAACTCAGCTAAAGACCTCTGATTAAACAACCCCATATGAAAATATTGAACCTTCCAACTTGTATCTCAATAACTTTGACCATTCCATATGCTCTTCTGCAAGGTGTACATAGAGACTAGAGAAAGGAAAATCCCAAGAATGGACACTACACAGAAGTGCTGTCATCAGTAAAAAGAAGAATTCCATCAAATTTTGCTACAGCTGCTTGCAAACAACTAATATGATCATATAGCACAATCGTGGATCCCAGAATACCAAGAAATCTCGGAAAATGTCCCCATGAAATTTCATCATCAGCCAAGCAAGAGAATGGAAATTATGTTTTTCAAGGTTTTTCTGCAACATAATTGCCTATTAACAATCATAAAGGAAAATAATTATGTGTGCATCCTTCAGCTGATGAAAAGATACGTTAAAGATTAAATTGGGAAATATAAGAATCAATAAGTAGAAAAATAGTCCTTACACTATTATATCTTCTGCAGCAATTGAGTCATTGTTCTTAGTCTTTATGCAGTTGGCCATCGTGAAATGAATTTAAGATATCCAAAAGGAAGAGTCTCAATGTTCTTCCTTCTCAGTCCATTAATTGCAGGTTCCTCATCAAGCACCCACCAATGCCACTATGGATAGTCAGGCCCAAAGATTTGTTCCATCATTGAAGTGGCGCATCAACAAATTCAGTGAACTTGACATCTTTGCAGTATTTGCGCCTTTCACTGCTGCAGACCCCTCCCCCCTCAAAACCATTTTACTTTACTGTCATTTGTTGTATACGTTCTCCAGCCACCATCCCAAGTTCCTCCTTAGTGTGCATTGGAATTCCATTTATTTACACCTGCAAGAAGTAATATCTTTGCTTGTTATATATGTGTATAAAAAAGTAATATATAGATTCCCCAGTCAAACTGGTCTGGAATCAATCATGAATATATATATATATATATCAATATGATGCATTTCAAGAGTTTAATAGGCATCACTGCCTTCTGCATAAACTTATGAATCTGATTCATATAGGGAGCACATAACTAAACAATTGCATAGCTCCAAGCTACCTTGATTAAGCAAGTGGGTTCCTTGTGACCTCCTTTCTCTAATGTCAACTTCCGCAAATTTATTCTCTACAACATTTGTAGGTCAACTAATTATATTCTTTTGTTTTTAACTTTTAACAAAGTTTAATAATTTTCCATTATCCCCATCCTCTTCATAGGACAAGGCCTACCTCAGAAAAGGCCCACATTTCATGGAAGAGATTCAAATGCACCTATACATTTTTGAAAAATATATGCCAAAGGTTTTGAGGGTAGACCTGTTCTGAGCAATTCCAATGTCATGGATATTCCTCTGCTCTTCCTCCTTGTGTATTATGTCATGGATATCACCCTGCTCCTCCTCCTATACAGTTTGCAATTTCTAACCTGCTTCAGCATTTTATAGAAAAAATAATTGGAGTACAGATACACTGGAAAGTTCATGAAGCCTTCATATCATGATCAGAAAATCTTTTCACTTTTGCAAAGAAACTTTGTTCTTCAATTTAGGCACTTAAAAGTGTCATGTGAAATTGAAGAAAACTTCTCTAGATAGTCTAGATCAACCTAGAGGAATGAGTGAACATCAGTCATGTAGATTTTATGATAACTTTTCTAGATAATCTAGATCAATCTAGGGGAACAAGTGAACATCAATAAACTGATAATTGGAAATATTAATAAACTTTATGGATCAAATTACTAAGCAGGCACTTTCCAGTAAAAGTGCCAAGACATGTAACCAATACTGTACAGAAAAAATCCGTAATCCTTTATTTTTAGTCATATCTAAAATAAATGAAGTCACACATTTCAAAATTACTCCACATAAACACATTTATGACTTCATTTTCAAAAATAATACATGCAGCTTTGCCTCCAGAGCATGTGCTCTATCAACATATACAATGCCAACAGTAATCAATGTTCCCTTGTTCTTCGATCTAGATCCAGATTTCAATTGCAAACCTTAATTAGTGTTCCCTTGTTCTCATAACTAAATGTATATTTTAATACCAATGCACTGCATGTACTTATCACAATTTACATTTATTTAGAGATTGGAGCTGCTTCGACCTTACACATCATATACTTGGCATGCATGCAACAAAATGGTTTGCATGTTGTGCGCACGCAAAATGAAAAAGAAGATATAGTTATCATTTGATAATAGCATAAGCATCAGTAAGCTCACCTTGAAATGTTTGTTACTCGGAGGTTTTCATTTGCTTCATGAAAACTTCAATCCTCTCAGCAGCATCATGCATATTCTTCTGTTTGATTTCATCCAAAAGCAAAGCACATGTCTTATATCTAGGTGTTATTGCTTTACCTACCATCTCCTCAAAGAGGTTATAACCCCACTCACATTTATTTGCTCTACAAAGCCCATGAATTAGAAGAGTGTAGGCCGAGACATCTAGACTGAGATGATGCTTATTAACCATGTCATCCAGAAAATTGCTCAAACTATCAATCTTTCCAGTTTTGAAGCATGACTTAAGCACTGGGTAATAAGTCTGAATATCAGGCTTACAAAAAGTTGAATTTTCAATTTCTCTGAGGAGGTTCAAGGCCTTTTGTTCTTGAGAGTGGTGACAGAACATAGCAATCATTGAATTGTAGGTAGACGTATTTGGAGGAACACCAGTCTTGGGCATCTCCACCTCAAAAACACGAACAGCCTCTCTTAATTGACCAGCTCTCCCAAGTGTATGGATCAACGCATTGTAGAAAAGTGTATCAGGTTTACATCCAACTGATCTCATTCTCTCAGCTATCTGTAAGGCTTCTTCAAACTGCTCCACCTTTGTCAGCGAACACATGATAGTGGTGTAAGTGACAACATTTGGCGCACACCCTTGAGCTTGCATATCATCTAGAAGCTCATACACCTTTCTGAAATTGCTTTGGTGGCAATAGGATTGAATAATTGTTGAGTAGCTAATTACACAAGGGCAGCAACCATGTCCTTTCATCTCTTGGATTGTCCACTCAGCTTCATCTACCCGATTGGCTTTACACCAACCATGAATGAAAATGTTAAATGTGTGGGTGTTGGGGGAAATGTGTGATTTGAGTTCCAAGAAGATTGCACGGGCCTGCTCAACTTTCCTCTCTTTACAAAGGGTATCAAGCAATAAATTCATGGATTCTGTGTTCTTCTCCAATTCAAAGTTCCCCAAATCATCAAACACCCTCACCGCATCCTCCCATTCCCCAGCACCCGCCAGCCTTCTCATAGCCTTAGCTACAGTACTAAGCCTAACAAGATTGCCCTGACGCATTTCCTCCATCAGTGCTCTCATCTTATCCACTTGCTTCAATTTCCCCAATATATCAACCATCATATCATATGCTTCAGGTGCATGTTCATACCCCAAACGCGACCCCGCCCATCTAAAAAACCCCAATGCAGACTTCCAATCATCTTTAAATCGATGAAGCAACACATCAACAAGGTTTTGAGACATGGGTATAGCATTACAAGCTTCATCATGCACAAGAGACTTAAAAACCTCATCATCACTACTTCCCTCACGAATTCTAGATACAATAATATCGATTTGAGACCGAATACACTCTTCTCCATTACCAATACCAGTTCCCACAAATGGGGACGGCGAACATAAAGAAGAAAAAGCACGCCAGAAATGCCCATAGGCTTTACTGCGAAAGGGGAAATACACCAGTGCCATTGAGGATCATGAAAGATTAAGAAAACTAGAGAAATGGGTTCAATTGATTGATACTCCAAACCCCAAGCACATAAAACTACAGAATCATTATAATTTCGATTCATGTACCTTTGCACTCATGCTTTTGATAAATAAATTCTGAAAAACAGACGAAAAAAAAAAAGCATTTTCTTCATGGATGAGATTAAATATGGAAAAAGATGAATTGGACATCAAAATTGAAAAGGCAAAAACAAAAATGAAGAAAAAGGAAGAAGGGAGTAAGGGGTTTTTCAAAGATTTACCTGGGCGGCCGAAGCAGAGGGCTTCAGCTGCGCTCAGAGTGGTAGCAGGGCAAAGGAAGAGACCGGCTAATAGTCTATATTTACTGCTGCTCAAAAGGGCAGAAATGCTAAATTCAAGTGAAGGATTTTTATTTTTATTTTTTTATCATAAAATTAGCAATTTTTTTTTCTCCAATGGAATATATATATATTTATATTAAATATTCAAAAATGATTTTTTTTTTCCCACCATTTCTTTCAAATATTTGGCCCTTAAGATGGGAGATTTTTAATTTTAAAAAATGTTTGGGTTTATTTAGCAGTGTGATTTAAAAATGGTTTTCTATTTTTAAAAACAAAAAAATATTTTTAAATTTTTTTAACACTATTTGATTTTTATTCTCCGAAATCAATTTTTTTTTTTAAAAATAAAGTGAAATACATAATAATTTTTAGAAACAGTAAGAATTGTTTTCACCGGTTTTTAAATATAAAAGGAAAACATAAATCCATTTGATTATGTTTTCATAAACTTGTTTTTAAACATATTTTTTATTATATATATATATATATATAATAGTTATGTTTACTTTTTAATTGAATAAAAAAAATAAAATATTTTATTTTTTTTCGTTCAACTAAAAATAATTTGTTAATATCAACTAACATAATTAAAGTGAACTTGTTATTAAGATTAATATCAAGAACTTACTTTTAGCTTAATAAAAAGACTTTTTCTATTCAGTCAAAAAATAAACATCAATATAACTTTTTTCTATTCGGTCAAAAAATAAACATCATCTAGTTATATTGATTAATATTAAGACGTTACTTTTAACTTAACAAAAAAAAAAGTCAAAAAATCAAAGGCAGGTGAGGGGGTGTTTGATAAAACTTATTATGTAATGACTTAAGTTGATTTTAAGTTAAATTATATTTAAATTGTTAACTTAAAATTTATTACTTAATTATTACTGTAAGTATTAAGGTTGTTTGATAAAATTAACTTAAAACATATTTTTAAATCATCAAATTGACATATTTATCTTCTTATATATAATTATAGTAAAAGAGGTTGAATAATAATGAAGGTAAGTGAAGACAATTTGGGTAAATAAAGGTAAAAAGGTAAAAACAAATATATGAACTTAGAAATAAGATTATTGATTTTACTTATTACTTGAGGTTGTTTTTAACTTTTAAGTTGTACCATTAAGTTATTTTATCAAACATATTTAATTTACTTGATAACTTAAATTAAATTATTAAATCATCTTAAGTTATTAAGTTGATTTACCACCCACTGAGATTTTTATAAAAAGTTTAATACGATATCATGATTTTTACTTACTATCTTTTATATATATACATATTTCATCAATTATGGCTTTGGCTTTTAAGGATTTCTAAAAAAATGATTGAATTTCTAAAAAAAAAATTATCCTCTTCTACATTTAGTGGGGTTATTTATATAGTACATGATCCAAATTGCAACTAAAAGGGAAAGAAAACTGAGATTTTGTATAATGCATATAGAAAGACATGCAAATTGTTGTACCAATTTGCCAAATCCCTGAAAACATAGATGGAGGGAAAATCTCTTCAAGATCCCAGAACAGAACATCCCAAAACAAAAGGCAGATTGCCCTTTAAAAAGGGCCCCCATAACAGGTCTCTTGTTTATTACAGATTAACACAAAGCCTCATACACACCCAAACAAAAAATCTAGACCTAACACTACATTAGACAAAATGAGGATCAAGCTTTGTGTTTGTTTAGCATCAAGCTTTAGCTTAAACAGAAGCCATGTGGCGGATCAAGTCGATTACCCGTGAACTGCAAAGTAAAACATACGAGAAAAAGGATTTCAGCAATCAATCATCAAAGCTTAGAGGGATTAATTAAAGGGCCATGCCAAATGTGATTCATGTCCTCTCTACTCTAAGGCTGCAGAGGCCTCAAATCTATCAATGTATCGAATGATAATCTCGGGTTAATGTAGCTTGATTAATCAAGAGGGCGGAAATTTACCTGTAACCCCATTCGTTGTCATACCACGAGACGAGTTTCAAAAAATTGGCATTCAGGGCAATTCCAGCCTTGGCATCAAAGATGCTTGATCTGCATACACAAAACCATCAGCTATGCCATATGTATAAAGTCCATGGCCTGTTAGAAACAGCTTAAAACAAAGAGGATCAACAATCTTTCACCTGCTGTCACCAATGAAGTCTGTGGACACCACATCATCTTCAGTGTACCCCAGGATTCCCTTGAGTTTGCCTTCAGACTCCTCCCTGAGTAATGGATCAAAAATCGGATCAAATCAAAGGATGGGCATTAGGGTTATCACTCAGCAATGCAACGCTCCAGCCACTTACTTGATAGCGGCTTTGACCTCGTCATAGGTGGCCGATTTCTCAAGCCTAACAGTAAGGTCCACGACTGAAACATCCACAGTAGGAACTCGGAAAGACATGCCGGTTAACTTCCCATTCAGTGCGGGCAGCACCTTTCCAACAGCCTATATGATCACAAAAAATGGATTGGACTTTGGATAATTTGATGTGCAAACCATCAAAATCATTGAGACCCAATACAAGGAAGATCTAATGGAAATCATAGACCTCTGCTCGATAACTAAGCTAAGTACCTTGGCAGCACCAGTGCTGCTGGGGATGATGTTGAAGGAAGCAGCTCTTCCACCTCTCCAGTCCTTGTTTGATGGCCCATCAACGGTCTTCTGTGTGGCTGAATTACAAATCATAAGGGAGGAAACCAACAATCAATTTTCAATTCATTTCTCTGAATACAGATAAAAGAGAAGTTCAATACTCTACCAGTTATGGCGTGAACAGTGGTCATAAGACCCTCAACAATGCCGAATCTGTCATTAATAACCTGTAAAATTTCATATAAAAATCTAAGGCAATGAACAACAAACAAGTTGCAATAAAACTTAGATCAAAATACAATGGGTATCGAAGCAACCTTAGCCAGAGGAGCAAGACAGTTGGTAGTGCAGCTAGCATTGGAAACAATGTCGATATGGGGCTTGTATTCCATCTCATTGACACCCACAACAAACATGGGAGCATCTTTGCTAGGGGCAGAGATGATTACCTTCTTTGCACCACCCTGCTCACCAAAAAATCCCAAATCAGCCCACATAGACCATTAAAATGAATTAAACAATCATCACAAAGAAGCTATAAATCAAACCAATACAGTAAAAGAGTTGGTTGTGGGGGGGAAAATTGGATCTGAAATGAAGTTCTAATTCAAAGGCACCAATCCCATTTGTTTCTTAAAATGTTCTTAACCATAAGAGCCTTTGTAAATCACCAGTTATAGAGCACTATAAATTGCAAACCAAAATCAACATGATTATCAATTTCATAAAGCCACAATCAGAAAATGAGATAATTGGAAACCAGACCTTCAAGTGGGCAGCAGCCTTGTCCTTGTCAGTGAACACTCCAGTAGATTCCACAACATAGTCAGCACCGGTCTCAGCCCATGGAATCTCTTCTGGGTTCCTGAAAATCAACCAAAAAAAGTAGCACATTGAATCCCAAACTCAAATCTCCCACTTCTTCTCCAATCAAACAGCCATACAATTCAAGAAAATTCAAACCCCACCTGACACCAAAAACTGTGACAGACTTCTCACCAAAGAGAAGTGTCTTGGAATCCTTAACCTTAACATCATGATGCTTCCAGTGGCCATGAACACTGTCATACTTGAACATGTAAGTCTGCATTTCCCAATCACAAACCAAAAACAACTTGTCACCCACTTCACCATAGTCAATAAAAACAAAATCCCAGATACAGAAATATATAATGATCACCATACCATGTAATCAGTAGTGATGAATGGATCATTTACAGCCACCAGTTCCACATCATTGCTCTGCAGAGCAACTCTAGCAACCAAACGTCCAATCCTTCCGAACCCTGATATCCCCCAACTCTTTTCAGACTTGCAGACAACAAAAACACAAAAGCAAAAACAAAAACAACAGAAACATCAAATGGGTACCATTGATTCCAATCTTGATCTTCTTGTCAGAGCCTACAAACACCCCAAACCATCACTATCAGTAAAAAGACTAAAATAAAACAAACCCAAATCAAAAACCAAAAAAAAAAAAAAAAAAAAAAAAGAAAAGAAAAAAGAAAAGATAAAAACGAGGAGTACCCATGATAGCAATTGAAGAAAGTAAAACAGTTGTGAAGAGAAATATTGAAGAATATGATGAAGAAGAGGCAAACAAGGTGGTATTTAAAGAAGAAAAGGGCGAACCTGTGGGTGGTGATCACGCAAGCGGTTTCTTGGAGAAAAAGTTTAGAGCCGCAGATTATGGTCGAAATCAGCATGAATCACAGTTTGGATTTCACTTTCCATCTGGGAAAGTCTATGGGCTCTAAGAAAAACATCATTTGTCGTTGTGGGATCGGCATATTTTTTTTGGGAATATTCTCTCTAGAAACATCAAATTTGAATTGAGTTTCTTCAGAAAAAGAAAGGAAAAAAAAATATCATAAGGAGGGATTGCCAAAATGGAAATGAAACTGATTATTATTAAATTTGTTAGATTTTGGTGTCAAAGTCAAAGAAAATATTTTTGAAAATGAAAATGCTTTGGAAAAAATTGTTTCATTTTTGTAACCAAATAGGACCCGCCTTTGTTAATTCTGAATAACTTTTTTTAAAATACTAAAAGTAAATCATAGTAATTAAGTTGAATTTATGGGTTATTTTTTTATTAAAAAAATTAATACTTAATAATATTAAGTACTATTTAATCTTAAATTATGTAACTTTGCTATACACTTATATGACGTTGTAAGTTTTCTTAAGGAAAAAATAATAATTTATGAAAGTAAATTATTAGTTACCAATATAGGATAAAATAATAATTTATTGATTAATTTATTTATTTTATTAAAATTTTAAAAGGAATTCTAATTGGCAAAGGATAATTTTGTTGTAGACATCCATAAATAAAATTTACTATATAAAAAAAATAGAATAAAAAAATACATTTGGGAAAAAAATAAATAACTGTCTTTTTTGGGACATGAAAACACATTTAATAATTTTTTAAAGCATAAAAAACAAATTGACAACACAAATTCTCAAACATATTTTTGTTTTAGAAAACATCACAGAAAAAGTTATCAAATTTAAAAACTATTTTTTGAAAGTAATGAAAATATTTTTTAGTGTCTAGCATTTTTTTTTCCACATATTTATGATAAGGGCTTTTCCAAATAATTGATTAACACTAACATTAATTTTATTTTTAAAAAAAATAAATAAATAAGGTGGGGTGTATTTTTTTAGAGTATTTTCTTAATATAGAGCATGATTAATTTTCTTTTCTTTTCTTTTTTTTTTTTTTTTTTACCTATGAAAGTCCCAAATTGTTTACTCTTGAATGGCTTTGTTATTTTCTATTCCATTACCTTTTAAATTCGTCCCACTTTGGTGGATATTTGATCACTTACGTGTTTTCTAGAAGAGAAAAATTGGTCATAAAAATAGACCGACTAACCATATAATGACATTATCTAGAAGATGCCCCCCAACAAATTTGAAATTTCTCCCTTTTTATTTTTCTTTATTTTATACGTGAATATAATAACAATAGTAAAGCAAAAGAAACATAAATTTGAAATCAAAGGGTGTACGGTAAAACTTATTATTTATTTTTAATAAATTAAGTTGATTTTAAGTTAAATTATATTTAAACCGTTGACTTAAAATTATTATTTAATTTTAACTTTAAGTATTAAGATTGTTTGATAAAATTAACTTTAAATTTATTCTAAGTTATTATATTGACATATTTATTCTTACAAATTATAATTAGGGACCAAGAATATCAAGTAATAATGGAGGTCATGAAATAACAAAGAATATCATGGAAGCAATTAAGATAAAAGAGGGTAAAAAAGTAAAATAAAGATATATATTTATTTTAGATTGTACCATTAAGTTATTTTACCAAACATATTTAATTGGATGTTTGTATTTTTTTTCATTACTTACTATAAATTTTTTGCTAGAAAAAGTCAAATATTTGATTTTTTTAAAATAAAAAAGTAACATATTAGTTTTTCTTAACTTTTTAATATTTAATATAAATAAAATATTAGAAAAACAAATAATCTAATATTTAATACTATTAATTATTATTTAGTTTTAACTTCTATTTAGTACATGTTTGGTAATAATTTTAAAAAACGCTTTTAATATTTCTAATACTTAAAAAATTATATCTTTCAAGTATTAAAAATATTTTCTAAAATCACTCTTATAAAGGCACTTTTAGAATTAAATAAAAAACAAACACCACCTACTTAATGACTTAAATTAAATTGTTAAGTAAATTTAAGTAATTAAGTCAATAATTCTATACTTCTCGCAAAAAAAAAAAAAAGTTAATATGATGTCAAGATGCGTGCTGCTATTATAAAAATCCCCCTACTTGAGTCAAGAGGAACATGAAATAATTATTAATATTAGAGTTGGACACCACTCCTCCTTTTAATTTGAAGGCTTGAATGTGATGTAATCCTCCATGCTCCTTCAATAAAATGTTTATTTTTTTTTCTCATTTTTCAACCTTCCATTATCAAAATTTAAATTGTCATTACAACCAAATACTATTCTATTTAACTTGTCAATTTGGCATTGATTAATTATTTCTAGGGTTTGGTGAATTCATTTTAAATCAACTTTATTGTAAATACATATATATAAAATTTTTGGACTTTAGAATATGCATGCATCGACTTTGTTGTCAACACCGGAGACCTTCAATATGTTAGACCGACATACTAACCAACTACAAATCAACCCCATTTAAAAATAAATTAAAAAAAATTCTCAATCAAAGTAAATATTAATTATTTTAAAATAGACATTTTAGTACCACTTACCTTTTTTTTTTTTTTTTTTGGTGATGTGATTTAAAAATAATTTTTTGATTTTAAAAACAATTTTTGTAACATTGTTTGGTTATTGTTCTCTAAAATAATTTTTAAAAATAAAGTCAAATAAAAATATTTTTTAGAGAATAAGTAAGAGTTTTTTTTTATTAATTTTAAAAGCAAAAGAAAAATATGGATCCTTTAGCTATGTTTTCTTAAACTTATTTTTAAAAACTACATTTTTATTTTTTTAACTTAAAAAATAGTTTTAAAAAATATGATTAAACGGACTCTTAGTTTTAAAAATATGAAGTTAAAATTTTTGAACTTTATCTAAAATTTGAAGTCTCAATGACAATTTTATATCAATTTCTATTCCAATTTCACCAAAAAAAAAAAAAAAAAAAGGCTACCAAGAAGTATGAAGAAAAAAGTACAAATGGAGAAACAAAATGAGTACCAAAAAAAGGAATTCTTATAATAAAAATTAGGAAAATATTGCTTATAATAGAAATCATATTTTGATTAAAACAAGGAATTCTTTATGTTTAATAAAATTTCTATTATATGAATGTTATCCTTCTAACAAATATGGATTTAACCAAAAATGAAAAATGATCTTAAATGTCCGCCTCCATGTGATAGTGATTTTAGAAAATGTTTTTGATCCATAAAATGTGTTTTTGAAAAAAATAAAATAAAAAATTAGATTGTGGACCTCGCATTTCAGCTCATGCGTTTTCACTCGATGACGAGCTCGATTTTTATTTGAAAAATTGTTTTATTTATTAAAAAAATGACTTGGAGTCACCACTTATTTTTGTTTTATTTTTAAAAGGATGAACAAAATAAGAAAGAAAACCCTAAGTATGACTCCTTATTTTGAAAAAGGTGGTTTATGAAAAACCGGATCGGGTTCGGGTGACAGGTTACTTATCAGGAAAGTACGATAAAAATCGTATCATCCCTCTAAGTCCCTAAAGTCGGGTCTCTACTAATAAAATGAAGCTAACGTGACAATCAATAGGAAAATCAATAGATACTCAAATCGATTATGCACATATGAGAATCAAAACATGCATAGAGAATGACCAGAATGAGAATGGATGTGTACCTAGGCCACGAATGAGTAATGCGTTATCATAAAAATGGGGTCAGTGTACAATAAAGAGCACAAAACATATCATATGCATCACCAAACAGAAATTAAAACAGTTCGAGGGAAAACTGGATTTTCGAAATTTATTTGAAAATTGGAGTCTTAGAGATTATTTGAAAATAGGATTTTTAGAAATTAAATGTAAGAATAAGAATTTTAGAAATTAAATTTGAAAGAAATTGGAATTTTGAAAATTATTTGAGAGTTCGGGATTTTAAAAAAATTAAATTACGAAAATTAGGACTTTGGAAATCAAATTTTGAAAAAAATCAGAATTGAAAATTATTTGAAAAGTAGAAACTATGAAAATTGAATTATAAAAATTGGAAATCTTGGAAATCATTCGAAGGTAAAATTTTTAGAAATAAATGAATAAAATGATAATAATAATTAAACAATGGAATAAATGTGAGAATTAGAATATTGGAAACTGAAAATTAAATTCGGAAATTGGAAAATTGGAAAATTGGAAATTCAAATAACTAAATTTGGAAATCGGAATTTTAAAGAATTATTTAAAGACGGAATTTTAAATAAATGAATAAGTGAATAAATAAATGAATGAAATAATAATAATGACGAAATAAATAATGATTGGATAAATAATTGCGGAAGTTATGATTTTGGAAGTTGGAAATTGAACTTAGGATTGGAAATTTAAATAATTATTTAGGGATGAAATTTTAAATAAATGAACAAGTGAATAAATAAATGAATAGAATAACGAAAATAATAATGATGGAATAAATAATTACGAGAATTTTGGAAATTGGAAATTGAATTTAGAGATTGGATATTTGAATAATTATTTAGGGAGTGGATTTTAAATATATGAATAAGTGAGTAAATAAATGAATGAAATAATAATAATAATGAAAATAATCATTAAACAACTGAATGTGAATAGTAGAATTTTGGAGATTGGAAATTAAAATTGGAAAATGGAATTTTGAAAAATTGAACTTTAATGATTGGAATTTTTAAAAGAAAGAAATAAATAAATAAATAGAATAATAATAATAATAATAACAAAAGTAATATTTAAACGAATGAACGTGAATAGTGGAATTTTTTAAATTGAAAATTAAATTTGGAAATCAGAATTTTGAAAAATTGTTTAAAGATAAAATTTTAAAATAAATAAATAACTAAATAAATGGAATAATAATAATAATAACGAAAATAATACTTAAATGAATGAACGTGAATAGTGGAATTTTTGAAATCATAAATTAAATTTGGAAGATGGAATTTTGAAAGATTGTTTAAAGATAGAATTTTTAAAATAAATAAATAAACAAATGGAATAATGAAAGTAGTAAAGAAAATAATAATTAAACGAACGTGAATAGTGAAATTTTTAAGATTGAAAATTAAATTTGGAAATCAGAATTTTGAAAATTTGTTTAAAGATAAAATTTTAAAATAAATAAATAACTAAATAAATGGAATAATAATAATAATAATAATAATAATAATAATAATAATAATAACAAAAATAATACTTAAATGAATAAACATGAATAGTGGAATTTTTGAAATTAGAAATTAAATTTGGAAGTCGGAATTTTGAAAGATTGTTTAAAGATAGAATTTTTAAAATAAATAAATAAATAAAATAATAATAATAACATCAATAATAAGGATTAAATAAATAAATATGAAAATTGGAATTCCGGGAAATTAGAAATTGAATTTGGAAATCGGGATTTTGAAGAATTACTTAATGATGGAATTTTTAAAAAATCAATAAGTGAAATAATAATAATAACGAAATAAACAATGATTAAATAAATAAATGTGAAAATTGGAGTTTTAGAAATTAAAAATTAAATTTGGAAATAAGAATTTTGAAAAATTGTTTAACGATGGGATTTTAAAAATAAATAAATAAATAGAATAATAATAATAACAAAAATAAATAATTAAAGAAATGAATCGTGAGTATTAGAATTTTTTAAAGGGGAAATTAAATTCAGGAGTCGGGATTTTGAAAAATTGTTTAAAGATGAAATTTTAAAATAAATAAATAGAATAATAATAACGAAAAAAAATAATTAAAGAAAAGAATGTGAATGTTAGAATTTTTTTGTAACGGGGAAATTAAATTCGGAAGTCGGGATTTTGAAAAATTGTTTAAAGATGGAATTTTGAAAATAAATAAATAAATAGAATAATAACAATAACGAAAATAATAATTAAATAAATGAACGTGAATATTGGGACTTTTGGGATTGAAAATTAAATTCGAAGATTGAAATTTTGAAAAATTGTTTAAAGATGGAAATTTAAAATAATTAAATAAATAAATCAACATGATAATAATAATGAACATAATAATTAAAGAGATGAACGCGGATATTAGAAATTTTTGAAATTAGAAATTAAATTCGGAACCGGGATTTGGAAGAATTACATGAGAATGGTATTTTTTTTCTTAAAAAAAAAACAAAAAAGAATTGGGGATGAGAATTTCAGGAAATTGATCTTGGATACTGAAGTATGAAGTACAACAAAGATAGATAACAGAATGAATGACTACCTAAATACATGAATAAAAAAAAGGGGGGTGGTAGTTGGGATTGGCGCAAAGGAGGCCATACAAAAATAGGGTCGTGCATCATTTACAGAATAGATTTGCCCTTTGAACCAAAACTGGTGCACAGTATTGAGGCCAATGAATAAAGAACATGAACAGCAACTACAAGCTTCAATCCACTCTAAAGTGAATTCAGCATTGTCTTCTCTCCCTTGGGCAAATGATCTAGTTCAATTGTTAGGAAGTGTCCCAAATTCCTAATTAGTATAGATTCCTTTTTGTAAAGAATATTATATAGAATATTTATAGGTTGATATATTATTGTAATATTAGACTTCCTTATAGAATAAGGAAGGTTGTTGAAAATATCTCTATAAATATTCTAAGTCATGAGGGGAAAAAGTTATGAGATGGAGATGAGCCTGTAGAAACTATACAAGGTGGATAGAGATGTGAGGAAGAACGGGAGGTACCCGGTGGAGCGAGATGGCTAGTAGTAAGGTATGGATACAAGGAGTGGGGAAACATGGGATGTTTCGGGAACCCAATAGTTGTATCTGGTTCTGTCCTTTATAATATTCTCTATTGTATAGTGGAATCATTATCTCTCATCCGTGGACGTAGGCATGGTTGACCGAACCACGTTAAAACCTCGTGTACCGTATGTGTGATTATTTTATCTGTGTTCTTGAACTAACATTGTTGGCATTAAAGCTTTCGCTAGCACTACAA
Organism: Vitis riparia; assembly: GCF_004353265.1. NCBI lineage: Eukaryota > Viridiplantae > Streptophyta > Magnoliopsida > Vitales > Vitaceae > Vitis > Vitis riparia. The sequence continues at coordinate 21,188,378 of NC_048431.1, read as the reverse complement.
CTATCAGAGCTTGGGTTGAAGATTTCTGGAAGAGCAAAAGATCACAAAGCACACAAGATGAAAATAAAAGGAATTTTGACTGAAGGTGGAGTCGATTGCTCTCTCGTGGTGATATGATACAAAAAGGTTTGTGTCATGGAGAGATTGAAGATTAACTTCATGGAATTTGGTCCAAGGTGGAGATTGTTAGGAAGTGTCCCAAATTCCTAATTAGTATAGATTCCTTTTTGTAAAAAATATTATATAGAATATTTCTAGGTTGATATATTATTGTAATATTAGACTTCCTTATAGAATAAGGAAGGTTGTTGGAAATATCTCTATAAATATTCTAGGTCATGAGGGGAAAAAGTCATGAGATGGAGATGAGCCTGTAGAGACTATACAAGGTGGATAGAGATGTGAGGAAGAACGGGAGGTACCCAGTGGAGCGAGATGGCTCGTAGTAAGGTATGGATACAAGGAGTGGGGAAACATGGGATGTTTCGGGAACCCAATAGTTGTATCTGGTTCTGTCCTCTATAATATTCTCTATTGTATAGTGGAATCATTATCTCTCATCCGTGGACGTAGGCATGGTTGGCCGAACCACGTTAAAACCTCGTGTACCTTATGTGTGATTGTTTTATTTTTGTGTTCTTGAACTAACATTGTTGGCATCAAAGCTTTCGTTGGCACTACATCAACAAGGTGGTTATGGATCCCAAAAATTGTTCCAGTAGGAATGGATGCATCAATATTTCAGGAACCATCAAGAGGATCTGTGACCACCACAAATGGGCCATCATCACTTATCCAAATCGGAAAATCATCTTCTTTTTAAGCCATGATTGCTTCTTTTCCAAAATTCCGGATAGATGATAAAATGATTTCATTTGAAACGATATCGAGGGGCTATGGGGCATCTCTATCGGAGCCACTCGCACCCCCACCATCTCCCATGGCGCAGGCGTCCCTATGGCCAAAACTGAACGGGTCTTGCTGGAACACCACAGCTTCTAACGCCGTTTTCTCTTCCTGTGTCTGATTTCTCTCCCCAATATATTGAAAGGGTGCTAGAAATAGAAGGCGAAAGCCGAAGGCTTTTAGTTGTTTAAAACAAAACTCACAAGAAACGACCCAACACAATCATAAGCTTTTGGTTTTTTTCTCCCGTCCTGAGGTTATGTCAGTATTTACCAACTTTGCATGGACTCCATGTGTTTCCAACGTCTCTTGGGTCACTCTCACTATGTGAGTGATGGTGTCAATTGCCAAATAATGGATCCATTGAGCCTCCTGGCCAAGAATAGGTGTTAGAGAAATGATAACGTAACCACTTCCACAACCCGCTTCTATGCGCAATGATGGCAGATTTGGATGATTATGTAGGTCATCTTGTAAGATACTGAATCCGTCAAATGCATAACCACCGCCATCGCCACAAACTTCCATTAAAAACGCCCCGATCCGTTTGAATGTTGGCACCATCAATGTTTCACCCACGTCGTTCATCAAAGCATGTTTGTGATGTGACCATAACACTCCCAAATGCGCACAGGCTCTGTATTAAGATCAGGAATCTCGTATGCTCTCACGGGAAGTTCCCCAAATGCACCACAGATAGGTGCCGGAAGCAGGGGAGCATAGGACAAGGACCATTAATCAAAAGGAAAGCAAGAGTGAATGAACCAAAAGGGCATTAAGAGAAACCTCATTTCATGGGTCATCCACGGACTTGCAAACGGGATGAGGGGCCATAGGTTCACAAAAAAAAAAAAGGGTATGAATTCTGTGATATATCTCATAATGTAACTAAGACAGAGTCAAGTTACTCTTCAGCAAAACCAAGGAAAAGAGGTGATTAAAACAATGATAACAAACCCATAGATATTCTAGAGATCAATGAAAGCTAAACATGCGGCCTGATATTCATACCCAAAACAAGCCATAATATCCAGAAACAAGATGGAGAAGATAATGAATAGGGTCCATACCTGAAAAGCTTCCTCTGAAAACCTTTACCCCCCTCTTCAAGGAAACCTCCTCTATCCCCTGACTATGCTCCCCAAATCTCCCAAATATCCAGCCCCCTATTTCTATCTTCCCCCGCAAGCCACACCACTCGCCCCACTGTGCATTGCTCAGGGAATATGTCATCCTCAACTACCACCATGGCTAGCCATGCTCTTTGCTACATGTCCAATGCAGCTGGTTTCATGGGAGGTGTTCCCCTCACTTCAAAAAATGAAGAAAATTTCCCCCTCCCGGGTGGTCCCAAAACCAAAGAAAAACTATTAGTTTTCTAGGTTGAAGATGTTTGACAAAATTTAAGAAATACTTTTAAAAATTTTAAAAATTACTTGCAATATTGAAAAATCACTTTTAATGTTTTCTATAAAAACACTTATAAGTAATTATTTTAAAAATACTTTTAGAGAAAACGCTTTATGTAGAAATACAATTATGGACCCCATATTTCGGCTCATGCGTTTTCCACTCGATGGTGAGCTCGAATTTGGATTGAAAAATGATTTTATTTATTAAAAAAAATGATTTGGAGTCACCACTTATTTTTGTTTTAGTTTTAAAGGGGTAAACAAAATAAGAAAGAAAACCCTAAGTGTGACTCCTTATTTTGGAAAAGGTGGTCTGTAAAAAACCAGATCAGGCTCGGGGGTCAGGTTACTTATTGGGAAGGTACGGTAAAGACCGTAGCACCTCTCTAAGTCCCTAAAGTCGGGTCTCTACTAATAAAATGAAGCTGATGTGGCAATCAATAGGAAAATCAATGAATATTCAAATCGATCATGCACACATGAGAATCAAAACATGCCTAGAGAATGACCAGAATAGGAGTGGATGCGTACCTGGGCCACGAACGAGTAATGCACTATCATAAAAATGGAGTTAGTGCACAATAGAGCACGAAACATATCACATGCATCATCAAACAGAAATTAAAATTGTTCGAAGGAAAACTGGATTTTTGAAATTCATTTGAAATTTGAAGTCTTAGAGATTATTTGAAAATTGGATTTTTAGGAATTAAATGTAAGAATGAGAATTTTAGAAATTAAATTTGAAAGAAATTGGGATTTTGAAAATTATTTGAGAGTTTGGGATTTAAAAAAAAAATATATTAAATTACGAAGATTGGGACTTTGGAAATTAAATTTTGAAAGAAATCGTAATTGAAAATTATTTGAGAAGTAGAAACTATGAAAATTGAATTATAAAAATTGGAAATCATTCGCAGGTAGAGTTTTTAGAAATAAATGAATAAAATAATAATAATAATGATAATAATAAGTAACGGAATAAATGCGAGAATTAGAGCATTGGAAACTGAAAATTAAGTTCAGAAATTAGAGAATTGGAATTTCATAGAACTAAATTTGGAAATCGGAATTTTGAAGAACTATTTAAAGACGAAATTTTAAATAAATGAATAAGTGAATAAATAAATGAATTGAATAATGATGACGAAATAATAATGACCGGATAAATAATTGCGGAAGTTAGAGTTTCGGAAATTGAAAATTGGACTTAGGGATTGGAAATTTAATGAATTACTTAGGGATAGAATTTTAAATAAACGAACAATTGAATAAATAAATGAATAAAATAGCAAAAATATTAATGATTGGATAAATAATCACGAAGATGGGAATTTTGGAAATTGGAAGTTGAATTTAGAGATTTGGAAATTTGAAGAATTATTTAGAGGGGGGATTTTAAATAAGTGGATAAGTGGATGAGTGAATAAGTAAATGAATGAAATAATAACGATGGCGAAATAATAAAGTTTAGGTAAATAATTGCGAAAAATGGAATTTTAGAGATTGGGGATTAAACTTAAAGATTGAAAATTTAAGAAATTATTTAGAGATGAGATCTTTGATATATGAATAAGTGAATAAATAAATGGATAACATTAATAACGAAAATAATCATTATATGAACAGTGGAGTTTTTTAGATTGGATATTAAATTTGAAAGTCGGGTTCTAAAGAATTGAACTTTAATGATTGGAATAAATAAATAAATATGAAATAATAATGCTAATTAACGAAAATAATATTTAAACGAATAAAAAATGAATAGTGGAATTTTTGAGATTGAAAATTAAATTAGGACGTTTGATTTTTGAAGAATTGGACTTTAATGAATGAGATTTTTAGAAGAGGATAAATAAATACATACGAAATAATAATAATAATTAACAAACATAATATTTAAACGAGTGAAATTGAATAGTGGAAATTTTGAGATTGAAAATTAAATTTGGACGTTGGATTTTGGAAGGATTGAACTTTAAATAAATAAATAAATATGGGATAATAATACTAATTAACGAAAATAACATTTAAATGAATAAAAAAATAGTGGAATTTTTAGGATTGAAAATTAAATTAGAACGTTGGATTTTTGAAGGATTGAACTTTAATGAATGAGATTTTTAGAAGAGGATAAATAAATAGATACGAAATAATAATAATAATTAACAAACATAATATTTAAACGAGTGAAATTGAATAGTGGAAATTTTGTGATTGAAAATTAAATTTGGATGTTGGATTTTTGAAGGATTGGACTTTAAATAAATAAATAAATATGAGATAATAATACTAATTAACGAAAATGACATTTAAACGAATAAAAAGAATAGTGGAATTTTTAGGATTGAAAATTAAGTTTAATGATTGAGATTTTTAAAAGAAATAAACAAATATGGAATAATGTTATTAATTAATCAAAATGATATTCAAACGGATGAAAGTGAATAGTGAGATTTTTGAGATTGAAAATTAAAATTGAAAATTGGATTTTGAAGAATTGCTTAAGGACATAAGTTTTGAAAATAGGATTTAAAATTCGGAATTTAGAAAATTCATTGAGAAACTAGAGCTCCTTTTTTTTTTTTTTTTTTTTTTTTGCAAATAGATAAATAAATCAATTACGAAAATTAGAAATTTGAAGATTATTCAAAATTGAAACAACCCAATGAGCTAACTAAATGTGAGTATGGGCCATCTTAATAAGGGGGATTGGCATGAGGCCCTTCATCAACACAAATAGGCCTGGGCTCCAACTCAGGCCCATATCCATCATCATGGACAGGTCCAAACTCCCAATCTCCATCACGGCCTGCTTCTTCATCCGGGTGTCATCCGTGGAGAAAACCTCCACCACCAGCGAGGCAAGGAGCGAGACGGCCGTTGAGGTGGAGGGCCATGAGGCTCTCCAAACCTCCGACACATATGCCGCAGATGAAGGCGCTGGGGGCGACGGGGACAATGGAGGTGGAGGCAACTAAGACGGCGATGGCGGAAACCACTGCGTGCCGCTTCTGGTTGGCTTTAATCTTGCAGTGCCAGTAGCGCCAGATCCTGGTGGGGGCGAGCATCCTACCGCCACGACACATGCTTCCAAAGGCACACTGGCCAGCGCGGAGGTGGTGGTAGGGGTGAGCTCTAGGTGGGCGCCGCCCTCCGTTAACGTCTGGAAACACTACATGCCTCGCGCCACCAGAGAAGAGATGCAAGAAGAGGAAGAGAAAGAGGAAGGGAAAGAGAAAGAGAAAAAGAAAAAGAGAGTCGTGGGAAATAGGGGGTGAAAGTGGCCGTGTGCATGGGAGGTATGCAGTGGCTAAAATAATAAATGAATAAAAACATAACAAGAACAATGAGTTGAGGAGTTATTTGGCACCACCATATTCCATGGATGATGAACGGGTTACTAACAAGTAGGACAAACTAGGAACCCACGATTTAAATATCAAACATCCAATCCAATCCAAAAAAAAAAAAAAAAAACAGTTATTTATAGAGGGGGATTCGGGGTATCAAGAAGAAACAAATAAAAAAAACAGAGCATATCATGCAAAGTGATCATGTGTGGACCTGTGATTCTTGATACCCACAACAAACAGTAAACAATATGCATATATCATTAGGTGGTGAAGCAGGATGTTGAGAGACGGAAAACTTACCAAGCTTAAGAAAGCTTCCTCTCTCTGGTTTCCTCAAGCAGCTGCTTGTCTCCCTAAAAAGAAATCTCCCCTCCTTTCTTCTGTTCCTCTCTTGTCGTCTTCTGAAAACCCTCATGTCCCCCACTATCACCCACTATCATGTTCCTCCATCAACCAACATGGCTTCTTTCACCCACCCTCATGGCCGGCCATCCCCCTCTTGCTGCTACCTGTCCAATGCAACTAGGACCCCAGCATAAGGAAGCCCATGACCCTCTCCCGGGCCCTCACCCAAAAGGGGTCTACAACAATCAAATGTACTTATAATATTGAGATTTTTAGATTGTTTGAATGTCAAAATATAATAAATAAATAAAAGAAAGAAATTTGAAAATTTTCTTGGTTATTTCTTCAAACTTATCTTTCTTGTTTCCAATTTTTTATACAAAAAATGGAGAATTTGGAAATATATATACATTTTAAAATAATTCTAATTATATTTTATTTTTCTTCTCACTTTACATAATAAATAAGCAAAAGATCATCAAACTTATATTAGTCATTATTTAGAGGTTTTAATATGTACAATAGATCAAGAAAAATAATCAATAATATAATATAAATTAAAAAAACATTTTAATAGCTCGAATTTGATTAATGGCATCGGAGTTGAACTAAAGACCACATGAGACCTTCAGTGTGTTAGACTAACATGATAACCAACTACACCACGACATCATTGAAAATTTTTTATATTAAAATATTTTATTACAATTTATCATTTATATTTGTATTTCCCCTTTTATGCATTATTTGGTATCGATGCAATAGTAGTCCTAAAGTGTGGCATTAAAATATAATTAGCTTTAAAGTAAGAAAAAATATATATCAATCTTTTTTTTTTTTTTTTCTGTAAACTATTTTCAATTTCAAATAGAAAAGAAATAAAATTTTAATATTTTTTATTGCTTAATTCTTGTTTATTTTAAAATATTTGTAACAAAAAAAAAAGTATCATTAATTAGAATAAAAATGACTAATCCCATCAATAGGTTTTTGAATCGTAGATGGTTGGATTTTGAAAGGGAAAAGGCTTCCAATTTTTCTACTTAATAAAAGTTTATACCGAATAAAAAAAATTACCCTCTTTATTTTTATTATTGTTATAAATACATTCAATATGATGGTAGATGACCACCACCTTCTCTTCCCTTCCCCTTTTCCATTTGCCCCATTTATTACCTTTAATGTTCTATTTGTCTTAAACTTCATTTATTACATTTAATGAGACCATAAATTAAATAACAATTAATGAAGATTGAGTTATTTTCTTGCCCTAAATAGTTTATTTTTTGTCTCAAATATTATTTGTCACTAAAAACGACTTTTAATAATAAATTTTTTTATTCATCAGTAAAAAATTTTAGTGATGGAGTTATTTCAACAATCTTGTGACAAAATTTTCTTTTGGCAAAAACATATTTGCCACAAAAATTCAACTTTTTTCCATAAAAATGTTTGTTGCGAAACATTATATTTGTTGTAGTGCTAGGTGGTCACCTATTTATCTTTTTTTTTTAATGTTGTTTTTGTTAGGCTCTTTGTATAAATAATCAGATTAAAAACACAATTCCCAAATTATCCAATCAAGATAATATGTCTAGATAATACTGACGAATTTATTTCTCAAACATTCATTGACTATTACATGTTAGTTGAGATTGATATTAAGCATCCTGTTACTCATACTCATACCTAAAATGGTTTAACAGAATCCCTTATCAAATGTCTCCATTTAATGACTCAGTCATTACTAATGAAAATCAAATTACTTACTTCTGCTTGGGGACATGCTATTTGCATGTTGTAGTTTTAATATGTATTTGACCTATAGATTACCATGAATACTCTCCCATTCACAACTCGTACTTGGAAAACAATAAAATGTTTCTCTCTTAGGAATCTTTGGTTGTGCAATACATGTACCAATTGCACCTATACCACACATTAAAATGGGTCCTCAACGAATACTTGGGATTATGTAGGTTTGATTTTTCATCTATCGTAAGATATCTTGAATCCTTGATAAACTATGTTTTTATAGCCTGCTTTATGAATTGTCATTTTAATGAGAGTGTTTTCCTTCTATTATGAGGAAAAAAATCGATTTCAAAATAACGATGATAAATTACTTGAAACACATCTACTTTGTCTCATCTTGATTCCCATATAAATTAATATGAACTAGAAGTTCCAAGATCATTCATTTACAAAATCTTTCAAACCAATTACCAGATGCATTCATTAATACAAAGAAAGTGATGTCACATATTTCAATTGTAATTACTCTAGCATGAATTGATGTCTATGTAGTACACTTAACTAATGAATCTAAGATACGCTTAAAATGTGGTGGACTTATCAACTGAAATGATGAAATTATGTGGAAAAAGAGAAAACAAGGAAAATCAACACTTGAAAAAAGGCAATAAATATGATTGATCAATTTAAAATTGATGAACCTATAACCCCCAAAGAGGTACAAATAAAGCACACGGTTTTTGAAAAGACATATTGAACAAAATAGCCTCTAAAGAGGTATGAATTGAACAAGTAGCCCCTTAAAGAGACATAAGTACTTGAAAATTTTGAGATCTCAATAAGTTACATACACATAAGAGAAAAATGAGATCAAAATAATATTGTTATTAACAATATTATTGTTTTCCAAGTTACCTTTGACATCATAAGAAATGATGAAGATCCTGAACCACAAAGTGTGGAAGAATGCCGATACAAAAATAATAGATCAAAATGGAAACAAGATATGCAAACAATGTTAAACTCATAAACAAAACGACAAGTTTTGGGATCTATAGTTCAAATGCCGAAGATGTAAACTTATTAAGTACAAATGGGCATTTGGATGAAAGCGTAATGAACATAATGAGATCATAAGACATAAAATGTGATTAATAGTAGAAGTTTTCTCATAGAAACCGAGAATTGACTATGAGGAAACATACTCTTAGATCTTGGAAAAACAAAATTTTGTTTCAACCTACAAGTCAAACATTTTTCAAATGGAGTTTTAATATATCAATCAATACACATTAAAAAAAAATTTTGAAGTGTTTTCATATGGATAAAATACATCCTTTAAGTTCTTTAATAGTTGTCTGATCACTGGAAGTAAAAAATAACTTATTTTCGTCCTCACAAAAGGAAAAAAAAATGAGCAGTTATTTGAACCTGAAGTACCATATCTTAGTGTTATTCATGCTCTTATTTATTTTTCAATTGTACACGTCTAAACATTGTTTTTTATTTATTTATAAATTTATTAGTAATATATAGTTCCTTTCTAACCTAAAGATGTTGGAATGATATCAAATATATATTATGTTATCTTCACGGAACTATTGATATAGGTCTATTCTACTAAAGAGAATTAAAACTACAATTGTTTGGATATGCAAATGCAAGATATCTTTAAGGTCCACATAAAGCTAGGTCACAAACAAGGTATGTGTTTAATTATAATGGTACTTCTATTTCATGGATATTTGTCAAATAAACAATGGGTCACATCGTCAAATCATTTAAAAATATTTGCAATTCATGAAACAAGTCGTGAATGTATATAATTAAAATTTATGATTCAATATATTCAGGAATCATGTGGACTCTCCTCTATCAAAGTTAACCTGATAATATTATATAAAAATAATGTCACATGCATTGCACAAATAAAATTGGGTTATATTAAAGGAAATAAAACTAAATACATTTCACTAAAATTCTTTTATACACATGAACTCCAAAAAGAGTTGTGAAATTGATGTTATCTCATTTTTAATGAGACCATAAATGAAGTTGCAATTAATGATGGACTTTTGTTTGCGTATAAAAAAAAAACTCTTGGAATGAAAAGAAAATTCATCATTCGAGCAAAAAATTCTCCATATTCTCTCTCGTTCTCCTGTCTCCTTATATATTTCTAAGAGTATTATATATTGTCTCTATTCTTCTTTATTGTTTGCATTTAGTTTATTCTCATTTTATAATAATTATACTTTTTTTTTTTTTAATTTTATAAAAGTACCGCTGTCTTTAGAGGAAAATTCTAAGGTGCCAAATGCCAATTGAGTACCTTCCAAACTTACGATCTCTATCATTAAAAGTATCAATTTGATACCTACTAAACTAGCCATCTCTATTATTGGAAGTACATGGTGAAGTGTTTGTCATTGCATGAGAGTATAAATATGAGGGTAGAGTTTTTCTATACATGTTCCATAGTTTAAAAAAGATTGATGATATACAATACTCCAAAAAAAAAAAAATGTAAGATTATTCTAGTTCTAGGAAACAAAAAAAAAAAAAAAACAACAAGAAATTACCATATAAGAAAACATTTTTTTTTTGAGAAAACATTTTTAGCTTTCTATATCGTCTCTTACAAAGATTCAAGCCACCAAAATCGTCTCTTAAATTAAACTACAATCGTCTATATTTTTTCAAAGAAATTTTTAATTAATAATAGAATTAATATTGTTATTATGATATCCCACGTTGAATGGGAAAAAATTCCTTATTTCAAATTATACACAAACTCAAAGTAGAAGTGTTGAGAGCAGCCAAAATTTTTTCCTAAATTAATTATTTTTTCTAAATTCAAAATTAAGAGTTTTTTTTTTAAAATTATTATTCAATAATAGTAGTTATTTATATACTAAAAGTTTTTATTTCTTAGCTATAAATGGTAAAACAATGTAATTTGAAAAAAAAAAATTATCATTTATAATTAAGAAATAAATACTTTTAAAAAAATGAGATTACATTTTCTAGACCCATAAACATAGTTTTTATAAAATATTTTATATCCACTTGGAAAATACGATACAACAATTATTTTCTCAAAAAAATTATATAATTTTAAATTATATATTTACCATAAAAAGTTAAAATTTACTATAAATATGATATTATTTTCATAATAATATTCAATTAATTTTAAATTTTATTTTAAAAATCAATTAAAATATTTTAATTTTTCTATTTATTTTTTTATATCTTTACAAATCAATTAATAAATAAGAAATTAAATTTTAATTGAAAGGATAATTTTTTGGGAAAATTATGTTATGGGTCTTTGATACGCAAATAACTAGGATTTGAGAACCCGAGTTAACTATTTTCAAGTTAAATACAATGGTCCCAAAAATAATTTGGATTTTGAGCACTCCGAGTTGAGGTGTAATTTCATACCCAAATTGCCCTCCCCATTCAACTGTGTCAGCGTCCACATCTGATAAACCAAAAAAAAAAAAAAAAAGGAACCAAAAAACAATACATCCATCCTCACACATTTCTCTCTCTGTCTTAAGTTTCTCTCCACCGGAACTCAAATACTCCATATGTTCATCTCCCTCTCAAAACCCACCATTTCTGAAATCCTAACCTCCGCCTGGTCTTCTTCTCAATCTAAAAAACCTAAATCCCATGAAGCCTAACCTGCTATTTTCCTATATATCCTCGAAATCTCTAGAATCCCGGGAAACCAATCCTAACCTTTTCTTCGTGAGTCAACAACGTAGATCGAAGAATTTGGGGAAACTGTAGCTGCTCTCTTCGTCTCTGTCTATAGATCCAGCTTCGAATCTTTATCTTCATCACCATCATCAGGTGATTATCTTCTTGACTAGTCATTTGAATCATGTTTCTCTCCCTCGTTTTCTGTTTTTGTTGATGTATTTTTTGTGTTGATTTATTTATGGTTTATTTGAGTTGGTTTATTTTCACATTGATGGAGGGAAGATTATGTAGGGTTTCAACATTTTTGGAATCCAGGTATTATGATTCGATTTAGGTTTTGAGTGGTGCACATTTGGAAACAAATAGACTATAAATTTCTTTGGGGAAGTTGTGTTCTAGGAGGCCCATATAAACAGATCCATAAAATACAGGGATGGAAAAAAAAAAAGCAATTTTTTTTTTTGTTTTCCTTAGGGGTTTTGCAAGGATTTTCTCGAAAAAAAAACATTTACCTTTAAAATCCACCAACAACAACACTTACAGAATGAAAGTGGAGTTCATAACATTTGCACCAAAATGCAAAAGTTCAGGAACCACAACATTTTAAGTGAAAAATAAGAAAAAAAAAAAAACTAAACTGGCTCTAATAACCCACTTGGCATTCTCACTGTGAATTTATATCGGAATTCAGAAAATTTGAGCTGGAACATGTACTCACTTTTTGCTCCAACCCTGAGGAAAAAATATATTATATGTTATCAAAATACCAAAATAGGAAAATCTTATTTGCTCACAAACTCAGCAACTTGGAACTAATGCAACCACACTAATGGAGGTAAGAGCTAAAATCATTGCAGAATGAAAAAACTGATGTGTGTGTGTAAAATACTTACAAGGTAATGAACAAAATACTTCCATTCATTCATCTGAAATTCAATTCTTCGCACCTTGAAAATAAACGAACATGGCCTATGAGATTTAGAGCATTAAATAGGATAGAAACAAGACAAAAATTGACAGAACATATGGATCTAGCACAGAAAGCATAGATGTATATTAGAAAATACTGCCTACCAGGTGGCATATTGATAGGAAGTGTAAAATATGCATTCAGCCCATCAACTTCTTACTTTAAAGCCACCATGCCCCTGCTATATGCAAAAAGGTTGTAGGATCACATGCTTTCATATATACTCTCCAAACTTTCTAAACTGTACTGCCTTTTTGGCAAACAGAAGAAAAGATTAGCTCTGTGATTTGGCTATCTTCCAGTCAAGCCAACAATGACTGAAGATACTAGAATTCCTTAGAGAAAAGGAAAGTGCAAGTCTTGGCCTCTTAGGAACTTGCATTGCAAGGTTCTCTCCACATATTTAAAGAGTTCATCCCCTTAAAGAAGTCATACAATTGAGATGGAGTTGTACAGGTGTCAAAAATGGAATAACAAGTGTCACTCATCAGAGCTCTTCGCTTGGGAAGAAAGTTTGTGTTTCAGGTCCAGCTTTATCTATGACCTATTCCTGCTTGGGAAGAAAGTTTAGGCTTAAGTCATTTTCCTTTTGAGTTCTTTTTTAGATATGTTTTGAAGCTTGCCGAGCTAACACTGGTCAGTCTGGGCTTCTCCATGTTCTTTTTCAGGTAGGGCTCTATTAAGGACCCATTCTTAGGTTATTTTTAGCAAAGTTTTAAAAGGCGTGTTTAAAATGCACCCAGGTCACTACCCAACCACTTCCTAATTATACTGCCCTATTTGTTAAGACATGAGACCAATTTGCTCCATATAAATAATTATTAATTATTAATTATTAATTATTAATTATCCATTTTAATTTTTATTAAATCAATTGATAATCTATTGTGTCTTACACTTCATTTATGATTTGGATTAAATGAGTTCCAATTCATGGCTATGGATACCGCAAATACACATGTTGTTTGTTGTTACCCAGAAAATTATGCCTTCAAGCTAAGTTGAGTAATTAGTATGGCTACTACAATTTTTAAGATTTATGTCCATGGCATTTTGATATCTTGTGAAAATTATGCTTGCTCTTCAGTTTCAAGATTGAATTACTATTTCCAAAACAAAAAAAAAAAGATTTCATTATGGAAATCTATGAAAATTGGAAAATTGAGAAAATGGTAAGGTTAAAAATATGATTGGTTTTGCAGCCCTAATCAAGTTTTAACTGACTCAAACAACACTGTAGGAAATAGTAGCCATGAAATAGGAGGAGAAAGTATCTTGAATTTGTCTGATGTTGGACCTCAAGAGCATCATAATATAATAGTGGAAAAACTAGATGATGAGTGTTTACAAGATGGTTCTCAGCAGAATTCTGAGTTCCCTCCTGCTTATACTAATGCAGAATGCAACCAAAACCATGAAAACATTATGATTCAAGCCAAAATACAGAGTAAGAACAGAAATGTCATAATTTGGTTTTTATTTATACATCTGCTCAAACCAATCACAGCCTTAGGCTTACCAATGTAATCTACAATTGTAACAATGTTTGACCCCTCCAATTCTTGAAGAAAAGCAAACAATGATTCAATGAACGTGTCCTTCATTGGAAAATGAGGGATCTTCGGACCCTCAAAAATCTTTCATTCTATTTTTTCCACAAAAACTAGAATTGGCAAAGAGGGGATGAGCTCTATAACTTCTTGAGAGCTCTTCACATGTTTTATTCCCACATATTCTGCCACAAGTGATACGGGTCCTTTCTCTTGAAATTATACTTTACATTCTCCTGTTATTTCTTTGAATTTGTTGATGTGAAGCAAATACATTTTTGATATAACTTTGTTCCTTCACTGTGGCAACCTTCTTAGTCCTTGTTCTTTACTATAGTGTTAGTGGTTATTATCAAGGGTAAGGAGGAAAACTAGAACCATATTTGGGGCAGAACGAAGTTTGATTTTTCGATATCTTCTATTTTTATGAAAAATAAACTACCTGAAGAGCAACCACTGTACCATACGCCTATGTCATCTAGCCTGGCAAGTCATGTAGTTGTTTTAGTTTTACACTTTCAATCATGCCCTTCATCTATGTCTTAACATTTCTTATTCTTTCTTCTATGTACCAAAATTGTTGTGTATTACGTCTGGTGTTCTGTGTAAATGTGTTTGTAAATATAGATTTTATTCTTGCTTGGGCTTGCTTCTGGAACTATTATTTCTATTCCATTTTGTTGTCCCCTCTGTGTTGAATCCATCTTAAGCTTTTTCTTTGTAAATAATGAATATAATTTGTATTCTTCTATTCTAGTCCTTCTGTAGACCCTATGCTTTGATCTAAATTTACTTTAGCAAGTTGTAACATGTATTTTGCATTCTTGTTTACTTTATGTTATTATGATTGTTGTGGTTAGTAATAGATTGGAGAAGCTCTAGAGAGACCTTTCATGTTTGGATTGAAAGGTTTTTGTTTTGTGTGTTTGTGGGTTGTGGGGTGTTAAGGCAGCTGAGAAGAAACTGCATGCGGGCAGACAATACAGTAAAGGACTGTGATACACAAAAGCTTTAATTTCAGCCAAATACCCTTGTCGACATGATATGACGTGGGTGTAGGTGTGGGTGTGAGATTCGTTTAAGATATATTGCATATTTAGTTGCACTATCTCTTTCTTTAATTTTTTGAAAATTAAGTTTATATTGGTTCAGATACATTTATTTCTTTTTATCTCTTTCTTAATTTTTTTAAAATTATACTAGATAATAATTATAAAATAAATTATACTAAAAAATAAAAAATTTTAAATTGATTTCTAAACCTTGTAACACAAAATTAAAGAATTTTTTAATTAATTTCTAACTCTTGTAGCTTAAGTGTTTTATATTTTTCTTATTTTTTTTAAATTATAATAAAATATAATAATTAATAGTTGCTTTATCTCTTTTTTAAATTTAAAATAAAATTTAAAGATAAATACAATAATTAATATTATATTAAATTTAAATATAAAGAAAAATTAATAGAATAAAAATATAGAGATAAATATAAAATCAATATCTTAAAAAATCTAAAGATAAATGATAATAATTAATATACAAATTCAATTTTTCATATGAGAAAAAATTAAATGTGAATTATATTTTATCAATATCTAATCTATTATAATTTTTTTACAATATTAAAATAAAAGACTTATAATAAATACTTCTTCATGTATAATTAGCAATAATATCAAAGTAAGATAAGCTTAATATCTTCTTAAAATAGAAAAATTATAATAAATATGTTTTCAATTACAATTAACCATGTAATATTATAGATAACTTAAAACTTACCTTACTATGCTTATATTTAATGTTAATTTTTAATTAATGCCGTATCCAAATACTTGCGCTTATAGTTGAGATCCTTCTCAGCTGAATCTCTGAGTTCTAGACTCCTAAGATTTTGGGATGCAAAGGATCTGACACCTAGACGTGTACCCGCAACCACCACCCTTACCTGAACCCATGTAACATATGTATAAGTAAAGGAAGAGGGTGGTTTGAGGATTAGAATCTTGTTGTTTCTCAATGGAGCTTTGTTAGGAAAGTGGCTGTATAGATTTATGGTTGATATGGATTGTTTATGGAGAAAGTTGGTACTGTAAAATTTGAATAGGAAAGTGGTGGTTGGAGTTTCGAGGTTCTTAAGAGGCATTTGGCTTAGGTTTGTGGAAAGCCATTAAAAGAGGGTGGGAGGGTTTTCACGCATATAATAGAATCTTTGTGGGAAATGTGCAAGGATGAAATTTTTGTTTGATGCAAAGAATCTTCACTGAAGTACTGCTTTTCAGGTTCATTTGGCATTGTAGCGGATAAGGGTGCCTTGTTTTCCAATTATCGAGTGTGGAGTGAGGTCAAGGGCATTGGGAGTTAGGTTTCTCATCAGGCTTCATGATTGGGAGCTTGAGTTGGTGGAGTCTTTCATGTCAAGCATTATTGAATCTGCTGTTCTCAAAGGTAGAAAGGACAAGCTAATGCAGAAGCCTTCAAAGATTGAATGCTTTTTTGTGTTGAGGAGTTCCAATGGATCTTTTCCTTGGTGGGTGGTGGGGATTGTTGAATGCTCTCTCTAAGGTAGGTTTCTCAGTGCAGGAGGTAATTGGACAACACATTCTTACCATTGCCCAACTTGTTAAAAGGTGGGAGTTTGTTGAGTTTGTGCTCTTTACAGAAAACAGAGGAGTCTGCAAGTGGCCTGCTAATCCACTATGGAATGGCTCATAGTCTGTGGTTTGGTTTACTCATTTGCAGTCTCTTGGATGGCAGGAGTTTGCAAAGGACTCTTTCTTTAGTTAGTGATATAGTTATCAATGAGTGAAGGAAAATTTGTAGGTCTGCACTGTGTTTTTTTTAGTGCTTATGTTATAATTAGAATTGGAGAAACTTTGATGGTCTAAAGCAGTCAGAGTTAAACCTTGTTATATTCATATCTGATCAGTGTTATAAATATTTCTTATCACAGGTCCAAAAGATGTAAAAGACTTGTTTTCCACTTTAACTTATGTGCATTAATTATAAAAACCTGGTTGTTCATCAAACATATTGATTAACAATTTGATAGCTATTTACTAACTGACATTTCCATTATGATCAACCAGATATATTATCAACAGTTTCTCAATTTATATAGTGATTATGAGATTGAAGGTGATTAAAATCTCTAGTTAGGAATTATTTTCTAAGTGAAGGAATTGATGGGACAATTCTTATTCTAATATAACAATCTAATGCAATATGATAAGTCTTGTATATAATGGTGCTGCTAACTGAGATATGTTAGCATTTGGGTTTCCTGTAACATTTACGTAGATAGCAGATGAAATGTTATCATCTAGGTACCTTAACAACCTTGGTGCTTGAAATAGCATTTAACCCTAAGTTAGTTCTTACTCATGATTACTGTAACTTGGAAATTGGGGGTTCATGAGATGAGATAGGACACAACTATTATTGTGGTTGGTTGATGTAACTTTCTGATGTTCTCAACATGTTTCTATCTGCAGTTTTGTTGCCTATTTGTTTTAATTTACCTGGGTTTGTTTTTTATTCATTTGTTTTATTGTGTGTTTAATTTATTCTATATCTCTTTTTCTTTCCTTCTAAATGTGTTTTATTTAAGTAACGCATCCTAGCATCAAAGAGAGAACAGAAGTGTCAATTGTTTCTCCAGAATTATTGAGTTTGAAACGATCCAAATCAGGTAAATTTGTAGCAATCCCTCCCCTGGTGTCTTGTTTATGTAATAGCTAAAATAAAAGAGCATTGACCTACTTGTTTTTCATCATCTCATGCATTTATTTTCTGTATGTTTTTTAATTGTAACCTATCTTTGGCGAACTCCTCAATAGTGTTATTATTTTACTTCACAATTAATTTGTTGCTACAAATTATACTCTTTATTGGTTAAATTAATGTCCCCTGTGGGGGCTGGGGTGGTGGAAGAAGATGGTAGTTCTGAAGGGAAGAAGTCATTGTATTACATTTTGCATCACATTTGGATGTTTTCATTTTGTTTATTATATTGCTTGTACTGAGTCTAATATATTACAAATTATTAGTTGTTAATTGAAAACAAACCAATTCATTTAACAGAAAATGAGTATAACACGACAAGAAGGATTAAATATCGTTAAGAACAAAAATAACAACAGACCAAGACATGGATAAGGATAACCAAAGCAAAAGTAACAAACTCAAGTGAAAAAAATCCCCCACAAAAGGGTTTAAATAAGAAACTATTCCCATAGCCAAAATTCTGATATTTCATGTAGGATCAATTTTGAACTTCTGCCAAAAAAGGTAGTAGAAAATCTAAATGATATAATTTCTTGAAATATTTTAAGCATGAACCTTTTCCCTTGCTATGCTATGAAATTTGGTAATGAATGATTTTATCTCCATGGGATGTTTGGATACACCCTTTATAAACCAAAAAATGTTCTTTCCTCTTCTATGTATACTCATTTGTTGCTTTCCACATTTGTGTTAGCTTTTCTGTTTATCAAGTTTAATTTTTTGCAGGAAGACTACTTTTACTTTTCCTACATTTCTGGTGCAACCAAAAGGCAGTTTATGATGCGGTTCGTGATATCTTCTTGCCTCATACATGGTTTCTTATCTTGACTTTTGTATATGTTCAACAGACACATGAATGCATCTCTTAAACTATTTACACACACACACACATGTTTGGGGTGGGGTGCATGGTGAGTTGTGGGTTTGGTTTGGGTGTGGTGTAGTGTTTGTTGGTTTTGTCCATAAAATTTTCTGCCTGATGACCCTAATTGTTTTAATTTTCCCGTATTGAAATCTACTAGACAATTTCCTTTCATTTTCCTCGTCTTTCTATTTTAGCTTAGTGCCAAATGCACATTATCTTCGTTTAACACTTTCCCTTTTTTTGCTTGACTATGTAAGTGAGTGTGTTTCATCCAACTAAAAATAAAGTTTTGAAAACTGTAGTGCTAAATCAAAGTGCTAAAAGATTAGGTAGTGTATTGTAGAAGTGAATTATTGGTTTCAATTTAAATTTAGATGTTGAATATAATTAGATTCATTACATATTTGTCAACATGCCATTACTAAAGTGTTTGTGGCTAACCACATGTTGGATTATACAACATATAGGAACATTGGTCTTTTGTAGGCTATTGAAGAATATTGTATACAAACTCAAATGTTTCCCTATAGTTAAAAAATTGGAAATGCAAATCTATCGATATGAGCTTTCCTTTTGGTCTAACATTTGACATATTAATGTGACATGCCTTTTTGTTGTTTACAAATTCTAAAAAGCTCATGATAGAATTTATTTATTTTTCATTCCACCTAACACTTTTGTGTCTTTGGTTCTTTAAATAAAAACTCATTTTCAATAAATTAAAATATTTTCATAAACAAAATGGAAAAGTAGAAAGAAATCAGGATTGACATAATTTCTTTGTGATTAAAATTCATTGCAAAAGAATTCTAAACTAAATAGGAATTTGGCATAAAAAAGAGAGGGTAAAAGATCTAGTCAAAAGTCATTAATTTTTAAAAACCCTTAAGTTGTTATGCTTTAAGGGTTCAGTTAGGTCTCTTTGACATAATATTTTAGGTAATCTTTTAGTAGAATCTACCTTTTAAGTGTTACATCATTTACATTTTGAAACACAAGTAATTTTGCTTGATGTGTTTGGTCTCTGAATTACTTAATATTCTTATCAAACATCCCTTTAGTGTTTCCATATGTAATCATCTGGAATATGAGCCCTCCAAATTTACTTGTACTTATATTTCAACTCTATTAGTTATCCAGCATTTGAAAATGCATGTTTTAGTTATGTTTCTGTTTTTTTTATGCAATAATGAGAACATTATGATTTTGTTCATTTTCAGGATCAGAGAATTACTGGAATTCAGGAAGTCCTACATGTGGTAGAACCATCTAGAGGTTTGTGTAGTTAACACACTTATGACTGAAATCTGGTACTTCTGTTGTCACTTAGAAAGAAAACTAAGATGAATGTCTTACAATGGTAGTAATGTAGAAATGAACACAATGCTGAAAACTGTAAAAAAATATTAAAAATAAGATGTTAAGTAGGTACACCTAGATTATAATTGCAGTGATGATGGGTCCCAACTCATGAATGTTTTACATCCCTAGAAGTTACACGACTCAATAAAGAAGAGCAAACAACCAAATACCTATTCTGTTCTGCATGAATTATGTATTGAATCACCACTTGTCCATGTAATAATTTATTCTATTATTTGGAGGCATTGCCTCCCTTCATCCACTATTTTGCCCTTAAAGCCATATTTTTGTTAAAAACATGAGATTCTAGCTCTTCTTCTACAGCTGGTTTATCTCTTTGATTGACAATTGTTATTTATCCAGATTGCTAGTTATTTTTATTGAAGGTATAATGCTTCTAATTTATTTTTCTGGCTATATTAGATCAGAAAACTGTCATTTGGCTCTGTTTTGATCTCTATGGTTCTCTTTTTTTCTCTTCTATATTTCTTTTCAGAAATTAAATTTTCTACTACTATTTATTTATTTATCTTTTCTCTCTTTGGATAGTTCTTAAGCCTTTTATCTATAGTTATTGATTTGGTCATTGGAAGCTTGATAAAACAGTAAGACATCATAGTTGTTAGCAATTCTGTTGTGGTACAATTTAGGAATTATTATTGGATTGGTTAGAAGCTAGGCACTCAGGCATTTTATGGATATTGGTCATTTTTTTTTCTCTCCTCTGTAAACAAATAACTATGAAGTTAATCCTCTTTAACTGATACTTTCTCTTCTAGTTGTTGCTGGATAGAGATTGTTATTGAGACTTAAGAGCTTTAATCTTAATTAATGGAGATTTTAATAAAAATTCCCTTTGCGTTTTACAGTATCTTTTGACGTTGTTGGGCTGTGGAAGCTTGCTAACTTGTGAAACAATAAACAGAGAACATTTAACTTAGCTCACCAAAGCTTTAATTCTGACTACTTAGGGTTGGATACATGGCTTATTTTTCACATTTCATCTTTATCTATGAAGAATTTGTTCATAAGTTTGGGATTTTGTATTTAAACTGTAGGAATATCATTGGTTTGGTTAAAGATATCTTTCTAGGAAAATATTTGTGTGTTTTTATATAATTAACTTTTCTTTCTTGTCTTTCTAGAAGACAAGAAAGTATATGGGGGTGGGGTAGTGTTATGATTGGAAATTTTTTTTTAGAATAATTGAGGTGTTTTCAATTGTTTTTTGTTGCATTTTCTACTGTTCACCAATCCTATATAGAATATCACATGCCTGCACTATCTATTAGTAAATACAGCTTCAAGTTCATACTGGATACTTACCACAATATGTTGTAGAGACTATATTATATCTGCATAAACTTTATGAATTAATTCAACTAGTCTTTGATCCAGCTACTTCACTCATACTGCTATATGAATCCTTCGTTGCCAACCAACTTCATGTTTGAATCAAGCCTTCACTGTCATGTTGTTTCTGGCCACCTCTACTCGCATGCTTAATGGTCAATAGTTGAACATAATATTTTGAGTGATAGAATCTGCATAGTCAGGGTATATGCTGTAATTTGATTGAGATTTGTTTATATTAGCTTCCAATTCTTTCTTGCTGGTTCTTGCTTCTTAAAAGTTGTCTTCAATGCTTATTTTGGCCTCCCTTTTCATAGCCCTTGAAACCTGGTTGGCGTAGCAAAGTGTTGGGTGGGATCGTTGTAGGTTTCCATTTTAATTTTTAGGAGAGGCAAAAATGTTACCTATATAAAATGTTTGTTTTGTTGTCATATTTATTTCCAAACATAAGTGACTTTAACTTCTTCTTGTTCAAACATACCAGAAAAGCCCTATGTTATTTACAATAAACATTAATCCTTCTTAGTTTATTCATTATGTACTATATCTAAGCTTTTCCATTCCTCTCATGTCCCTTTTTTCTTCCCATTCTCAGCTTCTCCTTGTTGGACTACATATATATACGGACTTTTTGAAGAAACCAACTTTGTAGCATTCATAGATTACTTGGGAACTGTTTTTGAGGTATTCTCTTTTTCCTATGCTCCTTCTTCTTTCTTCTCTGTGTGTCTGTCTCCGTCTCTCTCTCATTTTCTTGCGAGAACATCATGCAAATGTAGGGAAAACCCATAATTATTGTGATGTTTCTGCAATCAACTTTTCTTCCAAACTGTGCAACTATTATCATTTGTTAAGTTCACTAAGAAGTAACTTATTTGTTTATAGTCAGCCCCATTAATCACTCACTGTTTACAACATATTTTTGCTTTGTCTTTGTTTACCAAAATTGCTTTCAATTTCTTACCTTGAAAGGATGAGGTGATTGAATATTAACTCTATGAACGAATTTGATGCATTATACAAATTGATTTCGAAAAAAACTATAATATGGGATTTATTGAGATCTTTGTGAAGATACGATGGACTTTTCACTTTCGAATCAAGGTCCATGTATAAACACATTAGGCCTAGGTATACACCTACAAAGTTAAGATAGAAAGTTATGTACATGAGAGTGAGAGTGAGAGTCATAAACTAATTGCATCAAAATAATGTCCCTCTTCGATATGTGCGATCATTTAACTATTAATGTCTTGTCCCTGGTAAAAGGTTCTTTTCGATAACTGTTATAAGATGTAATTATGTTTTTAGGATGATGAGGAATGGAAGTGGAAAGAAACATAGAAATCGGTTGGAGATGAGGACATGGGAAAGGTGGGTAGGGAGGAAGCCACCATTCATATTCCTTAAGCAACTTCATGGCATTAGATTATGGATACATGTATATACTAAGGATTTGAATATAGAAAGGGCCCTTCAATCCATGCTCCTCGTTTCCTCTATGTCTTATGTGTCACTAAGAAAAAAATCTTAGACGTTCGATTACCATCACATGGCCCGACGATGACCCCTTTATGGCCTTTCTCTCCACCATCTCTTCTCCTCTTTCCTTCATCATTATATTCATACATAATCCCTATTTACTTTTGTTGTCATTTTTTTTGTAACAAGTTTCTATTTAATTAAGGTGATGGAAGAGGACATGTTCTGCTACATTCATGAAGGCGGTCAGCTAGTTAAATGTGTTGGAGGGTCTGTTCAATATCAAGGTGGTCGTAGCGAATCGATGGTTGTTAGTCGGCATATGTCACATAGTGATTTCGTTTCAAAACTGTGTGATGCACTGCACTTTGACCAGAATTCTATCAAATTGGAATTCACGTCAAGTTTGAGCCATCATGTCTACTACCGTTGCATGATGATGCAGCCCTACTTAAGATGTTTCGATTCAACGAAATGTTTTGTCACGTCTATGTTCATCATCAAGTGAAGTTGTTGAAGGCTGTATAGCACCGAATAGGTACTGATAGCCTTCCCAACATCACATCCACTATGTCTATTAACTTTTCTTCAAATATATGTAGATGGATGAATTTTTTTTTTCCTTTGTAGTGCCCCTTCTCCTATTGTTGATTCAAATTCTGCACACCTACTTCCATCCGGTGGTGATCTACCAATTAATATCTGTAATGAATCTTTTACAATTGAGTCATATGGGTTTTCCCATAGATGTGCGGAAGCAAATATACTCGAACGTGACTCAAGGCGGTTTGAAAATTCCATTATGGGTAGTGGACATACCTTCTCCAATGCTGCCGAGTTCCGTGATGCCGTTTATTTGATGTCAATTGCTGGTAGATTCCGTTATCGCTTCAAGAGGAATAGTACGAAACACATGACAGTTGTTTGCACAGTTACTCAATGTCCTTGGAAAGTCACAGCTCGTGCAATTGGGGATTCAAACATCGTCCAGGTTCACACTTTTCATAACCATCATAATCATAGTTTGGAAGATGTTGCTACATGCCAACCTTTAGTGAGATCTAGTCGGGCTTCATTGCTTATTGATGATGTCATCCGGTCCACTCCCGATTACCAACCCCGCCAAATTTGTAAGGACTTTCAAAGGCAACATGGGATGCAATTGACGTATCTTCAAGCATGAAATATAAAGGAGAAGGCAAATGAGCGCATTTATGGAGAACCCAAATATTATTACAAATTGTTGCCTTGGATGTGTGAGAAAATGGTTGCAACAAATCCGGGAAGCATTGTTGAGTTGGGGCATTCAAGTGATGGACATTTTGAGCAACTCTTTGTTGCTTATTCAGTATCTATCCAAGGGTTTGCAATGGGGTGTCGGCCAATCATAGCTATTGACTCCGCCCATATGAGTGGGCCATATAGGGGTGCGTTATTTTCGGCGACTGCATACGATGCTAATGACGCCATGTTCCCCTTAGCCTTTGGCATGATGAGCTCAAAAAATTATGATGATTGGTCTTGGTTTTTGCAAAATTTGAAGAAGCTTGTTGGAGATAAGGAAGTCGTTATTATCTCGGATAGACATCCCGCTCTCCTTCGTAGTGTTCCTGAAGTGTTTGGGCTTGAAAACCATGCCTACTGTTACCGTCACTTGAAGGAAAATTTCAGCTCTTTCTTGAGCAAACATAACACAAGAGGGAACAAAGATAAAGAAAATGCACTCCAATTCCTTGATAGTATTGCCTATGCAAGGTTAGAGCACGATTACAATGTTTCCATGTTTGAACTATGGAAATACAATGACGCTTTGGCCAAATGGGTTGAAGAAAATGAACCCGAACATTGGGCTATGTCCAAATTCCCAAAACAAAGATGGGATAAAATGACCACAAACCTTGCCGAGTCGTTAATGCTTGGCTAAGGAATGAAAGACATCACTCCATTTGTACATTTCTAATGGGACATATGACTAAGTTAGGTTCTATGCTTGTCAAACATAAAGAGGAATCAAACAATTGGAAGGGATGCATAGGGCCAAAAATTGAAGAAAAAGTTCAGCAGAAAATTGCCAAGGGTGAGGTGTATCCGGTCACTCCTTTCATGAACGGAATATTTGGGTTTCTATTGGAACCACCTTCTTGAATGTGGACATTATAAAGCGTACTTGCACATGTAGGGGTTGGGAAATGTTGGGCATCCCTTGTGAACATGCGGCAACCGTTATTCTTTCCATCGGTCAGAATGTTGTTGATTTTGTTCAAGATTGGTACAAATTCCCAATGCAAGAGCTGATTTACTCAGGCTCCTTCTCCGGTATAGAGACCTATGACATGCCAATGGTTGCTAATGATGGTTTGGTTCGATCTATCACCGGTGAAGTTTTCCTCTCTCTTAACCCACCCCATACCAATTGGCCTCCTGGCAGACCAAGAAAGAAGCGCATTGAGTCCCAATTTCAAGATAAACGGACTGTCTCTTGCTCAAGATGTCATACTTCCGGGCACAATAGGAAAACGTGCAACAACCCTTTGTCTTAAGTGCAATGCTGTCACATTCTTCCATGACTGAAACTATGTGTTTTTTGTATATCCATTACATGTTTTAAACACTCTTCTAAAGGTTGTTACCAACCAAGAACACATATGTAACACTTATCATTGGTGTGTTGTAATGGGTAATATTACATCAAGAATTTTATCATAATTTCTTTTGCTTCATTTCTTAGTAGGCTAATCTTGTTGAAAACCATATAGTGGTGTACTTTTTTAATCCAATTTAAGGTATATTGTAAATATCAAGCTCCCATTTATTAAGAACTGTGTTGTACAATACTTGAACAAATGTTATTGTTGTACTAAACAAGCTTATACAGGTTGTAAATCAAAATCCATTATTCACAGACATAGGGACAACTGTTTTATGTAAACTTTATGAATTCTCTTTGACCTCTGAACTCATTTTTATTTTATTTGAGATCAATTCTGATCAACTGATACAAATGCAACACTATACATGTGGCCTTTTAAGATTGTTATGCTGTTAATGAGGAATACATATATAAAACTGCTCATTTCATTGTGAAAATGCAACATCTACCCCTTATATTGCTATTATCACGGTGATGCTCCATTCACAATCTCTTGGTGCATAATTTTCCCCAACTACTAGTCTATGCCATTGCTGAAAATACTCAAGGAAAAGAAGCACTTCATTTATTAAACACATGGATAGCAGACAAAGGAAGCGGAGAAGCCATGCTTCATTAAGATCTGAAGCGGTAAAATATTTGACAGCCCTTTAACCTACTTTTAAAACTATTACTCTTGAGGCTTAACTCTGGAATTGCGACATATTTGTAATATATTTTCCTTCTTTCATGTTGTAGGTTAAGTTACCAAAATCCCGCTGCTCGGGAAAGAAATTCTTATCAATCATGGATACCCTCCCAATGGATAAGAAAAATGCCATCAGTGATATGGGATTCGGGGGCTTGCTGCAGCTTGGTTGTAAAGAATTGCGTTATGAGCTAATAACGTGGATAGTGGCCAATTACGACATTGGCTACCACCGCTTATGCATGGCAACAAGAGTTGTTGTCCCAGTCACGCCCAAAGATGTTAGAGAGGTGCTAGGCATCCCGGACAATGGCATTAACATTATCATCTACAATAAGCGTGGCACACCCAACCGGACATACGACATCAAAATATTGGAAGCTAATTTGCGTGATCTACCAGTTGGCAAAGAATTCATGAAATCCTTCCTCATTTTCGCCTGTGCCACTATCCTTGCCCACAACTCAAAACAAGAAGGTATGCATGACTTGTGGGACACGGTTTGGGATAGTGAAGTGGGGGTGCACAAAAATTGGGCCAAGTTTGTTCTTCAATATGTCGAGGATGGGATAAGGGACTATCGTACAAGTCACCCGACATACATTAGAGGTTGTGTCTTGTTTCTTCAGGTATTTGTTTCTCAACCTCTCCACATTAATGTCATATGCGTCTACCAAAATAATTTCTTCTTTTGTTGATCTTGTAATAGCTTCTCTAACCAACTTATATTTGATTCCCACTTCACAGCTTTTCTATATCAGCAAGTTTTATATGACGGCTTTCCAAGTCGAAGTCCGCAGTCCACTTTCGGCTACATGGACAGATGAGCAAGTCAAGAGGCGCTTGGCTGCTGAAATACACACCTATGGCAATTATGGCCATGTCTAGGTATGCTAAAATTCAGCAACTCCATAAACGTAGTTGGGTGTTATCATTAATTTATGTTTCAAAGTAATCATCAATGTTTGTTTGATGTATGGGCAGGTCATACAGGGAAGCAAACCTTCTGCACATAATGATGGACATCCATACGAGGCGGGTTGCTCACACTCTGATGACCCAACTGAGGTACGCCATGGCACTACGACTTTATGACTTCACAAACAAACTTGAGCACCATCCTCATTCTAGTTTATCGTACTAATTGATATTCCTTCTCCCTAACACTAGACCATTGAAGCATGGCTAAGTTGGAATTCTGATCATCTTATGAGTCTTGCTTCATCTGTGGCACAAGACATTGCCACACTACGTGCAAGGTCCAGTGGAGGACAAAGTGGGTGTGCACTCACCCCACCACAAGAAGCTGTGAATGTAGAAAGAAAGAAAGACGAGGGAAGCACCGGTGTGCATCCTTGTAGTGATGAAATGATGAGAAAAGGATCCGGTGCCGCAAGCACTCATTCTGGCCAGCAAAGAGTCACCGATGCAGTAGTAGATGATGGCCCATGTATTGACCACGACACATTCCCACCTTCACAAAAGAGTGCTGAATTGCAATCACTTAAAGGGGTACAAATTGGAGTTCAAGAAGGCTGTGGCAGCAAAGAGCCTTCTCCTACCCCTAGGCGGAGAGTTAAACACATAGCGAAAAGGCTTGTCAAGCCAGCCGCCATTTGCAAATCCCCTTTCGTCTCGCAATGTGTTCAACTATTTCCTAAAATCAGCCAACAAGAAAGGTTGGTTGCGGATTATGCGTTGTCCGAAGACGGTGAGCCAAGGTACTTCACATGAATTCACCATTTATTGTTAAAGTTGACATTATTGTTAATGTTTATGGCTATTGACTTAACACATTTTTTACAATGAAGCGATATCTTGTGCGATATGCATGGCACATATATAACACGGGATGAGCTTTCTTCGCTCAATGGAGGCCGTTGGGTAAATAGTGCAGTATGTCTCAAAGATTTCTATTCTGCCTTGGTTGTTATATAAGATGCACATTATTATGTTTTATGGTCATTTACATGTGTACATTTTCAGATTATCGGACTAGTCTGCCGAATGATGAATGCAGAACAAGATATACCACCGCGCGCACACTATTTCGACCCATCATTCTCCGTGAGGCCTTAATCATAATTCTTTAATGCGTTTATCTATTATTTTAAATTGGAGACTATGTGGTGAGCTGTAAGAACAAATGGACAGGTGGTGTTAGCCAGCCTTACGCCAAAGGCCAAAAAGCATGAAATCAAAGAGCGGTGTCGGATGTTCCTTCATGCTGAATTTGTGGGCCATGATTTCTCTAGTTGTGATATGGTACGTCAAACCTAGTACAATGGCATCAAGGTCAAAGTCTTTGTTTCATTTAATTATCATATTATAGTGCCATACTAACCTATTAATGGCAATGCCATCAATATGTGTGTAGCTATTTTTTCCCGCATGCGACAACAACCATTGGCACGTGCACGTGGTCAATATTCCAGCTTCAAGGGTCGAAATCTTATCTTCGTTGCCTTTAAGAAGGGGTAACGGGATAAGTGTCGTATCGAGACGTTTGTCTGATGCAATTGATCAAGCATTCCATGCTCATGGCATGCTCAGGCGAGTGGAGGTCTCAAAATTCCAGCATGTGCAATCCCAAATTGTGCAACAACTAAATGGGTAGATTACTTTAACCGTTATTATTTGACGTATCATTAAATATGCTGTACTGATGTATTTGTCTTTTATGCTTGATGTATGCATATGATTGGTGTAATGCAATTAGTGGTGTAGATATGATTGTGGCATTTTCGCAATCAAGTACATGGAACATTGGAATGGGGCGACACTAGCACATTCAATGGCAGAGGTAAGTGCAACCAATACTTTAGAAATTGGTTTATTTGAATTTTTACCAAACCAGCATATGATTTTCGTGTGTGTTGTGTAGAACAAAATGCATCTATATCGACTGAGGCTGGTCGTTACTTTGGTTACTAATGCGGCAAACAATGCTAGAGATAAGGTCTTGAAGGCGTGTCGAATTTGATTAATAGAGGCCACCTTGGACAGGCAAGGTCAATGATGGAACCGTACTTGCATGAGAGTAGGGCTGGTGGTGCCGGGAGTGCATAATCAGAAAGTGGCGCCCTCTATTTTTTTCTCTGTTGTTTGTTTCTCTTGAAAATTTATATTTGAGGGAATTACCTTTCCAATAAAAAAAACTTAGGCATAAAAGTAGACTTTTTCCTGGAATCACAATTAAATACATATGAACTAAGCCAATAAATTAGTATTCTTGCGAGTTTTGATAAGAGAAGACGCACATTAGAATGAATACCTTGTGAAGTATTTTATTTATTTATTTATTTTTTCTGTGATAAGTACCTTGTCAAGTGATTTTGATAGTTATTACTAAAAACTTTATACCAGAATTATATCTGCTGAAAAATATAGAGGCTTATTGTTTGAATATTTGAGCATGTAGGCTTTATCAGTGGAAATTTAATGGTGCGGAATCTGGAGATGGTTCATAAGCTGGGAAAGCACTGAGAAAAGAAGAACAAGAAAATACCAAGGTTCTCCTCATTAATGCGATCTCACTTGCACATGCCAGTTGTAAGTTCTCATTTCTTGGATGGTTTGGATCTGTATGTTAAAGTTGTTATTATCATGTGAAAGAGCTACCATTATACTATTGACTTCCTTTTTTTGTTGTGTTATGAATTTCATTAGGTGCTTCTGTTTTTTGCTACTTTCAACGATACAAATAAAACTTACGTTATTATTATTATTATTTTTTCTTAATTGCAGGCGACAATTGGAAAACAAGATGGTTGACAACCATAAAGACATGAGCAATGTTACAATTTGGAATCGTGGCTGCTGGAGAAAGGGATGTGATCATAAGACATTCTCATCATGACTCAGACTTTATAATATAACTGTTCCTATTTTGATTTTTGTTTGTAAATGTAGGCATGCCCAAGATCGAAGCCCTCTAAAAACTATATAGCTATTTTTTGGTTTACCATTTTTACTTTGGGCACCCATTGCATACTTCCGATATATTTGGATTGTGACCCCCTTTCTGTTAGGTGCTTTTAGATTAATTTACCACTGACTATAAAAAATACATTGGTATATGAAATTTTCATTGAGCTAAAGAGGTTACTCCATGACCTCTTTGCAGGTGTGTAGTTCTAAGAGAGCCATGAAATATGAGAAGCTATTGGCTAGGTTGAAGAAATTGATTTCTATTCTGCCTACTATTTGGCCAAGCTAATTCTGCTATATGAGAGGTGAAGTTGAAATTTTTAAGTAAGATATGGTGAATTCTATTTTGTGTCCTCGTCATGAATAACACCTATTGAATATCTGCATACTGTTGATATTGAATCTGAAATGGACAGTATCTCTTGGATTCTTTGAAGTCGTCTACAGACTGGTCCATCTTATGCCAAATCCATCCCACTGTGAGCCTATTATATACTTCTCTTGATAGTTCTAAAATCGTCTTATACAAGTCTAATGTTAATGGATTTGCTTTAGTCCTAGAAGTAGTAGTTGGTTAACTAGTGAAACTTGCACATACTATGCTTAGAAACATCTTTTTGAAGTTTTGTTTGATATTCCATCACTTGTGGCTCAGTTTTGATGTCTCATCCTCACTTCAAAGGCAAACAGTGATTGTAACCTTGTATGCTAGGACTAAAATTTTGTTTCTTCATTTCATTTAGCTTGTCCCTAATAATAAACTCGGTCGAGCAGAACATAGAAAACCAGTTGAAGGCAAGGCACCCAGAATTGGTTGAATGGTTTAGAATGGTGGAACTGCCACATATAGCGGGATTTTTCATTCCATTGTTGAAGAAGTGGTCTATGGAATATGCTGGAAGGTTAGCTCACAGAATTCTCAGCTTTTAGTATAACATTGTTGAATCTTAGACAAATTCCCACTGCTTTTACTAGTTTATTTTTTCATCTAGTACCTAGAAATGGGAAAATAGTATAAAACACAATAATTTTCAGTGGTGTTGCAGGGAGTATTCTGGCTATAAGCTGCTGTGGTGGTAGCCTTTTCATTTACCCCAAGTTTTCTTCACGCTCTGTGTATCAACGTTTCATGGAGGTCAGTTATTTAGCCAGGATCGTATGGCTGGAAATAACTGCCATAACTGCAGTTTAATTACATACCATAATCATCAGTTATCCGTGAATAAAAATTTTCAAATCATTTGACATGGATTAGAACTTAAGAAATGTTATAAAGCATTTGGTCTTCATCTGGAGAGGTTAAGTCATGTTGATCACCATCCTTAACTTAAATCCTATTAAGCAAGAATACATTTTCTTATAATTCCCGTTTAGAAAGTAGCTTTGCTGATTGATTGAGAGTTTCTACTTTTGATTTCTGAGATAAAGCACCCAAAATTTGTTAAATGCTGTGATTATGTGAAGACTTGTGGAGATTTGAGATTCAAAAAGCCGCTTTTGACTGGACATATTATCCTAGTCCAGCCAATGACTGGACATATTATCCTAGTCCAGCCAAATCATGTCTTTTTATTGAGAATTTTGGGATTTTCTAATATCGTACATCATTTTAAGTTTCATATAATATGATGTGCTATGGTGTTTGCTTGGCTCATAAGCATAATTAATGATGGATGCTGTAAAACATATTAGCACTTTGAAGTTCTTTTTAACCTTCAATTCTGTTTTCTCTTTCAACTTTTGGTTTTTATTTAAATCTAACCTTGAATGAAAGGTCTGTTGCATTTGCTCAATGAATAAGTCTCATGGCCCTTTATTTGTAGGAAATAGCAGGAGATGATCTTCAAATAGAAGCATTGCCAGTTGGATCTATTGCTTCCGACTCCGCCGTAACTGCACTGTTATACTGGCAAGGAAAGATTTTTGTTGGCTGTGTTGATAGAATTATCAAGGTAGGCTATACTTTTTACTCCGGCTTTTTTAATGAGAGACTGACTATCCATAGACTTCAATCTAGAAAACTTCTTGTTACAATTACAGGTTTGAAGACCCCATTACTTATTGAAATCTAAAAAATAGTCTACCTGTGCTAAGAATTTGCTTATAGAAAACTAACTTCAAGCATTCTGAGCAGAAACTGGATCATTTTAGTTCTGGAATATACGATGTTCAATGTACCATCTCAAGAAGTCATTCTATTATTGAATCTTTGTTTAATTTCACCAGGTGTATTCTGGGCAGTGATGGAAGCATCACTTAAGAAGATGTCAACCAAACTCAATACGTTGGCGAAGCTGCTAAGGGTGATGGGTCCATTGCTGAGATGAAAACGGGGGAAGGAAAAACCTTGGTTTCCACATTAGCAGCCTCTCTCAATGCCCTCACTGGTGAGGGTGTTCATGGTATGTGTTCCGTCCTAACTTGTTTGAAATGTGGTTGTTTCTTTTATGTGTGCAAATGAATGAAACGATCATGCATAGCTTTTCTTCAATGGCATCGAAATGGTGCTAGTAGAATGATTCAAATGTAAGCAAGGCAATTGAATTGCTTGTATTGATTTGTGGAAAACATCCATGAGTACAAGAATCAGGATAGGCGTCTCAATAATTATATTTTCTGGGATCTCCTGCTGGGCTTCAGTTGGTTAGTTGGAATATGTCTCCTGACAGAAAGTTAATGTTAAAATTTGTCTTATTTAAAGTGTGATAGGACTAGGAATTTTAAAAGTTGTTTTCACATCTGAGAAAACAATTAAGTATATAGCTTTTAAGTATAATTTAACTTATTGGATTATTTTCCAGATTATCCTTGTAAGCACATTAACAATACCTCTACAAAAGCTAAGATATGGAAGACTAGTGACAACACTGTTATAAAATCCATTCATCCTCCTGAAGCTAAGATAGAAAAAAATATTAATGGAACCATAGTCACAGCTTCACCTTTTAAGACTAAGCCAAAGGATAAAGGAACTGCTAGTGCAACCGATATTAGAAGGATTATGGAACAAATCAATTATACTAATATGTTTCTCATAACCCTTGGAAATCAAGTCAACAGAGTTGAGGAGATTATTGAAACTCAGGATCACCTTAAGAAGCCTTTTGTTAAGAATGATAATAAGCCTTTGTTTAAGCCTTTTGAATTATCTAAGAAATTCCAGGAAAATCCTCAAATTGATCAAGCTTTCATTGATAGAATAAGCCAAAAGGTTAAAGATAATCTTGTTATCCCTGAAACACCTCAAACTTTTGCCATCCATGAAACACCTCTACATTCCCATAGAAGAATCCTTTTGGTTAAAAGGAATATTAGTCCAAAAGCAAAGGATAATGGACTAATTAGGTTAACCAGAGAACCTTCTATCCAAAACCCTTTTAAGGATCATAGTGATAAACAAGATACCCTGACTATTAAAGATCTTCAAGAAGAAATAGGGCAGTATAAGAAGGATATTAAGAACCTAAGACAATCTACAAGCTCAGAATTCCCTATCCCTCATTATTATATCAATAGGGTAGGTTTTTACCACAGTAATCCTAAAAAGGAAGACTTTGAAGAAGTTCTTGAATCTTCACATAACAATAATGATAAGATAAATGCATACTTAAATACTATTAGTAAAGTTATCTTCCAAAGGTGGGAAGTCTCTCTTACTGTAGTAATTAAGAATAAATTTATCCTTGATATTATTGCTTTAATTGATTCAGGTGCAGCTTTGAATTGTCTACAAGAAGGTCTTGTACCTACCCAGCTTTATGAAAAAACCAGGCAAACCCTTTTTGGTGCTAATGGTAAAAAGCTTATTATCAAGTACAAGCTATCGAATGCCCATGTTTGCAACCAAGGCATTTGCATTAAGCAAACCTTCATTCTTGTTAAAGATCTCAAGGAGAAAGCTCTCCTTGGAGCCCCTTTCTTAAGCTCCATCTTTCCCATGTGGGTAGATGATCGCTTACAAATGAGGCCCGAGCCTCCTTAAATAGGCAAAAAGGAATCTTGAATAGTAATAATGAATAGTAGACCCGTGCTTGAATAGTAATAATGAATAGTAGACTCGTGCTTGAATAGTGCTTGAATAGTAAAAGTGAACAGTAGCACTTTTGACTTTTGACCCGGAATCTTGCTTTCGGCTGAAATGGCTTCTGACAGGCTTCTTTAAACTGAATGAACACATGCTTGCTGCTTTTGGTGCAGAAACTGCAAAACTTGAAATATTCTTGATGGAAGACATAAGGCTGATGATTACTTAGATCTTCTTATTGGAGGAAGGATTCCTTCACAGTCATCACCATTGTCTGGAAGGTAGCTTGTTGAATTATCAGACTCTGCATAAGAATTTTCTTGGGAGAAACTTGAGCTTCCTTCTTCAAGGATTTTCTGGAAATCTTGAGGGGTCTTAGCTGCTGCGAGCATGGCTTGTAACTGTTGCTTTTTGAGGAGAAACTGAGACATATCATCACTGGTTGAGACTTGTGTGGGGTTCTTGAGGAAATACTGCTTGACTGCATCAATAGATGCATCATTTTTCAAGGCATCCCACTATTTAGTTTTAAAAGTCCTTCCCAGAGATGGAAAGGCTGCTGATTCGTCTGTAATGATAATATAGTCCCACTGGACTATCCAAGCAAGGCCAAAATTGCTGAAAAAGAATAGTAAAGGGGGAAAAACTGAAAGTTCTCTGGGGATATCAAAAGAACTTCTGAATAGCTCAAAGCCATCCAGGATGGGCTTAGGAAGAATCTTAATAGTCGGACCATAATAAGTCCACCAACTGTAGAACCAAAATGGGAAAGAGGAAAACTGATTCTTAGATGGAAAATAGAACATCCATGAATGATGGAAGTCCCTATTTTGGATCAGAAAAGCATTAAACCATGCTCTCTGATAATCCCAATAATTAAAAAACCTTGGTTTTGATGGTTCAGAAAATTCCCTTGAAAGATTAGGATTTCCACCCCATTGCTTGACAGTAAGAATCTTATAGATGTGGCAGGTGGAGAACGCCAAACCCATATTGCTGAATTTGTCAGCATGATGCTTAATTTTAAGGTCCCAGGTTTAAGCTTGGTTACTGATAAGGAAGTTGATGATTCAAAAATTTGCAGAATGATTGAAGAACCTTTCCAGTACCAAAAAGGCATCAAGAAGTTGATTTGCAACTGCAACAGAAATTTCACAATCAGTCGTGTTTGCTTGGACTTGCAATACTATTCACCAATCAGCATCAAATTCAAGGGTGAAGATTTATTATTAACTCCAAAAAAGCTTCTGGACCATGGTCTGGTCCATCAAATCATCTGTTCTGATCCCAACCAAGTTTCCCAGTTTGGAAGAAAAATTGCTCTTGGCCTAACCCAAAGATTTAAAATGAATAAGAAATTCGCGGACGCCATCATCATCAGCAAAGCTCCTGAGTGGGTTTCTAGTGGCAAGCTTATTCCAGCTCAGCACATTGTTTCTCTTCACTATCAGAATAGGAGACCTACTCGGCTGTCTTACCCTCTGCTATTTTCTGATATCTGTGTTGAACCCATTATTAAGCAAATCAAACACTGGAGAGCCAGAATTATTTGCAGGGATTTTGAGGCTTTTCCAAGAAATATGGGACATTTCATTGCTGCAGATTCTTGTCATCAAATTTTCTGTGGCAAGAAGTTAAACCCTCTTCCAACCATGTCTATTACTGAAGATATCAAGCTTCTTGAAGATCATCGTAAGGATTTCTCATGATGGCCGGTCAACAAGAATATTTCAAGCTTTGCAGTTTCTACACCAAAAGCAGCAAGCATGTGTCTACACAGTCTAAAGAAGCCTGTCAGCCGTCTTTTCAGCCGAAAGCAAGATTCCGGGTCAAAAGTCAAAAGTGCTACAGTTCCCTGTTACTATTCACTTTTACTATTCAAGCACTATTCAAGCACGGGTCTACTGTTCATTGTTACTATTCAAGATTCCTTTTTGCCTATTTAAAGAGGCTCGGTCGGTAATCAAAACAAACTTATATTATACATAAGGAGAAATATCTTACAATGGACGAGGGTAGGAAAGCTTGAAGGCTTGAAATGATTACATGATGAGAGAGAAAGAAGAGAGAAGGGAGAGCATAAGCTTGGGAGAGAAAATTAAGCGTGCTTACAAATGAGGCCCGAGCCTCCTTAAATAGGCAAAAAGGAATCTTGAATAGTAACAATGAATAGTAGACCCGTGCTTGAATAGTGTTTGAATAGTAAAAGTGAACAGTAAGAGTGAACAGTAGCACTTTTGACTTTTGACCCGGAATCTTGCTTTCGGCTGAAATGGCTTCTAACATGCTTCTTTAAACTGAATGAATACATGCTTGCTGCTTTTGGTGCAGAAACTGCAAAGCTTGAAATATTCTTGATGGAAGACATAAGGCTGATGATTACTTAGATCTTCTTATTGGAGGAAGAATTCCTTCACAGTCATCACCATTGTCTGGAAGGTAGCTTGTTGAATCATCAGACTCTGCATAAGAATTTTCTTGGGAGAAGCTTGAGCTTCCTTCTTCAAGGATTTTCTGGAAATCTTGAGGGGTCTTAGCTGTTGCGAGCATGGCTTGTAACTGTTGCTTTTTGAGGAGAAACTGAGACATATCATCACTGGCTGAGACCTGTGTGGGGTTCTTGAGGAAATACTGCTTGACTGCATCAATAGATGCATCATTTTTCAAGGCATCCCACCATTTAGTTTTAAAAGTCCTTCCCAGAGATGGAAAGGCTGCTGATTCGTTTGTAATGATAATATAGTCCCACTGGACTATCCAAGCAAGGCCAAAATTGCTGAAAAAGAATAGTAAAGGGGGAAAAGCTGAAAGTTCTCTGGGGATATCAAAAGAACTTCTGAATAGCTCAAAGCCATCCAGGATGGGCTTAGGAAGAATCTTAATAGTCGGACCATAATAAGTCCACCAACTGTAGAACCAAAATGGGAAAGAGGAAAGCTGATTCTTAGATGGAAAATAGAACATCCATGAATGATGGAAGTCCCTATTTTGGATCAGAAAAGCATTAAACCATGCTCTCTGATAATCCCAATAATTAAAAAACCTTGGTTTTGATGGTTCAGATGTCCCATATTTCTTGGAAAAGCCTCAAAATCCCTGCAAATAATTCTGGCTCTCCAGTGTTTGATTTGCCTAATAATGGGTTCAGCACAAATATCAGAAAATAGCAGAGGGTAAGACAGCTGAGTAAGTCTCCTATTCTGATAGTGAAGAGAAACAATGTGCTGAGCTGGAATAAGCTTGCCACTAGAAACCCACTCAGGAGCTTTGTTGATGATGATGGCGTCCGCGAATTTCTTATTCATTTTAAATCCTTGGGTTAGGCCAAGAGCAATTTTTCTTCCAAACTGGGAAACTTGGTTGGGATCAGAACAGATGATTTGATGGACTAGACCATGGTCCAGAAGCTTTTCTGGAGTTAACAATAAATCTTCACCCTTAAATTTGATGCTGATTGGTGAATAGTATTGCAAGTCCAAGCAAACACGACTGATTGTGAAATTTCTGTTGCAGTTGCAAATCAACTTCTTGATGCCTTTTTGGTACTGGAAAGGTTCTTCAATCATTTTGCAAATTTTTGAATCATCAACTTCCTTATCAGTAACCAAGTTTAAACCTGGGACCTTAAGACCAATATTGGTAGAAAGATAGAGATGAAGATCCTGGAGGTATGAAGAGATGAAGATCTGTTTTTCTTCTGCTGAGGACTTAGCCTTTTCCAAAATTAGGAGACGTAGTTCTGGCTGAAGAGAGTATAGATTCTCTGTCTTATGATGATACATCCTTAGCATACGGTAACCCAACTCTTCCTCACTCAATTTATCATTCACCAGTGGGGTAGAATGCTTATTCTCACCATTTTCCAGTGGGGAAAATGAGGCTTGAGCTTTTGACATGAGCTTATGAAAGTCAACTAATTCAAGTTTCCTTTCAAGAGTCTCATACCTTCCCTGCCATTCAAAAATGCAATTGATATAATCAGATAAAGTGTTAGTATTGTTAAAAGATGGATTTGTGGGGAAGGAATCTTCCACAAAAGGTAGAGATTCCGAGCTTGAATCTATATCCCTACTAGGGGATGCTGAAGGAATGTGATGATTGAAGTGGCTGGAAGAACCTGCTACCTGTTAATTAAATAATTTAGCTAAGTTAATTTTTTGAATTTAAATCAAACTCTATAAAAAAAAATTACTAAATATAGAAATTAACTATAATTGAATGTGAAAATAAATCACAATAATAATAAAAAATGAACATATTTAATATTCCAAATATACTAGTTCATGTTAATTAAATAATTTAAATAAGTTAATTTTTTGAATCTAAATGTAATTCTATAAAAAAATGTACTAAATATAAAAATTAACTATAATTGAATGTGAAAATAAATCACAATAATCATAAAAAATGAACATATTTGACATTCCAAATATACTAGTTCATGTTAATTAAATAATTTAGCTAAGTTAATTTTTTGAATCTAAATCTAATTTTATGAAAAATTTACTAAATATATAAATTAACTATAATTGAATGTGAAAATAAATCACAATAATCACAAAAAAAAAATGAACATATTTGATATTCCAAATATACTAGTTCATGTTAATTAAATAATTTGGTTAAGTTAATTTTTTGAATCTAAATCTGATTCTATAAATTTTTTTTTTACGAAATATAGAAATTAACTATAATTAAATGTAAAAATAAATCACAATAATCGTAAAAAAAAATGAAAATATTTGATATTCCAAATATACTAGTCCATGTTAATTAAATAATTTAGCTAAGTTAATTTTTTGAATCTAAATATAATTCTATGGATAATTTACTAAATATAGAAATTAACTATAATTTAATGTGAAAATAAATCACAATAATCATAAAAATTGAACATATTTAATATTCCAAATATACTAGTTCATGTTAATTAAATAATTTAGCTAAGTTAATTTTTTGAATTTAAATCAAATTCTATGAAAAAATTACTAAATATAGAAATTAACTATAATTGAATGTGAAAATAAATCACAATAATCATAAAAAATGAACATATTTAATATTCCAAATATACTAGTTCATGTTAATTAAATAATTTAACTAAGTTAATTTTTTGAATCTAAATGTAATTCTATAAAAAATTTACTAAACATAAAAATTAACTGTAATTGAATGTGAAAATAAATCACAATAATCATAAAAAATGAACATATTTGACATTCCAAACATACTAGTTCATGTTAATTAAATAATGTAGCTAAGTTAATTTTTTGAATCTAAATCTAATTTTATGAAAAATTTACTAAATATATAAATTAACTATAATTGAATGTGAAAATAAATCACAATAATCACAAAAAAAATGAACATATTTGATATTCCAAATATATTAGTTTATGTTAATTAAATAATTTGGCTAAGTTAATTTTTTGAATCTAAATCTATTCTATAAATTTTTTTTTACTAAATATAGAAATTAACTACAATTAAATGTAAAAATAAATCACAACAATCGTAAAAAAAATGAACATATTTGATATTCCAAATATACTAGTTCATGTTAATTAAATAATTTAGCTAAGTTAATTTTTTGAATCTAAATCTAAATCTAAATCTATGAAAAAATTACCAAATATAAAAATTAACTATAATTGAATGTGAAAATAAATCATAATAATCATAAAAAATAAACCTATTTGATATTCCAAATATATTGGTTCATGTTAATTAAATAATTTAGCTAACTTAATTTTTTGAATCTAAATATAATTCTATGGAAAATTTACTAAATATAGAAATTAACTATAATTTCATGTGAAAATAAATCACAATAATCATAAAAATTGAACATATTTGATATTCCAAATATACTAGTTCATGTTAATTAAATAATTTAGCTAAGTTAATTTTTTGAATTTAAATCAAACTCTATAAAAAAAATACTAAATATAGAAATTAACTATAATTGAATGTGAAAATAAATCACAATAATCATAAAAAATGAACATATTTAATATTCCAAATATACTAGTTCATGTTAATTAAATAATTTAAATAAGTTAATTTTTTGAATCTAAATGTAATTCTATAAAAAATTTACGAAATATAAAAATTAACTGTAATTGAATGTGAAAATAAATCACAATAATCATAAAAAATGAACATATTTGACATTCCAAATATACTAGTTCATGTTAATTAAATAATTTAGCTAAGTTAATTTTTTGAATCTAAATCTAATTTTATGAAAAATTTACTAAATATATAAATTAACTATAATTGAATGTGAAAATAAATCACAATAATCACAAAAAAATGAACATATTTGATATTCCAAATATACTAGTTCATGTTAATTCAATAATTTGGTTAAGTTAATTTTTTGAATCTAAATCTAATTCTATAAAATTTTTTTTTACTAAATATAGAAATTAACTA
Organism: Vitis riparia; assembly: GCF_004353265.1. Taxonomy (NCBI): domain Eukaryota; kingdom Viridiplantae; phylum Streptophyta; class Magnoliopsida; order Vitales; family Vitaceae; genus Vitis; species Vitis riparia. Next base: position 21,147,792 of record NC_048431.1, on the reverse strand, counting down.
TAATTAAATGTAAAAATAAATCACAATAATCGTAAAAAAATGAACATATTTGATATTCTAAATATACTAGTTCATGTTAATTAAATAATTTAGCTAAGTTAATTTTTTGAATTTAAATCAAATTCTATGAAAAAATTACTATATATAGAAATTAACTATAATTGAATGTGAAAATAAATCACAATAATCATAAAAAATGAACATCTTTAATATTCCAAATATACTAGTTCATGTTAATTAAATAATTTAAATAAGTTAATTTTTTGAATCTAAATGTAATTCTATAAAAAATTTACTAAATATAAAAATTAACTGTAATTGAATGTGAAAATAAATCACAATAATCACAAAAAAATGAACATATTTGATATTCCAAATATATTAGTTTATGTTAATTAAATAATTTGGCTAAGTTAATTTTTTGAATCTAAATCTAATTCTATAAATTTTTTTTTACTAAATATAGAAATTAACTATAATTAAATGTAAAAATAAATCACAATAATCGTAAAAAAAATGAACATATTTGATATTCCAAATATACTAGTTCATGTTAATTCAATAATTTGGTTAAGTTAATTTTTTGAATCTAAATCTAATTCTATAAAATTTTTTTCTAAATATAGAAATTAACTATAATTAAATGTAAAAATAAATCACAATAATCGTAAAAAAATGAACATATTTGATATTCCAAATATACTAGTTCATGTTAATTAAATAATTTAGCTAAGTTAATTTTTTGAATTTAAATCAAATTCTATGAAAAAATTACTATATATAGAAATTAACTATAATTGAATGTGAAAATAAATCACAATAATCATAAAAAATGAACATCTTTAATATTCCAAATATACTAGTTCATGTTAATTAAATAATTTAAATAAGTTAATTTTTTGAATCTAAATGTAATTCTATAAAAAATTTACTAAATATAAAAATTAACTGTAATTGAATGTGAAAATAAATCACAATAATCACAAAAAAATGAACATATTTGATATTCCAAATATATTAGTTTATGTTAATTAAATAATTTGACTAAGTTAATTTTTGAATCTAAATCTAATTCTATAAATTTTTTTTTACTAAATATAGAAATTAACTATAATTAAATGTAAAAATAAATCACAATAATCGTAAAAAAAATGAACATATTTGATATTCCAAATATACTAGTTCATGTTAATTAAATAATTTAGCTAAGTTAATTTTTTGAATCTAAATATAATTCTATGGATAATTTACTAAATATAGAAATTAACTATAATTTAATGTGAAAATAAATCACAATAATCATAAAAAATGAACATATTTAATATTCCAAATATACTAGTTCATGTTAATTAAATAATTTAAATAAGTTAATTTTTTGAATCTAAATGTAATTCTATAAAAAAATTACTTAATATAAAAATTAATTGTAATTGAATGTGAAAATAAATCACAATAATCATAATAAATGAACATATTTGACATTCCAAATATACTAGTTCATGTTAATTAAATAATTTAGCTAAGTTAATTTTTTGAATCTAAATCTAATTATATGAAAAATTTACTAAATATATGAATTAACTATAATTGAATGTGAAAATAAATCACAATAATCACAAAAAAATGAACATATTTGATATTCCAAATATATTAGTTTATGTTAATTAAATAATTTGGCTAAGTTAATTTTTTGAATCTAAATCTAATTCTATAATTTTTTTTTACTAAATATAGAAATTAACTACAATTAAATGTAAAAATAAATCACAATAATCGTAAAAAAAATGAACATATTTGATATTCCAAATATACTAGTTCATGTTAATTAAATAATTTAGCTAAGTTAATTTTTTGAATCTAAATATAATTATATGGATAATTTACTAAATATAGAAATTAACTATAATTTAGTGTGAAAATAAATCACAATAATCATAAAAAATGAACATATTTAATATTCCAAATATACTAGTTCATGTTAATTAAATAATTTAACTAAGTTAATTTTTTGAATTTAAATGTAATTCTATAAAAAATTTACTTAATATAAAAATTAACTGTAATTGAATGTGAAAATAAATCACAATAATCATAATAAATGAACATATTTGACATTAAAATACCTTAACTTGGGTTCATTGCTTTGTACCCAAATTCCATCATTTTTTTGTATATTTTTTTAAAAAAAATGGAATTTTAAAACAATGACAAAAAGACAATTTTAATATGAAATTTGAAAGAGCCTTGCAGCTTTTTTGAGGTGACATTATATGCCCAAAACTAGTTACAGGTAAACGGGAAATTGCACTTAAATGACCTCTATGTTTATAGAATTCTATTAAAGAAAGGATGTTTTTTTTCTTTTTTCCAAATGATAAAAGGATAATTTTGAGATGAAATTTGAGTGAGCCCACCAATATTTTAAGGGAGGACCATGTTGGAATGGGTTCACCAGTAAATGAATGTAAGCTCCTAATTAGATATAAAACAAAATATAACCCTCTTGGGGCTTATTTTTCCAATTTGACCCACTTGCATCAAATGTGGTTTTAATTTTTATGAAATAATATTCTTTATAGTTCTTAATGTATTTTTATTTTTAAAACAAAAGGCAAGAGAACAGTTTTTTCAATAATTTTTTAATTATCTTTTATTGATTTTCAATGGTCTATGAATTTACTTGTATTGATAATAGGATGGAAAGAACTTATAAGTGCTAATTTCTCATTTTTAAAATTGTTCTAAAAGAATTTTAAAATAAAAAAATTCATACCTTTATCTTTATTTTATTTTTTCAAATTATAATAAGATTAAGATGGTGTTTATTTTTCGACTAAATAGAAAACATCAAAATATTTAATTTTTTTTATTCAATTAAAAGTACCCTATTGATATCAACTAACACAATTAAAGTGAACTTATTAATAATAGGTTCAGTTTAATTATATTGATTGATATCAACAAAACACTTTTATTTGAATAGAAAAAGTCAAATATTTTGATTTTCTCAATTCAAAAAAAAAAAAAAAAAAACAAAACAAAAACACCACTTAAATATGTATTGATAAACAAATATGACTTTTAAAATTGTTTTCGGATATTTAACTTTAAAAAATTTAAAGAAAAATAGTTAATTGAATAAAACATTTAATTTTTTAAAAAATATTGTTCTAATTAGACATAAAATTATTAAGCAAATAGAAAATTGAGATAACATTCTTTGTATAATATTAAAAAAAAAAATGATGAAACTGATCTTTGCCTTTATTTAATTCAACATTTACAATAATCTTTTTCATGATATGTATAACAAATTAATATACTTCTGTTCAGCACAATGTCATTATTTCATTTATAAGAGTGTTATTTTAATATATTTGAGAAAATATAATCTTACTATATTGTTCTTTTAATTTTTATATTTTAATATTGGTGATTAAAGATTAGGGTGGGCCGACTTTGACTCTCCAGTGTTTCTTGGACTGCTTTGTCAATCTTCGCCTTAACCATGCAACACGTATCCCACCAGCACATTTAGTACTTTAAGTGGATATTCAAACCTAACATTATGGAAGAGATAAAGAAGAAGCAGAAAAAGGAAAAGGGCAATAATCAAGATTCTGTGTCCTTTCCTATATCATTTGATGAGTTATTAGTGTTGATTTCTCATTTAAAATTGTTTTTACCATAAATTATGGTACTAATGGCTTATTATTTAAGTTTTTTATTTTTTATTTTTTAAAATTATTAATTTTATTATATATCTAACATGTTGAATATTGTTTAATTTGAAGTTTATTTTCTTAACAAAAAAATTTAAAAATATGATTTTATGTAGAAGAAAAATAATAAAGTCATTATAACCTAATTTTTGTCTATAAATATTTGATATTAAAAGAATCATTATTTAAGTTTTTATTTATTTTTAAAAACACTGCCTTGTTAATGAATCTAACAAATAAATTTTTATTTGGTTTGAAGTTTGTTTATAAAAAAATATAAAAATATGATATATATATATATATATATAAAGAAATGAAATTTGTATCAATCAAAGTTTAAATTTGAACATGTGAATGTGTACGATAAACTGATTGATGACGCTATTTTGCCTTAGGGAAAAACATAGCATGTGACACAGTGGGATGGTGGGAATGTGAATTTATAAGCCAATATATTTTTAAAACATAATTTATTTAAAATTCTTATATTTTATAATTTCTCCTTTTTAGTGTTTTTAAACCGACAGTTATATTGTATTATTAACAAATTTTAGAAATGCAATATCAGCTTTCATAATTCCATTATCAGCTTGGCCGTGGGTGTGTGATGGTGAGGATGCCGGCTGGGAAGGCTCGGATGGTGTTGTCAGCTGTGTTGGAGGGCGAAGGTGGTGTGCATGGAGAAGGAGGCATGGTTACCAGATCAGTAGAGGCAATGGTGGAAGACATTTGAGTAGCAAATTGGGGGCACATGCATGGTTGAAGTCAAAAAGGGTATCTGATTAATATTTCCCAGGAGTGACTATGATAATATGTGGTACTGCAATCGCCAAAATGGAAGAAAGAAGTGAAGTTGTGTCCTTAGTGATGATTAATTTGGCAACCCCATGAATGGAACAAAGAAGTGAGGTCGTGTCATTAGCTATGATAAACTACATTGCCTATGCTCAGAAAACACCTATGACAAGATGTGGTCCGATGTGGAGCACATGCATGGTTAAAATAAAAAAGGGTGTCTGATTAATATTTTCCAGGAGAGAAAACACAGTTTCAATTCATATAGTAAAGTTGATATGTTATTTTCGAGATCCACGTGCATCCCAAAAGTCATCCACTCAACTTAAACCCCTAGGTCAATACCTTCCTCAATGGCTAAATCATCAACCAAGAAAAGAGAAACAAATAATAAAATAATAGGTCGAAATGGTGTCTGACTATGCCTTCTCAGAAGAATGAACCATTAATATTTTGGACAAATTTTCACCGGAGTTAGGGGAGAGCGTATAGAATGACAAATGTCACAACCTGCTCAACAGCTCAACACCTAAGCCCGTGACAACAAGGCGTCGCTTGTAAATCCAGTCCGTCTTCCATGGCCTCCCAACACACTCTTGATACGAAATCAACCTCCCGCCATAGATAAGAGATTGAGAGATGAACCCGCACCACATTTTAGAACCTTGGAACCGAAACCTCCAACTAGCGATGGAATTCTAGAACCCAAACAACTCGTTAACCTAAAAATGAACAATTATTTTATGTAGAAATGGATCTATCTATCCCCACAACATAATGCAAAAAGCACTCCCCGAAACACTACATAATGGAGGTATGCACTCACGAGAACTACACGAGTGCAACGTATCCGCAAAAAGAGTCACTAGTCTCACCATTCTCCGCAGAGGGAAATTCTTCTAGCAAGGCTTCCAAAGGGAAGATCTCTTCAGTTGGTGGGGTCATCTCATTTTCCACTTGATTAGTCATAGAGCGCTCTGATGACTCTGAAACCATCAGTGCATGAGTCGAACCTGCATTTGGAACATTCCCAAACAAAGAGCCAAGATCGGCTGCATAGTTGTTGTTAACTTTTGGGTCAGGAATCAAAACCCCCGTATTTGGAATACTGGTAATCAAAGGACCAAACTGGTCTGGATGGTTGTAAATTGTTGGGTCCATAGCCTGGTAATTGAAACCGGGTCCTTGAGCGGGGAGAGCCCCCGCAGGGTCTGTTGAAATGGAACCGACTCTATGGAGCCGAGCCTCAGGATCGGGTGTAATGTCACCGAAGCCCTGCTGTACTACTGGGTTATACAGCGAGGGAAGATTGGGTAGCTGTGCATCTGAGTGCAACCCCAGGGCATAGCTCCTCAGGTAAGCAGCAGTAGAAGTCAACCCATCAGCAACTGCGAGTAACGGTTGTATCGGTGTCTGAGTGGCAGGGGGGATATTCCCAAATAAAGAGCCAACACGGACTGCATAGTTTTGGTTAAGTTGTGGGAAAGGAATCGTATTTAGAAAACTGGTAATCAAAGGGCCAAACTGGTCTGGATAGTAAACTGTTGGGTCCTCCGTAGCCTGATAATTGAGATGGGAGCGATGTCCATGCCGAGGATTCCATGCAAAGCTGGCATCTGAGTGCAACTTGCGGACTTCATCCTTGGGATCATTCAAAGGACAAGTCAACAAATCAGCAGTGTCAAGAAGCTGGTGCCTTGGTGTCTGAGTGACAAGGCTCGGAGTCTCCTCTTTTGAAAGCTTCTTCTTCAGATTGTTATGCCAGAAATTCTTAATCCCAGTATCCGTTCTCCCTAGCAGGTGCTTTGCAATAGTTGCCCACCTGAAAAGCCAACACAAGTTCGATTAAGTACCCTAAACCCTAATAGCTAGAAAAATGATGAACAAAATGAGGATGACTCTGATTACTTATTGCCATGCTGCTTTTGGAGTTTGATAATGGTGGCTTCTTCCTCTTCAGAGAAGGGCTTTTGGTTGATACCAGGCTTCAGTTTGCTGTTCCACCTTAGCCTACAACTCTTCGGACTCCTATCCAGGCCTGCACCCGTTGGGACATCTTTCCAGCGTCCAGTCTTACCATGTCTCTGCATATATTCAACAAGTCTCCTGTCTTCACCCTGTGACCATGGAACTCTCTCCTGGACTTTCTGCTTCTGTGCTCTTGCCATCATCGGTTTCCCTGCAAATTATGATGGAAGAAAACCCCATAAATTTTCCATGAAACGCTGAACATTACAAATAAATCAACAAAGAATCATTGAAATTTGAGACCTTGAAGATATAAGCGGGCACATGACATTGCTATAACACAAACTTGTTCTTTATAGTGGGGGGATTTCTGATGTGGTTCTGCAATACCCGAAAACCACGGGAGATAAAACTGATGTAGACATTGTTGCCCCACACTCGATGTAGGACCCTGAGAAATAAACTGATGTAGGGGGCAGATAAACTGGAAGATGGTGGGAGATAAAACTGATGAAGGCGATAGTTGCCCCACACTCGATGTAGGACCCTGAGAAATAAACTGATGTAAGGGGCAGATAAACTGATGTAGACGATAGTTGCCCCACACTAAACTGATGTAGGGGGCAGATAAACTGATGTAGACGATGGTTCCTGGAAAGTTGACCCATATGTTATCACCCTCCTTCCCTCTCTCCCTCTCTCTCCTGTGTGGTGTATCATATATGATTTCATTATTATGCACTTTAGTCAATTTATTTCAAACTTATTCTCGTTTATTTCATTAACTTAAACATCCAAATGATTAAGCAAACGTTAACTAATCTTTTGTCATCTTAACCACCCCGGAAATACTCTACATTTCTTCAAAACTTCACCTTTTTACTTTAATTTTCTTGGTCAAATTCTTCCTTACTACACTTTTGCATTTTCTAGGTCAAGGTGCACCTATATAATATTATGATTCATTATTATTCATTTTCATGGAAACCAAAACCCCGTTCTTCTTGGAATTTTTTATTTCCCCTTATATAATATTATGATTCACCTTTATTTTTATTTAATATACCAAATGAATCTTAAATATTAAAGAAAAACTTTTTTTTTTTTAATTATGAAGTGAGTTTTTTTCTTTTTTTCTATAAAAAAGAAAAATTACAAGATAACTCTATTTGAAAGTAAAGAATAATAGTTCTTGTTCCAATTTCTTGTACACGAGTCTTAGAAATTTGTAAATGACAAAAAAACATCAAGTGAGTTTTGATCTATTTTTATAGGTCAAGGTGCATCGCTGAAACATATTTGAAAAAAATAAAATGAAAATAAACAAGTATAAAATTATATTTAATTACCACAATGGAGCATAACTTCAAAAATTAATGTCCAAATAAATATATGTTGGCTACAATTTGTTTAAAATTATTTGCACTAAAATTAAAAATATAAAGTAAACACATGTCAAACTAAAGATGAAAAAAAAAAAAAACCATTTTAACGATCAAACAAGATTTTGTTACAAATGTTACGAACCTTTTAAGTGTTGTTATGATGATAATGATTTGCATATGATATTGGATAATATAATTTAAATAAAATAAAAGGCAGTAAATAAAAAGGAAAAACTATAGGTAAGCTTCTTATGTTATAATATGATAATAATGAATTAATCAAACTATATGTAAAATGCAAAAATAAATAGAGCCATTATTGAGTATGAAGATGCATATGCAGGTGAGGGAAGATGGTGGAATGGGCAGGAGGGTGAGTAGAATTCTCCAGCCTATAATTAATGATGCTTGCCTTGTGTTTCTACCTGCATTCTTACTTTTAAGGACATAGTCAAAGACCCAAGAGAGAGCACATATAATAATAGGGAGAAGATAAAAGTGACCCGCGTTGAAGATAGGGTTGATCATGACGAGGAGCGAGCTGGGGCCCTTACCATGCGAATTCCTAGAGGAGAAGTGGGTGTGGTGTGACAATTAGTCAAGCTCACCCAATTAATTGTGCTCTAATTGTCATGATCTTATAGCAAATTAATCTAACTCGCAAGGTTGAATGATCTGATTGTGGTATACTACTGAAAAGAGTTGAATCATGACTCACTTAATTAGGACAGTTGTTATAAGGTGCATAAAACTATTCAAATGGTATTGGTGTTGACATGCAGTTAAATACACGAGGGGCTGAATCCTCGTTATCTCTGTAAAAGCAACCTAGAAATGAACCACTACTTTGTGTAGGAAAAGGACTAATTAAGTACCCCTCAACATAACATTCGTGACCATGGAGAAGATGACAAACCATACACTAATAGAACTATTATTACAAGTCCAAAATGGTGATCACATCTCAAATATTTACAACATTCTAAGAGAAAGAAAACGGGAAAGAGGAAGTATAGGGTATGTTTGTTGACTATTTTTAAAATTAGTTTTTTATTTTATCCAAAAAAACATAGAAAACATGTTTAGAAATCAAAAGATGTAAAATAATTTTTTGTTCTTAAATATAAAATAATAAAAGTTTAAAAAATGTTTTAAAAGATAAAAATATAGGTTAAAAATATTTCAAAATTTTGAAAAAACTTCTATTTTACAAAGCATTGAAAATCATTTTCAATTCTATTCTTAAAAATTATTTTTCATGACTGATTTGGAAGTAGCCAGTCCTAAAATGATCTCGTGTGCTCTCAAATGCCTCCGATATTGGGCTCAACCAAACAAGTCTATTGAGAGCCTGAGCCCAAACCCAAATAAAATAAAAATAATGCCCATCTCAATGTCTAAAATTAGTCCCAGTCCAAACCCAAGATAACAAAAGAAATAGAATAAAAGCTCAGAGCCCATACGACTGTCAACTCCAAGCCCAATCATCTAAATCCCAAATGCAATCATCAAATATCATTTGAGCCCAAAGCCATATGAAAATAATGCATCTATCCCCTCAATTTTATTTAATTTTTTTTGGAAAAATGGAATGCTTTTGGAATGGAGGCCAGGCACATGAATAATGAAAATGACCAACGGTGACTGTCAAACTTGACATGCATGTGATGCCACAAAATGGATTCTAGGTCTAATATGCCAAAAAGCATAACATCAAACAATGATTTACTCAACTATGCTATGAAATATCTTCTTTGAAATAGTAGAAGTACATCTCATCTATGATACAAATTGATCAACCTATAATCTTCTAGAAATTTAACAAGTGATTATAGTGGATAATAATATCACACATAATACATTTAAAAAAAAAAAAAAGATATTTCATTATTGTTTTAAACTTTTCATAATTTTCTTGAACCCAATATACTAATATGCACTTATAAGGAAACAAATATTTTTTAATCATAAAATTTTTGAATTATAAATATTTTTTTTTTTTTTATGATATGATCATACTAAGCTTCAAAATTTCTTATGATATGAATAGTAGATATTAAAACATAAATAATTTATATCAAAGTTATTTGTTTTAATAAATACTCAATATTAAAAAAATGTGCTACTTCAAGATAAACATCTAATTTTATGAGAGTTGTTTTTTTCACAAACAATTTAAATGTAAATTAATTTTTGAAAATAAATTAAATAGTAGATATTGAAATATAAATAATTTACATGCAAGTTGTTTTTTTTTTTTAAAAGGATAACTTTTTTTAGAACATAATTTTTTTTAATATATAAATACTCAATTTTACTAAGGCAATGTGATAATATAAAATAACCTAAATTACTATTTTACCCTCTTATCTTGTTATTCAAACCCGATGTTTATCTTCTTTGTAAAGGTAGAGATCCATTCATCATCCACTTCTTATCTTCTTTGCAAAGCTAGAGACCTACTCATCATCCAATTCTCTGCAACAAGTGATTCTTCCAAATTGAATCAATTAAACCTTCCACGATATTTTTTTTAAAAAAAAAAATCAATTTCTAATTTATAGGGTTTTGGATGTTCATTTTGATTGTTAGATCTAGGATTCGTCATTGTTTACTGCAACTAGGTTCTGAAAATTCCCTTCTACATCTTCGATCAGGTTTACCTTATTTTCTCTTTCTTCTTCTACTTCTTTATACGTATTTCTTCTTCTCTATAAATCGATTAATTTTTTTTTTTATTAATTTATATTTGGAATTTTTGATGTTTCTTTATTTTGTATTAATGGAAATTTTTTAAGGTTAGGGATTTTATCGGATATGATACTTGTTGAAAATTAGAATAAATTTGAATTCTTTTACTTCCTTTTTTGAAAATAAGAAAAACATTTGCTAGCTTTGAGAATTTAAATATTATAATAAATAATTTTTTTTTGAAAAATATAATTTTATAACTACTTAAGCATGACAAATTATTCAAATTTTTAATAAAAATAATAATTGAATATTTGTGCATTAGAGTTATACAATTTTTTATGGTTAATTTTTATTTATTGAGTATATATATATTTTTTAGTCTTATTATTTAATAACAAAAAACCTCTCAAATTTTATTTTTTTAAAATAAAAGTAAAAATAAAAATATATTTTAAATTATATGTAAGGATATTATTGTAAATTTATTTCTTTTTCATTTTCATTCTTATTATTGTCAAACATCGGAATGGAAACAAATAATCATTCCAATCTTGCATTCCTAAATTCATCCAAATGCTAGAAATGAAATCATCAAATTCATTCCATTCCACTAAGAAATAGGAAAGGAAACAAAATATTATTTTCATTCCCTATTCTGACGTACCAAACACCCCCTAAATGATGATGCTATTTTTATACCATACGGAAAAACATAGCATGTGGCATAGTGGGACCGTTTTCTTTCGGTTTGCATTCACCGTAACCCAACAACCACCCAGCTAAAAATGGGCATGGAAATGTGCTGTCCTCACATCCCCGTCTGCACCCACATTGTACCTATCATCAGTACTTCTAACGCTCACTGCATTGACAAAAACTGAAACACCTGATACTGCCCACATCCATCCCCTCAAAAATGGAAACTTTGATATTGTTTGAAAAGTACGTTTAAAAACAATTTTGAAAATACTTCTTGGAAACTGTTTTGTCCTGTAAGACAAATTGGGAAATATAAAATGTTGTTACCTGTTTTTATCTGTTTTAAAAATAATTTTTATATGTCATATTTATTCTTTATGTTTATATAATTATTTTTTAAATCAGTCCCTAAAATAAATAAAAATACTTAAGATCTTTTTTGCTAATTATTTTTAAAAATAATTAAAAAATAGTTTTTGAAAATTAATTTTTAATTTTTATATAACAAAATTTTCTTTAAAAATCTAAAATACTTTTAACTTTTTAAATATAATTTTTATATCTACTATTTTATTTTTAATCATTTTATATGTTTATATAATTATTTTTTAAATCAATCTTTAAAAAACAAAAGAAAATAATTAAAAGATATTAAAAGTTAAAACACCATATTTTCTGTTTTTAAAAATAGAAAACAGAAAAGAAAATAATTTTTAATTATTCAACTTTTTTTTTTTTATTTATGTTTTTTTAGAACAAAAAACTATTGTAAAAAATAACTGGCCTTTAAAGTTATTGCTTTTTGGTTTTAAAATGTATTTTCTCATTTATTTTTATTTTTTTGAAGAATGGAAAAATGTCCCCAAAAACAGTTACTGAAGAGGCCTAAAGTGTCAAAAACAAAAAAGTGTTTTGAGCTGCTGATGAGTCCACTAGAAATGCAAGCTAGAAAAGGCAATAAGGAAACTTTATGTTTTGAGCTGAGCCCAAAATACAAGTGATTTTAAACCCCAGTTTTTCCAATTTCAAGAAACATATATTAATGTGAAAATTTATTAGATTTTCGTGCACTTTGTCCTGATTGGGTTTTTTATACCCAATATGCCATTCCCTATCCTCCAAGTCGGTTTCCACATCTGAGAAGCCAAGAAAAAGAAAAAAATCCATTGGATTATGATTTTAAGTTGTTAACCCAACAGGGATGAACTTTAAAGAGAAATCTTCCCAGACCCACCACAAAGAAACGTGTGACTATGATAATATGTGGTACTGCAATAGCAAAAATAGGACAAAGAAGTGAGGTTGTGTCCTTAGTTATGATTAATTTGGCAATCCCATGAATGGAACAAAGAAATGAGGTTGTGTACTTAGTTATAATTAATTTCGCAATCCAAGTTGTGTCCTTAGTTATGATTAATAGAGCAATAGAAGTGAGGTTGTGTACGCAATGCTTAATTTCATTGTCCTGCTCAGAAAACACAAAACTTCACCCTGGTGTCTGCCGACCACCCGACATGAGTAGTTTAGGTTTTATTTTTGTATATTTCCTTCAAAATGGATGGTTAGAAATCCTAAAGTGGGAATTGTTTGACACCTTTCTCTCGCCGCAGACCTCTTTTATGGAAAAGAAAAAGACACTTCAATGGTTCGCAAAGACTACTTGTCTATTTCCTACTTTTTAAATCTAAGACAATTCTAGGCCTCACCAATGAACAGAAACAGGGAGAAGGTGGCAATTTCATCCGTGAGTACACTAACTCAACCATTATATTAATGGGTCTAACGCTTCCGATAAGTTCTGCCCAAGCTTCAAATTAAGGAGACCAATTTCTGGTGACTTGTTCAGTTGGCATGAACGCGTTCTCCACTGAGGCTGAAACCGGTCCAGAAATCCAAGGCTCAAAGTAATCTCCCCCGAAATTGGTCTCATTTTGATTAACGTAGGGAATCAAAGAACCAAACCCGGCAATCAAAGACTCGGGATCAGATGAAACGGGTGTAGGATGGAAGAGTTGTGTGGCATCTGGCTGATCGCCGGTGCAACTTTGTGGGTCAGGGATATTCCGATGAGTACTTGTCGCAGGCTTCTTCTTCGAATGGTTGTTCCAACGGTTCTTCATAGCATTATCGCTTCGCCCCGGAAGATGAGTTGCTATAAATGCCCACCTGAGTCTCATCATCACTCGGAAGATATATCCCCTGGAAATTCTGGGTAGGCTAATTCAGAAGTGGACCAAGGGTTGACGATTTCTTGTGAGGTTGAAACCAATGTAGGAATCGAGCTTGAGCTTGCGTTTGGATCAATATTGTCGTTGAGATGAAAGAGTTGTGTGGGCTCAAACTCAAAGTATGGATAATCTCATCATCACTCGGAAGATCTCCCCACTGGAAATTCTGTGTAGGCTAATTCAGAAGTGGACCAAGGGTAGGCGATATCTTGTGACGCTGAAACCGGTGTAGGAATCAAGCTTGAGCTTGCGTTTGGATCAATATTGTGGTTGAGATGAAAGAGTTGTATAGGATCAAATACAAAGTAATCTCCCCAAAAGAGTGATGGATAGTCTCATCATCACTAGGAAAATATCCCTTGGAAATTTTGGGTAGGCTAATTGAAAACTGGACCAAGGGTTGACGATTTCTTGTGACACTAAAATCGGTGTAGAAATTGAGCTTGAGCTTGGGTTTGGATCAATGTTGTAGTTGAGGTGAAAGAGTTGTGTGGGCTTGAACTCAAAGTAATCTCCCCCGAAAGAGTAATAGATAGCCTCATCATCACTCGAAAGATATCCCCTGAAAATTCTGGGTAGGCTAATTCAGAAGTTGACAAAGGGTTGACAATTTCTTGTGAGGTTGAAACCGGTGAAGGAATGGAGCTTGAGCCTGTGTTTGGATTAATATTATGGTCGAGATGAAAGAGTTGAATGGCATGTGGGTGATCCCCGGTGCTACTTTGTGGGTCAGGAATATTCTAATGATCAATACTTCTCCCACTTAGCTTATTCTTCAAATGGTGGTTCCAGCGGTTCTTGACAGCATTATCGGTTCGCCCTGGAAGATGAGTTGCTATAAATGCCCAGCTGCAACACCACATGAACCAACTCCTAGCTCAAACTCAAACTGACCACATTGACATATCATATCATATAATAATGGATCATTCTCATTAATTACCTATTGCCATGACTTGAATGGAGGCCGATGATGGTTTCGTCTTCCTCTTGGGAGAAGTTCCCTCTCTTGATATTAGGATCCAGGTGGTTTTTCCACCTCTCCCTACAACTCTTACCACTCCTGCTCAGCCTGGCAGCTCTGCGATATCTGGCCAAGGTAGATCCAAATTTCTGCTTTTACATTCAAAGACCACCCGGTCTTCTTCTTCGGTCCATCGCGGTCTCTACTCCTCTGGTCTTGCCATCATGGATTTCCCTGCAAAGATGGAAGAAATTAACCCAATAATTTTTTCATGAAATATACTACAATAAAAATAAATACAATGACTGCTTAAAAACCAGGGAAGAGCCATTGAAAAGCAAGCTGTCAAGAGGATATTGAGACCTTGAAGAAACAATGTGATTGACATCCAATACTTGGCTGAGCTTTCTTCATAGTGGTCATGTGCGCAGGGAAATTTATAGATAGAAGAGAGTTGCTTTCATGTGATCAGTTTGAGGAGATAAACCGAAGCCACCATCTCATCGAGGAGAGATGCCTTTAGCACAGTTTTGAGTTGAAATTTTCTCATTGGAGAACGATGGGATCCGCTAAGAGCATGGATTTGGGTCAGATTTGAGGAGATAAAACTGACGCCAACTCTAGATGGTTTTGAACATGCAGCCACAAACATGTCAATTAAAATCTTTGGTGGACCACAAGAGACAAAACTTACGCCAGCGGACATAGTTAACTTAAAACGCCTTTAAATCACCTAGGCCTACACTTGGTAAGGCAAGTGATCTCCATCCATGGAGGTTCACTAGTTTACCCCTGCGAGCCTCTGGGAGGTGACTTGAAGGTAGGATTTTCTAGAATAGCCAACACTTGGTAAGCTTTTGGACTCCAAGGAGACATCCATTAGTTATCTCTTGCGAGCTTTTGACGGGTAATCCAAGGTTAAAGGTCACCTTGAATGGCAAGTGCTAGGTGAGAGGTATGAGCCATTGCAAGTTGCATCAGTGAGAGGGATTTAGTGTTTGAACCCATTAATGGGAAGCATCTATACAACACCGGTTGGAGAAGGAACTATATGTTAATTCTCTAATGCGAGGAAAAGAAACAAGTGACCGAAACTCCCTTTTTGTATGAGGAATCTGAGCCTAGTGATCTGAAACTCCAAGAAACACTTTTCTTTGTAAGTAAAATAAGCTATTATTTTTTGTTAGCTTAAAACCAATCTTTGTTCAAACATCTTTATGTTTTCTTTTAAAGCTAACCTTGAAATGAAAAGGCACCAATTCAGCTTTGAATTAATATCATTTGTGAAGTGAAAACCCATCCCAGTGAACGATCCTAGAGCCACTATGCTATAGTAGCTTTGTCTTTGCTACCCTAGTATATGGTGTAATAGGTTATAAATTTTGTTGATTACTCCCTCAATCAAGGAGCACCAGCTGGACACGAATCAGCTGAGACACCAATTAGGCATGAACCAAATGGCGCTGTTGCCGGGGATGGTGCCATTTTACAGTGATATCACATTTTCAGAGTACTTGTGATCTTCATCACAAGTTTGGTGATTTTTTTTTCCTTTTACTAACTCTTTTTATTTGTTTATTTTTCTTTCATATTTTAGTATACCTTTTATTTAGTTTTTAGTTTACCTTAATTTTTCTTTCTTTGAATTGTTTTTCTTTTGTTTTCTTTTGTGTTCTCTGTTTTTAATTCACAAATTGCTAGTTGTGCATGCCATATTGAATATGAGATAGCAGAGGAAGCCATGAACTTCATGAGTTATGTGGCTGAATTTTAAAGAGAATGGGGTGAACCAAATGCTAGAGATATGAGAAGAATGATGTCTCAACCTAATGCTAAGGGTGAGATGTATATTTTAAATGACGGCATAGACATGAGGATAAAGATTGCAGCTATGGAAAGAAGATTAGATGAGCTAGAAATGAAGAACATGCAAGAAGTGCAAGCCATCTCTCAAACACCATTGCAAGCTATGCCTTGTGCCATTTGTCTATCTTATGAGCACTTGGTGGAAGAGTGTCCTATCATTCCAACGGAGAGGGAAATGTTTGGTGATTGCAACACCTACAATTCCAATTGGAGGGACCATCCAACATTCTCTTGGAAACCACAGCCACCTCAGTACAGCAACCTGCTCAAGCACCTCAGCAAGCCTCAAACCTTGAACAAGCTATGATGAATCTTAACAAGGTCATGGAAGACTTTGTTGAAGCTAAAAAATCCATCAATGCTCAGCTCAGTCAAAGAATTGACAGTGTAGAGAGTTCATTGAACAAAAAGAGGGATGAAGTGCAAAATGATCTATCTCAGAAGATAGATAATCTCCAAGATTCAATCTCAAGGTTTGCCAACCTCAAAACAATGCAAGAGAAAGAAAACTCTCCTTCTCAACCTTATCAAAATTCCATGAGTATCCATGAAATGGAGGCTAAGGAGGGAGAATCTTCACAAAAGAGGGAAGTCAAAGAAGTAATCACTCTGAGGAGTGGTAAAGAGTTTGATCTACCCACATCCAAGCTAGAGCATGAGGTTGAAAGTGAAACAGAGAAAGAAAAGAGGGAGGAAATCAAATGAAAGAAAAAGGGGAAAAGTACAGAGAAAGATGGCTATGATCTTAAATTAAATGAAGAACCACAGAGGATAATCATCAAGAAAGAATTGATGAAGAAACACATGCCTTCACCTTTTCTCCAAGCTTTGTATAGGAAAATTATACAAAGCAAGCCTCAAGTGAGGGATGCAAACTTCATATGGGATCCGGGCAAGCTGAATCAGGATCAAATTTTTTGATGGACTTAGTCTTTCTAAAGACTAGCTAGTCCATATCTTTTTGTTTTACTTATTATTTGTTTTAATTTTGATTTCAATGTTTCAATTTTGATTTAAATGCTTTAATTTTGATTTTAATGTTTTAATTCTACTTTGTTTTGATGTAATATAGGTTTTTGGATGATCAAAATCAGGAGGAATTGCAAAGAAATTGAAGGAAAATCGTTTGGAGCAAGAAAAGTGCAAAAACAGGGCAAAAACAGGGCAAAAACAGATTTCGCAGCCTCTGCGAAATTGGTACTTTGCTGTGAAACTGTTTTGCAACTCAATTGACTCCTCTGCGAAAATTTTCGCAGCTGCGAAGGCGATTTTGGCACACGAGTGCCACTTCGCAGCACAGGAGCCCCCATTTTGCAGTTGCGAAAGTGGCTGCGAAGCTCTAAGGCGTGAAAAATCCCAATTCCGCAGCAATAACTCCATTCCGCGGGGTGTTTCGCAGCTGTGAAACCGATTTTTGGCACACGAGTACCATTTGGAAGCCTCGTACACTCATTTCACAGCTGCGAAATGGCTGCGAAACCTCCACACCTTAAAATCCTTCAACGCGCACACCATGAACAGACATGTCACAGCCGCACCCCCATGTCGGCAACTATTGGACACATTTTGATCACTTTCCGAAGTTCATTTCATGCATACCATATATCTTTTGAAAGCTTGGGAAGTCAGGAGTCCATAGCGTCAAACGATACTCGATTTGGATTTGAAACGGAAAAGTTATGGCTGTTTGAAAATGACTGTGCAAACCATGAGCGAAAATGTCGCACCTTCATTTTGCTACTATTGGACACATTTTTGAAGCACTTCCTGGAGCTCAAATTATGCATACCATATCTTGTTTCAAAGCTTGGGAAGTCAGGAGTCCAGCGCTTCAAACGGTATGCGATTTGGAGGTGAAATGAAGAAGTTATGGCCGTTTGAAGACGAGCGCGCAAAGCTGAGCGGGAATTTTGCAGTCGAGACGCCATTTGGAAGGGTGTTTCGTAGCTGCGAAACCACTTTTGGCACACGAGTGCCATTTTGTAGCACAGTGACCCTTATTTCGCAGCTGCGAAACGGTTGCGAAGCTCCAAAGTGTAAAAACTTCAAATTTCGCAGCCAAAGCTCCATTTCGCAGGGTATTTCGAAATTGCGAAACCACTTTTTAGCACATGAGTACCATTTGGAAGCCTTGTACACTCATTTTGCAGCTGCGAAATGAGCTGCGAAATCACTTTTGGGCTGCAAAATGACTATGAAATGATCTCCAAGCTTCAAAATGGCTGCGAAATCACCTCAAAGCTTCGAAATGGCTGCAAAATCACCTCCAAGCTTAGAAATGGCCTTCAAATTCCAAAATTGACTTGCAAAATGGAGGGAGGTTTGCAAAAACACCTTGCAAAGCCAAGGGAAGTTGCTAAAATGCCAACAGAGCCTCACAACCATGCATATGAAGAGGAGAGCCCCGCGCACCCTGAGATCACACACATGAAGCCTCTCATTCCATTTCTTACCTCCTTAAACAATCAAAGCCTATAGCTCCAACTGAAAGCTCTAGTTGAGGAGACTATGCCATCTAAGGAGACTACCAGAACAGAAGTCAAAATCCTGATCCAATCCACTCAAGAGGCCACCACACATGCATCAGCTCCACAGGACCCTACCATTTCTTGATCATCTCTTTATTTTTTGTATTTACTTATTATATTAGTATACATAATTCCATGTTATGATGTCTTATATTCTGGGATTGGATGTATTATTGATGATACATCATATATAGACATCATTTTGTGTTTAAACTTGGCATTTTTCTATTTCCTCTACTCACTAACTCTTTTTTTTTTTTTTTTTTTTGAAACATGTGGTTTCTCCTATACAACTCAAACTCCATGTCACTCAGGAGGTACCACTTCCTCCCTATTTTTTAATCACTTTTGTCACATTGAGGACAATGTTCAGCTTGGTTGGGGGGAGAGTTGAGAAAGTAAGTATTGCTATTAATGCTAAGTTATTTTGGTAATTTAGTTGTTTTTTGTTTAATTTTTAAGTTTTTATTCTACTCTCCATGGTTATTAAGGAAAAATTTTCAAAATGAAAAGGGAGAAATTGAATTTTTGTCTTTTTACTTGACTTAGATTTTGTATTATGCTTATTAAAGTTGATGAATTGTTGAAACTTCTATTGAATTCAACCTCAGTTCTTCCACTTTAAGCTATTCACACACTGTGCACACTAGGTTCCGAGTATAAGATGAAAAACTATTTCCCTCTTGACTTAGGAAAATTTTAGACTTGGTACCTCTCATTTAATAGTGTTGGGACACCTTGTGAAAGGCCAATGAGCCTTTAAAAAAAAATAAAAATGTTTGCTTGCTTTGAAACCCGAGCAAGGTCTGAGGGGTATATGGTGAAAATCTTTAAAACCTGGTGCCCTAAGCCTTAATTGGTTGGGAGTCACCGACCTCAATGCTTGTTAAAAGGGTGAATAGGTGGAGTTTAACATACTGTAGGTGCTTGGGTATTAAAATTCATTCTCAAAAGTCCAGGGTGAAATCCGAGGAGTTAGTGTTTGAAAAATCCTTAAAGCTTGATGCCCTAAACCTTGATTGGTTGGGAGTCATCAATGGACCCCCGTTACATGGACAATTTAGAAAAGAATGCCTTTAAGCTTTGCACTTCTACAAGAAAAAAAATTGTGAAAGAAAAAAGGTGCGTTCTTAGCCTATTGGAGGTTGATTAGTTTGCTAAGCTTTGAAAAGAACTAGGTTGAGGGGAGAGATTAGTTTGACATACTATATCCGAAAACTAATAAATAACACATAGATTTTTGTGGAAGAGTAAGGTTTGGACCTTTGGAAGTGGAAATGATTTTAAAGCTCAAATTTGCATAATGCCTACTCTTTATGAATTGTGACTAGACAAGTTATTTGACAACTCTTGTTGAAATTTGAGTTTTATTTCTTTAATGTTCCATGTGAGAGTTAGATCATCATGCCACTTGAAAATTGTTTTTTGATCAGCATGATGTTGTAAATTATAGTATTGTTTATTTTTATTTTTCTCTCCTTCATTGCTAAGGGACTAGCAATATGTCGGTTGGGGGGAGTGATTACTACTCAAAAAGTGCTATTTCATATCTTGTAATTAACTCTTTTAAACACTTTTGAGTAGTATTTATTGCCTTTTAACCCAATTAACATGTTAAGGATCCTTGCAATCAATTCTAATCAAATTGTGTAAGTTTTGGTGTTTTTGTTAGTAATTTGATCACCAAAGCAATCCAAGATTGAGGAGAGTTATTTGGAATCCATGGAAAAGCAATGAAGAGCTCAGAAACATGAAGAACCAAAGCTTTGAAGTCCTTTGCCATAAGCAAATCCGGAATGCAAGGAGAGAAGCAAAGAGGAAAAAAACAAAGAGGAAAACAGAGGACAGCAGCTGCAGTCTTCCTTTACACTTTTGGAGCACTTCCTGAAGTCCATTTTTTACATTCTATATACCATTTCAAAGCTCAGGAAGTTAAGAATCCAACGCTTCAAACCGTGTACAATTTGGAGCTGAAATGAGGAAGTTATAGCCATTGGAAGCCAATCACTCCAAGCTGAAGGAAGAATTTTGCACGGCTGCGAAATCACCCTTTTGTTGCGAAATGATTTCGCAGCCATTTTGCACAATGCTGTGGAATTCCCCCTGAAGTTTCACGACACGTTGGAAGCCAAACACCACAAGATGAAAGCCAACTTTGCAGCGCTGCGGAATAAGCCTTTTGCTGCGAAGTGATTTCGCAGCCCTTTTTGTGCGTCTGCGAAATCTTGCAGACCTCGTTTTCACCTGCGAAATGGTCCTTAATGCTTCCTGATATTTGTGACCGACACTTTGAGATATTTTTCTTCAGATTTTTGTGTCTAAATTTCCATTTTCTCCTTGTATTCAACCACTCATGTAATTCCTTAGCTAGGAAGTATCCAAGGAAGGGTAAATTACCTTCCTATATAAACTCTCTTGTAAACACTAAAAGAGACTCTCGGAGGAGCTTGTTCCAGGAGATCCATCATACATAATATATCATATATAGAATCAATGAACAGAGCACTTGCTCTGTTTTTCCTATATATTCTTGTTTTCTCGTTAGTTTTCTTTCTAGCCAATCAAACTCTGAGGATATTTCCTCCGAGGATGAGAGGCTAGGCTCTTCATATCTTGGAGTGAGGAAAGCCGGGTAAGTTTCCACATGCATAAATTGGAAGTTTTGTTGTTTTAGTTTTTAATGAAGAGAAAGTGTGACCCGTTAATGGTTTTTATCTTTTTAGTTAACTTAAAACGCCTTTAAATCACCTAGGCCAACACTTGGTAAGGCAAGTGATCTCCGTCCATGGAGGTTCACTAGTTTACCCCTGCGAGCCTCTGGGAAGTGACTTGAAGGTAGGATTTTTTAGAATAGCCAACACTTGGTAAGCTTTTGGACTCCAAGGAGACATCCATTAGTTATCTCTTGCGAGCTTTTGACGGGTAATCCAAGGTTAAAGGTCACCTTGAATGGCAAGTGCTAGGTGAGAGGTATGAGCCATTGCAAGTTGCATCAGTGAGAGGGATTTAGTGTTTGAACCCATTAATGGGAAGCATCTGTACAACACCGGTTGGAGAAGGAACTATATGTTAATTCTCTAATGCGAGGAAAAGAAACAAGTGACCGAAACTCCCTTTTTGTATGAGGAATCTGAGCCTAGTGATCTGAAACTCCAAGAAACACTTTTCTTTGTAAGTAAAATAAGCTATTATTTTTGGTTAGCTTAAAACCAATCTTTGTTCAAACATCTTTATGTTTTCTTTTATAGCTAACCTTGAAATGAAAAGGCACCAATTCAGCTTTGAATTAATATCATTTGTGAAGTGAAAACCCATCCCAGTGAACGATCCTAGAGCCACTATGCTATAGTAGCTTTGTCTTTGCTACCCTAGTATATGGTGTAATAGGTTATAAATTTTGTTGATTACTCCCTCAATCAAGGAGCACCAGCTGGACACGAATCAGCTAAGACACCAATAAGGCATGAATCAAATAGTGACACCCTTAATCAACATGTCTGCTGGGCACTTAGATCCACAAATCTTTTCAAGTATTACCAGTATACCTTCAACAAGGTAACGGATAAAGTGGTATTTTGTTTGTATATGCTTCGACTTTGAATGAAAGACCGATTTTTTGGCAAGAAAAATTGCACTTGTTGACAGTCACTGTGTATAATGCCCATTTCCCGCTTCTTACCCAATTCTTCTAAGAAACCATGTAGCCAAATAATCTTCTTTCCAGCTTCAGTTGCTGCAACATACTCAACTTCTGTACTAGACAAAGTAATAATCTTCTGTAGATTTGAAGCCCATGATATAGCTATACCACCTCGAGTGAAAACAATCCCAGTAGTACTCTTTCTACTATCAATATCACCAGCAAAATCAGCATCTACATAACCCTGCAGTTTCAAACTTGCACCTATGAAGCAAATACATGTATCTAATGAACCCTTCAGATATCTTAGAATCCACTTGACTGCCTCCCAATCTGCTTTCCAGGCCTACTCATGAATCTGCTCACAACTCCTACTGCATGTGCAATGTCTGGCCTTGTACACACCATAGCATACATCAAGTTGCCAATAGCTGAGGCATAGGGCACCTTGCTCATATGGTCAATTTCTTCTTCTGTTTTCAGTGACGGTTCTTTGCTTAGTTTGAAATGACTACCCAAGGGTGTGCTCACTGGTTTAGCTTCATTCATGTTGAACCTGTTGAGAACTTTCTTCACATACTCTGACTGTGAAAGCTTCAATGTACCATTAGCCTTGTCTCTAATGATTCTCATACCAAGGATTTGCTTTGCAGCTCCCAAATCCTTCATTGCAAACTGTTTGGACAATTGCTTCTTCAGATTATTAATCTTCTCAATGTCAGACCTTGCAATAAGCATATCATCCACATACAACAGTAATATGATGTAAGAATTGTCAAAAGACTTAACATAGTAACAGTGATCAGCTTCACATCTTTTGAACCCAATTCTATGCATAAAACTTTCAAACTTCTTGTACCACTATCTAGGAGCTTGTTTAAGGCCATACAAGCTCTTTCTCAGTTTGCAGACTAGATTCTCTTGTCCCTGAACAATGAACCCTTCTGGTTGAATCATGTAAAGGTCTTCCTCCAAGTCACCATGAAGAAATACTGTCTTCACATCTAATTGCTCAAGATGTAAGTTTTCTGCAGCCACCATTCCCAGTACAAGTATGATTGTTGACATTTTCACAACTGGAGAAAATATCTTTGTGTAGTTGTAGACCCGCATTTTTCATGTGCGTTCCCACTCGATCGGCGAGACTCGCTTTTTATTTGTGAAAAATTATTTAGTTTTGGAAAAGTTGGAGCCGCCACTTATTTTATTTTTAGTTTAAAGGGAAAATAAAACAAGAAAGAAAAACCCTAAAATGTGACTCCATAATTTTTGGAAAAAAACATGTCTTTGAAAAACCCGAGTCTAGGTCCGGGGATCATGTTACTTATTGGGAAGGTACCTCTAGGAGGTAGCACCCTTCTAAGCCTAAAGAGATCTTTACTGATTAAATTAGGGAAATGGGGCAATTAATTGATTAATTGTAGATACCTAAGTAAGCTAGGTGATTTTAGAAAGTAGCATGCTAAATAAGGAGATCAATCACAATAAAGGAGAGTTAGGGTGCGTACCTGAACCACATCTTAAGCGCTATCATAAAACATCAATGGTTAATTCAAAAATATGACACACGACATGCATTTTATCAAGGATGATCAAACAAGCATCGAGACAATCAAGTATGGCATCAAACAAGGGCAATGACATGCATATTCATGAAATTTTGGGAACGTACTTGGATAGCATATATAACTCCTAATGTGCTTCCTCAGGACATGAGGGTTAGATAATAAATATAAATAATAAATCCTAGCATGCTTATCTAATTAATTAGCAAAAATTACCAGAATTCGGAATAATTAATTATCATACATATCTTGTATACAATTCCTAAAAAGAAAAATGTAAATATAATTACAATAAATAGCAGGGTTGTAGCAAAAATAAATTTTGAAAAAGATTTTCTTATGTAGGGGTTTCACCAATTCCCCAAATTAATATACACGAATTTAGCCTAAAATTGTCCCATTTATTTGGGACCACAAGCTTTGATTCGTGTTTTGTTTAAAACCAAACTTTTTGTTGAAAATTGAGAAGGATGCAAACCGATTAAGATATGGTTGCATGTTATTTTTTTAAATAGAAAAGAGATTTTGATTCTAGAGGCTTTAAATGAATTTAAAAAAAAATCTCTTAAAAGGTTTTTTTTTTTTTTTTATAGAAAAAGAGTTTTGTTTTAAAATAAAGGAAATTAATTTTTAAAATAACAAAAATAGAAAACAAAATATCAATCAAAACAAAAGGAAACAAAGATCACGAAATGAAGATTTTAGGAAATCTTATCAATTAAAGTGGTGAGAATAAAGGCCAACCTTCATGGGTTTCCAATGGCCCTCAAAAAAAAAATTTGACCAACAATCACTAAGACAACGAATTTATGACTTCCTAATCAAATAAACTAACAAAATTATCATCCAAAAAACTAACATTTAGATTTCAAGAAATATATGAATAACTAGAATTAAACTAATTAGAATTAAAAATGTAAACTTTTCTTCACAAGATCAATTAAACTAGAGAATTAAGATCAATAACTCATTCAAATTAAAAATAAACTAGAATTTAAACTAATCAAAATTAAAAATATAAACTTTACCTTACAAGTCCAATTAAACTAATAGATTTAAGATCAATAACTCATTCAAATTAAAAATAAACTAGAATTTAAACTAATTGGAATTAAAAATATGAACTTTACCTTACAAGTCCAATTAAACTAATAGATTTAAGATCAATAACTCATTCAAATTAAAAATAAACTGGAATTTAAACTAATCGGAATTAAAAATATAAACTTTACCTTACAAGACCAATTAAACTAATAGATTTAAGATCAATAACTCATTCAAATTAAAAATAAACTATAATTTAAACTAATCGGAATTAAAAATATAAACTTTACCTTACAAGTCCAATTAAACTAATAGATTTAAAATCAATAACTCATTCACATTAAAAATAAACTAGAATTTAACTATAAATATAAACTTTACCTTACAAGTCCAATTAAACTAATAGATTTAAGATCAATAACTCATTCAAATTAAAAATAAACTAAAATTAAACTAAAAATATAAACTTTATTTAAACTTTCATGTAGATTAAAATAAACTAGCATAGAACTAATGAATTGCAATCATAAAAGAAAGACATTTAATCTAATAAAAATAAAAGATTGTTTGAAATCGAGATTTAAAAGAATTTATCACAAACAATTCATTAAACCAATCAACTAAAACCCAAACTAAAAAGAAACACTGTATCAAAGATCCAAAAACTAACCTGTATTGTATCGGAAAAATACTCTCTTGATGTGTCGAAATGGCAGCCCAATTAGTCTTTCAAGTCCTCTACCGCTCCTCCCAAAAAACTCTTGCGTGTGTTGATCTCCCCTCAAAGAAAAAAAGTCTCCTTACCCAAGAAAAAAGTCCCACCGTCCATCTTCTATTCCTTTTTGTCCCATTTATATGGCAACCTATCCTTTTCATGGAATATTTTATTTCCTTTTGGGATATGTACGTGGATATATGGAAAGTGATGTTTTAATTGCAAAGTGGTATTTTAACTTTTATGGAAAGTGCTTTTCTATTTTATATACATCATAATTCAAAATAAAAAAAAATAAAAAAAAATTAGCAAACCTTTTTAAAGGTAATAATAATAATAATAACTTATCAAATTGGTATAAAATATATATATATATATATATATATATATATATATATATATATATATATATATTAAAAAACTTAACTTACCAAAAAATATATTAAAAGCACTTTAAGAAAATAACCAAATAAAATAAAGTAAAATACAAAATAACTTACTAAAAAAATTTATTAACGTACATATTAGTAAAAACATTTAATAGTAATAAGAATAGTAATCATAAAAAGAGATAAGATAATTGATCACATGCAATCTTGTAAAAACAAATAAATAGATAACAATAAACAAATAGCTAAACAAATATAATAAATAAATAGCTAAATAAATAAATAGATAAATGAATAAGAAATCAAGCTCATGCAAGTGTTAAGAAATACAAATCATGCGAACTATGTAAGTCATACAGGAGTTATCTAAAAGGTAACATAGGTGGGCCAGGATGCCTAAGTGGACCTAGCAAACCAAAGTGGGCCTAGATGTGCTTAAATGGGCCTAGGGTGAGACTAAGTGGGCTTAACTAAGTCTAACCTGAAGTGCACTTAAGTGAAGCCTAATCTAAACTTGAAGGGTAGCCAACGTCATAATGTGGAGCCGGGTAAACCCCTCAACTAAAGCCTCCAAGGTGGCTCAAGAAAGGTAAGTAGCGTGAGTAGCTATGAGCTACTAAGAGATTACTGTAAAGTATTGGTAATGGACTTTAAAACATGTGCTAAAGGGACAAAATTGAGGGTCTATAATAGTTAATGCCCTCTTTCTACTGGAACCCTTTAACAACTAATATGGCCTTGTAATGTTTGCTACCATCATGCTCATTCTTTATTCTGTATGCCCACTTGTTGTACAAAGCCTTCTTTTCTCCTAGCAATTCAGTCAGTTCCCATGTCTGATTTCCCAACAAGGAATCCATCTCATCCTTCATGGCTAACTCCCACTTGCTTGAATTCTCATCTTGCAAGGTTTAATCATAACACTCTAGCTCACCACCATCAGTCAACAGGAGATAATTTAAAACAGGTGAATAACGCTGTGGAGGTCTAATGTTCCTAGAAGATTTGCGAACTTCAGCTACAGGTGTACTTAGATCTACCTGTGAATTTACATTCTCCTTATCTTCTTCACCCCTTTTTTGGACAGTACTTTCAGTCAATTCATCTAAGTTGACAAACTCATATTTCTTTTGATCTATCTCTATAACATCTGACACTAAAATTGACCTGTCCTTGTACATAACCTATTCATTAAATATCACATTTCTACTTCTGATGATTTTCCTATTTTGGTCATCCCAAAACCTATAGCCAAATTTCTCATCACCATAGCCAATGAAAAAACATGTTTTAGACTTTGCATCAAGTTTACTACGGGCATCAGAATCAATATGAACATAAGAAACACAACCAAAAACTTTTAAATGTAAAAACTTTACTTCTTTATAGCTCCAAACCTCCTTAAGAAGTCTGAACTCCATGGGAACTGATGGTCCTCGGTTTATCAGGTAAGCTGCACTGCTAACAACATCAGCCCAAAAAGTTTTTGGTAGTCCAACATGCAACCTCATACTTCTAGCACTCTCATTGAGAGTTCTATTTATGCGCTCAGCCACACCATTCTGCTGTGGTGTCCCAGGAATGGTCTTCTTCATCCTAATTCCTTGTGCAACACAATACTCACTAAACCCTCCATCTATGTACTCTCCTCCATTATCTGACCTCAAACATTTTACTTTCAAACCTATTTCTGTCTCAACCATAGCCTTCCACTTCTTAAAAGTTTCAAATACATTAGATTTATGTTTTAGAAAATAAACCCATACCTTTTTTCTTGAGTCATCAATAAAAGTGATGTAGTACCTTGAACCTCCAAGGCATGCAACCGGAGAAGGCCCCCACAAATCAGTGTGTACTAGTTCCATTTTTTCAACCTTCGGTGTTCTGCCAGTTTTCAAGAAGCTCACCTTTTTTTGCTTTCCTAAGATGCAACCTTCACACATGTCAAAGTCAATGGACTTCAATTATGGTAGTTTGCCTTTTGACAACAACATTTTCATCATTTTCTCACTCATGTGACCAAGTCTGCGGTGCCATAGGCTTGTATCAGTACTTGCATCAGCAACTGCAATTGTGTCTCTTGGACATGAGGTCATATACAGAGTACCAGTCTTCTTTCCACGAGCCAATACCCTAGCTCTCTTTGTAACCTTCCAAGTACCGCCAACAAATAGTATTGCATGTCCTTCATCATCAAGTTGTCCAACAGAAATCAGATTCCTCCTCAGGTCAGGAATATGTCGAACCTTCTCTAATGACCAAACAAACCCATTGGGCAATGATATCCGAACGTCTCCCAGACCCACAACGTCCAAGGCTGAACCATTAGCCAAATACACTTTACCAAAATCACCTGCAGCATAATTCTATATGATTTCTCGGTGTAGAGTGGTATGAAACGAAGCTCCTGAATCCAAAACCCAATCATCAAGTGGACTGTCTACTATAAGAAGTAATGCATCATGTATCTCTTCTGTTACAGCATTAGCAGAATCATCTTCATTCTTCTTCTTAGGACTTTTGCATTGCCTTCTAAAGTGACCTGTTTTCCTACAGTTCCAGCATTGTACTTGTTGGCCTGATCTAGATTTGCTTATGTTCCGATTAGAATTTCTGGATTTTGATCTACCCCGGTTTGAATTTCTGTCATTACCTCTGCCTTTTGTCTCAAGGTTTAGGGCAGAACAAGATCCTGAGGTTTCGCTTGCATCCCTTCGGCGAATCTCCTCAGCCATAATTAAATCTCGTATATCATTGTACTTGAGCTTTTCCTTTCCCATAGAATTGCTTACTACCATCCTCATTGCCTCCCAACTATTTGGAGAATAAGCCAAGACGATCAGAGCACAAATCTCATCATCAAAATCAATTTCTATAGACGACAATTGATTTGTGATTGTATTAAATTCATTAAGATGTTATGCTACTGATGCATTATCTGTCATCTTCAAATTGAACAATTTCTTCATCAGATGCACCTTATTGTTTGCGGATGACTTTTCATACATATCGGACAAAGCCTTCATCAGATCTGTTGTGGTCTTCTCCTTTACAACATTGTGTGCAACAGACCTAGACAAAGTTAACCTAATAACTCCTAGAACTTGTCTATCAAAAAGCGCCCATTCCTCAGCCTTCATACTCTCAAGTTTTGTCCCCAAAAGAGGTAGATGCAATTTCCTCCCATAGAGATAATCTTTAATCTACATCCTCCAATATGCAAAGTCTGTGCCATTAAACTTTTCTATTCCAGACGCCTTTCCTGTTTCCTATGCCATTGCTCCCACTCAAACCTAACCCTAGGCTGTGATACCAGTTGAAGAGAATTAAGTCGAATTCCCAACCTGTGAGAAACAAAAAAAATAGAGAAAAACACACGCCAAAGAAAAACAATCACACGCACAAGACAGTATTTACGTGGTTCCGCAATTTGCCTGCATCTACTGAGTTGCAGGGATATCACTATTATCAGGGAAGAATACAGAGTACTTTTGTCGGCTACAATATTTTCTCTCTATATATAACAAGGCAACCACACCACACTAAAAAACCCTAACTACAAAAGGTGGTTCCACAATGGGCTAAACGGGCCCAAAAAATATTGCACGAATATTGCACATTAAAAAACCACGCAATATTATTCGGGTCGAGTTGTCAAACCAGATCAAACAAAACTAGGCTTCACAAAGCCCGATAGAGAAGATTGACACCTTGAAGAAACAATGCGTTTGTTATTCAATGTTTGGATGAGCTTGCTTCATAGTGGTCATATGAGGAGGGAAATTTATAGAAAAAGAGTTACCTTCAGTTGATCAGTTTGAAGGTACAAACTGAAGCAGCATCTCATAGGATCCGACCACAGTTGTAAAGGCAACGTTCTTGTTCTAACAACATGGATTTAGGTCAAATTGAGAAGATAAACTGACATCAACGGACATGGTTCAGTTTCTCCATCATCTTTTGCTTTCTCAGTCCTTGATATTAGTCAAGGAAACTGACTCAAGACAAAATAATTTATGGTTGCCGATATAAAAGTTTGGTTCTAATAGGAGATCATAAGCTACCAACCGTTTGAGATTTGATCGAAAATTTGTCCTATGAAATCTAATTCATTGTTCTCTGGTAAGATTGAGGAGATAAACAGACACCAACAGACATGGTTTTGAACATGCAGCTACAGACATTTGAAATAAAATCTTTGGTGGACCACAAGAGGGAATTTTTAATAAAACATTTGTTCTCAAGTTAAATTGAGGAGATAAACTGACGCCGACGGACATAGTTTAGTCACTTAGATTTGTTCTTAGGATTTTTCTCCTAGTAATTAGTTATTTTAAGTTGAATACTAGATTTGAAGTACATCACTTTGAATTGTTTCTCCACCTTGTAGCTCGCACCACACCTCAACACAGCTGTTTAAGTGTTTCATAATAACTTTTTTTGACATAAATTTATATTTATAGCACACCCAAGTCATATTTAAGGACGCTAACCCATAAAATTTACTTGTAACAAATAGTTTCTATGTCTTTTAGTCATTAATTTTATATCATTTTACAACCATATTTATTGGTATGACAAATATATAGTTGATTGGTGGATATTAATTCAGTCAATTAAGGGTGGGGACGAGGTAGCCAAAAAAATTCACCCTATTGTCATTCTAGAAAAGAAAGTAAGGATAAGTGTAAACAAAAACATTAAATATGGAATTAAAAAATTAAATTAAATTAAAAATAATGATAATGATAATTAAAAAATGTAAATGAAGCAATATCATACTTATTGGAACAAAATTAGAAGTCCATACTCTTGTTTGTTAATTTGTACTTTTATAATTTAAAAATAAAATAAAAGATAAAGGTATAAAAATTTATTTGATTTTAAAACTTCTTAAAAAATTTGTAAAATAAAAAATTAACACTTGTAACTCGTCTATGTCATATCCATAAATAGTTGAAATTAGTAAAATATCCTCAAAAAATTGATGAAAATATTTTGATTTTGATTTTTGTTTTTAAAAATAAAAAACATTAATTAGAACTATCCAGGATATTTATGAAAATTAAAAATACAATTTGAATATTTGTGTATTGTGTTATTTGCATGTGGTTCAATATAATGATCAAATATGAAAAATGAGCTTCACACACCGGGAAATACTATGATATCTATTTTATTTCTGTCTTTAACAATGCTCCATTTAGTTGTATGTGTTACATCCTAAGATCCACTCTAATGTCATAATAGTTATTTTATACCTTAAACCTAGAGACTCAAAACACAGATGACTCAAACAAGTATTTTATATCAAGAAATTATCAATTACTAAATTACTATACAGAATAAATGAAGCATAGTGCAACCCTCAAAACTCAACTCTAAAAGTAAAACCTTAAACTAAGAGTATTCAAACGATAAGCCAAAATGAAACTCTAAACAAAAAATCCTAACAGAGAATGATTTCTTATTCTAACCATCAGTTCTCGCCTAAACTAAGAGTATTTGAAAAATAGATAACAAAGGGGGAATGAGTTCAAACCCCAATAAGGAATATTGATATAAGTTCATGAATAAAAAGTTTTCTATTATGAATACAAATAGGAGATACAATTTACTAATCATTTTTTAAAAAATTCCTTAAAGTGCAAACATGCTAAAGGCATTAAATTTTTCAACCAACATTTCTTATATCAATAACAATTTCATATAAAAAAAATAAAAAATCAATGATTTTAAACTACTTTTACTTTGGTTATTAGATATCAAATGGTGTCCAAGTAACTAAGATTTTACAAATGGGTGGCTAGTCTCAAATATTATTCCTTAGTTTTTAAGGTGAACGAAATCAAACTCTACTAGTATTAATAACCTATAACCAAACTCCTACGGGCTGGTTCAATGCAATTAGATTCTCCACCAAAGAAATGTAAAGGTCTACAATAATTCCCTTTCAACTAGGGTTGAACAAATTAAAGTCAAATAATTTTGTTTCATTCTTTTTCAACTTACAAAAAACATAATGTCTTCATACTTTTATGTTATAAATAGTCTAAGATGGTTTAACATATTTTTTATGCAAAAATATATTTGATCCATGTAGGGAAAAAAAAAACTTTAAATAATTCAAAATAGCATATATATATATATATATAAAGAAATGTTTTCTTTTACAAAATTTATATTGATTTAAGAACAAGAGTTCAAATTCCTAAAGAATTTAAATCTTGAAGAACTTACTCATCACCTAGTATAACATAAGTAAAAAACAATTATGATTATTAACTATCTATTTAAAATCATAATCTGACATTCATAGTAATATTTTGTGTTAATGTTATGATTCTTACTAGTATTATTATATTTATTAACCAATTTCAATTTAAGTAACGAGTTTTTCAATTCCCAATTTAGGTAAAACTCGTCATCTCAAAGTTTGTTTCTATGAATTTTCTCTTTTCCTTATATATATATATATATATATATATATATATATATATATATTGTGTGTGTGTGTTAGGACATTGAATCTTATACTTTGTTTGTTGGCAATTTTGTTCCTATTTATCTTAGCATAAGAAACTTTTTAAATAGTGACTTACTCTCCATTAAAGAGTCGATGTTGTTGTTTACTCAACCATAAAGTCATAGATAAGTTTAAAAAGGTTTGTTTAATGACAAGTTAGGTGATTGAATAGTTGGAGTGGATCAATTATTTTTGAGCTAAAATGCATTATTTCAAGTTGAAATGAGCATCATATATTGAAAACTTATAAAGAAGAGTTTGGTATGACATGTGCCATAAAGTAAATGTTATTTACAAATTTTAAAAAT